>NC_134246.1:19742500-20367500 GCF_965152275.1 Natator depressus
ATTCCATTCCCAAAAAGCAATTCCACTCTTTAGCATATCACACACACACACAGGGAGAAAACAGTCATCTTGTTTGGATACTACTATTTATAAATGGAAGCTCACCCAAAACTCCCTAATACTAAGACAATGGTGAAATGGTTGTGGAAATGGCATCTAGATGTAGTCTCTAGAAGAAAGCTTCCTGTTAGGGGTTTTTAATGTAAGTCATCGGTATTAGAAATGTGAGATCTTTACAGCAAGGTTACAGAAAATGCTGTTGTTAGACAGACACCACATATTGCTTTCTCATCTCTCCTCTGTTACTTCGTGTTGGGCGTATGTCACCATTAAAAAAAGGCCCATCACACACATTGAACCTTGGAGGGTTCGGAGTAACACCTGCCCTACATTAGAAGTTCCTGGGATTTATTAGGGTTTGATAACTCAACAGCAATGCTACACAGTCTGTTGGACAGCATATGCATGTCGCACGCCAGCCTATGTTCTCATCCCACTGTTCTGTCTGCTACCGCTGTTCTTTTGAATGGACAAAGTACTGAAAGTGCAGAGATTCCTGCTCTCAGAAGCACCTTGCTCAGCTGGTTCAGATGCATGCTGTCAGTTAGGAACTAGTCACGCCTTATGTCTCAGGGAAGTTATAAGAGCTATGATGAAAAGAGGGCACCTTGACACTAATTAGAGACAACTCATGAAATGAGGTCCTTGTCAGAGTACTTATGCTGGTCATAATGTTGACAGCAAGGGACAACATTTTTCTACTAAGACACTGGGCCAGAAATTCTATTTTTCTACTATAGGTAGTATCTGTCCCCTCCCAAGGACTCTGAGTAACAGGAGAAAGTCATCCACTAAAGCAACAAGGGCTGTATCCATACCACATCCTAGACTGTAACCTGACAGAGGAATCCAGAATACTAGTAGTTTTACAGACTGCTTTTTTCTAGCTTCTCAATTAGCTTGCTTAGGAAAAACAGGTTAGACATCCAAGCAGTTGTTAGTACAGTCTCAATGGTCAAAAGATAGTTTCTTCGGTATTGTCTATTGCATGTTTCAGACCGAGTGACAGATCCTTCTTGTCAAAACAGGGGTTGACCTTATCTGCTCAGAGGAGTCTCAGATGTTCTGTACTCTTTTAGAATCCAGAAAGAGAAGGGGTCAGAGTCACAGGTGCTTTCTATGCTTCTTATTATGTCTTACGTGAATAGGCTGAATTCCTGAAAAAAGGGCATTATGTTTCTGGTCCTGACCTGTGCTTAGCTTGTTCTTGGTGGCCCATGAAGCCAGCCAAGTGATCAGCGAATGTCTCTATGAAATAAGATGATAGTTCTTGGCACCAAACGGTGCTACAACTGAGAAGAGGCAATCTGGGTTCACTAACGGATTCAGGATCTGGAAAAGTTATGCAAAGCATGACTTGGCTACCTATCAGATTCCAAATTACACAGCATTTTTTCCCCTGGATCATATCTTGTCTTTACCGGCTCCTGCTACTCCACTATTTTAACAGTCAGTGAGATGCATAAATGAGAGAAGCAGTCATTTATGCTTCAGATGGCAAAAAATTAAAGTAATCACTGTGGGTCAATTTCTGCTCTTAATGGCACTGACGAAATGTACTGATTCTCTGGAGTTCCATCATTGTAACTCCAAGGAGGATTTGGTGTCTAATGTCTAAGGATGGCTGGGGTTTGATGGCATGACTGTAAAGAGGCATCTCCCACCGGAGATGGCACACATATTACTGGAATAAAACATGCATAAGAATACCTGTGTACAGACTTTTCTAAGTAGCTGTATTTTTCTGATGTCAGCTCAAGCTCAGAGGAGAAAAAACTCAGAATGAAAGAACATGAACCTTACAAGCATCTAGAGGATAATGAGATGATAAATAATGACCACCATAGATTTATCAAAAACAAATCATGCCAGACCAAACTAATTTCCTTCTGTCATAAATATAAAGGGAAGGGTAAACACCTTTAAATCCCTCCTGGCCAGAGGAAAACTCCTTTCACTTGTAAAGGGTTAAGAAGCTAAGCACCTGACCAAAATGACCAATGAGGAGACAAGATACTTTCAAAGCAGGGGGGGAGGGGACGACAACAAAGGGCTCTCTCTGTCTGTATGATGCTTTTGCCGGGACCAGAGCAGGAATGCAGATCAGAACTCCTGTAAAAAGTCAGTAAGTAATCTAGCTAGATATGCATTAGATTCTGTTTTGTTTAAATGGCTGATAAAATAAGTTGTGCTGAATGGAATGTATATTCCTGTTTTTGTACCTTTTTGTAACTTAAGGTTTTGCCTAGAGGGATTCTCTATGTTTTGAATCTGATTACCCTGTAAGGTATTTTCCATCCTGATTTTACAGAGATGTTTCTTTTACTTTTTCTTTAATTAAAATTCTTCTTTTAAGAATCTGATTGCTTCTCATTGTTCTTAAGATCCAAGGGTTTGGGTCTGTGTTCACCTATGCAAATTGGTGAGGATTTTTAATCAAGCCTTCCCCAGGAAAGAGGGTGTAATGCTTGGGGGGATATTTGGGGGGGGGGGGCAGGGGGGGAGATGTTTCCAAGTGGGCACTTCCCCTGTTCTTTGTGTAACACTTTGGTGGTGGCAGCGTTTAACCTAAGCTGGTAAGAATAAGCTTAGGGGGTCTTTCATGCAGGTCCCCACATCTGTACTCTAGAGTTCAGAGTGGGGAAGGAACCTTGACACCTTCTTTCACAGGATTACAGGCCTAGTGGATGGGAGGAAGCAGCAGATGTGATAGATCTTGATTTTAGTAAGGCTTTTGACATAGTTCCACATGTTACTCTCATCAACAAACTAGGGAAATGTGGTCTAGATGAAACTACTATAATATGGGTGCACAACTGATTGAAAAACAGTACTCAAAAAGTAGTTCCTGCAGGGGTCTGTATTAGGTCTGGTACTATTCAACATTTTTATTAATGACTTGGATAACAGAGTGAAGAGTAGCCTTATAAAATTTGCGGATGACACCAAGATGGCAGGGAAACTAGAAGGCAGGATTCGAATTCAAAATGACCTTGAAAAACTGGAGAACTGATCTGAAATCAAAAAGATGAAATTCGATAAAGGCAAGCGCAAAGCACCACACTTAGGGAGGAAAAAATCAAATGGAGAATAACAACTGATCAAGTGCTGAAAAGGATCTGGAGATTATAATGGATCGCAAATTGAATACGAGATATGTGATGCCGTTGCAAAAAAGGCTAATAGAATTCTGGGGCGTATTACCAGGAGTGTCGCATGTAAAATATCGGAGATAATTGGCCTGCTCTATTCGGCACTGGCGAGGCCTCAGTTGAGTAGCGTGTCCAGTTTTAGACACCAATTTTAAGAAAGACATGGACAAATCGGAGAGTGTCGACAGGAGAGCAACAAAAATGACAAAAGATTTAGAAAGCCTGACTTATGAGGAAAGGTTAAAAAAATTGGGCATGTTTAGTATTGAGAAAAGAAGAAGGGGGGGGGGAGAGACACACACACCTGATAACAGTCTTCAAACCTGTTAAGGGCCGTTATAAAGAGATCAGTGATCCATTGTCCTCCATGTCCTCTGAAAGTAGGACAAGAAGTAATCGGTTTAACCTGAACCAAAGGAGATTTAGGGTAGATATTAGGAAAAGCTTTCTAACTATACGGATAATTAAATACTGGAATAGGCTTCCAAGGGAGGTTGTTGAATCACCATCACTGGTGGTTTTTAAGAACATGTTGATAAACCTCTGCAATGGGTGCGTATAGTCGGTCCTGCCTCAGGTTAAGGGACTGGACTACACCTCTTGAGCTCCCTTCCAGTCCTACATTTCTATGATTTCTGACTTCTGAGGAACTGAAAGAATAGAGGCATTTTCAGCTGTTTGAAATTTTAATGAGCTGTGCAGATGTTTATCTTTTACTTAACCTCTCACCCTGCAGAAAAACCAGGAAGATCGCTCAACAATGTGATGTCTCACATCCACTCTCTTTCTTCCTCCTTTCAGTTGAGGATAACTAACCACAGATTGAGAATTAGCTGCCACCCATTTGGATGAAGTGCCTGTTGAAAGCTGAATTCTGCCCTACCAGCAGCAACCAAAGTAAACCAAAGATTGAAGCGAGTCGAAGATTCAAAGAGAGAACCAGATTCTGATATCATTTATGCCAGGTTTGTACCACAGAAACTGAGATCAGAAGCTAGCCAAGAGGCGGCTTCTTTGGTGATGTTCTCTGCAAGAGACCAAAGATATGAAACTAAGCATCTATTTTCTATTCTTCCCTCTCTCCTTCTTTATGTTTTCTGTCCAAGTATAAACACAATGAACACCATGATTTGTATAAGTAAAGTGTAACCTATGACCTTGCTTCAGATGTATTTGTACTGCAAATGGCTAAGTGAAATATCAGAGTACATTTTACAGCTGTGATCTGTGTGATGTCTTTGGGCAGACAGAAATTGTCACCAGCAAAGAACTGAACAAAACATACCCCCAAAAATACAAAAAATCTGAAACAGAAAGCCTGTTACAACAATGAGGGTTCTAAGAGAACAAAAACCACTCTACAACCCAAAGCCAGAGCATATTTAGTACATATCCCAAAATCCTATCAACATGTGATTATCAGCACACTGTCACTGAAGCTTATATATATAAAAAAATGTAAGCTCCGAGTTTGATTTTTTCTAACAATGGACCACTCAGCCACTAGAGGTTCTCCAGAAAGCCTAAGTTTTAAATAATAAGCTATTAAGGAAAGTGGTGTGTGTCGTGACCTTTATTTTTCATTAAATGAGACACACTGAGACCAGCTTAGACCCTATGCTTGATTTCTGAACAGTTTAATGTCAAACATACTGCACATTACACAAAAGATGTATTTATCTAAATTCAATAAGACCAAGAAAACTTTTTGGTCTATGTTCATCTAACACAGAGTGTAAATTATTCTTTCAATGTGCTGCAAGCAGAACACTCTCAAATATCCTTTGTTTTAAATGGTGGTTGTAAAGGTGATGGGAGGCTGGATGACTCAGGGAATTGAGAATATACACAGCATTTCACCTACATATCAATGGCTCTGATGGAACTCATACTGATAGTGACTGAAAGGGATCATCTAACAGTAATTTTGTGGCCTCCATCCAGATCAAAGCAGACAGCTATCCACCCAAAAATACTACCACTAGTTTCCCCCTTTGTTGGCAGTAGCAACCAGGAGGCAAAGGACCACATGCATCATGTAGACTGAAGTCTCCTCTGATCCTAATGGGGGAATTCCAGCTCAGCATTGAGCTACAATAGCAGGATAGCTTGGAGGAATCTGGCACTGCTGCTTCCCATGCTGTGCCCCTGGTCTGCCCAATAAACAGGACTTCATACTCCATGTTCTGGTCTAGGCCCGGGAGGCCTGGCAGGGGTGCTCCGAAAAAGCGAGGCTCAAACGCGGCAAAGCGGCGAATTATTGGCTTTATTGAACGTAAGTGACACACCTGCAACGGGGACTCCAAGAGTTGCTGTCACAGAGGCGGAGAGCCCAGCGCACCGGAGCAATGCCTGGGACGGAGTCCAATGAAGGGGCGGGTAGCAGGCATTAATATACACTTAACGTTATCAGCTCATGTATAATTACTACAGGGTTGTGCTCCTTTACTGGCAAGGGGCCGGTTGAGGACCGGTTCCTCATGTCCGACACTGACCGATAGTAACCATCTGCACGAGAAAGCGTTCTTCCCTAGCTAGGCCGTCATAGAGTCTTCCGCAGTCCTTTACGCTCCATGACCATAAATTTGACACCTTTTTCCTGCACTGATTTCACTAGGAGGCTTAATGAGTATATCGTAAGCTTGGGTAGTCAACAAAAAATCTTCTAGGTCATTCCTAGAAAGTCGTCTCTCTTGCCTGCTTTTCCTGCTTGCTCACATTAACAGAAAGTTTAAATCTCAGTGTTAGACCTTTTTTCAATATGGAAATTAGTTCTAAAATGGCAAAATTTACAATCAATATTTTGTGATTTTTAGTTGTCTGAAGTCAGTCTGAAAAAACATCCAAGGGGCTTCCTGTACCTGAGAGGGGCCCTAGGAGCATGTGCAGTGACAGTGGTGCAGGGGGGAAGTGGGGGCCCCTCCCCTGGAGCTCGCTGCTGCCTGCAGGGAGAGGGCTGGGGAGAATCCTCCTCGCAAGCCCTTGCCCCGGGGCAGCCTGTCTGCACCCCAAACTCCTCATCCTGAGCCCTGTCCCACCTCAGAGCCCGCACCCCTGGCCAGAGCCCACACCCCTAGCCAGAGCCCACATCCCAACCCCCTGCCCCAGCCCTGAGCCCCCTCTCACACCCCAAACCCCTCATCACCAGCCCCACCCTAGAGCCCTCACATTTTTACATTATTTTTAAAAATATACAGTATATTGGCTTACAAGGCCGGGGGGCCGGACTTGGACCTGTTCTGGGCACCACCAAAAATTATACAAACCTGCCGCCCCTGCTCACTGCTATCAAAAGGCAGCAACAACTGGTGCAGCTGTAGCTGGAAACTACAAACACTTGCCGTTACACGGTGTCAGTGCTGTGTCAGCGACTCTCTCAGCAGCAACAGGTATTGCAGTTCTGCTGTCAGACCAGGCTTCCTACTACAGTCCCTTTAGGGCGAGAACCGGACAGCATCTTCCCGCGTGCATAGACAGCGCCTAGCCCAATGTGGGTGCTGCTAACCGCAGTACAAATAATAAGTCCGCAGGATGAGCAAGAAAGAAAGTGGAAGCAGCAGAACACAAACGCTTACCAGCAAAATGGGTGGCGATAGATTCTGCAAAGCCACTCCAGATAAATACAAGCCCGGCTCCGCGCAATGGCCCTTCCCGTGCGGTGCAGGCGCCTCTGACGGGAGAGGAACAGCTGGGTCTCCCCGCGTTCCGCGTGTCCCCGGGAGACCTAGGTGGGCTCGCGCCGCCCACCAGCCCCAGGGGTTCGGGGCTGGCCTGGCCCGGCTCGCGTGGTGGCCACGAATCTGGCTCTAGGCAGGGACCCCCACTGCCCCGGGGGGCAGGCACGTGCCGGGGTGTGGGGGGCTGCCCCACCGCGGAGCCGCCCGCCCACGGAAGGGACGCAGCCCCCGGCTCGGACCCAGGAGCACCCAGCACGGGGGAGGCAGCCGGCGCCCGGCTCAGAGCCGCAGCTCGCTGCCCGGCCCGGCGGCGCTGACCCGCTCGCTCACCTTAGGCAGGTCGAAGACGGGCGCCCCCTGCCCCGCGCCCCGCTCCATGCTGCAGCCGCAGCTCCCCTCCAGCCCGCTCTGGCGGGACAGCGGGGCTGCCGGGAGCTTGGAGCCCGGCCCCGCCCAGCGCTCGGGCCGGCCCCGCCTCGCGGACACCCGCCCGCGCCCTTTTCGCGGGACAGAGCTCGCGGCTCTGGTGCTCCCAGCTGCTTGGGATCCGCCGGCCCCTGGCTGCTCTCTGCAGCCTGGCCCTGCCCCAGACCCCACTCCCCTCTGCAGCCCGGGGCTCCCGCACGAATCTCCCTGGCGAGCAGCTTCCTCCTCTCTCCCCCAGACACCCGGGTCCCTCAGATCCCCTACAACTCCCCTGCAACCCCCCCCACGCCCCCTACTGGAGGCTTTGCGGAGGTGCCCGCTGTCCGGAGAAGCCCTGAGGTGGGCTGCAGTGAGTGAGGCTGGGGGCTGCTGGGTTGAAGGAGAGGAGATGACGCCTGCAGCCAGGGGCCACGGTGCCACCATCGCCAACCCTGTCAGACCCGTCGCACCCTGGCACAAAGCAGGGAAGAGAGAGAAAACCAGGGGTCCATTGCAGCCCAACCTACAACAGCAGCCCGGGGAGGGTAGCCGGTCCTGGGAGACCTGTGTGCAGGTGCCAAACCACTGTGCAGAAGGAACCAGCACCATTGCAGTTACAAGAGAGCGGGAGCGTTGTGACATTTGCTGCCAACACATTATTTGCTTTGTTTGTGTATTAAACTCCTTTCCCTTCCCTTTGTCTTTCCTATCTGCTTAATGGGATCCAGCTCTAAAAACAAAGGTATCTACCACTTGGGCTGAAGGTGAAGCTCCATCTGCTGCCATGTGACCATTCATTTAACTCTGAGTTACACAGACGATGTTTAAAATTGAAGTTCCTTGACCCTCAGTCGATAGAGTGGCCTGGCTCAGTTATCATCAACTGGTATTGATGTTTTTCCAGTTGCTACGGAAAACCTCAAACTGCTTGCCCCTCGTGTGTTTTTGCCTTTTAGCCCATAACATCAAGGGCAGGGACCTTGTCAGGCACTTACTATTAATAGTAATAATGAGGTTGCAGCCTGAACAGGGGTTTTTTCAGTCCTGGAGTTGCTGTGTGTCTCTTAGTGGAAGATGGTGAGGTCTCTGTTGGCCTGACATCTTGTTCCGTGCCAGCCATGCTTTACTGCTAAATAAACATAACTCTAGACTCTTCAGGCCAGATTTTTAAAGATATTTAGGCACCTAAAATAAGCACC
Source organism: Natator depressus (assembly GCF_965152275.1). NCBI lineage: Eukaryota > Metazoa > Chordata > Testudines > Cheloniidae > Natator > Natator depressus. The sequence goes on from NC_134246.1 coordinate 19,750,994, forward strand.
CAGGAGGATTTGGAATCAATGGGTATTAGGTATCTAGGCCAGTGGTTCTCAAACTGTGGGTCAGGACCCCAAAGTGGATCACAACCCTGTTTTAATGGGGTCATGAGAGCTGGCTTAGACTTGCTGGGGCCTGGAGCCAAAGCCCGAGCCCCACCGCCCAGGGCCGAAGCCCGAGGGCTCCAGCTCTGGGTGGCTGGACTCAGGTTACAGGCACCCTGTTTGGGGCTGAAGCCCCTGAGCTTCAGCTTTGGCCCTCCTCTCCCCACCCAGGGTGGTGGGGCCCGGGTTTTGGCTCCCACACCTCAGGGCAGCGGGGCATGGGGGAGAGGAGGCTCAGGCTTTGGCTCCACCCTCCTGGGGTCATGTAGTAATTTCTATTCTCAGAAGGGGGTCGTGATGCAATTAAGTTTGAGAACCCCTGATCTTGGCAATTCTGAAAATCCCAATGGGTGCCTAACTATTTTTAAAGATCTGGCACTTCATAACAACACTAACCCTTAAAGCCAAACTAAAATCAGACTCTGCATCTCCCTTCAAAATGAACCCTCTAGTCTCAGCTCTGTTTTCTCTTTATGGCTAACCCTCGCCCTTCCCTCTCCAATACTGTACCAGCAACATCAAATATTATTATAGCTCAGACGGCCCCTCTTCCTTTTTGCTATCTTTTTTCCTAACTCTGGGCGGGGATAATTTTTCCTCAAACCCTCTCCTTACAGTCACCAGGAAGCCCAGCACCTGGTCAGGAACATGGCAGCCTACCTTTGTCACCATATCACTCTGTTTTCTATGGTGAGGCTTTGAAAGGTGCTCTCACAGGCAGCAAGTTATAGGGGCCCATGGTGCCCATGCTCCACCAATATTCAGGAACGTGGGCCTGGCTCCACCAATGTTTGGGCTTATATTTAATCAGAGTTGTCCTGTCCATAGGACGGACCAGGGCAACTGCCCCGGGCCCTGCGCTTTGGGAGGCCCTATGCTTCAGGGGGACGCAGGGTCCACGGCAGCCTGGTGTTAGCCGATGGCCAGGGATGTTTGGTGAGGTGCCAGCTATGCCCGTTTATACCATCCGTGACTTTAACCGCTAGGACGCACTGTCCCTTCGCGGCGGGCAGCCCGGGCTAGGCTGACGGATGCCCCAAGGTCCTAACCACCCGTGACTTTAACTGCTAGAGCTCAGAGCTCCTTCGCAGTGGGCAGTCAACACTGACTGACAGGTGCCCCAATGGCAGCACTAAGAGCCTCTCCACACCCGTGACTTTAACTGCTAGAGCTCAGAGCTCCTTCGCAGCGGGCAGTCAGGATTGACTGACAGGTGCCCCAAGAGTTTGCCCCGTGGAGGCGGCACAACTCAACGCTAGGCTCTTAGTACTCTCACCTAATGGCCAGGCTTTATAGCCAAAACGGCTGACGTTCTTTTAATTGTGTTGGCTGCTTTACAGTAAACCAGAGAAACAAGTCAGGCTTATGCATAAATGGTTACCAAAATTTATTAAACTAGATTCTAATCATGTGGTTACAAAATTGCTAGTGCCTACTTATTTAAATGTAGAGATGTTACACACACAAACAAGTTACAAAACTGAAGCTACAATCCCAAAGAAAGAAAACAAAGTATAGAGCTCTATTTCAAAATATGTGTACACTAAAGATAGGAGATCAGGTGTGGGTGCTTCTTACCCTCCTTGCATCTCTCGATTCCAGCGGTGCCAAGCCAGGATCGGTCACTCAATTCCGCGGAAAGACGAATAAGGGACAAGGCTTAGGGACCCTCTTAGCTGCAGAAGCCTTGGGAGGCTGTCACTTATCTGACCAGCAGATAGATAGTGAAAAGCACTCAAAAATCATGGTGCTGTAGGTCCCCTACTTATACCTCTGTACTCCTTTATTCTCTTTCTCCTTTCTATGCTAAATTGGGGCTGGTCTGTCGGGGTGACGCCAGCTCTCGCAAGAGTAGTTCACACTTGCAAGGGAGAAACAATAAGTTTCGACTACTGGACACTTCTTTTATCAGGGTAAATATTTTCCCACCTAGGATGTTGGTGTGTGTGCATCATGCTGTTTTAGTAGGGGCTAAGAGCCATGTCTGTCACAGCGCCTCTGCCTGCTGTGAGCCCAATTGTTGTATACGTTCCCAGAGGCACATTGTCGCAGCACACCTGTGCTTCTCACAGCTTCAAAGGCTGTGCTGGAGTGCCCTGGTGTTTTGGCTCCCGTGTGTTTCCAGCAATGCTGGTCTGAGGGGGGGGGCTGGCTGTCTGGCTACATTCCACCCCCTGATGCACCACACTACATCCCAGATTGCAAGGTGGCGGTGATGCCAGCACCTCTTGCCCTCCTTGGGGAAATCTAGAAATACCCAACAACCAAATTAGAGGATGAGGGTTCGCGGAATTGGTTAGGATCCCTTTTTAGCTCTAGGTATCTGATTTGTGTGGAGGAAAGAGCAGTTTGAATCAAACGCTTCATAATACATAAAGTTACACAAAAAACAATTACAATAATTAAAATGGTTAAAACAGTATTTACAACTGAATGTAAAAACGGGGAGAGGGAAAATCCCAAGTGTATCCCGTTACATATTCCACAGGCCGTCCCCAAACAGTGCGATGCCATTGTCCCACCCCCCCCGAGTCAATGCGAGGGTTGTTGGTGTATCATACTGGTCTCCACTGAAAGATGTCGCTTTTGTTCCACCAATCATTTAGGCTGAGTGGTACAAATTCAATTCCCAGTCCATTGGTTGAATCTAGCAAGGTGCACATCCAGCAATTTGTAGCACCAGCAGCTGAGGCGATGGTTTGGATTGCTCCCCAAAGAGGATGTTCTGGTATTGCCAAGGTGACTGGAGCCAACAGAAGGATCATGAGGGCTTGCAGGAACATATCTCTGGTGGGTCGTGTTCTAGCTAAAAAAACTTATTTTAAAACCAAAAGCAAAAATTACACCTGCTATTATAAGTAATGGCAAATATATCAACAGTCCATAGTAGTCTCTAGTGATCAAACAGGTCTGCTGCATGGTCCATTTTGCTGACAGGTTAGCTGGCAGGTTGCTCGGAACCATGGGACCATTCCTGCAATAAATCACATGGTCAGCCGGTCTTGGATGCGATCCAAGCCTCTGTAATGGTTATTAGCCTTTTATCAGCATTTAAGGCACTCCATACACCTTTCTCTTTATAGGCGTGCAAAACGCAGGTAAAGGTTCCCAGGGCTGGGTGTTTAATCACCACAGTGTCTCCAGGAGCATACTTGGAACTGTGCAGTGGTGTTCTGGCAGGGGAGATAGCTTTCCCTGTAGGGAAGAATCCCCTGCTGATTGGACTTCCTGTAGGAGTCTGTCTGTTGTTTAATCTCTGCACCACTTCGTCCAGTCTGTCTCCCCATGTGCCATCAGTAGGCTTCAAGTGATTCTTTAGCAACCCATTCCAGCGCTCGACCATGCCATTAGATTGAGGTCGATATGGAAGGTGGAAGGTCCATTGGACTCCATGGTTAAGGGTCCATTCCCTTATAAGTTTATTCTTAAAATGCGAACCATTATCTGATTGGATTTCTTGAGGCATTGGGACAATTGCTGTTAAGCGGTTTAGTCCCATAATTGTGGACAACCCTGTTGCCAATCGGGTTGGATATGCAAAACCAATCCCTGAAACAATTTCTACCCCAGTCAAGATGTATTTCCACCTCTGCCTTGTAGTGGGCAGTGGTCCGACATAGTCGACCTGCCAGGTTGCCCATAGTGTTTTCCCATCTCTTAGCCTGGCAAATCTTTGTCCTTCTGCTATATGTTTTCTAGTCTCAGCACAAATAGTGCAGGCTTGCACCAGGTCTCTAGCCTGTCTGTGGGTGATAGGCCACCCCCTGATATGTGCTTGCCGAACTAACTCATCACTTCCTGTGTGTCCTAAATTATCATGTAACCATGAATATAAGCGTTCCCATTCTACTTGTGTGGTAAAGAGCTGGGCAGCTGCATCGGCTAAATTGTTTAACTGTGCAGCTGGGGTATTATTCCTCTGATGAGCTGAGACATGTCCTATAGACAGAGGTTGTTGCAGGGCATGCTGATATAACCACTTCCAGTATTCCAGTCCCCATACTGGTTTACCTCCTATTTCCCAGTGGTTATTTTTCCAGTTAGTGATCCACTGAGTGGCACCTGCCCATACCGCATAGGAATCCGTATATACTGCGGTGGCTCCTGCTTCACAAGCCAGTTTAATTGCAGCCAATTCTGCAAGTTGTGCTGACCCATCAATTTCAGCAGTTAGGGGTGCTGCAGAGGTGTCTGCAGGCACTGCTGCAGCTTTTCCCTTCCATTTTCCTTTTACCAGCCTGGCACTGCCATCAGTGAACCATACTCCCTCAGGCTTAGAAGGATCAAATGGGGCAGCATCCTTAATAGGAGACTGCTGTGGAGGTAGGCGGTATTCATCAGGCATTCCTACTTTCCATAGGGATTCCTGAATCATAGGGGGGGTTTTGTGCAGTGTCTGCACTACCTACCCTGTGGTGTATGTAAAGTGCCCATCTTTGGATAGTCATTTTTTGTGCTACACCAGGTGGTAACTCTTTCCCTTCCAATATAGGTTTAATGATTGGAAGAGGAGTGTGAATTGTGATGTCCTTATCCTGAGTTAAGTCCTCAGTTTCTCTCAAGGCTGTGTAAGCTGCCAGAAGCACCTTCTCATAAGGCGTGTAGTTAGCCTGTGACCCTTGCCATGACTTGGAACCAAACTGAATTGGTCGTCTGGGAGCAGTGTCACTTTCTTGCCAGAGAGCATAAGACATTCCAGTGGCTCCCACAGTTAGGTACAAATGGAATGGGGCTTCAGGATGTATGGGACCCAGAGCCTGATAGGTGTGTATCTCCCCTATCAGTTGCCTGAGGGCTTCCTCATGGGCAGGAGCCCATTCCCAGGCAGCACTTTTCTTTAACAAATTGTACAATGGTCTGGCTATAATGGCAAAGCCAGGTACATGTTTTCTCCAAAACCCCAGGGTTCCCAAAATCTGTCTCAATTGATCTTTACTTTCAGGGGAGGGTGCCTGATTTAGCTCTTGCACAGTGTCATTAGGCACAGACCTCCTACCTCCCATCCATACAGTACCTAAGAATTTTATCTCTTGGGAGGGACCTTGGCATTTCTCAGCTGGTAACTCTAAATTAAGGGCTTCTAGTGCTCCTTTGATTTGATTCATAGCCTCCTGTACCTCTTCTGAGGTTTTCCCACCTATTAAGATGTCATCAATGTATTGCACAGTTTGTACATTGGGTGGCAGTATAAGGTCATCTAGGACCTTTGCCAGTGCCCCATGGCAAATAGTGGGTGAGTGTTTAAACCCTTGTGGCATTCGGATAAAAGTGTATTGTACACCTCTCCAAGTAAAAGCAAATCTTTCCTGGTCAGCTGGTTGCAAAGGGACCATGAAGAACATGTCCCTTACATCTAATACTGCTAGCCAGGGTTTATCCCAGGTTTGTATGGTGTTTACAATATCTGTTATGCTAGGGACTGCTGCAGTTAATGGTCCAGTGTTACTGTTTAGCTTCCTATAGCCTATAGTGAGTCTCCATTTGCCATTTGGCTTCTTGATGGGCCACACAGGAGAATTAAAGCGAGAGTGGGTACGAATTAAAATTCCTCGCTGTTCCAAATCTTTGATCAGGTCAGTAACAGGGCTTATGGCCTCAGCTGGGACATTATACTGCTTTATGTTTGTTACTGTTGAGGGTGGGAGAGCAGGCGCGCTGCTAAGTAAGTTTAAAGAATAGTGGGGAGGGCTCTCCTCTTCCAGGTGGGTGGCATGAGGAACAGAACTGACTCCAAAAGCCCATCTTCCCCATTAATCCTTCCCTTCTTTCCTCTTAAAATGTCCATGCCCAGTATGTTGGCATTGCCCAAAATCACCTCATATTTTCGGGGCTGATGGTGGGGTTGCAATGGGATATCCAGTTTTATCTTAACTAATGGGTAAGTTATGGTACTGCCATTTACTCCTGTAACAAGTACCTGCTTTCGGCCAGTAAGTGGCAAGCCCTGAAAACTTTCTCGCTTAATCATGGACATTTGAGCCCCTGTGTCCATTAAGAAAGGAATAATGTGTTTGTCATTTACAGTTACATGTATCCGGGGGTCTTTTGCTGTTGTTTTCTCCTCTTTGGATTTAAGCTGGTTTATTAGGAGAGGAGATTGACCCCCGCAAGCTAGTTTCCCTGCTCTGGTAACTCTTGCAGTTGCTGGAGCAATGGAGTATACAGAGTGTCTGTAGGTGGCGGGGGAGGAGAGAGCTGCAGAGGTGCACTGGGAGTAGCATTAGTTGTCTCCCAGTCAGCTCTTTTAAAGGTGGTGAATAATTTTAGCCGCTCTGTGGGCAGTCCATTTATCACATCTCTGGGATAACCTAAAGCCAGACATTGTCTCCACAACTTGGCTCTAAGCTCCTTTTCCTCCTGGGTTGGCTCTCGCTTGTTTTTATGTCCTTTAGATGGTGCCCCCTTGTTTCCCTGAAGGGAACGCATCTTAGCTTTGCCTGTCAGTGCTCTGATGTCTCCGAATTCTCTAAAGTATGACACCAGAAGGTTTAGCAGTGCCCGAAAGGTACTGTTATGTGCTGCAGCTTCTGTTCTAAGGGACAGTGCCATAGCCCTATGGTTACTCGGAGCTCCCTTAAGCAGGGGTCTGAGATCATCTACATTTACCTGACCCTCCCATGGACTTTCATAGTTTAACTCTTGAGGGTTTTGGCCAAGCATGCTAATGACAGCCACAGTTAATAGAGCTGCTTTTATCTCATCTATGTTGGTCCAGTGCATTACTGTGGGTTCATCTCGGTCTGCTGGGTAAATTCCTCTTGCCCATCGACAAGCCAGAGACCAAAGTGTTTTATGGGTGTTCCCCTCTGAGTGTTCCAGGAATATTCCTGCACCTAAGTTAAGGCGCTCAGTTTCTTGGGCTGTCAGGCGTATATATCCACCCCCAGGGTCCCAGAGGCGGACCAGCCACTCTATTATACCTTCCTCAGGCTTTTTAGCAAAATCTCCCTGGATTGTTTTTAACTCCATGGGAGTATATTGGCGGGTGGTAATTTTGGTAAAGTGTGTTGGAGCTTTATTCCCTTTTCCCTTTTTACCTCCCTTTTTTGTTTTTGAAGAGGTGGATGGATCATTGTCATCCCCTTCTTCATCCTGCTCTGCTCCACTCAAATTTCCCTCATGTTCTTCTGATTTGTGCTGTGTGATAGCTGGTCTTAATTTTACAGAGGGACCTTCCTCCTCAGAGGAGGGGGACTCATCTGCTGAATCCCAAATATCTCCATCCCATTCCTCAGGGTCTAGCCAGAGAGCAGTCTCAACTTTAGCCCGGTTGATTCTGCGTGTTTTAGTCTCCAGCTTTTCCCTTCGTTCTATCCCTTCTTTCTCAATTAAGGGAAGTAATCTTTTCTGAAGATGTTCCATATCCCTATTCAGTGTTCTTACTCTGGTATCTAAATTCTGGCATTCCTTGCGCAGTGTGTCCCTTTCCTGTTGTAGCCTATTAAATTCTATTGCCAGACTATGATAATCCTTACAGGCAGCTTGCCAAATGTTAGTAAGCAGCCATATACAAGCACCTTTTCCTTTCCCTTTCTTCATCTTGCAGGCAGTTCTCCAGTTACAGAAATGCTGCCAGATCTCTGCTGGTTTTCCCCAATATTTCTCCAGCAGTTCTTTGCTCCACAGAGGATTTCCCCATCCCTCTTGGGTCAAACTTTTCTCTAGCTCAGGGAATTCTGTGGTGTTTATCATGACTGGTTTCATTGTGTTACTGTAGTGCAGCCTATATCACAATCCTGTTCGTGACGCCAAATCTGTTAGCCGATGGCCAGGGATGTTTGGTGAGGTGCCAGCTATGCCCGTTTATACCATCCGTGACTTTAACCGCTAGGACGCACTGTCCCTTGGCGGCGGGCAGCCCGGGCTAGGCTGACGGATGCCCCAAGGTCCTAACCACCCGTGACTTTAACTGCTAGAGCTCAGAGCTCCTTCGCAGCGGGCAGTCAACACTGACTGACAGGTGCCCCAATGGCAGCACTAAGAGCCTCTCCACACCCGTGACTTTAACTGCTAGAGCTCAGAGCTCCTTCGCAGCGGGCAGTCAGGATTGACTGACAGGTGCCCCAAGAATTTGCCCCGTGGAGGCGGCACAACTCAACGCTAGGCTCTTAGTACTCTCACCTAATGGCCAGGCTTTATAGCCAAAACGGCTGACGTTCTTTTAATTGTGTTGGCTGCTTTACAGTAAACCAGAGAAACAAGTCAGGCTTATGCATAAATGGTTACCAAAATTTATTAAACTAGATTCTAATCATGTGGTTACAAAATTGCTAGTGCCTACTTATTTAAATGTAGAGATGTTACACACACAAACAAGTTACAAAACTGAAGCTACAATCCCAAAGAAAGAAAACAAAGTATAGAGCTCTATTTCAAAATATGTGTACACTAAAGATAGGAGATCAGGTGTGGGTGCTTCTTACCCTCCTTGCATCTCTCGATTCCAGCGGTGCCAAGCCAGGATCGGTCACTCAATTCCGCGGAAAGACGAATAAGGGACAAGGCTTAGGGACCCTCTTAGCTGCAGAAGCCTTGGGAGGCTGTCACTTATCTGACCAGCAGATAGATAGTGAAAAGCACTCAAAAATCATGGTGCTGTAGGTCCCCTACTTATACCTCTGTACTCCTTTATTCTCTTTCTCCTTTCTATGCTAAATTGGGGCTGGTCTGTCGGGGTGACGCCAGCTCTCGCAAGAGTAGTTCACACTTGCAAGGGAGAAACAATAAGTTTCGACTACTGGACACTTCTTTTATCAGGGTAAATATTTTCCCACCTAGGATGTTGGTGTGTGTGCATCATGCTGTTTTAGTAGGGGCTAAGAGCCATGTCTGTCACAGCGCCTCTGCCTGCTGTGAGCCCAATTGTTGTATACGTTCCCAGAGGCACATTGTCGCAGCACACCTGTGCTTCTCACAGCTTCAAAGGCTGTGCTGGAGTGCCCTGGTGTTTTGGCTCCCGTGTGTTTCCAGCAATGCTGGTCTGAGGGGGGGGGCTGGCTGTCTGGCTACACCTGGGGGGTTAACAGGGGGCCTAGCACCAGCAACAGCAAGCACCCCAGCCCCAGCCTGCCCCCCTCTGCCTCACCCCCACTCCAACCCTTCCCCCAAACCCCCACCCTGCCTCTTCCCGCCCCTGCTCTGGCTCATTCCACCCCTTCCCCCAAGCACCCGCTCCTGTCCTGCCTCTTTCCTGCTTCCACCCCCCTCCCCTGAGAGACGCCAGGAGCCGGTGGGGCGGATTGGGCTGGGGCTGGATTGCTTGCTGCTGCTGGCACCAGGCACCCTGCTAACCCCCAGGCTGCCCTGGACCCCCATCCCCCTGAAGTGTGGAGCCCCCCAAAGCACAGGGCCCGGGGGGGTTGCCCCAGTCAGTCCTATGGATGGGATGGCTCTGCTTGGACCCATTCTGGGCACCACCAGAAATTATACAAATCTAGCACCCAGGTATGTGGCTCCCCCCCTCAGAAAGCAGATATTGACCTGCCCACACATGTGACAGGATCATGTATTAGACTGAATGGAGCCATTTAGAGGGCAGGACTGAGTTTCTCTTTGTCAATATTGGGACACCATTTAAACTGGCATTGAAGAAACACCAAGGAATTTTCTTCTGATTCTGCTTTATTAATTTAATAAGTCTGCATATCCACACAGACACTGACCTGCCCACATATATGACAGGTAAGTACACACAGGTTCTCAGACCCTTTTCCTTTCTTTCTCTTTATTAATCCTTTCACAGGCCTCTAATCCTCATTCATGCGTTACAGTTTTTAGACACTGCAGGCACAGAAACATTACTATTGCTTTGGCCCGAGTCAATCACAGGAAAGAGTTTCATTTCTTACTATCTTTCTTTACGTGACAAATTTTAAATGAATATAATACATTTGTAGATTTTAGCCCTTGTGAAAGGTGCTGGATTGAAAGCCCTGGATACTGAAGTAGTCTGTTTATCTGCAAGCCAGATATAACATGGCAACAGTACTGCGAGCTTCCTCACAATGGACAGTAAACCCACAGCATGTGTCAGGCCTAACACATCGAAATCCTTCAGTGGGTATGTCTACTTCAGCTGGAAGGTGTAATTTCCATCTTGAGGAAACAGATCTGCGCTAACTCTGATAGAGCTAATGTGCTAAAAACAGCAGAATCGCTGAGGCTGCGCAAGCAGCTGGAGAGGCTAGCTTTGCCGAGTATCTACCTAAGGTTTCAGAAGGAATCACAGTTGGTAGCCCATCGTGCCTTGGCCACACTTCTATTTTTAGTGCACAAGCTCGATCAGAGCTGGCACAAGTACGACTCCCTGAGCTGGAAATTACAACAGAGATGCCACAAGCTTTTTTAAACCATATTTGTGCCTGTTTATACATGCATTGTAAACCCAGCTAGGACAGGGAGAATAGTTTAACTTAAGGAAGCTTTATTTTTCCAAACATTTGTGGTAGCATACATGTGTACACTGTTAACCTCTTTCTTTGCTTACATACCATAGCAAGTAATAATATTTTACATGTATATAGCACCTTTCTTTCCTATGTATCCCAAAGCTCTTTACAAACTAAGGCATCCATTACCAGGGGACCTACAATATCTATACATCTTATTCAAAAGACCCCTACACAGGAAACTGCATGTATATTACGCACAAAAACCTATGTTAAAAAACTTTATTAAGTTTGCAAAGTCAAGCATTCAAAAGTTAAGAAATGCAAATATTAAGATTGCCTGTGCAACCTTAATTTGGCACCCTTGTGCGTATGCATTGATAGTCTTTAATTACATGATCATGTAGTGTTTTTTCCATGGCTGAAATATTTTGGCTGACAATTTCCAGAAAAATTCAGCCTAAGGCAGGCATCTGGCATGCAAAATTTCAGCCCAAATGGTTAAAGTTTCATAAATTTAAAAACAATTGAAAATAGGATCTTCTAATGGGAAGTGTTGAGCAGCCTTAGCAGTGCTGCCAGCCCCACCTATAATGTAATACCTTAGAAGCAGAAACTGTTGAGTGCTCTGCTGAGATTTGAATCTGGGGTTGCAGGTATTTCACATCTGAGACTCAGGTGTTGTGTAAAAAGAAAGTTGCAGCAGTTTAACTAAAGGGGTGTGTTTTAAACTGATTTAACTAATCTAGTGCAGACCCTTGTGAAGGCACTCTTAACTCAGTTTAAACCTGATTTATATCAATTTAGCCTATTTCAGTATGGAATAGACTTTAGCTAAAATCGATATAAGCCAGGTTTGCATTGATTGAAGAGTGTACGCATAGAAGTTTCCCATAGCTTTTTAAGGAGTTGTTTGTATAGGTTGAGATTTTCAAAAGTCCCTGAGTGAGTTAGGTGCTGAAGTCCCATTGAAAGTCAATGAGACTTGTGCTCCTAAATTACTTGGGCTCTTTTGGAAATCCCATCGATAGTGCCTAGCATAGTGGGGCCCTGATCCCTGATTGGGGTTTATAATACAAATAATAAATAGTAACCATAAACATCAAAAGAAGAAAGTGTCAGATGAGGAAAGGATAGCGTTTTAAACCCACATTCAAACCTCTGAAGCAATTCTTGGATGCAGTAGTTGGTGGGGGAGGGGGCAAAAGTCTCACCAAAATGTTCTCATTAGCTACTCCCTTCCCCACACCTCATGGCAAGGATTTGTTGAGATCTTTGATTTTGTATCTTGCACAGCACTGAGCGCATTATTGACATTTAACCAATAAACAGCAATAACCTTTATAAAATCATTTCTGACAGAGTGTAATTTAGTTGAGAACCTGCAAAGAACAGAATGAGATATATTAGACTGTGGGACAGTTTCTCAACGGAAGTAGTGAAAGCCACTTAAACAGTAGGAAATATGTTGCATTGGCCAATGGGAGATGCATGGGATGATGTAATGGGTTTTTCCGGCTCTAGTTTCTGTGATTCTCTGAACCATCCAAACTTTTGAGGCCACATTTTGCAAAGAACTCCAAAAGATTTTCCGGGTCCTCCATTCAGACATGGAAAATACCACATTTGTGCATGCAAACTTGTGCAAAAATTGGACATCTGAATGTGCTAATGGGCAGCTGGGTATAAAATTCCCCAATCTGTGTGACCAGCTGGGTTTTGGCATATGCAAACAGTTACACTTCCAAATTATACATACATATTTTTAAAGGCCCTTCAAAAATATAGTTCTGTTTGCATATATAGTGAGTCTCCCAATTTGGTTGCCATTTTGAGATTTTTTTTTTTTTATTCTCTAATATCTCTACTGAAAACAATATTCTCTCTTGAGAGCTCTTACAACACAGTGGCCTTGTATAGACATCTATGCCGGTAAGAGATGCCACTTGATAATGGAAGGAATGTCGCTGTCAGTAATCTTCTATTTGAGATTTCAGTAGGCACCCCTGTAAATTTAACTTCATGGGTTAAAAAAAATCATCATAAACTAAATATAAAAATAGCATCAAGTTACCTTTCTGCCAGGAGGAAAGTCGTGAATGCAGAGGAAAGCAATGCAAAGTGGGCTGAATTACACATTTAGACTCAGGCACCAGAGCTGCAAAGATTAAATTTATTTTTTTCTGCTGAGCAAATAAAGCATGTGCTGCATATTCAGCCATTTGCAGGAGAATGTAAACATTGGTGCCATTGTTTACAGCACACAACTCGCTGGAGCAACGCTCTGGAAATCAAGTGGATTTTAATTGGCCTGACCTTGATCCTGCCTATCCATCTTTACCATCTTGACTTAATCAGGTGGTTGCTATGACTGCCCTGCTATTTATATTAAACCAGAGTTTTCTCACTGAAATCCTACTGCTATATTCAAAGCTCAGTGCTGGCATCTCTTAGCAGCAGGAAAGGCTCAGAAGGCAGAAGAGTCTAAGTTAACTAGCATAATCTGGCACAAATTGATAGTTTGCACCCTAATGCTACAACAGTGTAAACCTGGCTCTTCCTCCACAGAGCTGGTACTATATATGTGAGTGGATGCACAGAGGGTCTGAATGAGCAGTCATAATTTTGCTCTTTGACTTAAAGACAGTTAATACATGAACTGGAAACAACAATAATACTTTCTACTTACACAGCCCTATCTTCCAGGTATCTCAAAGCAATCAATGTACCTATCTCACTTAATTTCCATAGTTAATATGGGGGAACACTCAGGCAAATAGTAATTCTTGCCCAGTCACCAGTCATATATAAACATTGGTCTCACAAGGAGTTTTTATGTGTAACAGGTTCCAGTACTGTATGTCTCCCCCACACTTTTCTGGTCATCAGACTGGATAGCCACATTGGTCAAAGGGACTATGCACCAGTAACTAAGCAGGGTATTTATGTCCTAATTCATCTGTGATAATGGACTCTCAGGGTGCTGATGTGAGAGGATTCAGCAAACACTCTTGGTAAACATGTATATGTGAGGTCAGAACTATGCGAGAACCACAAACACAGTTACATGTGGGGCATACAAGAATGTCCCTGGCCATTGCAGGCTGTTATATCCTTTGTGCTGTTCACGTTTTTCACATAAGGTATTAAAGTCCCTGGCTTCAAAACAGTTAACAGAGACACGACAAATCTTCCCCCATCTTGCCCTGTTCTGCGTTCTTACTTCCCAGTTGCTGGGGTCAACCAGACATGCTTTCAACTTTGACTTCAGTGCTTATGGAGCTGATCAGATTTCCTAATATGATGGGTTTCAGAGTAACAGCCGTGTTAGTCTGTATTCGCAAAAAGAAAAGGAGTACTCCTTTTCTTTTTCCTAATATGATGGTGATATGATGTCAATGTCCCACAACCATATAGAAATGGTGTGAGCATGATTGCCCAATAGACATTTAGGTTAGTGCTTAATTTGATGCCCTTGTCATTCCATAGGCGCTGAAACAGCATTCCAAATGCAGAGCTGGCTTTGGCCATGAGAAGGATAATCTCATAATCAGTTGTGGCATTCTGTGACAGCATACGCCCTACAGGGCAAAACTTCTCTATGGACCTGAGAGGAGTGTTATTGATCTTAATCACTGTGTAGACGCGTGCATCTCCCAGCACAATGCTTCAGTTTTCTTTAGGCTGATTGTATAACCAAAGCGACTAACTGCAAAAAACTCACTACAAAAACTAATTTCCCCCAGCTGATACTCACACCTTCTTGTCAACTGTTTGAAATGGGCCACCTTGTTTACATTGGCCTCATTAGCACTACAAAAGTGATTTCCACCCCTTCCTGTGAACTGTTGAGAATAGCCCACTTCCACCTTAATTGAATTGGATTGTTAGCACTGACCCCCCACACTTGGTAAGCCAACTCCCATCTTTTCATATGTTGTGTATTTATGTCTCCCTACTGTATGTTCCACTCTATGCATCTGATGAAGTGGGTTTTAGCCCACAAAAGCTTATGCCCAAATAAATGTGTTAGTCTCTAAGGTGCCACAAGGACTCTTCGTTGTTTTTGCTGATACAGACTAACATGGCTACCACTCTGATAACTGCACAAGGGAAGTGATCAGTTATAAATTGAATATCATCAACTGAGTAAAAGGTCCTTAATGAGTAAATCTGCCTCTTTCCTGTGAGCAACTTCCCATAAGTGCAGAACTGGATAACTACTTCTCTGTCAGTGTCATGAAATGCATCCACAAGCATAACTCAAAGAAGGATGGAAAAGAGTGTAGGAAACAGCACACAACCTTGTTTGGTGCCATTGATGACTGGAAAGGGGTCTGACCTCTTGCCATTTTCTACCATTCTGGCCATCATCCCATCATGAAAGGACAGAAATAAACTTTTCAGGACATCCAAGGATGAACAAAATTTCCATAGTTGAATAGTTTCCAGACTGAATAGAATTAATGCCTATCTTGTGGAAACCATCTTCTCAAAGTCTCAGGGTAGATTTCAGTCTGCATGGGGCATGGTAGACATGATCTTCACACCTCGTCAGCTTCAGGAAAAATGCTGGGAACAAAACCATGGTCTTCGTATGGTGTTCATCAACTTAGCTAAAGCTTTTGACTCTGTAAATCATGAGGGAATTCATCGGTACTTATGCATATTTTTACTGCTTCCAAAGAGAGAGATTTCAGGGCCTGGTAGAGCTTAGGGGAATAGGTATTTGTAAGTATTCTCATGCTAACGGTGATACTTGGTGAGAGAACTGCCTGCCCCCTTCCCTTCTAGGTTAACAAATGCTACATGAGACTTCACTGTTAACAAAAAACTGAAAGCAAATAACAACAAGCATTTTATTTTGGCCCTGACTAAATCTGTGGGATGCTGAGGAGCTGGAAATCCATCTGATCTAAACATCATCACGTATATTACACACAGATCAGAGTCACGCTAAGGAAAAGCATGGCAGTACAGGCCTTTGGTTTGACCTTCCCCACACTCAGTTTTACATTCATGCCACGTCACTGACTTCAGCAGAGTTGCTCCTAATTTACATCTGTGTAAGTGGGAGGACAACACAGACTCATAGGGACTAGGATTTGGGGGGGTATCTGCAAGTGAGCAAGGTTAAGGATTGCTAATTCCACCTCTGGTCACGGAGTGAGTCAAAGACGACCCGTATCTGCCGATAATGGGGGCACAATGAGGGAAGCGGCTTCAGCAGATATTACTGAGCATGCTCAGTCTATGCAAACATGCTCAGTACAAGCCAAGCAGCAACTCTGAGGGGCACATGACCCTGCATGCCCCCCTGCACATCACCTCCAGGGGGGACAGCTTTTCAGCCCTTCCTGGGCTCTGCTCAATCTCTCCCCTCAACCCACTCTGTGCTCCTTTAAACACTCTCTGCTCTAAGCAGCCACTGCCAGGTCTTGTTACCTGGAGTCTTCCACAGGCTCACAGCCTACAATCCAAGGGTGTGTCTACACAGCATTTTGGAGACAGTCAGCCCAGGTCAACAGAGTTGGGCTAGCAGGGCTTGCGCTGGCACTATAAAAATTGCTGTGTGGGCAGTGCTTTGAAGTAGAGGCTTGGGCCAGAGCTCAGGTTCTGAAGCCAAGCGCTTGGGGGTGGGCGACACAGCCTGAGATCCAACCCAAACTGAAACTTCAAAGTGCTGTCTATACAGCGTGAGCCCCTCTAACCCGAGTCCATCCATCTGGGCTTGGAGGCTGACTCCCATAGGCTCCAAAATGTAGACATATTCCAAGTGGCCCTCCAGGGTCAACGGTCTCCTGCAGGATCCTCCTGTTCTCTACAGCTTCTGCCCCAGCTTTGTCTCCCTATTTCTGTTTCCCCTCTGGCTCTTAAATAGAGACCAGCTGTCCCCTATCAGACCTCACTGAGAGGCAGTAAATGAGGCACAGGTGGGCTGGACCTCTTCAAGGGCCCAATATCCCCTGTGATACCCATTACTAAAATATTTATAAGTGTTGATGCCACTTGCAGTGTTACTTTAAACTTTGCTGAGTGAAAATCCTCAGCCACAATCATCAGTTGTTTCTGCAATTTTTCCCCTTGAGATGCAAAGCTCTGACTCTTATGTCATCAGTTCTCAGCTAACTTCCTATCTGCTAACTCAGCATGACAGAAGGAGATGGGCATCAAGCAGAGATGCAGACAGCTAATATAGAAACTCCTGCGGCTGAGTGACCTGCCAGATAACTGGACTCTGACTGACTGACTTTCCAGCTGCATGACATCCTTTTTGTGTCATGAAGCTTGTGGTTAATGTGAGGCTACATAATGTGACCATATCCCAGCACTGTGAGGTCAAAGGATGAGGAACAGCTGAGAAGAGCTGGAGTCATTTGCTCTCAGCCCTGCCCACGCCCGGCTTTGCAATTTGTATTTGTTCTTGACAGAATGTATTTAGCCATTGGTTGGATTGTTTGGTAAAATCCCAGCACATCCCAGGGACAGTTTTTGAAGAAGTAATTTATTGTGACTCTCTCTCCCCACCACCCCCTTGGCATTTTTAAATCTTAAATACACAGAATAGAGATTAATAGTAAGAAACAATGTTATAGCAAAATTCAGACTAGGCATAAAGGGCAAGCTATTGAGAACAGATGTGGTGTGTCCCACTGTATCATATGGCTGCTGGCACCAAGCCCAGCACCTCCGTGCAGATAGTCCTTTGCTAGCAGACCTGAGTGGCTCCTTACTGTAGACCCTCTGCCCTGACAATACTCCTTGAGTCGTCTTATGTATGAATGTGACAAAGCACCTGCTCCTTCCTTTAGGCAAAACATGCCTCCTATCGTCCTGCTGCAGATTACAGCACAAGAGACAGAGCCTAAAGTAAACTAAAGGAGTACTTGTGGCACCTTAGAGACTAACAAATTTATTTGAGCATAAGCTTTTGTGAGCTACAGCTCACTTCATAGGATGCATTCAGTGGAAAATACAGTGGGGAGATTTATATACATAGAGAACATGAAACAATGGGTGTTGCCATACATACTGTAACAAGAGTGATCACTTAAGGTGAGCTATTACCAGTGGGAGAGGGAAGGGGGCGGGAGGGAGAGGACCTTTTGTAGTGTTAATCAAGGTGGGCCATTTCCAGCAGTTGACAAGAATGTCTGAGGAACAGTGGGGGGTGGAGGGGGGGGAATAAACATGGGGAAATAGTTTTACTTTGTGTAATGACCCATCCACTTCCAGTCTCTATTCAAGCCTAACTTAATTGTATCCAGTTTGCAAATTAATTCCAATTCAGCAGTCTCTCGTTGGAGTCTGTTTGCATCAGTGGAAACCATGAACAATGGATGCCTCACTACCACAAGGTGGAAAGCCTCTTCTCAGGCCACAAAGTCAACAGTCTATCAACCTGCTGCAGCCTGCAGCAGTCAAGTTGATAAGGGAGGAGGGAAGTATCACGTCTCCCCAGCTGAAGGTGCCCCATGTTTTTCAAACCCGACTCCCTCCTCACCCATAGTTACACGAGGCTATCGTGTTTTTGTGCATTGTGGGAAGGTGCTGTTACCAGCACAGGGACCATTCATATCAGCAAAGAGATGTCTGTAGGGTGGGGGCCTAGCTGGCTTCAGAGCAGGAACACTCAGGATAAGGACAAAGATACCAGTTAAGTAAGCCAGGTGGATTTTTTTTACTCTTAGCTGTGTCAGGGCCCAGATAATATGGACTGACTGATTCCCAACAGGACCTCAGCTACAGGGTGGTTGGATGGAGGGTTAATTATTGGATTTTCTTTCTTTGTGGATGTTTCTTTGTATTAACAAAAAATGAGAGTACATCAACTATTAATGATATTGTCTGTTATATAACTGCAACATACAGCAGCACTTCTGTCATCCTTACCAGCACGCTTCCAACTCATTAATAGCCAATCCAACCGGAGAGGCGACAAAGGATCATTATCTCCATTTTATGGATAGGGAAACTGAGGCAGAGAAGTTGAGTGACTCAACCAAAGCCACAGAGGGATAATACCTTGTCTGCACTGGGGTTTTAGCCACCAGCACATTGACGTAGCTATGCTGGGGCAAACCCTTACAAAAGACAGCATGTGCTAGCATAAGCTACAACTTACACTGGTGCAGCTTCCTCAGTTCCGCCTAGTGCACCGTGTCCCTCCCGACTAAGCTACCGAGGCTGTATGGGTGCAGTTACCCGCAAAGCTAAAATCACCAATATAGACAAGGCCTCAGTGTCAGAATGGAGGAGTTCCTAAGTCCTAGGCCTGCGCTCAGACCACACCTCCCCCAGACAGTTTGAATATCCTTTACGGCCCGGAAAGGAACAAATGGATTCTCTAGGTTCAGCTAATCACAGCGAGACTGTCTACTATGCTGCTATTCTCCTGCTAACAAAGCAGGAAAGCCACTGGGGCCAAATTCTGCCCTGATTCACAGGGACATCTGGGACATCCCCTACTGAACACTGGAGGCCTCGAGGGAGAGAGGTGGAGCTTTCTGATGGTGCTAAAAAGAAGCAAACTAATATTTGTGTCACCTATTGTATCGCTAGTGGCAATATAGTCCCCCTTCCCTAACTTGAAGCGATGGCACAACCCTGGGCTGTTGGGGGCAAGAAGGGGATGCAGGACATGTTTGCTCCCACAGTTGTGGGGCAGGGAGCAGGAGCCAAAGAAACCAAAGTGGCTGAGAAATGAAATCTTTTGTATTTGATTGTCCACAATCATTTCCCCTCCCTCCACCCTGGAAAACTTAATTTCAGAATGATGGATTTTGTGACCAGGTGGCTGCCTTAATCATCATGGGCTGATTTCCAATACAGGTGTCTGAGGAGGATTTAGGGCCAGGTGACTTCAGTGGCAGTTCGGAGCCTTGGTGGCTTGTCAGCCAGTGGCACACCGTCACGTGAAAGCTGTACCAAACTTCCTGATCTGTGCCACTACCACCACCTCTGAATATTAAATCAGAAGGAGATTGTAAATACCACAGCCCTGATCCTGCAATCGGACCCACATGGGCAGACCTCCCACACTGTCACTGGGTCTAAGCATACGCAAAGGCTCCAGTCGTGCAGATCCCATGTGAAATCGTGATCCGTGTTTGTTTTTCACCCATGATGCTGTTTGGTTTACTTTTGGCCATTTCCCCAACCTTGGACAGCTCATATGGACTAGTCAATACTATGTTTTGGTCCTTTTCACATGCCTTGTTGTGTTCCTGACATGACAGAGGAGGAGAGCCCAAAGAATAAGGTTTTGGGTTTGAGGTTTTCGTTTGGCGACCTAACTGAAAAATCCAACACAAAATTTCCATTTGTTTTGAATTAAAGCTGAATTTGTTTTTTCCCCTTGCTGAAACAAACCAAACCAAACAAACAAACAACAAAAATAATTTGGGATAAAAATCTACAACCTGAAATGGAAAAAAAAAAAGAATCAAAATAAATTTTGGAGGTTTTTTTTTTTACTTAGTTTAGTTTGGAAAAAAAAATGAAATTTTTCTTCAGCCAAAACTATTTGCCAAATTCAACTCAAATTTGTGAACAGTTTCGGGGCCCTGAAAAATGCATTTTTTAGCAAATTTACTATTCACTGAGAAAAAAATGCCAAGCGTTACAGAGGAGTCTTTAAACCAAAAATAAAACTTTTAAAACTGAATTTAAAAAACAAAACAAAACTTGAAAATATATGTGTTGATCTAATAATTTGTGGAACAGAGGAATTGCCAGACTGAACCAGACCAATGGTCCACTTAGCCTAGCAACCTGTCTCTGACAATTGTCAGCACCAGTGTAGCGGGGAGGGGAGTAAATGAAACCTACCCTACCTGTCAGCACCCCTTTTAAATGGCTTGAAATACACTAATTTGTGATTAAATCACAAATATGGCCTGAATTCTCAGTTATGCTAAGATGCTCTGGGAATGTAAAGGGGTCAAGTCCAGAGTGGTATAAAGGAGCAGAACTGAGAGGCAGGCTCTGCATATTTTATTACATTTTAGTCACACAGAAAGCAGCATTGCCAACTATCCTTGATTTTTTTCGTGAGCCTCACAACAGCTAATATTTTTCCTAAAGCCCCAGCTGCTGGAATGACTGGATTGCATGAGAAACCCAACTTTCATTTTAAAAATAGCCCTAGTGGTTGGAGAGAAAAGCTTGAAAAGGTGAAGCGAGTGTCCACTAAAGGCTCAGAAACTGCAAGGCATATAAAAAGAACCCCAAATATATTACTTTTAAAAATCTCATGAATTTTAAGGCAATCTCATGATATTTTGAGGTCTGGTTAATGATTTTTGAGTGCTTGGGACTCAATACTGAGAAAATCCTCTGGACTCTTTAACAAATAAATCTAAACTTTATCCCAACGAGGGCAAATAACCAAAATAAGTACAAAGGCAGATGCCAAAGAAAAGAAGTAAAATGCTATGTCCTCAGCATATGCTGACTAGTAGCAAACCGTTTGCACCAGCTCTGCAGCAGTGTGGAGGCTGTCCCTAGAGTTAGCATACCTGAAATCAGCGTTGGGAGCTCCGCTTGCTGGCTCTCAAGCAGCACTGTCACTAACGCATGCTTCCCAGAGCACAGATCAGTGTCGACCCTTATGCAGGCAGTGCAGCACACCCACCCTGGTGCAATAAGGAGCCACATAGGCTGAAGTTGTGGAGAACTCCAATATGTCTTTCAGCCTTGTTCCAAATACAAGGGGGTAAACTATCAAGCAAATAGGAAAGGCCAAAAGGGGTGTACACTGTTTATTTCCCAGCTCCTCATCTGAATGGAAGAGAAACACACTGCAGATTTTTTAAAAAATGAAACAACAGTGGCTTTTTGGAGCCAAGTCCTTCTTGCCTTTTATTCTCATGCATAGTCCCAGTGACAAACACTAAATTTCCACATTAGAGGTGCTTGTTAGTATGGTGGGGTGTATCCCTAGCTGTTACATGGAATACGGGGTTCAATTCCCTGCCAGGTAAGTCTTGGCTTCTGCTAACCTAAGTAGTTTTAAAATGGAGCTTGATACGTTTCTGAACAGGATTCTCTGATGGGGTTGCCTGTGGAAGCAGGGGATTGGAATCAGTGACCCAGAAGGAGTGTCGCTATTGGCCAGACCTGAATGCCCAGATGGGAACATACGTGGAACAGTGCGAGGTGTGCAAACAGTAGAATGATCAATAACAGGAGACTCTACAGCCTCATGAAATCCCATCTTGTCCTTGGAAAAAGGGACCATAGACTTGTTCACTTTTAATGACAGGAACTACACAATCACAGTAGCTTATTTACTCCAATTTCTGGGAGGTGGATGGTCTAGGACACTGAGGCAAGAACTGTGACGGGGAATCTAACAGCATATTTCGCAAGGTACAGCATACCTGACATGCTCTGCTCAGGCAATAGGCCACAGCACACTGCAGCAGAATTCAAATGATTCAGCACCAGGTGGGAATCTGAGCACAGGACGTCTTCCCCTGGGTATCCACAGGGGAACAGGAAGGCAGAGTCATCAGTAAAGACACCAAGAGACTGATGGCAAAGGCTAAACAGACAGGAAGGAATCCAAACAGTTCAGGCCTCAACCCCAGTCTAACAGAAATATTTTCATTGGTTTAGAACAAATGTCAATAGAAACCAATGTTTATACTGAGCCATCCCCTGCAATGTTTGCGAACCTGTGATTAGGAGAAACCCTGGATGTCAGAAACACAGAGAGAATCATCAGTCACTCCGTTACTTGGGAACCCCCGGCACACGCAAGTGATCTTTCTATGACTCAAAGCTCACTTGGGATTCTTTTCAGAGTAGCAGCCGTGTTAGTCTGCATTCGCAAAAAGAAAAGGAGTACTTGTGGCACCTTAGAGACTAACCAATTTATTTGAGCATAAGCTTTCGTGAGCTACAGCTCACTTCATCGGATGCATAAAAGTGGAAAATGCAGTGAGGATGTTTTTATACACACAGACCATGAAAAAATGGGTGTTTATCTCTTCAAAAGGTTTTCTCCCCCCCACCCCCACTCTCCTGCTGGTAATAGCTTATCTAAAGTGATCACTCTCCTTACAATGTGTATATTAATCAAGGTGGGCCATTTCCAGCACAAATCCAGGTTTTGTCTCCCTCCACCCCACTCTCCTGCTGGTAACAGCTTATCTAAAGTGATCACTCTCCTTACAATGTGTATGATAATCAAGGTGGGCCATTTCCAGCATAAATCCAGGGTTTAACAAGAACGTCTGAGGAAAAAACAAGGGGAAATAGGTTACCTTGCATTATGACTTAGCCATTCCCAGTCTCTATTCAAGCCTAAGTTAATTGCATCCAATTTGCAAATGAATTCCAATTCAGCAGTCTCTCCCTGGACTCTGGTTTTGAAGTTTTTCTGTTGTAATATCGCAACTTTCATGTCTGTAATCGCATGACCAGAGAGATTGAAGTGTTCTCCGACTGGTTTATGAATGTTATAATTCTTGACATCTGATTTGTGTCCATTTATTCTTTTACGTAGAGACTGTCCAGTTTGACCAATGTACATGGCAGCGGGGCATTGCTGGCACATGATGGCATATATCACATTGGTAGATGTGCAGGTGAACGAGCCTCTGATAGTGTGGCTGATGTTATTAGGCCCTGTGATGGTGTCCCCTGAATAGATATGTGGGCACAGTTGGCAACGGGCTTTGTCGCAAGGATAGGTTCTTGGGTTAGTGGTTCTGTTGTGTGGTATGTAGTTGCTGGTGAGTATTTGCTTCAGGTTGGGGGGGCTGTCTGTAGGCAAGGACTGGCCTGTCTCCCAAGATTTGTGAGAGTGATGGGTCGTCCTTCAGGATAGGTTGTAGATCCTTGATGATGCGTTGGAGGGGTTTTAGCTGGGGGCTGAAGGTGACGGCTAGTGGCGTTCTGTTATTTTCTTTGTTGGGCCTGTCCTGTAATAGGTGACTTCTGGGTACTCTTCTGGCTCTGTCAATCTGTTTCTTCACTTCAGCAGGTGGGTATTGTAGTTGTAAGAATGCTTGATAGAGATCTTGTAGGTGTTTGTCTCTGTTTGTCTGGATTCTTTGGCTTCTTCATGAAGCAGACTGAAGAATATTGGGTGTGTCCTGTGACAGTGAGGTGGGTGGCAGCGGGATCACTGAACAGTGCTGATTGCAGAAACTGCCCTGGGCAGTGGAGCAAATATCAGCTCATTAGAATCAATTTAACTGCACCAGATTCTGCTGCTGTTGAGCAGGCAAAACTCCCAGGGGAGGCGTTTACCAACGGCATCCAACAGCAAGAGTCTTAAGGTCTGCGTCATCCCATTGCTTTGCACCTGGAGCAGTAATTTACCCCTGTGCTAAGTAAGCGCAAAGATGGTGTGAACTGCCACCAAAGCCGGAGGGTACTCCCGTTGCACTCACTGGGCCAGATCCTGAGCTGATAAATGCGGGGAGCACCATTGGCTATTAGGCCCCGTCTACACTGGCAAGTTTGTGTGCAGTAAAGCAGCTTTGAGCGCTGTAACTCCCGAGGTGTACACACGGCCAAGCCACTTAGTGCGCAGACACTGCACAGATGCAGCACTTTAAAAAAACCAACCCCGACGAGAGGCGTAGAGCTTTCTGTGCCGGGGCGACAGTGCTGCAGTGCCAGTGTACACACCGTGGTGATTACAGCGCTGTGATTGGCCTCTGGGAGGTGTCCCACAATGCCTGTTCTCACCTCTCTGGCCATCGGTTTGAACTCTACTGCCCTGCCTTCAGGTGACCAACCGTCAGCCCCACCCCGGACATTGCTTTGCAAATCTGAAAGTCCCCTTCCTGTTTGCTTGGTGCTGCGTGCAGTGGTCTCAGCGCATCTTTCCAGGTGGCCATGCCTGCTCCACGCACCAGGCGATCCCCTGCTTGGAGCAATGCCGAGCTTCTGGACCTCATCGGCATTTGGGGAGAGGAGGCTGTGCAGTCCCAGCTGTGCTCCAGCTGTCAGAATTGTGATACCTACGGACCGATTTCTAGATGCATGATAGACAGGGGCCATGACTGGGACACATTGCAGTGCAGGGTCAAAGTGAAGGAGCTGCAGAACACCTACCACAAGGCACGGGAGGCAAACTGCTGCTCTGGTACTGTGCCCATGAGCTGCCAGTTCTACAAAGAGCTGGACGCGATACTCAGTGGCGACCCCACCTCCACTGAGAAGGACCCTGTGGATACTTCGTTGCCTTGCGTGCCAGTCGAGAGTGGACCAAGCCAGGAGGAGGCAATCTTGGACGAACAGGGGGAGGGGGACCCAGAGGCAGAGGATGACTCGGAGTCCAGAGATGCATGCAGTCAGGAGCTCTATTCTACCCCAGAGGAGCCTAGCCAGTCGGAGCTTGGCGAAGCGCAAACAGGAGAGCAGGCCCCCGGTAAGTGGATCTGATTTGGGGAATTGCTGAAGCGAGTTTTTGGGGGCAGGAGGGTTGCAGAAAGCAGGCTTGTCTCCCACCTCATGCCTAGCCTGAGTGGCGGAACAGGCTGTTGATACACTCCATCACTTCATGAGAATCTCCCTCAGATATCTCCAGGAAACGCTCGTGAAGATACTGGGCAATCTGCTGCTGCAGGTTCCTCGGCAGAGCTGCTTTGTTTCTTGCCCCATTAACGGTAACTTCTCCGTGCCACTTTGCTGTGATGGGTGGGGGGACCATTGCTGCACACAGGCTAGCTGCATAGGAGCCAGGGCGGAAGCCGCAGACTTGGAGAGGACCCTCCCTTGATTCCCTGCTCACCCTCAGCAGCGAGATATCTTGTATAATGATCACCTTGTGTGGAAAGTGTGGGGACAGGAATGATTATCAGGCCCACCCCACAGTGCTGGCTCTCCCCAAGTGCCCAAGAGCCACGTGCCCAGTGTACAGCAGGGTTCGGGAACAGTGATTTACCCTGCTCCTGCGGCTACTCACCATTTTGGGGGTCTTGTGGCTCATGTGTGTTTGCTTGGGGTCAGCCAGTTAGTGATAGGTGTGTGAGTACTGGCTGTGTTTTAAAGCACTGAAACAGCATTGTCTGTTGCAAACAATACTGCGTCTGTAAAATGTTGCATTTAAACTTCACAGAGATGACCTTGGGAGGCCAGCCTCCCTTATCGGCGGCAGAACAGCTGTGCAGAATTAGAAAGCATCCAAGAAGAACTAAGGAGGACTTTATGCATGAGGCTATGATGCATTCCACCATTGAGAAAAAAGAATTGAAGGAGTGGCAGGACAGCAAGAAGAGGGACTGAAAGGAGAACGCGGCACACCAGAAAGAAGCCACGGAGTGGCTCCTAACGGTTATGGAGCGCCAAGCGGACATGCTTCAACGATACTAGCTCTTCAACCCGAGCAGTTCTGCACCCGCCCTCCCCTGCAGCCTCTGTCGCAAAACTCTTTCCCATGCCCCTCCCCCCCAACACACTATTATCAACCTCCTGGCTCCACTCTCTACCTGCAGCATTCCACTCCTCCCTCCTCAAAGTCCAGCAGTGTGGACTCCCACTACCCACTGCACTCAACACTAGGGTGACCAGACAGCAAGTGTCAAAAATTGGGATGGGGGTGGGGGGTAATAGGTGTCTATATAAGACAAAGCCCCAAATATCTGGACTGTCCCTATAAAATCGGGACATCTGGTCACCCTATTCAACATCTGTCCCTCTGCAGTTTGGCTCTGCTGAAGTCCAGCACCCGCAGCATCGTACTCCAAAGGAGAAGGTTGGGTACGATCCCTGGACATATACAAATCTGTAGCCGTCCCGGGACCCCTCCTCCCCTTGAGACCTTCCCTTCCCCCATCCCCCATCCCCCTCCCTGCTGATGATTTTTTTCGTTTGACTCTCTCCTCTGGTTGTTGTCTTTCAATAAAAGAATTGTGTTTCTTTGGAAGCAATCTTTATTCTAAAAAGAGCACTGCAAAGCAACATACAATTATGTTAAGGTCCCTTCTTGCATCATGTGCACCAATCACCTCCTAGCATTACAAGCACTGCAATCCTGAGCATAGCAACAAATATTAGTGGCTTTCAGATTCAAATTGCTGCCTCAAAGCATCCCTGATCCTTATGGCCCCGTGCTGTGCCCCTCTAATAGCCCTCGTCTCTGGCTGTTCAAACTCAGTCTCCAGGCACTGAGCCTCTGTGGTCCAGCTCGGAATGAAGCTTTCACCCTTCCCTTCACAAATATTAGGGAGCGTACAGCACACGGCTATAAGCATAAGAATATTGTCATCGGCCATGTCCAGCTTCCCATATAGACATCACCAGCAGGCTTTTAAATGGCCAAAAGCACACTCCACAGTCATTCTGCACTTGCTCAGCCTGTTGTTGAACCACTCCTTCCTGCTGTCAAGTTGCCCCGTGTATAGCTTCAGGAGCCACGGACTTAAGGGGCAGGCGGGGTCTCCCAGGATCACAATGGTCATTTCAACTTCCCCTACGGTGATCTTCGGATCTGGGAAGAAAGTCCCTGCTTGCAGCTTCTTGAACAGGCCAGTGTTCCGAAAGATGCGTGCGTCATGCACCTTTTCAGACCAGCCTGTGTTAATGTCTGTGAAAAGCCCATGGTGATCCACAAGCACCTGGAGAACCATTGAGAAATACCTCTTGCAATTAATGTACTCGGTGGCTAGGTGGCCTGGTGCCAGAATTGGAATGTGTGTGTCATTGATCGCCCCTCAGCAGTTAGGGAAGCTCATTTGTGGAAAGCATCCACAATGTCACGCACGTTGCCCAGAGTCACAGTCTTTCGGAGCAGGATGCCATTAATGGCCCTGAACACTAGCATCAACATGACTCCAGCGGTCGACTTTCCCACTCCAAACTGGTTAGCGACCGGTCGGTAGCAGTCTGGAGTAGCCAGCTTCCACAGTGCAATCGCCACACGCGTCTCCAACAGCAGGGCAGCTCTCATTCTCATGTCCTTGTGCCGCAG
This sequence comes from Natator depressus, assembly GCF_965152275.1. NCBI lineage: Eukaryota > Metazoa > Chordata > Testudines > Cheloniidae > Natator > Natator depressus. The sequence goes on from NC_134246.1 coordinate 19,778,414, forward strand.
GGCTGAGGCGAGCTCATCACACCGTCCCATGAATGTGGCTTTCCTCATGCGAAAGTTCTGCAGCCACTGCTCGTCATCCCAGATGTGCAACATGATGGGATCCCACCACTCAGTGCTTGTTTCCCGAGCCCAAAAGCGGTGCTCCACTGTGGTCAGCACCTCCGTGAATGCCACAAACAATCTCGTGTCGTAGCTACTACACGTGGCGAGATCAACGTCGCACTTCTCTTGACTTTGTAGTTAAGGAATAACTCCACTGCCACTCGTGATGTGTTGGTCAGTGCGAGCAGCATACTGGTCAACAGCTCGGGATCTATTCCTGCAGCCTGAAGAGGCAGGGCAGGACGTGCAGTACACAAAGCATTGAAAGATAGTGCCAAATGCAGATGGGAGCACAGGGATTGCTGGAATGCGAAGCAATGCATCACGGGGCATGGGGACTGGACCCAGGATGCCCTGCAACCCCTTCCGCCTGCCCACAAGTCTTAGCGGCGGAAGAGGAAGAGGTGCTCTGTGGGATAGCTGCCCAGAGTGCACTGCTCCGAATAGCACCGCAAGTGTGAACACGCTATTGCGCAGCCAGCTGTCAGTGTGAACACAACAGCAGTTTTCCTTGGGTGCTCTCTGAGCGGCGCTATACCTGCCGACACTGTAACTTTGCCAGTGTAGATGTGCCCTTAGTCTATCATAGGGTTTTATATTGCCACCCATCACTGCTTTAACAGAGATCTGGTGACTTACATCACCTGAGGATATGGCCCTTTCTGCACAGGTGTAAGTGACCAGGCAAGTTCATGGAGAATTAGGCCTTCTGTTATATTTTTACAGTAAATAACCAATAGCTAGGGCCCTTTGTTTTCAGTTTTTATTTTATTTATTTTTTCTGGGGAATTTATCAGTGTTTATTACCACAACAACATAAACAGGTGAAAATCAGTGTAAAAAATATTAATAATTTTTCTGGGTAAATATCAGCGTTTGTTTTGGTGGATGGAAAGACGGGGCAAAGTATTGACTAGATTAATGCTTTGAATTCCATTCATTTTTGTGATTTGCTGCAGAACTAAAACAGAACTCAAAACACAATGCCACCTCTGTTTTGTTTAAGAAACATTAAGAAAACATTTAAGAAAACAATATATCCCTAATCCCCAAATAAAACTTTTCATTTGAATGACCAGTTTACTGTTGTAGACTTAGAACTATTAGCCTATAAATATTACATTTAATAATTGGGCCTCACCATTTGCAGCACATACACTCAACTTCATCCTTTTCTCCTGGTTTTGTTTTTTTAAACTTTTGAATACTTCCTTGTGTTCTGAAATGTAGTCTGAGGCAGATTTTCGTTTTCTTCCCATTTTAGCGTGTCAAAACTTTAAACCGTTATCTGCTAACGGCTTGAAATGTGCACGTGGTGGGCGTGAGATTCATCAGTACGTGCAGATGTGCACACACTTCAGAGCTTGCGTGCCTGCCTGTTTGTTTAGTGTGTGTATCTTCTAGAAGACCAAGGGTTCTCAAACTGGGGGTCAGGACCCCTCAGAGGGTCAAGAGGTTATTACGTGGGGGGTCGCGAGCTGCCAGCCTCCACCCCAAACCCTGTTTTGCCTCCAACATTTATAATGGTGTTAAATATATAAACAAGTGTTTTTAATTTATAAGGGAGGTCACACTCAGAGGCTTGCTATGTGAAAGGGGTCACCAGTACAATAGTCTGAGAACCACTGTTATAGACTAATACATAGCCTTACTTCAACAGGCAGCTTTGCATATACACAGAGACTAATGTATTATTGTAATACATATAGCTCATGTAATGTATTGTATTTTCCTAATAAAACATGTTATTTTTATATATTTGAATGACACAAAAGTAGGGTGAAAATCAGAAAAAAAATGAATAATACTTTTTGTAAAACCTGGGAATTTTTGGGTGAAAACAAAGAGGCTTACCAATAGCCTAATATGGTGTGTACTTTATTATTAATGACAGCGTCCAGTTCTGTGGAGGCACCATTCAATCCGAAGGGGGCCATGGGTCACGTACAGACTGCACAAGCCCTCTGTAGGGCACTAGCAGCCCCACAAGCTCTCTTCTGTTTCTAGGTTTGCATTCATCATGTTCCAAAATACTTTCCTTCCTGGCCCCTCGCCACTCCCATCACAAACTGCCACTGCCAGCAGCTCCCTGCTCAGTTTAGTTACAATGCGCCAAACTGACAAAGCATTGCTCAGTGGGCTGATGGCAGCTCTCACTATAAACTGGCTCTCCAGCATGGGTCCCTTCGCTCTTCAGATACTGAACCTTACTTTTCACTACTGCGCCCCCTTGTGGCAACTGCAGTGCTGCCACTGTGGGATGGTTTAGTGGCCCATGTGGCAAGCAGAAAATACCTAACTTTGTTGGCACTATAGAGTCCAATCCCAGCAGGATCAGTTCTGCCTTTCATCCCTCTCGGACAGATGAATTGAATTCCAAGCACTTCATTAGGTCTGGATCTTTGGAATGGGTCCTTAAAAAAAAAAAGGCCATGGAGTCCTGTCTGCTTTGCCTGGATGTTAAAGATCCCATGTCACCTGAAAGAGTCAGGGTTTACACTGGGGTTCGTGGTCAAAATTATCCTCATTCCACTGCTCTGTGCCTGTGTGACACTGGCAGACCTCAGGCTAAGGGCCAGGGCCTCACTGAACACTGACAAAGGCATAGCTGGAACAAGTCTGGCTCACCTGTGGGTTAGTACAGTTACAATAGATATTAGCGTTATAAGCATGTGTTTAGACTTTATGGACTGCTTGTAGGATGCTGCATGTATTAATCCTACTTACAATATCTGTATCCCATGGTATAAAGCAGTGGCTTTCAAATCTTTCCAGACTATTGTGCCCCTTTCAGGATTCTGATTTGTCTTTCATTCCCCCAAGTTTCACCTCATTTAAAAACTACTTGCTTACAAAATCAGACATAAAACCACAAAAGTGTCACAGCACACTATTGCTGAAAAATTGCTGCCTTTCTCATTTTTACCATATAATTATAAAATAATTGGAGTATAAATATTATACTTACATTTCAGTGTATAATATATAGAGCAGTATACACAAGTCACTGTCCGTATGAAATTTTAGTTTGTACTGAATTCGCTAGTGCTTTTCATGTAAAACTAGGCAAATATCAAGATGAGTTGATGTACCTCCTAGAAGACCTCTGTGTACCCCCAGAGATACATGTACCCCTGGTTGAGAACCACTGGTATAAAGTTATATTGAGGGTTTGCATTGTAAACCTCTGTAATTGTATAACTCACACACATGATGAGCCATTGTGTTAAGGAAAAGTTAGCACGTGACTCCATTTTGGTTTGGGGCCCACCATTGTCTAAAAGCAAGCACATCATGCACCAGGAGGAGTGTTCCTTAGATACTGCATTCCTGTGAAAATCTTCCTCCTTGTCTCCAGCCTGCCTTGACTCCCGGTATCTGTTCTTTGTCTGTCTCTAACTCCCTATCTCCTGGCCTTTGATGTGAGGCCTCCCATCCTGATAATAAAAGTTACTGATGCATCGCTTTAGGACCATGCTGTGTAATTAACATACTAGTTTAGCACGAGGAATGCACCAAGCAGGGATAGGTGGTAAATAAGAAAAGGGTTTGTTTATTGGCTAAGGTTTCCGATGCACAAGGGCAACATGCTTTGCTAAGAGGTATATAACCTTTGTATAATCTGTATTCAGGGTCCCCTCCTGGCTAGCAGGGGGGCACCACGCTCGAGCGTAATAAACTTGGTGGTTTTTGGGAACTCTGCAGTTGTGGACTTTGTTTATGTGCCTCAGCCTAGATTCGAACTGTGCGTAACCTATCAGGTATAATTCGTAGCATTTGTGTGCGTGTCCTACCAGGTGTAATTCGTAGCATTTGTGTGCATGTCCTACCAGGTATAATTCGCAGCAGTTGTGTGCGTGTCCTATCAGGTATAATTCGTAACAACTGAAGGCAAATGAGGTATTGTGTAGCATCAAAGGACAGAGAGACCTTGTTGGTTGCATTCCTAATTCCCTCCAGGAAGGGGAGACCTATGCATAAACTCATCCTATCATCTTGGATTCTGGGTTGACAGGAATAAAAATCCTTGACAATGAGACACTGGGTCTTTTTATGCTGTCTGGACTCTGAGGGGCAAAGATTCCCATGTTCCTTGGTGTGGGTCAGCCCTAAAGGACATATAGAGCTGCTTATTACAGAACCTTATATTACCTTTTCAAATCTAAGACTGTAACTCATTTGTGTGTATATGTTTCCTGTTTCAACTTTGTTAGTAATTCTCACTCATTTCTTTTTCCTTGTTAATAAACCTTTAGTTAGTTTATTACAGGATTAGCTACAAGTGTTGTTTTGGTTTGAAATCTGAGTACAATTAACCTGGGGTAAGTGTCTGGTCCTTTGGGACTGGGAGTAACCTGAATATTGCCATAATTTTTAGTGTAAAGGACCATCTATCACCAAGTCTAGCTTACCTGGATGGCAAGACAGACTGAAATGCTCAAGGGGACTGTATGTGACTCCAAGGTGAGATTTTTATAGTGTGTTAGGAGTTCACCCTTTTACTGGGGCTGGTGAAATCTAATTCTAGAACATACAACCAGTTTGGGGTGTCTGCCCTGCTTTTTGACAGTCTGCCCTGAGGTTCGCACTCATGGTCGTGAGCCACTTCAGACAGCGTGACACAGCCCGTTTCTTGCCATGCTCCACCCCATTTCTCAGTAGGGCTTGTAAACTGCACGAAGATGAAATGCACAACGTTATTCCACTGATGGTGCACAGAAACCCACACCGCTCAGTCCACTGAGATCCCATATCATCTAGTTTCTATGCCCCTGCATGGAACCAGAACTCCCTCTATACTCAATCCTCAGGGCTTTCCTTTCGCCCTTCTAGACCCCTCTAGTGCAAGTGCCAGTCTCCCTTGCACTGTCACAGCTTTTAGCTCCCCATTTGCTCTGGCAGAACTTGTTCCAAAGAGCTGGTGCTTCTCCTCAGTGGCGCTAGCGTTCCCTCTCCAAGTCTAGTGAGACGGAAAAGGAAAACCAAGGAAAGTAATGGATCGGTTTTGTGCCAAAAGTAATTTAATAGTCACTAGATGGCGCTGTTCGCTGTAGTGTGTTCACTGCAGTGCTTAATTTGTAGTGAAAGAGATGCCGGGGCTCAAGCAATTTTTTACTTTCATAACTGATGCGGCAAACCCAGGGGTGCTGAGGCTATGAACTGCCAAGCCTAGAGGTGCCGGGGCTCAGCCCTGGCGAAAATTAACCATTGGCTTGCTGCAAGGTATTGGCTGGTCTTTGAGAGCTCTATGCCTTACATCTGAATCCTGGGCTGCAGGGGTTGAGGGGAAAAGGGATGCTTCCCCCTAAACTGCACCCACCCAGAAACAGAGCAGTGAACTAACATGCCCTGAGGGCCCCACTATTTGACCAGCCTTTTAGCCATGCGGTAAGAGTGTAACTGTACAATCAACTGGTCGATTCCAGTGTCAAATAAGCTCCTCTCAGAAGTGTTGCCCTGCTGTGTGGCACACCTATTGCTTGCAGTGATGAGGGGTGTCCCATACTGTTTGTGCCATGAGCAATCTGCCGTGTGCAGATTTAAGGGGCACCACTTCCTGTGCATCACTAGCCCCCATCCTCCTTCTCCAATCCCGCTTCATTAGGACACACTTTCTCCTACACCTCAGACCAGATGCTGGCCCTGACTCCATCCCCTTTGCAGCTCCAGAGCTTCACAAAGAAGATATCTAGGAATTGCTCTGGTGTAGGCACAACCATGTCTATGCTACCCACTCCCCATTTCAGGTGTAAGTAGCCTATTGGGGATGATCCCTAGCAGGTGTCAGCATAATTTAGAGCAGCCAGCAAGGCTGCTCTGAATTATGCAAGGACTGCTTTAGCCCCTGAACAGCTGCAGGATCAGGGGAGCAGACAGCTCACTTAGTTTCTCCCTCCCCTGGGTCCTGTGCTGACATCAGCTCAGCCAGACCTGGGGATCTGGCCCTACATGTTTATTACTTATCATTAATATGGCAGTACTGCCTAGAGGCCTCAACCAGGGTGGGGTGCTGTACAAACAACAGTCCCTGCCCCCACAGAGCTTAGAATGTAAAAGACAAGCCAGGGCCGGTGAATGAGACAAAACAAGCAGACAGGGAGAAAGGAGAGAGCAACAAAAGTAACAAGTTGTTTAGCGCTGAATGCAGGGGTAGCAGGAACCCATTGTGCTGGCATGTTGAACTCCAGTTAGCTGGAACAATCACGATCCCCTAGTGGCTGTTTGGTGGCTTATTTCGCAGTTCGACTTCTAGTGGCGAGGTGTCCCACCACCCACAAACTAGCAGCACAGCCCTCACCTCCAAGGCCCTAGGGACTCAACTCCCTTCTCCCAGGTCTGGCTGAGGAAGCTCAAAGCACTGCTGCTGCCCTGGCTCTTCTGCAGATTCACAGAAGACTCCAGGCCCCAGGGCAGCCTGGGCACAAGCCTTCTCTAGTTCTTAAATATCTAAAAGTAATGACAATGTTTTAAAAAGGAACTGATCCTTGCTGTTCAGAGCTTGAATTCTCTGGAGACTCCATTTGACTTGTATAATTCAGGGCTCTGGCCCACCAACTCATATTCTATAGAAACTCTTCTAGCTTTTGTTTTGTTTTGTTCTTGGCAAGGTAGACTGGTAAAGAAATTGAAAACAGATTATTGGGGAGAAAACTACTTCAATTTTTAGACAACTGTCTCTTACGCAGCTGGCTCCATTCCTGACCATTCCCCAGCTATGATGCAAGTCTGGGCTATAATAAGCTCTTCCCCAGTGGCAACTGGACGGTTCTGCTTTAAAAAAGGGTAAATATCTGGGAACAATGCAGGGCAAATAATGCAAATATTCATTGGAATCTGTACGTGAATCCACATTCGTCGTGTTCACACTCCCAGGCACATCCGAGGGTGAGAATTTTACTGGCAAACATAGTCACAGAAGGTGAATTGCAGTCACCCGCATATGGATGCATGGGAACTGGATGCTAAATTTGCCTGGATAATTGACTGTGTTTGGGCTGAGAACAGGACTTAAGCCCAGGACCTTAAGAGCTAAAAGCACGAGTCTCTACCACTTAAAATAAGAGTCTGTCTATACTGCATTCAGAGGTGATTGCAGCTCAGGTAGGCATATCTACACTAGCTTTTATCTAGATAGCACAGCTAAAAATTGCAGTGAAGCAGCAGCTGCATGGGCATCGGTGTGGGCTAGCAATGTCGAAGGGTGCCCAGGGGACTGTGCTGACGCGTGTGCCACCAGATCTTCATTGCTATTTCAGCTGTGCTAGCTCAGTTAAAGCTAGCAGGGTGTTCCTACCCACACTGCAGTCACATCTCCGACTGCAGTGCAGACATACCCTAAGTCCTGTACAAGACTCGGACTCCTCTTGCATGCACCAGCCACTAGAGGAAGACAGAGGCCCACACACTCTAGTGATTAGGTGCTCATCCAACCAAGGAACAGGAAACAACCCCAAGTGGTTTAACTGACCAGCCTCAATCTTAGAAGTAGCACTGCCTGAATTTCAGTTGTTCCTTCTCATTGATCAGTCTATAGAGCTAAAAATATGAGAAGATACGCATCTGGATAGTTCTCATGATAAATAAAATTGGAGGAAACTGCGATCCACTTAATGTTCCACAAACAGAAAAATTCACCAGAGCAGTTATTTATTGTAGTTTATTCACTTCACTCTACTTTGGCGTACTTTCATTCGATTCTCCTTCCTGGCCCAGCTAGCCTCTTGGAGAAAGGAAGGTTGGAATGGATTACGCTAATTAGATCTAACACTCTTTCTGAATGGCTATTTTCTCCTTCAGCTGCAGTTTGCGTGAGACATGCAAGAGGCTGGCTTGTGTTTCCCATTCACAAATTCATCAGAAGTGAATGGCTGAGAGACTGGATGTCTTGTGGAGTCAGCAGTGGTCCAGAAGTGATAGTATAATCCTTCCTTTGGGGAAGGATCGTAAAAGAGTTCTACTGGGATATTGTCTGCTATAAACCCCCAGGGTCAGACTCAGATACGCATAGAAATCTCTTTAATACTATTACAGATAAATACTTTGGAATTGTGTCATAACAGAAGACCAATTCCTGCACACAGAAATGCTCCTAATGCTGATAGGGCTCACTTATTCCTGGATGTGATAGATGACATATATGGCAGTTTTCTTAATCAAACTGTGACCAAACTAACGAGAGGTGATGCAGTGTTACACCTGGTTTTGGTAAGTACTAAGGACGTCTTAGAACAGCTGGTCATAGGAAGTAAGTTTGGACCGAATGGTCACTGGATCGAGTGATTCAGTTTAAATTGCATGGAAGAATAATCAAAACCAGATAATCAACTATGATTTTTTATTTCAAAAAGGCAGACCTTGAGAAGTTAAGGGAATTAAAGAAGTCAAGTAGACTGAAGAGGTCAAGAATTTAAAATGTGGAGAACGTGGAATTTCTTTAAATCACCTATACAAAAACTACCTGAAATTTGCATCCCAAGCAAGGGGAAAACTTGTAGAGGAAGGCTTCAGACCCAGCAGGATGAACCACCTCAGAAAGGCTATTAGGAGTAAGCAGAGAGCCTCTAGGAAATGGAAAAGGAAAGCTACATCATGCAAATAAAGCTACATCATGGAGGTTAGAAAATAAAGGAATAAACTGAGAATTGTGAAAAGCCAAGCTGGATTAGCTCTTGCCAAGGAAATTCAAATAAGAGGTTTCTTAGTTATATAAATAAAAAGAGAATAAGGAAGGATGAGGTTGGGCTGCTATGCAGTGTGGATGGGAAGAAGATTAAACATAATCTAGGTATGGCCCCAAACCTAAATAAGTACTTTGCCTCAGTTTTCAATAATATGGAACATGTGAGTGAAGGCAGTGTGGCTGATGGAAATGAGTGTCTAGAAATGGAAATGACCACATCTGAGGTGAAAGAAAAACTGAAAGATCTTAACACACTCAAATCAGGGGGGTGGGAGGACCCAATAACTTCCATCCCAGAGTACTGAAAGAACTGGCACATGAGATTGCTAGTCTGGTAGCAAAGATTTTTAATAAATCTGTTTTTTCGGGGGTAGTAGCATATGATTGGAGATTAGCGAAGGTTATAACCTACATTTAAGAAAGAGGGGGAAAAGTGATCCAGGAAATTTAGACCTGTTAGTCTGACCTGAGTAGTATACAAGGCTTTAGAACAAATTGTGAAGGAAAGAATCATTAAATTCATGGAGTAAATGGTAAAGGGGCTGCAATGCACCAAAGGTTTATCAAAAGTAGATCATGCCAGACTAACCTGATTTCCTTCTTTGAGAAAATAACCGTTTTTTTATATAAGGGAAGTGCAGTACTTGGAGTTCAGTAAAGCAAGTGAGATGTTACCACATGGGAAATTATTAGTTACATTAGAGAAGATGGGGATCAGTACAAGAATTGTAAGGTGGATAAGGAACTGGCTAAAATGGAGAAGCAACAGGTTGTGCTGAAAGGTGGATTATTGAACTGGAGGGAAGTTACTAGTAGATTTCCTCAAGGATTGATCTTGGGACCAATCTTATTCAATATTTTTCTTAACGACCTTGACACAAAACGTAGCAGGGTGCTAATAACATTTGTTGATGAAACAAAGGTGGGAGGCATTGCCAACACAGAGGAGAATCAGAATATTATACAGGGAGATCTGGATGACCTTGAAGTCTGGAGTAAGAGAAATGGGATGAAACTCAATAGTACAGAGTGCAAGGACATGCACTTAGGGTCTAATAATAGGAATTTCTGCTACAGAGGAGGAGAGAGACCTGGGTGTGGGGGTCGATCAAAGGATGACTATGAGCCACCAATGTAATGTGAAAAAAGGCAAATGAAATCCTAGGATGTATCAAGTGAGGCACTTTCAGTTGAGATAGAGAAGTATTAATGACGTTGTACCAGGCACCGGTAAGAACTCAGTGGGAATACTGTGTACAGTTCTCCTCATTCATGTTCAAGAAAGAGGAATTTAAATCAGAACTGGGGCAAAGAAGAATGAGCGGGGAAATGGAGGGCCTGTCTTATGACAGGATAGGGGAACAGCTTGGCTTGTTTAGTCTAGCACAAAAGCAGCTAAGAGGGGATAGGAGTTGTGGGAGCTGTGATGGAGTTCACACACTGTTGGAGCACTTCCATGTGGCTAGGTCTGGGGATTAGCTTCACTCAGGTCTGATGCCCCCTTTTTGCACTATGGCCTCTCTCTCTCCAGGACTGGGGAGCTCCCTCCTCATGACTCAGCCCTCCAGCCGGGTCACTATAGTCCTCCCCTTATGGGCTATCAAAGTCTCACTGGGTCAGCTGTCCAACTGCTATTCCAGACAATCTTCCAGTCCAGGCCAAGTCCTGTGCCACTTCCCCAGGTAGGAAAACATAGGACTACCCACTACTCCGGGTTCCCTTTGTCTAGCAACTCTGGTCTGCTTGCTCCCAGACCTGGTCACTAACTCACTGCACTGCTTCCCATTTCCCTGCTCTATCCTCTGCCCCCTGGGTTTACGGGCCCTAATGCCATCCTCCCAAGAAGCAGCTGTAGACTAGTCCTTTCTCTGGCTTCTTGCCAAACTCTGCAGCCCCAAATACCTCTCCCTTCTCAGAGGGAGTGACTGCAGACTGCTCCCCTGGCAGCCCTCTTCTGTTCTCAGCTCCCTTTATACAGGCCCAACCTGCTCCTTCCCCGCTGGGCTCCATCTTCACTTAGTGCTGGTCCTTCAAGCCTAAATCTTCTCCCAAGTGCAGCCTACTAGGTTAGTTGACCTAATTTAACCTGCTCTGCCTTGTGGGGATGGACACCCCATGACAGGGGAAAACAACTGAATTGTTTTTAAGAGAGAGATGGACAAATGAATGACTGTGATTGTATGAAAGGGCTGCTTGTGATGGTAGGAACAGGGCTTAACAGGCCTGGGGCTCACTTCTGGTTTATGTTTTATGTTCCTAAAAACTCTTGCTTTCAGCATTTCAGCCGGCCTCGTGCAGGGGTCAGAAAGAGACTCCCCTCTACCCCCATCAGTTTTGGATTTTTTTTAACTCCTTCCTCTGAAGCATCAGGCTACAGCTGGAGATGGGACATTGGACAGGGCGGACCAGGGCTCTGAGGCATCGAGTATTCTTTCTCTCAGGTGCTTGGCTGGCTGGTTCTTGTTCACATGCTCAGGGTCTAACTGATCATCATATTTGGGGTCAGGAAGGAATTTTCCTCCAGATCAGACAGGCAGTGACCTTGGGAGTTTTTCACCTTCCTCTGTAGCATGTGGGCACAGGTCACTTGTCAGAATTATCTGGTTATGTCTCATTTAATCATTTCCCTGCCATTTCAGGGGTCTCGGGCACTGGTGCAGCTCGGTCCCTCCTATCCTCTGCCTGTGGCACATAACAGTTTAGTCTCCAGAGGGCTGTAATACTTTGGTCTCATTTCCATTGTTGGATTTAGTGTGCAGGTCCTGGGTGGCGTTGGTGATGGGCTGTGATACACAGGAGGTCAGACTAGAATAGATCTGGTGACCCCTTGTGGCCTTAAACTCTCTGACCCTGTGAGAGCCTTTCATCTGTAGGTAACTGGTTCCACTTCAGCTGGGGTTAATAGTGACCAAGAGCCACTGCTGCCTGAAAACTAGTGACCTATGGTGGGAAAGGAGTCCAGTCCCCTTGTGATATGGACACTTGTTCAATGTCATTGCAATGCAGGCCAAATGTCTTTGCGGGAGCAGCTCTGCCTTATGCTTAGGTGGGGTCCTTCTAGGTCACTGTGGGGAAAGCTTGATCTTCTGCTTTGTGGCTTTAGAGAGAACTTGACTATGCAGAGCTGCCAGCCAGCCCCATTCATCAGTGTGAAAATCACTTTAAAAAGAAGAATTTGGGGGGGAGAGGAATGCAAATCAGGATGGATTGTTCTGCCATACTCTGAATTCCCCAGCATCGGAGCGGTTGAGTCGCGCCTATAACATTATTACAGGACAGGGTTTTGTTTAATGCAATCCATACGTACACACGCTTGCGTCTCATCATTTGCCAGGACTTAATCTTTGGAAGTACCCAGAGCCAAGTACATAATAAATCAGGGACCAGCCTCCATCCAAGACACGTTCAGCCGGCATATTCTTCTGAGAAATGAGCATGTTGCTTTTAATCTGTACACCTGCAGTATGCAAGAAAACCACATGGATCAGGGACAGGGTGTTGTCTCGCAAATGAAAGGTATGCTGCTATTTCCACATCATTTCCTTAGTCATTTCTCTGCACCCCATCATTAATCTTTCACCTGCTCTGGAGAGTGGGGGAAGAGCAGACTCATGTGCCCTGTTCTCTCAAGCTCTGTGTATATTTGAGCCCAAATTCACTGGCTAACAAAGTACACCCAGGTCCATTGGCGTCAGTGTATTTGCACCCATTTATGTCAACATTGAATGTGGCCCCGCCTCTCCAAATAGCCGGTGAGAGGTCTTTGCTCCCAGTGACCTGCAGAATCTCTTCCCCGTACCAGTGCACCAACTGTGGAGAAGAGGGTGGTGATATGTGTTCACATCTTCCTTTAATGCCCACCATCCCCATGGATATGTGGGCAACAGAGCCTCTCCACTCAGGAAAGGCTTCCTTAATCACAGAGATTACTTGCAGCAGCAGCAGGGCCCTGGTGTTTTGTGAACAGCCCCTCCCCTCAATGCATGAGTTGGGTCTCTGCACCTGCGTGGCACAGCTCGCCAGGTGCACTGGGGTATTTGCATACAGGCGTGTCAGAAGTGTGCACGCAGTTTGGAAATCTGGACTCTGCCTCCACGTGCATGCAACAGTGCAGGATCATTTGCACAAACACAGAGACCACGATGGGACCATCTCCACTCAGAATGTAAACCCTTCATTTAATCTTCCCATCCCCACCTCGTTCCTACGCTGGCCTGATTGTTATTTCACCTGCACGGAAGCTTGCTTCAGCCAAGGAACATCGTGAACAGCTTGACCCAGAATAAAACCAATTCCAGGGTGCACGGTCTTCCAAGTCAGCTGGGTCTGACACTCCAGCCTCTCCCTCCATTCATCCAAAGTACCCACCTGACTCCTGGTCTCAGCTCATGACAAATCCAAGAGAACGGGCAGAAGGGGGAAAGCAGGATGCTGGGAATGTCCTTGAGAAGCGGTAGGGGAGGATTCGCTGAACTGCCTCTTGTGTTCTGGTGCTGTATCCCAGGGCAGCAACAGGACTGCTTAGCCAATGGGTCTCAGTCCCAACCTGGAGGGAGTTGGGAGTTCTGTCTCCATGATCCATTCTGTTCTTGGCTTCTGCTGAGATTCTCGACAAGGGGGCCCATTCGTGCCAGCTGTGAGGATGGTTTGTGTGACACAGACACCTGACCATAGGAACTGGACTGAGTGAAATGACTGAACTCATTTCGCACATGGGAGCACCAAGCAGCCATCAGCTGGAAACGCCTCTCACTATTAACTTGGCCTGGATTTGAACTGGCACCCAGTTCCCTGGACCAGATTGGTCTCCCTGGTCTGGCTATTGTCTACTCTTTGTAACTGCACTTAACACAAAGCAGCTTATGAGATCAGCAGCAGATGAAACAAAACAAACCCTCTCCTTTTAATGTAGAAGCATGGACTGAAAGTGCAGTGCCAGGTGAGCCACCTGGCAGAGCTGGGGTGGGCAGTGGGAATGCAGATGCCCCAAAATTACAAGGAGAAGGCATTGTCCTCCAGGAGGAAGAGGGGTGTGCAGAGAGAACCACCTTTGCTAACACTGACCCTGTTCTTTCACACCTCTGGTAAGTATTCAGCATCTGCCAGGCAGCTGTCCCACATGGCCTAGGAGCTCCTGGCTGGAGCAGAGAGCCAGAAAAGAATCTGTGCCTTCAGCATGAGCAATGGGAATTTGGGGATTTCACGGTTTCAAGCTGGAGCTTCACAACTGATGGTTCAGCTCAGCAGAACCCACACTGGAGCAGTCAGTGCTGCCCAGTTAGCTGTGGAGATGCACTAGAAAAGGCTAGCACTACTGCTAGGAGCTGATCTGCTGTGCTGCGGGGTCAGGGGAAGTCAGTGCAGTCACCCAGAGACAGGATGTAACATCCACAGACACACACAGGGCCACAAAGACATGCAGAGACAGACATGCAGAGACAGCCGCCAACACACAAAGTCGTAGAGACATGCAGAGACAGGAAAAGCTAGAGACAGGTAGAGATTTAGGAAATGAAGAATACCTCCAGTAGAGCTTCCGAGAGTGAGACAAGGGAGAAAAGCAGAGACCCCATGAAATCCACTAGGGTCTTAGTAACACAGATCTCATTTCCCTGGGAAGCATTCAGATACGATAGTGATGGATGCAGCAGAAGCCCCTAACGTAGTTAGACAGAGACAGGCACAGGACCATGGAGCGCTAGAAGTACACGGACATAAGGCACGGAGACAGGCCGGGGAGACCCAGGCATGTGCAGCTACAGGCAGACACACAGACCAAGGGGGAGGTAATTTTGTAGCTAAGTACTTTCTTTTTTTCACATGTTCCCCCTGCCCCATGAGTCCCCACCCCCAGGTCTCCTCTATGGTACCCCATTCCAGGGCTGCGAGCTGAGGCTGTGTCTAAGCTTTGCCTCTCCCCCTCGTACCCTCTTTCAGTTGTGCTGCAAATGTGATATAGTTTTCACTAGTGCAAGCCCTCTTGTGCCAAAGTCCTGTTTCAGGAGGTCAGGAATAGGGCCAGGTTTGAATGCAGGGACAGGCAGGAAAGTGTGAGCTTGAAGCAAACAGGAAAAAGGCAGGTTCCCTGGACTGCTATTTTTAACTCCTCAAACAGCTTTAGTGCCACAATGTTTAGAAATAAAAACCCAGCGTTTCCTGCCTTCCTGTTCAACACTGTCAGCTATTTCCTGGCAGATGTTGCCAGGGTCCTGTGCTTGGAGGCAGGAGGCGAGACGCTGGGCAAAGGAAGGGAACCTGTGCTTTCTCCTTCTAGACAGGCACGTCCCTGGAAAGGGCATATCTCTCACCAGGGTGTCAAAGAGAACGTGGCCCAAGAGCAGGGGCCCACCAGCCCAGCACTCTGATGATAATGACTATCAGCTGGTGAGGCACCCCCCTGCGCCAGGCAAAAGCCACACACTGCTGTAGAGAGTCACCCCCTCCTTAGGCATGGTTATATTAACACAAAGGTAGTTCAAACACTCCCCGAATCTCAGCCTAGGCTTGGCTGCTTTGCGGAGGGGCATGTGGGTTGGTTATCTGCCTGTGATCCTAGTTTCCTCTCCTATATTCAAGGTGGGGTCTAATGAGCCACACCTGCCCCAGGGAATCCGCAGTAATGAACCTGCCTCTCCTTCCAGGATTCCAATACCTGTTCATCAGGTGGGGCAACCAGAGGCTCCTATTCCTGACCATAGTCCTATGGCAATACCAAACGTACATGGCCCATTACAGAACAGACCCCTGACCCCTGCAGCTTGCAGTCAAACACAGAGAAAACAACAACTGGGGCAATAGCAGGGATTTCCCAAGTCTGTGAAGAGAATGCTGCTTAAGCCATCAGCGTCAGGGGATCCACAGCTGCAGTGAGGCAGAGGATGGTTGGCGCAGGCAGAGTAGGAGGTTGGTCTAAGCGTGGCAGATAGCATCAAAGAAGGCACAAAGCTGAGCACAGGAGAAGGAGACCGGGGGAGCAGTGTGGCTAGCACCACAGCCTTCATTAGTGATGACAACAAATATGTAGGACACAGCTGTGGGTCAGAAGAGAGGGATCTCCACAGTTAAACCTGAAAAGCAGGATTCTCAGCCTGCCAAGGCCCAAATGTGGGATAAAGACCCAGAATGCAGGGCACATACCAAAACCAAAATGCTGAACATGGGCTACATTTCATCAGCCTAAATAACATTGTCTATAACTTCCAGTTCCAGATTTTGCTTTTCCTGGTGTTGATAATATGCAGAAATGGCACCGAGAACCCCCAAAATGGAGGTAGGATAGCAACAAATTTGGACTTGAAGTGTAAAGATGATGGCTGACAGTTATGTGAATGAGACAAGGTAGGTGAAGATCTTTTATTGGACCAACTTCTGTTGCTGTAAAGTAAAAGCTTTTGAGCTACACTGAGCTCTTCTTCAGCTCTAGGTAAGGAAGCAGGGCGTCTGAGCTAAATACAGCTTGGGACAGATAGTTAAGCAGAATATGTAAGGCATGGTGGAGGTGGCCCGGATACCTGTGTGGGTGAAATCACACAAAACATGGTGCTCTTGAATGAACTCCCACAGAAAAATGATAAAAGACAAAACCACACTATCACCCATGGGCGAACACTTTTCTCACAGTGATCACTCCATATCTGATCTTTCAATACTTGTCCTCAAAGGAAACCCAGCACAACATCTTCAAAAGCCAAGCCTAGGAACTTAAGTCTGCTAGACACCTAGCACCATGGACTTAACAGGGACACTGGTTTTATGGCTCATTACAACAATTTGTACCACATCACACTTCCTGCTACCCTTAATTGTCCACTTCAAACCTTTTATGCATAACAATCTAACCCCCAAACGCCCACTTCATTTCAAGTGACTACCTCCACTTGAGTTGGTCCAGTAAAAGATGTTACTACACCTACTTGTCTCTCTCATATCCTGGGATCAACACAGCTAAAACAGAACTGCAAAAATGTTATAAAAATGATAAATATGGATGTGACCAGATTCTCAGGAATGTTCAATTACACACACAAAAATGTGCTTGCATTTGTGTACCTACCTTTGTGTACCTACATGTAATTACCAAGCTTATGCTTGCAATTGTAGCAACTGTGCAGAGAACTGACCCATTGCACTTCTGACCATCTGCACGTGCAACTACCAAGACTGTGGGGTTTTGCATGCACAATGGTGAAAAATCCCTTCCTCTGCTTATAAGGTTACTTCACAAATATTGATTCCTAGCCCTGAAACATACAAAGGCTCAAGGCTGCGTGCACATGCAGACAGGCTTCATCGACAGGATACAGGCTCAGGACCTTTGGCTCTGACAGCATGTTTTCCTGGACACCAGATCAATGGAGTACTGCATTAGCATAGGCCGTAGAAAGAGCTGCTGTATCTCAACAGGACTGGGAGAAGTGAAGAATGCCAGTGGTTTGACTAGGGTCAGCTGATGATTATAGTGGTTACTGGTAACCTGTGCCACTGTTTCTCTTTGCCAGCAGGCCCAGTCCACACCTTCTAAGGCCTGGTCTACACTAGGGGGGATCGATCTAAGATACACAACTTCAGCTATGAGAATAGCGTAGCTGAAGTCGACGTATCTTAGATCGACTTAGAATCACTTACTTCGCGTCCTTGCGGCGCGGGATCAATGGCTGCTGCTCCCCCGTCGGCTCCGCTTCTGCCTCTTGCCCTGGTGGAGTTCCAGAGTCGACAGCCGAGCGATCGGGGATTGATTTATCGTGTCTACACTAGACGCGATAAATCCGTCTCCGATAGATGGATCACTACCCGCCGATCCAGCGGGTAGTGTGGACGTGGCCTGTCAAGGTTCCTTCCCGACTCTGAACTCTAGGGTACAGATGTGGGGACCTGCATGAAAACCTCCTAAGCTTACTTTTACCAGGTTAGGTTAAAACTTCCCCAAGGTACAAACTATTTTACCCTTTGCCCTTGGACTTCCACTGCCACCACCAAACGTTTATCTGGGTTTATTTTTATTAGGAAAGCGTTGTTTGGAAACGTCTTTCCCCCCAAAATCTTCCCAACCCTTGCACCCCACTTCCTGGGGAAGGTTTGGTAAAAATCCTCACCAATTTGCATAGGTGACCACAGACCCAAACCCTTGGATCTTAAGAGCAATGAAAAAGCATTCAGTTTCTGAAAAGAAGGATTTTAATAGAACTAAAAAGTCAAAAAGAATCACCTCTGTAAAATCAGGATGGTAAATACCTTACAGGGTAATTAGATTAAAAAAATAGAGTATCCCTCTAGGCAAAACCTTAAGTTACAAAAAGACACACAGACAGGAATATCCATTCTATTCAGCACAGCTTAATTTCTCAGCCATTTAAAGAAATCATAATCTAACGCATATCTAGCTAGATTACTTACTAAGTTCTAAGACTCCATTCCTGTTCTGTCCCCGGCAAAAGCATCACACAGACAGACTCAGACCCTTTGTTTTTCTCCCTCCTCCCAGCTTTTGAAAGTATCTTGTCTCCTCACTGGTCAGGTGCCAGCAAGGTTATCCTAGCTTCTTAACCCTTTACAGGTGAAAGGATTTTTCGTCTGGCCAGGAGGGATTTTAAAGATGTTTACCCTTCCCTTTATATTTATGACATGGCCTAAGTGTGGTTTCCAGCAAAGCCATATCATGGGGAAACCATGGTTTACACCTGGCCAGAGTAATTCTGGGTTGCTCCAAAGAGTCGGGCACGTCCCAGGAAATGCTCCAGTGTGGCCAAGGCTGTGAGGTAGGTTTTTACAGCTCTTTCATTTGAATGGATCTTCTTTTCAAACTGTGACTGAGACACACACAGGCAGGAAGAAGAAGAGGTTAATACTGCAACTGCAAGCACCTTATCTTTTGTGGCATGTGTAACATCAAGCATTGGTCATCAGCAGGGTTTGTACTTAGGACCTTCATATCCACAGCACAGATCTGTATGTAGTAGGCTGTTACCCTTTACTGGGCCAGCCTGTAGTGGGGAATGTGATACGTACTTTGCCAGTGTATTGCCTGTGCAAATCCTTTGGGTGCTCAAATCACAATCTGGAGTCTGGGATGTGAGAGGAGCAGCCTTGTGAGAAGACCCTTTGATGCGCTTTCCTAGTGAGAGGGGGGAAAGAAGGGTGCATCCTTCTTCATTTCAGGCAGCTGCTTCACTAGGATAACTTGCACCTTTTAGTCCAGCTGGTGATAAGTGCCTCTGCTTATCCCCAGATCAGGTATAGCACAGGTAGCAACAAGGCAAAACTCTCTACAACGCCCTGCTAGTGTGCTTTGTCCCTGATCTGGAAAACTCACCTCTAGAGGAGTCGAGCGTCCATGCTCCCTTCACCGTCATGCCTCAGTCCTCTCCTCCATTTCCAGGATTGGCATTCCACACTGTTTCTTAAAAGGGGTTGTGGAAGGACAGAACGTAACATCCTCTGAACTGGGTGAGTGCAGGGTGATTTGGATTTGGGCCAGTCCCATAAGCTAGCCACTCGCATCTTTTTCTGGCATCATCCGGCAGGCAGAAGCAAACGCCACAGGGTCTTGCTGCCCCTTCTCCTGAGGGGTAGTGGGGGCAGGGTGCATTCCAATCCCTAAATAAAGCCCAGGTTGTGTTTATGTGATATTAGGGGCAGCGTGCTTGGGGAAGAAGCTACTTGCTGCAGTTCCATTCCATCTCCACTGTGAGCCAAGTTGCTGGTCCTGTTCCCAGGTTTGAGGGAAATTGTTACAGAAGGAAGTGTTGCTCTGTTAATCCCCAGCAGGGGCTCCTGCTATTTTTGCTCTGTGTCACAGGAATCTGGGCTGTCTTCAGTATAGTAACAGATTTCACCATACAGGCCAGATTCCCACTCAGAGATGAATGTTAAAGTGGCCCTCAAGGCCTCCTCTCAATCCACAGGCCTGCAGCTCTCCACAGGCCACCTCTCACATTTTAGGCTGGGCAGGAGACTTTATCTGCTTAAGCTTTTTAAAGGGAGAGTCAAAAGCAACCTCTTTACTGGTGACCAGTTTGCCCAGGTGGTTCGAGTGAGGGAATTCCAGAGTGCAACACTATCAACAGAACAGGCTGAATTAAGCAAGGAGAAATGACAAGCCATAAATTCATGGCATACGGGACACAAACCAGAATTCGCAGGCACTAATTCAGACCACGACACATCTCACTGAGCCAGGCATGGGCTTTTTTTTTTGCTTTGTTTTAAATAAATAATTATAAAATGCTTCAGAAATCATCAGCAGAAAATCTAGACGTCTCAGCAAGTTCTAACAGCTCACAAAGCCGTGTGCTTCCGCAGCAGGGATTCAGCAGGGCAGGTTTATGCAGTGAAAGGCTTGGGGATTTGGCTGGGCATATTTCCACTTTGTAGCCAGTGAGATTCCCTTGAAAGGGAGCAGGACAAGCATGGCGGAAAGCCTACGGGTTTCCATTAAATGAGTGCCGGATGATTTTGCTGACATACCCTGGAAAGCTAAATCAGCATCTACTACACAGCCCCTTTCCTTGCAGTGTGGCAGGGAGAGTGATGGTATTGTGAAAAGAAAAGGAGTACTTGTGGCACCTTTGCGGCAAACACTCATCCCTGTTCCATGCTCAGTCAATATGGGTGGATGGGGATAAATTCCAGCCCAGCAGCCAACCAATCCAGATTTTATATTTCTAGACCTCTCCCATTCTGGGGCTCAGGGGCTCCATCCTGAGAAAAAACCAGGCAGAGGGAGGTGCTCATATTTTGCCTCAATGTTGGGTTTTTCCATTCTCTCTGTTTTATCAGGTTTCTATTAAGCCAGTACAAATATTATTAGCTAACTCGGAGCCAGTCTCTGCCAGCTGATTAACTGAAACACAGAGAAAGGAATAACAGGGGACTCCATCTACACAAACTGAGAAAAAGGTACACCCACTCATTTTCCTGTTCCTCACTGTATCAGGGAAGTTCCTCAGTTTGAGGTTCAGTTCATCCCTGCTGGGATCTCTTCATATTTTATATTTTAAGATCCAGGCCTTGGAAACTTCAGCTGCACAATTCATGAGGAAATCTCCTGCATCCCCAAGGCATCGCCAGGGACTGACCCCATCACAGTCTGCAACACCTGAGGATTTCCCACAGCAGGTTTTTCCTCTGGTCCCACTTCACTGTGATCCCCGGAGATCAGTGATAGGACAATATCTCGAAGGGCTCAATGTTGTCTTGACAGCCCAGGAACAGCGTGCAGTAGAGCTGGGTGAAATTCTTGGACGAAAAATGCAGATTTGGTGACACTGAAACATTATGCAAATTTGTGAGGGCTTTGCCAAATTGTGTCAGCCAGGAAAAAACAATTCTGACATAGTCAAAATATTTGGTTTCTATCATTTTGACTTTTCCAGTCAAAATTACTTTATTTTGTAATTTTCTTCTATTTAATTTTTTTAAAGTGCCAAAACATTAACCCCTCCCTCCCATCAAAACAAAACATTTCATTTGACCCCAAACTTTTTTTCCCCCTTTTTGAATCTCCAAAACGTCAAAAAAGAACAACACAGTTTCCGGGTCAACCCAAATCGATTCCTGTTTCTTTTTCGGAACAGTCAGAGAACAGAAAATTCACACCTGAGCCCCTGAATCAGGCATGTGATTGCAGCAGCTGTCAGAGAGTAAAACTACGGCTCACCCTTCCAGGGCCGTGGAGTGTCCATCACCCTGAGCCGGGCTGGCAATCCTGGCCAGTTGGAGGGCCTGCGGGGCCAAGGCACTTTCTCTTCCTGCGCTCTTTGTGGTGGCCAGCATTTCTAGGGGCGCTGATCAGCAGCAGGCCCTGCAAGCTGGGGAACAGACTGCAGTTGTGTCTGGTCTCTACACTGCGGCATGGACGGTGAAGGCTCCCTGAAACCTCCCCGACTTGGTGAGCAAGAGCAGAGTCTGGCCCTGTTGTAGAGGGCACTCTGGTGCCAGCTGTGTTGTGTTGGAATGCAAAATAATCCTAGCCAAACAGTCCGTTTGCTTTTAATTAGGTCCTAGACCTGAGCAAAGCAGCTGCCTATCCTCATGTGCCTGAAGGCGCTGTGGATTTTCCCTAAGGGATGGGAGGGCAGAGATCAGTTTTTAGCTCTCAAGCCACCTCCCTCCCCCCTCCACAAGAGTGGGTCACCCTGCCCCACAATTAGCACTACAACTGAGATAGAACTCCAAGGCAAATACCTTTCACAAATCATTGTGCATAGTTTGCATTCCAGGCCATTTTAAGGGCATTTCAGCTCCTCATATTGATCAGGGCTGGAGCCGAAGTAATTACGTTAATAAGAAATAATTTCCACGGATTAGTCATATTTGAGCGGGTGCCCACCTCCTCCCCTAACGCCCCCTGATACAGGGAGTTCTCTTTGCTCTCCGGTACATATTTTCCAGGCGACATCGTTGCTTTCATAACCGTATGGAGACGGAGAGGTTTGTTTTTCTCAACTGGATCCCACACACACACACACCAAGGTTTCAGTCGCCTCTTTATTGACTTGGCTTGGGATGCTGACAAGAGGAGCAGCTTACGCTGGTTTATATGATCTCTGTGTGTGAGAGAGACGCCTCCAGATGTCTCCAGCACGGAGGGTGGGTGGACAGATGTGGATGGAGCCATGGCTGCAACATCCCCAGCAGCAGGATTCTAATCCTGTAGGTTGCCACCGGAAATTGCTCTGCAGATGGGGAGTTTGTAGAGAAAGCCTGGTTCTGGCTTTGCCAGCAGCTCCGGTGTAAGGAGCTCGTCCTCGCGTTCAGGCAGGAAGCTGAACTCCCACCCGAAGCACTGCAGCGAACTGAGGGCTGTGGCTGTTGAACAGAAGCAGGTGTCACAGCTGAGCTCCTGTTTGGCTGCAGTTTGTTCTCTTTAAATATTGGGTGTGAATCAAGTGCTAGTGAAAGATGCTGAATTGACAGCTCTGGAGACTGAAGTCCTCCACTCTCCCCCAGAACAGGCCCTAGGGCTCCCCCACGTAGCCCTGCTAATTTGCCGCATGTCTGACCCAGCAGGGCCCCTCTCTATGGATGAGAAGAGAATTCAGTCTCACCAAACAAGGATGCCAACAAGTGCTAGCTGTAATGGTCTTTATTTGGGACAGGGACACCTTCTGCTGGGAAATGGACTCCTTCTCATCATCATCCAGGCCAATCTCAAAGGGCCGTGGCCTCCGTGCAGATGGAGCACTGGTTAGATTGGTCTCCGTCTAGGTCTTTAAGATGGCATGGCTGGATGTTCTTTGTCTATCGTTGCCAATCTTATCGTGACCGCTAAACACATGGTCACCAGTGGTACACTCGCTGCCATGAAACATGCTTTGTGCTTCATTGGTCTTCTATCCGAATAGACTGTCCTTACCGTGATGCTGGTAACCCAAGTGCCAGCTCTGGCAAAGGCCTAGGTGTCAGCTGAGATCTGACAAACTCACGGCTGGAAGCCAGACCAGCTCACTTGTGTGGTAGTATAGTTCAAAGTTAAAATGTATAAGAATGTGTTTAGTGTTTAGTAAATTTCATGAAGACTTGGAGGATGTTACATGCATTGTTTCCACTTATCTGTACCCTGTTATAATGGAATAGCAAACATTTGCATTGTGCATACCCCTGTAACTAAGTAACCCATCAAACAAGAAAGAAGCCTCGTAGAATGAAAATGAAAACTCTAACAGGAAAGTGCTAATTCCTGGGCATGGCAAGCAACTGGTCGTTGTGTGTGAGAGCAAACATCAAAGACTTTGTTAAGTGCATTGCCCTCCCCTTCATGAGGAAGGGCCCTACATGGGAACTCTTGCTGTCAGCTTGGTTTCTCTGAGAAGAAGCTATAAATATGGACACAAGGAAAAATTCTTCATCTCTGGACAGTTTGGATTCTAACAGAGCACTGCTGGAGACTCACCTGTAGAATCATAGACTCAGAGACTTTAAGGTCAGAAGGGACCATTATCATCATCTAGTCTGACCTCCTGCACAACTCAGGTCATGGAATCTCACCCACCAACTCCTGTAACAAACCCCTAACTCATGTCTGAGCTACTGAAGTCCTCAACTCGTGGTTTAAAGACTTCAAGGTGCAAAGAATCCTCCAGCAAGTGACCCGTGCCCCACACTGCAGAGGAAGGCGAAAAAACCCCAGGGCCTCTGCCAATCTGCCCTGCAGAAAAATTCCTTCCCGATCCCAAATATGGCAATCAGCTAAACCCTGAGCATGTGGGCAAGACTCACCGACCAGACACCCAGGAAAGAATTCGCTGTAGTAACTCAGATCCCACCCCATCCAACATCCATCACAGGCCACTGGGCATATCTACCGCTAATAGTCAAAGATCAATTAATTGTCAAAATTAGGCTATCCCGTCATATCATCTCCTCCATAAACTTATCAAGCTTTGTCTAGAAGCCAGATATGTCGTTTGCCCCCACTGCTTCCCTTGGAAGGCTGTTCCAGAACTTCACTCCTCTGATGGTTAGGAACCTTCGTCTAATTTCAAGTCTAAACTTCCTGATGGCCAGTTTATATCCATTTGTTCTTGTGTCCACATTGGTACTGAGCTTAAATAATTCCTCTCCCTCCCTGGTACTTATCCCTCTGATATATTTTTAGAGAGCAATCGTATCTCCCCTCAACCTTCTTTTGGTTAGGCTAAACAAGCCAAGCTCATTGAGTCTCCTTTCATAAGACAGGTTTTCCATTCCTCGGATCATCCTAGTAGCCCTTCTCTGTACCTGTTCCAGTTTGAATTCATCCTTCTTAAACATGGGAGACCAGAACTGCACACAGTATTCCAGATGAGGTCTCACCAGTGCCTTGTATAATGGTACTAACACCTCCTTATCTCGACTGGAAATACCTCGCCTAATGCATCCCAAGACCGCATTAGCTTTTTTGACGGCCATACCACATTGGCGGCTCATAGTCATCCTGTGATCAACCAATACTCCGAGGTCCTTCTCCTCCTCTGTTACTTCCAACTGATGCGTTCCCAGCTTATAACAAAAATTCTTGTTATTAATCCCTAAATGCATGACCTGCTTTAGCCTCTCAATAACTCTCTTTCCTTTTTCTTAGCTAATAAACCTTTAGTTAGTTTACTTTAGAATTGGCTACCTGCATTATCTTTGGTGTGACATCTAGGATGCTAATTGACCTGGGTGAGCGAATGGTCTCTTGGGACTGGGTGTAACCTGAATATTTGTGATTTTTTTGTGTGTGTGTGCAAGTGACATTTATTACATAGTCCAGCTTGCCTGGGTGGCAAGATAGACTGCAGTGTCTAAGGGGACTGTCTAGGACTTCATTATGAGACTATTGTTGTACGTTGAGAGTTCACCTGTGGTAGTGGGTTAGTGAAATCTAATTATAGAATGTACCCCCAGTTGGGGTGTCTGCCCTGAGGTAGGCACTCACGGTCATGAGCCACTCCAGACAGCGTGACATATATCAAGCAACCTGGTGAAACTAGACCATTGCTGATGAAGGCGGTTGCTGGGGTCAGCTATAAGTACCCCGATCGCTAATCTTGTCCCGGGAAACAGACTAAGGCCATGTCTACACTACCGGCTAAATCGCCACTGCTGCGATCGATGCAGTGGTGTCAATTTAGCAGGTCTGGTGAAGATGCGCTAAGTCAATGGGACAGCGCTCTCCCATCAACGTCTGTACTCCACCTCCCCGAGAGGTGAAAGCACTCTCCCATTGACATACAGCCGTGTCTACACTGCACTAAGTCATCTTAAGTTATGTCGACTTCAGTTACATAACTTACATAACTGAACTATCATAACTTAGATAGTTATGAACTATCATAACTACAGCGTTAGTGTAGACCAGCTCTAAGACCCACTAATTAATTTACATGGAAGCCACCAAACAGCCATCAGATAACATAGCTCTCACTCCCTAGGAAGCTAGGTTAGATTTTTGCCACTGCCTCACAGAGGAAGATGCTCCACCTCCTATTTGCTCTCCCTTAGGCCACACAACCCCCACATAGCTGGGTTCTCCTTTGAAATACATGTTTGTGGAAAGCCACACTCAGCTCAGTGGCTATTTGCTGAAGAAGAGAACAAGCAGCAGAAATACCATGTGGTCCCCATTCTCCTAAGGGTTTTGCAGTAAAATGTCACTCCCCCATCCCGTCAAATCCCTTTTCTCTTTGGGGTCTGTCCTGCCTTTGGGGTCTGGTCCCTCTGAGAGAAACAGTAGCACTCAGACGGACCACTCTGCTATCTTCCCTTCAGGCTTACACTGGATCGATAAAAAGACAAGTGGGAACTTGCAGCGAGCCCAGGGGGCGGAGAGCAGCCATCGCGTGAGCTTGGAGAGCCTCATTCTCCTGAGCTAGCCCAAAAACAATAAAGCTTCTGCAGCTGGAGCCAAGGACAGGAAAATAAAACCTCTTCTACAAGCGGCTGACTTTCCAACACCACCCGATACATATCTCTTGTTCTCCTCTTTCCCTTTCCCACCCCTACTCTGAAAAGCCCCCTGTCAGAGGGTCCTGCCAGGGAGAGCTGCCTGCGCTCTCTCCAGAATCCACCAATGCCACTGTGCAATCCAGACCTGACTTTACACGTCATTTTCTTTTTAACATCTCCACTAGACGGCGTACCACACCAGAAGCTAGGACCGCAAACTGCAAGGAAGTAACTGGATTGATTCACCTTTGTCAACTAAGACTTCTTTGATTACTTGTTTGTGTTCCAGGCCCTGCTGATGGAGGCTAAACAAGCCCTATGTGCTGGTTTAGCTCTGAATTACGTGCATTGAGAATGTTAGGCTAGCTCCTGAACATACGGCAAACAGCCCAAAAAAAGAGAGAAAAAAATCTTACGTTAATAGACATATGTGTACCTACCTCTCACCCCAAAGCTCTTTACCATGTAGTCATCTGGAGTGCACCTACCTCTGGGATGGGACACTGCAGTCGTTTAACAGTCCACAGTAACGCAACATGCTAGATTATGACAGGAAGTGAAGAAAAATACCCTACGTAGCTGAAACTGTAGGGAGAATCACAGCAGGCAGAAGGAACAGCAATTTGATCAGGAGACCTGAGTTAACAATGCAACTCCTGCGAAAGTTACCATGGGCTCTTCTGTCACCGCACAAGGCCAGGACCTTGGTTTTACATCTCAGCTGAAAGACAAAACATATATTAAGATTTTTTTAAAGGCACTTATGTTTGATGATGTTTGGTAACAAAAATAAACTCTCAGAAGACTATAGTGTTTGAGATTTGAAGATTCCTGACATTGCTTACCAAACAATAGTGAAAAAGGCTCCTCTGAGTGAAGTCTACGGGCACAAAAGCTTTGTAATACAAATTCCTATTCTTTGGATTATCTGAATATTGAATTTATGGTGACAATTATAAATTATTTTTGTCTGGCTTCTAGCGAAAATCACACAGAATTCCTGCCAGGATGAAATGTCTACTCAAAACATTTTTATTATCCTTTCACAATGGTTGATCTATGGTTGGCTACACTGCAGCAATAATAACAATAACCCCCCCCGGGTCTGAATTATGAAATTTCTCCATGTATTTGGCTAAGCAAACTATTTTTTCAGTTTGCATTATTGAATTTTTTTCCCCGGTACAATCTCTTGGCTTCTTCTCCCTGGACATTTTAGAATTTGACAACAGACAATTGGAGCATGAGTACAGAGAGCCATTTTTAATATTTTTTAATGGTGTTAGTCTAGTGCCCCTGAGAGATGATGAACAGACAGCACTGAGAAGAAAACCCTTCTCCACAGAATAGGGAGAGTATGAGCACTGGCAGGGCAAGCTAACCCTCTCACTGTCCCACCTACGTGCCTCAAACCTGACTTGCAGGGACCATCTTTGGGTAGGCGGGGGTAATTCATTGTCATTGCGCACTCACTCCTGGGCCTCTGCTAACATAGAGGGGGTCAATTGGTCCCAGATGAGCTTGTGGTTTTATGATGTGGTCACCTGACCATTAGAAACTGGACTAAGGCCTACATTCTTTTCTCACAAGTCATTTGAACAGTCACCAGATGGTAAATACTTTCAGCCTCTACTAGTTTGGGCCTGGATTGGAACCAGTGAACCAAAGGTAAAAGACTCCACATCCCATTCCCAAGCCCCTGGACTAGCCAGTGCTCCAACCCCAGACTTTATTTTTTAAGTGATGGCAAAAGAACTGGAAGAAGCAGAGTAAAGTTTCCAGCCCTGGATGGAGATTCCTGTTATCATGGCTAGCCTTTGCAATGCAAAATAGAACAGGATGCCCTGTTCGAGCTACAGGACATAACAGCTTTAAACAAATGAAAGGTATTAGGGGAAAATGTGCTATATTAATCACAGATGTATGTGATTTCAGTGGAGTACAATGCACTGAAAATATATGTGATGTTATCAACGATGGTATGTTAAATGGCTTTGACGTGAAGAATAGCTGCATAAAATGTAAATTCATTGTGTCCGTTTCTTTATTTCTATAGCAACAGCAAAACCTGCCAATGTGTTTCAAAGGAGTTTTATTCAGATCTGTGTATCAACAATTTTCTTGCACAACTGACCACAAGCAGAGGCGCCAACTGTTTAATACCACGGAAAGTGCAGAGCATAACATATGGATTTCATTACAAATGATGAAATCACATGCATGGTACAGAACACATATGGGGCACACGCTCCAATGGGGAAATGTTACAAGGACTTTTAAATCAAACCACCAATCTCCTTGTCTTGTGCTGCTGGAGGTCCCTTTGTGATTCAGCGTCTGAGCATGGCCCATGTCATTCTCATGGGGATGAAGATCCCCCTCATTCTCTCTCTTAGACCCTTTACTCAGATGCCGCTGGTGGTCCAAGCTCCAGTTGCAGGCAGCAAAAGAAGACCCAGCTTCGCCCAAGGCTACCATGACTAACAGTCTAGGAATCAGACAGCAGAGACTTGAGTGTGTCACTCATGAGAAATGCCAGACATCTCAAGGCTACCCACAATCAGCAGGCACAGAGTCAGCGTGGACCTTACAGGTACTGGAAGCAGTTCAGCTTGGGGCAGTTTAGCCATCAGCAGAAAATATTTTTACCCACGAAAAACAAATTTTTCCTTCCTAAGTCTGCAGTTGCGTGTCCCACTGGAAGTGAAGTGGGAGGCTGGGCTGGAATGCAGGCTTGTCCCGTTCACACACTAGGATTCCACTTCTGCAACTCAGGACACTCATTTAGCGCTTAGAAAAAACTGATTGCCCTTTGCAGAACCAGGAACAGTACTATCTTCTAGTCTAGAGGCTGGTGCACCTCCCTGGAGCCGCTAAACAACTAGTCCTAGCCCCATCTCCAACAAGCATCACCAGCCAGTTGGACTTCCTCCTTCCATGCACAGGCCGGTAGCAGTCAGTTCAGTTGTAACAAGAGCCCTGCTTGGATCACCTGTAGGGACTGAAGCCAGGAGCTCTGAAGCTGTAAGCATAAGTCACTGCTGTTTGAGCTAAAGGGCCTAGTCCATTAGCACAGAGGCAGTAGCAAACTCATAAACCTCTGTAAGTGGTGTAGCCTCTGAAAGACAACAGAAAGCCACCTGGTGTTAGCATGGGTGACGCAGGCATTTTAGCCAAGTTTGCAGCTAACACCCAGATTCATGATGTGGCCTGTTTTCCCTTTGACTGTGTACATTAGGTAGTTGCTCCAGTGCGCTACGTAGCATCCAGTAACTGGCCGAGTTGTGTAATATGGTCAGTAGCGATGGGCACATATCTTATTAAAGTGTCTGATCACCCAGCTGCTTACTACCCAAATCTTCTCCTTCCCCAGTACTCAGCTTCCCTGACATCTTTAGCGCGGAAGCAGGTGTGATTCAGTTATTCAGTACCCAGCAACCACTGCAGCCTAAAACAGTGAAATAATCAGACATTAGTGACTCTACGAAGAACCTCAGTCGAACTTCTCTGCCTGCCAATGTTCTCTTGGTGTTTTGAGTTTCTCATTCCATCTTACTCAGGGACAGATGCATATCCCACTGAAGTCAAAGCAAAGACTCTCGACTTCAGTGGGCTTTGGATCAGCTCAAGAGGTTTCTGAGCCAGTGTAGTAAACTAAAAGCTAGACTAATGTAAGTGTGTCTCCAACTGCCTAACTCCCCATCCCATGTGCCAATCGCCTTTCCTTTGCAGGCCTTATTTCTTCAGGCACTTCTCTAGTTGGCAGGACTCTCCATGAGTGGGTGTTGCAGCATGTGGGTAAGATCCCCAGACCCAGATACGGAGACATACGCCTTTATGGATATTAATACAATGCTGCCTCCCTTCATTTTTCAGTTTTGTTAGGTAATTCCTGTGTTAATGAGTGGTGCCAGGCTGATGGTGCTGGACTCTGAGTTAGACGCAGAACAGTTACAACACGCAGCTGAGAGTAATGGCCGTGCAGGCTTTCCCTACCTGCCCAGTGTCTCTCAGCCCAGCCCTGGAGAAGCCTCCTGTGCATGCAGGAGGGGAGTTCAATTTCCATGGATCATTCCTTGCTTGGCCTCTCTGTGAGGCTGCCAGTAGGTGAGTGCCAATGGTGAAGGGACACTTGTTGCACTGGCACTCTCTCTGTAGAAGATTCTGGATTTTTAAAAATCATTTTCATTTTTGGGAGGAAATGACTCAGCTATGATCAGCTGGACCATTACATTCCTGCCCTTCACACTCCACCCTGATCACAGGGGGATCGCCTCCAAGCGAGGAAACAGGACACCAAGGGCTAATCCTCGGCTACCAGTATATCTCTCCTACTTTTCAGTGCACGTGGCAAGGGGGCACAGTGTTTTGGAGGATCATTCATCATGGCCTCCTAGGTAATCACAGGAGTGGGCGGCTCTCCCGGTGCTATAGCAGGGCTGGAGTTGGTCCTTAGCATGTGCTCCTTGGGAGCCCGTGATGAGGCTCCCAGGCCACGCCATTGTACGCACTGCAGGAATCTCACTTCCTTTCATCTGAGCCTTTCGTTCTCACTGACAATCCCCTCTAATGCTCTTCTGAGCAGGAACCATAGGCATCGACTCCATGGGCGCTCTTGGCCTTGCAGCACCCATGGGAAAAAAATAGTGGGTGCTCAGCACCCACCAGCCACCCACCGATCAGCTGCTCAATGGAAGGCAGGAGGTACTGGGGGAGGGGACAGGTGCGTGAAGAGGCGGGACGGGCCTCGGGGATGGGGCGGGGTGGACAGAGGTGGAGCGAGGGTTGGGCCTTGGGGGAAGGGGCAGAGCAGGGGCAGGACCTCGGGGCGGAGCACCCGGAAGAAGAAAGTCAGCACCTGTGGCAGGAACCCGCCACAGATCAGGGCCAGACGAGCAGAAACCTGCCACGCCAGTAGATGTGGTGTTTTCTCATCGTCGTCCTCTGGTAGCACAAAACATCTTCTGTGGGGAATGTCTGACAGTCCTGCAAAGCATGGGCAAGCGCGGCCTGTGCCTGTCACTAGGGTGCATGTGGGAGAAAACGCCAGCAGGTGCTAAAGGTGGGGCAGGGGGCAGGAGAGAGAATGGCATGCCCGGGGGTTTGCAGAGTTGTCAAAGGGAAAAGTACTGAGGCTACTGATGGGGGATGGCGGCGAGGCCAGGAGTTCATCCAGGTGCTGGGGTGGAGGAGTGGGATGGTGACAGGAGAGGAGGGTTGAAGCAAACTGGGTCAAAGGGAAAATGGCATAATCGTCGAGGGGGAGATGCAAGGAACTTCAAAGCCAGATGCACCCATCCTGTTATGTGCTGATCTGATCTGATCTGATCAGGCCCATAGAGCAGAAGGTGATGGGAGCTGCTTAGTCACATCTCTCTCTCTCAGAGAGACGTGCACCTTTTACACTAACTCCATCCACTCCACACTCCCACATGGGCCTGAGGAGAGGAAGGCAGGCTGCATGCTCGCTCACCCCTCCTCCCCCTGGCAGAATGGCACCAGGCAGATGGCAGCCTCTATACCACCTGTGTGCCTGCAGGGTCCCTTCTGCAGAGCTGAGCATGGAGCAGCAAGGCCTCCTCTGAGAGGCATTTCACCGGTAACCAATCTGGCACCTTGTCTCCACCAGCTCACCTTCCTCCTCACTGACACCTTGGGTGGAAGTTAACAGCACGTATCCCACTCCCTCTGTCAGCTCATAAGCATCCCAGCCAGTGTGGCAGCCTCCTTAAGGACCAGAGCCAGTGGGGTTGTGGGTAAGAAGCCCAGTCCCTGGACTGGTTCCCTCCGAGCAGCCAGGAAATCTAATGAGGTTGGAGTGGATCCCTCTGCGGATACTTGTTCAGTAAACAGCCATGATAAAATCCTAAGTATGGGCAGTTGGCTGTGCTTGGATTTGTGGTTTTGGCCTCCTTCATCCCTTGCTATTTTCTTTAACGCTGCAGCTTCCTCTCGCTGCCTGAGCTCAGCTGGGTTCCTAGTGACATCACTTGTTATGGCAATTTCAAACTCTCCCTCCTCCTCGAAGGGCTCTCTTCACAAGTTACTTTGCGAACCAGCTCAGAGAGAAAGCCCAGCCTGCAGGGGAGACTGCCAGCCACTGGGCATTATTTCCCTATATCCACCAGCGACAGATGACCCAGGAGCCTCACAAGCAGGGTTTGCAGTTCAGCTCACTGTATATGTCATTAGTCTTGAGAGGGAGATGATCATAAAGAGAACAGAAGACACTGTGTCTTGGAGTCAGGCATTCACTAGTGAACATGTCCTGATCTTGAGTGCCAGGCATGGTGAGGTGTGGTCACGTGGCTAGAGCAGGGGGCCTGGGAGCCAGGACTCTTATTCCAGGTTCTGCTAGTATCAATGAATTGCTGTAGCACAGGGGTGGCCAGCCTGAGCTTGAGAAGGAGCCAGAATTTGCGAATTTACATTGCCAAAGAGCCACAATAATACATCAGCAGCCCCCCACCAGCTCCCCACCCCCAGCTCCCAGAGCCTCCCGCCCACTGGTATCCCTGCCGATCAGTGCCTCCCCCTTCCTCCCCACACCTCCCGATCAGCTGTTTCGTGGAGTGCAGGAGGCTTGGGGGGGGACGGGGGGGAAGGCACGGCAGGCTCAGGGGAGGGGGTGGGAAGGGGTGGAGTGGGGGCAGGGCCTGTGGCAGAGCCAGGGGTTGAGCAGTGATCACCCCCGGCACGTTGGAAAGTTGGCACCTGTAGCTCCAGCCCTGGAGTCACTGCCTATACAAGGAGATGCATATGGCTCCGGAGCCACAGGTTGGCCACCCCTGCTGTAGCACCTACAGCCCTACTGTGCTAAGCGCTGTGCACACATGTAGTAGGAAATAGACCTGATCCCCCCAGGCTTACTAGGGAAGCCAGACAAAGAATTGAGAAATTAAGCTTTCGTATCCTCATTTAACTGATGTATACCTGAGATTAAGTGACTTGCCTGCAATAACACCAAGAGTCTGGTGCAGAGCCAGGAACTGAACCTAGCTCTCAGGAGCCCCAGTCCTGTGCCCGAACCACAAGCCCATACCATGTTGCCAGGTCTCCCACTCACTCGGACAAGCCCCCTTGCTTGTCTGTGCCTCCCTTCCCCGCTTTGTAGCAACAACGCCCTACCCCAGGCAGGCAGCAATGATCACTAACGTCCAGCATGTGCTTGGAGGTGCTTGGCTCGCAGGGCTGTATTCCTGGCAGCAGCTCACCTGTGCCCAGTGCAGCTATTTCCTCATTAACAGCGATACACGGAATTTGGGCTGACTTTTATGAGGTGGGACATGCTTGATCCAGGAAAGGATCGTAAATCTACCACAGACAAGGGAAGGCTCCTCCTCATAGCGAGGCTACACTCTGTGGCACGGTGAAGATGGGTGGAGGGGGAGCTTCACTGGCTCCCCAGCCTTTTCCATGTGTCTCTACTCCAGCACACAGTGCCTGGAGCACTCTTTAGCCCTGTCAGAAACCCAGAGGCCTTGGGCAGATTGCTAACTGATTCATTGTAAGGAGTTGCTCTTGAAGCTGCTAATTGAAGAGAGCAGAGAGCGTACTGCAGAGATCGCATTTCCATGAACGCAGTGCCAGCGTAATTTCTACATTGCAGCTGGACGTGTTGCCAGTTATCAGCCTCCCCTAATAACGAACAGAGAGACGGGAATAATTAATTAACTCGCTGCACCTGAGCCAGGCGCGGACCAACCTTTCGGCAACTCTCAAGGAGTATTTGACGTGGGGTTCTTCTTCTGCTGCCATTTCCAGCGGCCTGCCTGGGGCCTTGTGACGCTCAGTGCAGCGTAGCTTCCAACACAGCGTATTGTTTTCCTGGAAGCTTTTGAGGCTTCACCAGAACTGCTCCCTCCAGACAGCTAGAAACAGAAGACAAGGTGGAACGCTCAACTTGGCTAAAGCCTTTTTACTGCAGGTTTCGACTGACGGGTGCTCGTGGAGCAGCATCCTTGCTCCACCAAGGAACACGGCTGCTTGTAAGGAGATAAAGAATAACTGGAACAAGTGCAGCCCAAGCCTCTACTGGACACTACACGGTCTTCAACCCAGCCTGCCCAGTCCACTTGAAAAATGCGTCTCTGAGTGATAACAGATTTGAAAAAGAGACCCTGATTGTCTGACACAGCCTCTCCTGAAGTGGGGAGACTATCGGTTTTGGCCAGAATAATGGGAATTCCTGCCCTCTGTTCTGTACGATTTTACAGCAGCCTTTGGGAGGTGGGGTTATAGCTGCACAGAGCACAAGGTCTCATTAACACATTGCTTACAATTAATGCTTTGCTGAGCTAGAACATTGAACTCCCACAGACAGCTGGGTAATAAGGAGGTGGAGAATCAAGTTGGTAACTGAAAATGTCCAAGTATTTTCTTGATCCACTCTTTCCATTCCTGCTCTACGTTTTAAGAACAGATATGTTCCTGGTAGCGTTTGCGTATTCTTTGTAGCATCTGCTTTCAAGTACCAAGCAATGCAGAAGGCTTGTACAGCAAAAAGACAGGAGCAGAGATCTAAGACTGATGTTACAGTGACAAAAGTTTCTTTTATTTTTTTCTTCTCTTTCAGGCAATCTCAGTGACACGAGGGCTTTGACAGTTTGCACCCAGGAAAAAAGAGAAAAACGTCTTTTCCTGCTAATTGTCATTTTAGCCCTCTACTTCACTTTAGAGTAAACACTGATACAAAGACATACAAATAAAGGTTCCAGTGGTTTCCATCAGGCACAGAGCTAGGGGAAATCTCACCAGCTCCATACCATGACTGGCATACAGGGCATCGCTAGAAGTAGTTAACACATGCAGCCCACACTGGAATTAGAGTCACAGATCTTGAGGCCAGAAGGGACGACCAGATTATCCAGTATTACAGGACCCCAACACCACCCAGCACCTGCCCACTAAACCCAACAACCAAAATTAGACCAAAATATCACAGACCTCAGAAGAATAGGAGGGACCAAGGTGCACTAGCGTCCGATGCCTGTGCAATGGCAGGGAATTTATTAGGTCAAATACACCCAGATAATTCTAGCAATTGACCCGCACCCCATACTGCAGAAGAAACTGAAACCCCTCCAAGCTCACTGCCAGTTTGACCTGGGTGGAAAATTCCTTCCCAGCCCCACATACGGTGGTGGTCAGTTAGACTCTGAGCACGTGAGCAAGAACCAGCCAGCCAGCACCTGAGAGAGAGAATTCTCTGTACCACCTCAGAGCACCGGCCCACCCCATCCAGTGTCCCATCTCCAGCTGTGGCCATCTGTGGTGCTTCAGAGGAAGGAGATAACAAAACAATACCCCAGAATACAACGGGGGAGAATCCTTTCTTGACCCCTGCTGTACCAGTGTTCCTCAATCAAAGGTAGGATACAGACCTTAGGAGATGTCCCCTACCAGCAGTAGTACCAGACTGAAGGCAATATGTGACCCTTGGATGGTCCTCAGTGGGGTCAATGGGGCGGGAGTGGAACTATGGGGTTAGAGCTACAAGGGACTCAGTGTCATGGTATATCTATGGCAGATTGCCTTAATCCAGCCCTGGTACCGTGCCCTCCCCTTTGGATTGTGGAGATCATGCCCATCCTTCTATGCAAGGTCCTGTTAGAAGTGGCAAATGGCAACATAGTCCCGGCCCCCCCACCCCAGTGTTACCAACTCTCATGATTTTATCCCAAGTCTCGAGATAGCTGGTATTTTTCTTAAAGCCCCACCTCCTGGACTCATGAATTTCTGCTTTCTTTTCTTTTCTTTTTTTTAAAGTAAGTTTCTAGCTCTTTTGGTTTTGGAGAAAACCTGGAGACTGTGACCCCCATCGCCCAAATGGTTTAACACCAGAAGGCAAATAAAAAGCACCCAAAATTTTGGCTTAAAAATCTCATGATTTTTTAGGGCCTGCCTCATCATTTTTCAACACTAGGGATTGGCAACAGTGCTGTAAGGGCCAGATTTTAGGCCCTCAGATGCCCCTTGTACCTGCCCTTTGCAGACACCAACACCCCTGCATGTAGTCAAAACTGAACACACCTTTTAAATAATCTCTCTCAGCAACAGAAGCTCTGTGCAGCAGGCTGGGGAGCCACTGCAACAAACCAGTTCTTCAGTGTTAATGCAACACCTCAACTTAGAGGAGATAAACCTGAAATTAGTGAGAGAAGCTCACCTTGCAAACTTCGTGTCCTCGGTTTCTGGGAGCCTAAAGCAACTCATTGAACTTCCATAGTGAGTGAGGTACATAACCCTGAGATAGCCACACTGCCTGAGTAACAACACAGCACCCTGACCCTCTCCACTTTCAAAGTCCTGTCCCAGCATGTGGGCTCAGTGTAAAACCTAGGATGGATTCCCTGGGGCAGGCTTCTCTCTGGTTGTTCCAACGTCCTGGTCACGAGTTTGGGGGGGATGCCAGATTATCTGTGTATGTTGATTTTCCACTGGCAGGAAATGTGAGACTGGGGCAGATATTCCAGAAAAAGGTTTATAAAAAGTGGAATCACTTTTAACGTACAAATCCAGGGATGAATAGGTCCTGCAGGCTAGAAATTCAAAATCAGCAGGGAAATAGTTCAGTAAACAAATAGGTTCTATTCATGTTGAGTTTGAAACAGCAGGAAATGGTAACTAAGTATGGAGCTTTCATACCAACCTCAGCTATGGCCAGTTTGCCATTCCCTACTGCAGTCTCTCTGTGCTGTGCACACTTTCTTGCATTCTAGTACAGCCCATTCTCCCCTCTTCTGCTGCTTCTCCTGCTCCTTCAAGCCCATGGGAGACTCTCCCTTCTTTTTGCTTTCTCAGTGGGCTGCACATTCTCACCTTGAAGTGAGTGGAAATGTCAGCTGGAATGTGGGTTTGGGGGGAAAAAAAAAATCTTGATGCTTGTCCAAACCTACTCATGTTTATATTGGAGCCTGTGAGTGACATCAGAGCAGGGAAGAGTATAAACACCAGCAGGACCTTACTCCGAGACTTTTAAAACTGCAAACACATTGCTGCCTCCAAAGTGCCTGGGGACTGATGTGCTGAAGTGCCAGAGAGTAAGGCAGCATGAGAAGCCAACTGGAAAAGCAGCTTCTCTTCTTCTCTCTTCTCTGCGTCCTTTCCAAGGTAAGGAAGTGGGGGCTTTATTCTTAGTCAAGGAAGCTTTTGGTTTTTACTTACAAAGCAACCTGTAACCAATAGAAACTAGCTTTGTAACTGCAACAATTCAAAGATCTTACCAAGTTTATTAGTATGCATGCTGCAGAATGTATCATATTCATGCAACCCCTTGAAGGTAGAGGCAGGGAGTTCATGACTATCAGGAAAATGTTGAATTAAGTAGCAATGATTTAAAATTAATGAGCCACGTGTATCTCTAGTGCAATTCCACTAAAGACAGAGGAATGACAACAAAGGTAAGTTTGGACCTATATGCATGACCCATCTCCATTATTAATTGTGTCCAAGGCTCCAGCATGCATACCTGCTACCTGCAGACAATTGTATGTAATGGTTTATAGACCTACTTCTCCAGATTCATTGTCCTGCACTGAAGCCTCTGGGGACACAGAGCCAAGTAACCCGCACTGCTTTTTCAGGATTACTCAGTCATTATCCAGTTTTCACTCCCAAGATGTAGTGAAGCACATGTACAGCTGATGCCTCCTACAGGATTTTGGTTGCTCTAAAACCAAATTTTTTCCTGACTCTGAAGTGCTGTGAGAAACAATTCCCTTTGCAAAGAGCAGGAAAATTTAAAACTTTTGAATTTTTCAGTTGCAAATTTCTTGAAATGCTGCTTGAATTCCTCAAGTTGGACACACCACAAGCATTGAGATCATTGCAATGTGATGCCTGTTTGAATTTTAACCCGCATACTTTTGGCCTTTAATCATTAGGACAAATTGTCATCTAAGGACAAGCTAACTACAAAGGAACAGAAGAAAAAGGATTAATGGAACCAGATCAGATCAATCATCTGGATAATCTTTCCCCAATAGTGGCCTATAATAGATATTTCATAGGAAAATGAAAACCCATTATAAAGATACATCTGGACAAAGCTGTACATGAAGAAAAATTTCTTCCTGACCCTTGTAGCTCTCAACTTATTTCCTGAAGAATGATGATTGTTAGCTCTTGTTATTTCATCCTAGCCAGTGTAACTGTAGCTGTTGTACCTATTGTTATTCCTGTAAATCTCACTACGCTTTTTGTCTCAGTAAATTAAATAATAGAAGTGTATTAAAGAGGGGATTGTGCTATCTTGGATACATTTGACTCTCGAGCCTGCCACTGAAGTTACTACAGGGAGATAAAGGGTCATCATGTGAGTGGCACTGCTGCTGATGAGGAAAATAAACAGCAGCACCAAGATCCATTCTGTCCAGGTGTAGGCTGCAGAATGGGAGGGTGTTGCTATGAGACATGCTGCTAATGAAAGAGGGAAAGGAAGATGGTAATTAATACGAACATTCCAGTGGAATCCACGGATTGCTCCCCTCGTTGTCAGTCACAGCAGAGAAGCCAAGGTCTGAATCAGCATGGAGACTGAACTCTGCTCTGGCTTCATTTAGTAGGCAGGAATGCATGGCACATTGGTAGGGGCAGTGTGCGTTCTCAGGAAATTTACTCTGCTGCTGTTCATGTTGTACACAAGGGGGCTATCAATCCAGCATTTTTCACCAGCAATGAATTCACTTGAAAAATACACATGAATAGCTCCTGATATTTTTTCTGTGATAACATATTAATGTTCACAGCCAGATTTGCAAACAGGGCCCTTCCTGTGTCTGCGAAATATATTTGCACACAGGTAATTGTGCATGCAGAATGGATAATCGATATTTATATCTATCTACCTACCTAAACTCCTGCAGGTTACTGCACTGCAAATCAGCTGACTGTCCCTGCAAACAGGCATTTGTGCAAAAACTTTCCTAAGCAATTATCCATTCTATCTCAGCAGCTATATTTTCCAAGCACAACTAAGTTTCCATTGTTTGAAAATTTCAGCCAAGTGTGCCACTTGCACAACTGGCCAAATTGGTGCAGAGGCTGCAGCAGCTGGGGCTCAGAGCATCACTAAGGACACACTAGGGGCCAAAGCAAGAAGTAGTGACACTCGTTTAGTTTCACTCATTTGATTAAGCAAGCCTAATTTTGGGTACCCATAGAAGATGGTAAGATGTCCCACTGGTCTGATACGATGTAATGCCTGCAGGGAAGCTGTTCCAATGTACTACTGTATGTCAATAACTCACATTTTAACCGCTCCACAACAGTACAGACCGGCACAGCTAATTAACAATGTAACACACTTAGGAGCTGTTGTCTAACACCTGCATCATTTTTTGCACAGCCACACTGTGTTGGTGTGTAGAGTTGTTGTTGGGCCAAGTCCTGAGGCTGTGACTCAGTGTCTATTCAGTCCTTACTGCCTGTTCTCAGGCTAAACTCCCATTAAAGTACCAAAATGGTAACAATACTTAATGCTTACCTAGTACTTTACATTTTCAAAGTACTGTGTAAAAAATAATTAACTCAAACCCCTGTTCCAGGGCAGGTCAGTATTATCAACCTCATTTTACCAATGGGGAAACTGAGGCACAAAGCCGTTATGTGACATTCCCAAGGCCTGACTGCAAAACATGGTCATTAAGGTTAGGGGGAAAGAGAGGGAGACTCAGGTACTGGAGGAAATAAAGAGACAATGCAGTAAGACCAATTCTCATTGGTTTGTTAAATCAAAACTGGACCAGTACATAGGATGCCCCCTGCAATTCATTCTGAGTAATTTCTAATCTGGGGCTTAATCCTGTGCAGTGCTGAGCATCCTTGAATCTCATTGGTTTCTGTGGGGGCTGAAGATGCTCAGAATCTTGTGGTATCAAGCCCTATAGGAACAGTTGTTTTCAGATCTATCTTGAAGCCTCTCTGTGGAATGCAGAGTCTCCTGAGTCATGCTGGGAACAAAACCCTGACCCCCATGAAACTAAACCCCTAGCAAGCCTGAGGTGAACTCAGTGGGATTGACTGTAAGGTTGCAGCATCAAGCTAAGGAAAAACCCTTTGTGAACACTTATGGTTTTGCTTCCGCAGGTCTGTACTCAGCTCTGCCGGACACCATGTTACTGCCCCTGGATCCCGCCCCGCTGCCCTCCCGGCTCCCCTCTGGTTCTGGACGGATGCGGCTGCTGCAGGATATGCGCGCGACGGCTGGGAGAGCCCTGCAATCACCTCAATGTGTGTGATCGGAGCCAGGGCCTCATCTGTGATTACAGTGATGCCCGCCTGGAGAGAGGAGGAACCTGCAACTGTGAGCACATTCCTCTCACTCTTTTCATTAAAGCTTGGCTGACACCGGGGGAACGTCTCCCCCAAATCCCAGCCTGTTCAGCTAACCCCATCCTAAAACGGTTGGGAGCTGCAGCCAGACCAGGTAGCCTGACCCGCTGTCAGGGGAGTGGTTAATAAAAAGTGGTTCTGGATGCCTGGTGTCTGCTCTGCGCTGTAGCTCAAACCAGTTTGCAAGATGGTTTTGCTGACCCGGTTTCAAAGCCAGTTAGAATTTTGAGGGAAATGTCCCCAGTATCAACCAACCCACAGAGCTAGCAAAGGAAACAACTGTCCCAGGGTAGAGAGGGCTGAAATTTATCTGGAACATGCTTATATGGAACCCCAGATCCGACATTTAACCCCCAAAACATGCCTGTTAAACAAAGGCTCTGACCTCAGCGCAGGGAACAGACACAGTTTTATGCCACATCATCAACTTCTGTTCTATCTGGAGTTCTCACAGGAGCGTAAACAAACTCAACAAACACTCCTTGAGTTCCTGTCCTCCTCCGAGAGCTCAAGTCAGCTGACAGGGATGTGAGCTGAGCAAACATCAAACCTTCCCCGGTTACAAGAGCTAATGGGCAACGGAATCACTTCCTTTGTGGGGTTCCCAAGAAATGGCAGTTGCTGCTAGTTTGGAGGACTTACCTGTCTTTTTTAGGTATTTCTGGGATGCTCAATACCATAGTACCTAAGCTCCCATACCACTGGGCTTTGTGCTGTGCTAGGGGGCAGTAGGGCTGTCACAGTCCTAAAACTTTGCAGACATGAAGGACATTTGCAAAGTAAAGTGTCCATGGTTCTCTCGTGGGCTGATGAACCTCTTCTCTGAGCAATTCACAAGGAAGCAGGCGAGAAGGTTGGGAAGGAGGATGGGACCCCTTTGGAGGAGAAGCAATAGACTCTATTGAGAAGCTCTTCTCTCTCTCTCTTTCTGTCTGTCACTCTCACACACACACACAGACACACACTCTTCAATCACTGTCTCAGTGGCCTGACACTCTTCAGTCCAATTCAATCTTAGTTTATCCCTTCAGGACCCTCTCAGGCAAGAACACAGCTTCCTACGATCCCACACAGGGTACATCTCTGCCAGGGTACATTTCTCCTGCTGATGACACATTTCTCCTGCTGATGACACAGGCAATGAGAATAGGGTCCTGTCCTATACCTGCTCCCCTTCTGTCTTCTCAAATGAGACCTTCAAAGCACATGGGCCATGGGACCATGTGGCTGCTGCTCCTCAAAAGTACTTTCCATCCAGGGGTAGCTGGCACATCCAGTACCACTTTCA
Organism: Natator depressus; assembly: GCF_965152275.1. Taxonomy (NCBI): domain Eukaryota; kingdom Metazoa; phylum Chordata; order Testudines; family Cheloniidae; genus Natator; species Natator depressus. The sequence goes on from NC_134246.1 coordinate 19,820,227, forward strand.
AGGCTTAGTTTACACTACACTACAGAGTTAGGTCGATGTAAGGCAGCTTATATCAATCTAACTCTGTAAGTGTCTACACTAAAATGTCTCTCCCACTGATGTAACTCGCCCATGACACCAACTCACTAACTCCGCCCCTGCAAGAGGAGTAGCACTTAGGTCAATGTAGTTAGGTTGACACGGTGTCAGTGTAACACTGTGTTCCTTACATCAACTGTTGTGGCCTTCACAAGCCATCCCACAATTCCCCACACTGACAGTTAAATGGGCACAAACGCTCCTGCTGACGGGACATACTGCCAACACAAGGAGTGAAGTGTGGACATGTAAAAGCAATTCAATTACTGCAGTTGGTTGCACATCAATGTAACTTAGGTTGACTTAATTTTGTACTGCAGACTTGCCCCAAGAGGAAGTCTTTGGGGTTCTGACTCCACCCAGAACAGGGAGGCAGCAGCCTGAGAGCTTTACATTCAGTGTGTCAATCATATTGTGAGCGACTCCCTCTCAAGAGAAACGCAGCAAAACTCCAGTTGTCTTGTTCCTTGATCCAGTGAGGAATCCCCTACAAGAGCTTCTGCCTGTGGCCAGTGACGGTCCAGGTTCCAGGCTCAGCTGAGGAAATGGGCTGGATGCACACAGAATGAGCTCAGCCTCTGATGAGGGATCCTGGTGAGCGGCCCCAGTGGCTGGCTGCTACCACCTGGCAGCTGAGAATACTAAGAAGTCTGGACTTTGAGTGTCCCCGCAGAACGTGCTACATACTGATGGTTATTATTTATTTATTAGTTAGTGCTGGTCCAATGATTCATCGTGAATAAATTATCTGACGCATTTTGGCATTTGTCTCAGAATTAAGCACACATCGTTGTTTTTATTCTCTCACCAGCTCTGCAGAGGGACAAATTATATTCTTTAAATAATTAATCCAAGAATTCTTTGCACTAAAAGGTTTATTTGAAAATAAATTACATCACTATTAGACCAGCTCTATTCTTATTTAATATTTATATCCGGTGCCACAAGCATGCATGGTGGTCAACAGAGAGCATTCAGCTACTTCTCTTTGTCCAGGCACTTACATTGTGATCACCACCCCCTGAGCCAGGAGAAAAACGCAATACCTGGCATGAGGAGCTCACCAGATAGACACTGTAGTTTATCACAGCCCCAGCAAAGCCAACCACCTGGCCAATCTGGTCGGTTACCTCCTTCACCTGGCCATTCTGGGCCAGATGCAAAGCCCTTTGGAGTTAATGGAAAGGCACTCTGATTTCAGTGGGCTTTGGATCAGACCCTAAGCTGAGCCCACAAATGACGGAGTCCCCTTTGTAATTATTGTATGTTTGCCCTCAGTGGAACCTGAGTCCTTCTCTCTGCGTTTGATTGGTTGCTTTGTTACTACTGGGTTACTCTGGGTGTTGGTTGCAGTTGAGGAGGGAGACGACAGCTGCGAGGTGAATGGAAAGGTCTATCAAGACGGTGAGGTGTTCCAGCCCAGCTGTAAGATCCAGTGCCGCTGCTCAGACGGAGGTTTTACCTGCATTCCCCTCTGCAGCGAGGATGTCCGCCTGCCCACTCCGGACTGTCCCCATCCGAGGCGTGTGGCGGTCCCAGGGAAGTGCTGTCAGGAGTGGATCTGTGAGAAGCAAAACAGTCACTTCCTTCAGGATGCCAAGCCAGGTAAAGTCCTGAGTGCCCTTATAGGTAAAGTAACATCCCTGGAAGGTACATTCACCACTGAAAGGGTTAAACCCAATGGAACCTGTTCTTGCAATTGGGTTCCTTACATTGTGTAACCTGCAACAGTGAGCAACTAAGCAACAGTACCTAAAAATGCCTTATCTTTGTTCTGGAGGGAGCCCTCTAAGGGTGGGATGACAGATCAGTCTACATCAGTGGTTCTCAAACTTTTGTACTGGTGACCCCTTTCACATAGCAAGTCTCTGAGTGCGACCCCCCCTAATAAATTAAAAACACTTTTTAATATATTTACCACCATTATAAATGCTGGAGGCAAAGCGGGGTTTGGGGTGGAGGCTGACAGCTCGCGACCCCTGAGATAATAACCTCACGACCCCCAGTTTGAGAACCCCTGGTCTACATGGCCCATTCACTCATCAACCTCGGACAGCAAAAGGAGAAACCCCACCCCCAACTCCTTTCACAGACTGCAGGTGCTCCTTGGTCACTACCAGCCTGGGCTGGATTCGTACCACTGACCCAGAGCAAAGTACATTTGTGTGTGGCTTAAAAGTCTCTTTCCATGTCCAGTGCTTAGGCCGCCTGGGACAGCATCAGCAAGCTTTTCCTACCTCTGTGAAGAATGGAGCACAGCGTGGAGTGCCTGCTCTGCAACCTGTGGCATGGGGATTTCTACACGGGTGTCAAACCAGAATCGGTACTGCAGGCTCGAAACTCACCAACGTTTGTGCATGCTTAGACCCTGCCAGGCTCTCCCAGGAACATCTAATATAGTAAGTGTTGGGCTTCAGCCAGTAAAACACTGCTAGCAGGTCTGTAGTTGGCAACAGATTTTATAGAAAAGGAAATCCCAACCACCACTCCGACGTAAGGACCACTGTAACCCTCTTAGCCGCTCTGACCACACAAGCACCAGTCACCAGCTAGCTGTGTGCCAGGGTGAGCTTCTCAGAAAGGCTGTCTCCTTTTTGCAAGCACAAACTGCAGCTAGAAAATCCAAACCTGAAACTAAACTGAGTGGTGCAAACCTGAGTTTTTGCCCACTAACTATGTGACTCCAAGAGCAGTGAAGGGTCCAACATTACCCAGAGACTGCTAATGGAATTGGCAAAGCCTGGACATACCCTCTGACAGAAGGTGCATTCACAACTCCCCTGGTCCCCTGATGTTTTCTCCTTATTATCAGTGTCATCTACATCAAATCAAGACTGAGCTGAAGCCAGTTTGATCCCAGGAATAATAGAGCTTTTTATTAAGCTATGAACCCCTCGAAGAATGTCTGTGACATTCACTTGGAAGTTTGAAGTGGCAAACTAACGTGCCATTGTGGGCCTTCCCTTCTTTATCGGCCACCTTTTAATACCTCCTGTGAGTAGCGTTAGCTGTCACCATCCTACAGGGTAAGTTATGCTCACACTAAGGACTGGCCTACCCAATGACTTTTGTACTGGTCTAACTAAGTCAGTTGGGGGTGTGATTTTTCTTAATATACAGTATACTGCTGTTTATCCAAAATCATATTATCCAAACCTCTGCATTATCTGAATTCCTTCCTTGTCCCCCAGCATGACATACATCAGTGGCTCTCAACCTTTCCAGAGTACTGTACCCCTTTCAGGAGTCTGATTTGTCTCACGTATCCCCAAGTTTCACCTCATTTAAAAACTACTTGCTTACAAAATCAGACGTAAAAATACACTATAACTGAAAAATTGCTCACTTTCTCATTTTTACCATATAATTATAAAATAAATCAATTGGAATATAAATATTGTACTTATATTTCAGTGTATGGTATATAGAGCAGTAAAAACAAGTCATTATATGAAATTTTAGTTTGTTTGTACTTTGCTAGTGCTTTTTATGTATGTTGTAAAACTAGGCAAATATCTAGATGCGTTGATGTGCCCCCTGGAAGACCTCTGTGTACCCCCAGTGGTACACGTACCCCAGGTTGAGAACCACTGACATACATGACATACATGCCCTCTGCTTGGTGTGGAACCAGGAAGAGATTTGGATAATGCAGAGGTTTTAGATAATACACCAGAGACCCCCTGGCCAGGACTGTGATGAGGAAGAGGAGGACAATCTTATTTAATCTTTTTATTACTGACATTGGCACAAAAAGTGGGAATGTGCTAATAAAGTTTGTGGATGACACAAAGCTGGGAGGTATTGCCAATACAGAGAAGAACCGGGATATCATACAAGAAGATCTGGATGACCTTGTAACTGGAGTAATAGTAATAGTATGAAATTTAATAGTGAAAAGTGCAAGGTCATACATTTAGGGATTAATAACAAGAATTTTTGTTATAAGCTGGGAACGCATCAGTTGGAAGTAACAGAGGAGGAGAAGGACCTCGGAGTATTGGTTGATCACAGGATGACTGTGAGCCGCCAATGTGATATAGCTGTCAAAAAAGCTAATGCGGTCTTGAGATGCATCAGGCGAGGTATTTCCAGTCGAGATAAGGAGGTGTTAGTACCATTATTCAAGGCACTGGTGAGACCTCACCTGGAACACTGTGTGCAGTTCTGGTCTCCCATGTTTAAGAAGGATGAATTCAAACTGGAACAGGTACAGAGAAGGGCTACTAGGATGATCCGAGGAATGGAAAACCTGTCTTTTGAAAGGAGACTCAAAGAGCTTGGCTTGTTTAGCCTAACCAAAAGAAGGTTGAGGGGAGATACGATTGCTCTCTAAAAATATATCAGAGGGATAAGTATCAGGGAGGGAGAGGAATTATTTAAGCTCAGTACCAATGTGGACACAAGAACAAATGGATATAAACTGGCCATCAGGAAGTTTAGACTTGAAATTAGACGAAGGTTTCTAACCATCAGAGGAGTGAAGTTCTGGAACTGCCTTCCAAGGGGAGCAGTGAGGGTAAAAGACATATCTGGCTTCAAGACTAAGCTTGATAAGTTTATGGAGGGGATGTATGATGGGTAGCCTAATTTTGGCAATGAATTGATCTTTGACTAGTAGCGGTAAATAAGCCAAATGGCCTGTGATGGGATGTTGGATGGGGTGGGATCTGAGTTACTACAGAGAATTCTTTCCTGGGTGTCTGGTCGGTGAGTCTTGCCCACATGCTCAGGGTTTAGCTGATCGCCATATTTGGGGTCGGGAAGGAATTTTCCTCCACGGCAGATTGGCAGAGGCCTTGGGAGTTTTTCGCCTTCCTCTGCAGCGTGGGGCATGGGTCACTTGCTGGAGGATTCTTTGCACCTTGAAGTCTTTAAACCATGATTTGAGGACTTCAATAGCTCAGACATAGGTCAGGGGTTTGTTACAGGAGTGGGTGGGTGAGATTCTGTGGCCTGCGTTGTGCAGGAGGTCAGACTAGATGATCATAATGGTCCCTTCTGCCCTTAAACTCTATGATTTTATGATTCTATGTGGCACCAATCTTGCACCTGCAAAATGAATTGCAGGCACAAGTCTGAGCATTTGCCCCTCTAACTACTTGATTTGTGTTTGCAATGCAATTGCAGACATAGAAGTGGGGGTGCAAATTCCTCCCATAAAGGGAGAAAGTCCTTTTGGAAATCTGGCCCACAGAATGTAAAGAGAAGTCAACAGGAGGTAGAGTTACACATCATTGTCTGTGTAAGGGCTTTTCTAAACACAAAAATTGTACTGCATATAAATACATATTTGGTGGGTACAGAAAGAGAAGGCAGGCAGCAGCCTGGAGAAAATGTTAGTCTATCTGCTTGTGTTAAATGGAGTTAGTTCTGGCACACATGTGGCAGGGATGGTGAAGCATGACTCTAGGCATAATTACTAAGCAGTATCAATGGGCCAGAGGGCAGATGCCATCCCAGACACCATCTGCCTTTGAAGAAAATAGTATTCCGACTCCCAGGATGATTGCAGGATAATAAACTCAGGTAATCTGTGATGTCCCTGAAGTTAAAGCACAGCAGTGACATCCGGTTAGAACGCCATGAGAGATTCCTCTCTCAGTGCACAGGTCATTCTCACTCAGGTTTGAGAGACATGTCACTGATAGAGACAGGAGAGAAACAATTCTAAGATGCTTTAGTCTCCGGGTTGTCTGTACACTGTCAGTGGGTAAGAGAAAAGTTACACTGTCTGCTGTGTCTTTCCAGAGGGCAAGAGGAGGTGGTTTGTAGCCCCGCTCACACAGTTCAGATTTTGGTGTCAAGACTTCATCTCAGACTGACCCAAGCCCAGGTTGCTACGGTTGCAGCAGAAATGGGTGTTCTACCCCTAATGAAGCTAGGGAAGAACTGACTGACTTCAGCTGCAAAGGAGGATGAAGAATCTGGAACAAGATCCCTGGCCTCTTGCTCGTGCCCATTATGGTTTCTCTCGACAATGTGGGGAAATCCTGCCAGGTGTATTTTAAACCGTGCAGTGGCAACGTAAGCTTATTGCCAGCTTGTGACCGCTGTTGTAGTACGTCCCTTGGAAATGATGCTGTGTGGGTACAGTCACTCATGGGATCATGCATGATCCCCTCTGTGGGAGAGTAATTATAATGCCCCAGCAGGCCAGGCTGTCACTGCTTTTCCAAGTAGGTTTTTATCATTCAGAATTAAGCAATGGGGTTAGTCTGGAGTTAGCTTTGTATGTGGAGCCTGGAGCTGTCACTCTCAGGCAGGTTCTGGCTACCCGCGTGAAGGGATCTCTTAGGAGTGCCGGGATCCCCCAGGAAATGCTCAAATGGAGCAGTCACTGCAGTAGGGGAGGCAAGGAGGGTACAGTAAGGCTGGATCTTCAGACACAAATGTGCTCGGCGTTCCGGGCTGGCTCCAAGGCTCACTGAAGTCGATGGACAGACTCCCATTGATGTCAGTGGGCTTTGGATCAGGCCCTGAGAGTGCTGAAGAGCGCAATTCCCTGTACATGGATTTAAAAGCATTATTAAAGGTTGGCAGATCTCTGCCTCTCCTCTGTCTGTATTAGGGTCCCGTATGGAACGCTCGGCTATCAGCATTGCCTATGGGAATGTCTGGCTCGGATTATCCCGATGCGTGCTCTAAAGCAGTGAATGCCTTCCCAAGCTCTGGGGCAGTATCCACAGCATCACTGGTGCTTCAGCGCATAAGCACCAACTCCATGGGTGCTCTGGGGCTGGAGCACCCATGGGGAAAAATTGGTGGGTGTTCTGCACCCACCGACAGTCAAGCTCCCCACCCCGCCCCAGCTCACCTCATCTCCACCTCTGTCTCCTCCCCTGAGCGCGCCGGGTCCCCGCTTCTCCTCCCAGTGCTTGCTGCCGCGAAACAGCCTGTTTCGCAGCATAACAAGCTCTAGGAGGGAGGGGGAGGAGCGGGAACGCGGCGCGCTCAGGGGAAGAGGTGGGCCTGGGGCGGGGATTTGGGGAAGGGGTTGGAATAGGGACAGGGAGGGGTCGGAGTTGGGCCGGGGACTTTGGGGAAGGGGTTGGAATGGGGGTGGGACAGGGGTGGAGTCGGGGCAGGGGGGCGTCGAGCACCCACCAGCACCAGAGAAGTCAGCGCCTATGCTTCAGCGGCCTTTGCAATTGGTACTCTAGGATCCCCTCTCTATCTTGGGATGAGTCTCTATGCTGGGCCTACCTTCCATTTGGTTGTGCGCCTTCCATAGAGCTTCGGCTGCTCACCACTGTGAGACAGGAGCATGAAGCAGGCCAAGCGCCATGGGGGTTAGAGTAGATACTGTCAAATGGAAGCAATCATTACCTGCTGGTAGAGTATAACTCAGAGTCCATTAACTTGGCACAGTTGCCCAGAAAAAGTTTGGGAACTTCTATAGTGAAGTATGAATAAAAAACCAAAATGTTTAGAACAAGAAATAGGTATGGCCACCCCAAATCCTTCTACTTCTCCAGATGTAGACTGCAAGGAGGGGAATGCTTCTTTCCAAGGTCTGGGGATGATTTCTTGATATATTTCTTACTGGCCAGATTTTCAAAGGCCCAACATTCCTGCAGCCAACTCCTGATACACGTATACATTAGGGTTTGTGCACACACAATTGAGGGGTGCATCAACAATGCTGCTCCTTCACCCAAATGTCACACATACTGCTCTGCTTTGTTTTAATTTGCCAGCTAATGCCAAGACATTGATTGTCTCAAACATTAGAAAAAACACTGTAGGGAACAATTCTGTACGGACCTTCAGGGAAAGGACTAGATGGCACCTAATACCATAAGTTCTTATCTCTGATTTGTACAGTTCTATGATTCACATACAATCAGCTCATTATATCCAGCTACTACCACAAATAAATAGCACATATTCAAATTGTCATCAGAACAGGAGTCTTCCTTATGATAGTTTTAATTCTCCTTCCTTCTCTGAAAATACTTCCCTCTGAAAGTAACAATGAGGTTCCTATCCAGCAGAAAACATTCTCTTTAGCATTGCTGCATTCCGTCTACAATACCAGTGGCTTGGCATGTCTTTCAACCAGGCAAACAAGGAATTCACACACTGGTGATCCCATTCCGAAGCTCCGGACATGCCACCTAATATCCAAGCACAAAAACCTAAAGTCCATGGCCAAAAGAAAGGCAGCAAAACAGCAAACGAACCACAAAGCTGGGAAAGGGCCATCTTCAAACACGGAGGGGCTGTTCCAGCAGGAGCAGCTGAGGAGAGTTATTCTGCAGGCAGCCTGAGCTTTATTTTCTCAGAGTGATAATCTTTTAGGGTTATTCAAAACTGAAGTTTAAATGCCCTCTAATGGCCTTGATTTAAATCTGCAGAGGCAACACACTTCTCATCCCATGGACAAATGTGAATTGCAACTAGAACAGAGCTGTGTTTTAGACTATGAATCCAGGCAAGATCTGGCAATTTCAGTTTTGTTTTTGTGAATCTGAAAATAAAAATGTGCTCACCTAGCTGCATAGATTGTATTAGTGCATCTCTTAAAGAGAGTGGGCCCTGTTCTGATCTCACACTAGTTTTACGCTGGTGAATCTTCACTAACATCAGTGGAGTTATACCTGATTTACACTAGTATAAATGAGATCAGAATCAGGCCCAAACAGCTTGGATATGTCTGCAGTTCAGGAAGCTTAAATTTCGATAAGAGAAACGCAGGCAAAATAAAAACATTTAAAATTTCATAACATTTTGTCAGCTGTTTGCCGCCTCTCAATGTTTCTTAAACACTGTTAAATCTTTCCATTACATTGGTTTCTATTTTAATTTGCTATATTTCTGTATACATGCATCTGTACCAGCTGGGGTGTACATGGATGAATAGTATTATTATTATTTGTATTACTGTGTCATCATCAGAGTTGATCCCCCTCCCTCCCTACCACACACACACACACACACACACACACACACGAACACAGCACCAAAATACACACCTGGGAGTGCAGAAACAAAAGTCTTAACAACAGATGGTACTTGTCTCTCCTGCAGACAGTGCACAGCTGCCAAAGGTGAAACTGACCTGTGGTTGGCTGAGAAGTGTGCAATGCTCACTGAAAAATATGCATAACTCTAGTCATACTCTTTGTTAACCAGCAGAGTACAGTGCATTTCAAGCCATGGAGTAAATCTCTTTGGAATGCTTTCTTTAAACACATTATGTCTATATGAAATGTGGGTACTCTTTGTTCATTAAGGTGACCCCTTTTGATAAAATATGTTGACAATTTTGATCCATGTCCCTGTATATAGATAACTGGTGAAAAAAATGTCTGATGTTTTTCAGTCAGCTGTACAGAAAAATGGAGCATAGCTCAGGCTGCACATGCAATAAGAACTTATAATTAATTCTCTTTGGTACCTTTATTAAATACTTTTCAAATGGTGCTCAAATTCATCTCTTACACTGATAAAAAAATCCACGGCTCACAGTTTTTGAAAGGAAACCTGAAATTCTTATCTCAACTACTACTGACTCAATATACCTCTTTGCTATCCTTTATTTTTCAGCAAGATGCCATTTCTCACTGATTAGCTAAGCAGGAAATATCTATATAATAAATGAATACATGCAAATGACCTGGAAAGATTGTTCTTTCCATAGAAGGCAGTGTAACCAACTCTTGTAATTTAATTGTGAGGTTCACAATATTTGGTGTTTTTAAGAAGACCCTTTGTTCACTGCACACGTGATTAGGTGAGAACCTCAGGTCTCATTTTTTAAAGAAGAGTAAGTTTCTAGTCCTCATGGTTGTGGAGAAAAGCTTGAAAAGGTCACCCTTAATGCTCAAAGCCAGAAGGCAAATCAAAACTCTAATGTATTGTTTTTAAAAATTCCCTGATTTTTGTGCAAGTCTCAGAATAGGGCCTGGCTTCCGATTTTTGACTGGTTGGGGTTCTTCACAGAATCCTAGAAGGGGGAAGCCAAACCAAACTAACAAAAAGTCCCCTTTAAGAATGCATCCAAACCAACCCAGCTACCAGAGTGCCTAGTTCTTTTATTGTTTTGGGACTGAGGTAGGCTTTCTCCCTTTCTTTTGGGTGCTGGGTCAAAGAAGGAACCACTTAACCCTCTTCATAAGACCCTTAGCTCAGAGCCACCAAACTTACAGTCAGAGAAACAAAACATCCAGGAGCCAGGCTTATGATCTGACTGTCTACACCCTGTAATAACAACCATACCCCCTCTCTCACTCAGCTTCCTTTTCCTGTTTATATAACCTAGCCTCCAGGGTGTGGCAGGGTGCTCCTTGAGTGCACTCACGCTATGTTGGCTGTAAGCTTCAGACTGTTTCTTAAAGAGGTAGCACACCCTGCCACGGTGTGGCAGGACTGGGAATGGGCTGGCACTGACATGCTCATTACAGCTGAGTATTTGCAGTCACCTTCTTTAATACCTTGAGCTGGTAAGTAAATGGCCTTGAACCTATTACCTGAATAGTCTGGGATTGCACCAAATTTGCTAACATTAGTAATAAACATATTATTCATCAAAGCAATGAGATGAGGATGGTGATAATCCTGATATAACCCCTTTCTACCTGTCAACTGTAACTGTAAGGTACCCTAAGGCAGTGATTTTCAAACTTTTTTTCTGGTGACCCAGTTGAAGAAAATTGTTAACACCTGCAACCCAATGGAGCCAGACCTGCTGCTGGCCACTTCCGGGGCACAGCGTGGTGTCAGAGCAGGTAGGAACTAGCCTGCCTTGGCCAGGCAGCACCACCGATTGGACTTTTTGCAGAGCAGTCAGCAGTGCTGACCAGAGCCGCCGCAACTCAGTGCCTTCCATTCCACGACCCAGTACTGAGTCGCAACCCGCAGTTTGAAAACCACTGCCCTAAGGATCACTACCCGAAACTCCTTGTGGTGAAGGAAGGCAGGAGAGACTGTGTAGGACAGAGGGTTGTTTTCCTGAAGAATGAGTAACTTCTGGTTAATACCTCCTGTCTGCACTGTTCCAGGATTCTTGTGCCAAAGTCCCAGCCACCTGTACCTCTACTATCAGGCAAACTTTGGCCCACAATAATGGAACGAATAAATTTTATTTATATGGTAACCACTTCACATTCCCTCCTATCTAAGGTAAGCCATAGAAACTTAGTTGGGGGTTGCTCCTAGCAACTTGACTTTACCACATAGTCATTTAATAATCCATATCCTCCTGCAGAACAATTTCAGCTCTGTGAAGCATCTGTTGTCTCTCTGAATCCAAGATAGATGCCTATAATTAGTACCACTTTGGCAAACCCTCTTATCTAGGGGAGTCCAACTTCCGCCAGTACTTAGGTGACATTTCCCAAACTTACACAAATTGCTAGTACATGTGTTGCAGGGAACCAGCCGGCTTATCTTCTCTAGCTCTAATTTCTACATGTCACAGACCTGGTAAAGTTACCTCTGCTTCTTCTTAGGACACTCACCAGGCTACTGTGTTTGGGTCCCAGCATGTTGGACCTGTGCGCTCTTAAGTGTCCCTCTGTTTGGGTAGGCTCAGCATTGACTCTTTCTCTGGTCTCTCTGGCATGCTTCCTGGGCACAGAATCTGATGTTCGCCCCTCCATGGAAGTGGGAACCTCACAGACCAGTGTAGCCGGACATGGCCCCATCCATGGCTTGGCCTTTGCCAGGCAGGAGCAGCTTCTGCTCCATGGGGAGGAAGGGCTGCCCATGCTCCCCCCCCACCCTCTGCCTTCCAAGCTGTCTATGTGTCTGTGTAAGCTTCCTGTACCTTGCAGTTTGCACAGTTCTTGTCTGAATCACAAGCTGGAACAGAAGTCCTCGCTGATGTGACAGGCTTGCTTAAATCTATATTACCAATTCTACGCGTATGAATATGTAATCAATCAATATGTAAGAAGTGAGTGAGACGGTGTGAGTGTAAGAAACCAGTTGCAAGGCTTGAATCGAAATATTACCGTGTAAGGATAATCAAGGTGTATACGGGACTGCATATAAACCTAAGGCAGTAACGGCCGGGGGGGATGTAACCTACGACAGCAGAAACTCAGGACCGGACCAGAAGCAGTGGAGCCCTTCCGAGACCCGGAGGGGCTTCGGGGACTCTCGTCGCCTTTCGATCTCTGGGAAGCTGGAACCTGGCCAGAAGCGCAAGCAGAGTCGACAGGAGAGCGCCAGCTGTCAGCTTACTGCAGTGAAGACACCACAGTAAGTAGATCTAAGAACTGAAGTTGTGTATCTTAGATCAACCCCACGGTAGTGTAGACAAACAATGACAAGAGTACTCCTTTTATAAAGTTGCAGTCCCTTTTGTCAGGTGACCCAAAATCAGCCTCATCAGGTGATCAAAGTCCCCACGAGGAAATCCATAGCTTAGTTAGCAGCCTATCTGGGTGGACGGGTTTTCTTGGTATGCTGCCTTCTTTGTTTAAGGAGGCTTCCATTTGAATAAAATACTACCAAGGTTTAACGACCCTTCATTTCTAGCTCATTGTTATCATTGTATCACTACGCTTTGGATTTTTCACCCTTAGATGGAGGTAGGAAGACAGCAGAGAGGCAGGCAAGCCTGACAATCAAAATGGAGTTTGCAGTGTGATGAAGATACATGCAGAGAGTTCATATCCCAAACTGGGAGGATGCTGTGAGATGTGGCATGACCACTACCAGTGTGTTCTGCTGGGCTCTGAAGCCCTGTCTGTTTTTCACTATTTCCTTCCTTACTCTGACATTCATTTGGTAACTAAATTGGATTTGCTGAGATCCCTTCTCCCTGCCCTACCAATGTGTAACTGTTACGGACTCTGGACTTCAGAAAAGCAGACTTAGACTCCCTTAGGGAACTGATGGGCAGGATCCCCTGGGAGGCAAATATGAGGGGGCAAGGAGTCCAGGAGAGCTGTCTGTATTTTAAAGAAGCCTTATTGAGGGCGCAGGAACAAACCATCCCAATGTGCAGAAAGAATAGCAAATATGGCAGGCGACCAGCTTGGCTTAACAGTGAAATCTTCGGTGATCTTAAACTCAAAAAGGAAGTTTACAAGAAGTGGAAATTTGGACAGATGACTAGTGAGGAGTATAAAAATATTGCTAGAGCATGCAGGGATGTAATCAGGAAGGCCAAGGCACAATTGGAGTTGCAGCTAGCAAGGGATATGAAGGGTAACAAGAAGGGTTTCTACAGGTATGTTAGCAATAAGAAGAAGGTCAGGGAAAGTGTGGGACCCTTACTGATTAGGGGAGGCAACATAGTGACAGATGATGTGGAAGAAGCTGAAATACTCAATGCTTTTTTTGCCTCGGTCTTCACAGACGAGGTCAGCTCCCAGACTGCTGCACTGGGCAGCACAGTATGGGGAGGAGGTGAGCAGCCCTCAGTGGTGAAAGAACAGGTTAAGGACTATTTAGAAAAGCTGGACATGCATAAGTCCATGGGTCCAGATCTAATGCATCCAAGGGCGCTGAGGGAGTTGGCTGATGTGATTGCAGAGCCATTGGCCATTATCTCTGAAAATTCATGTCAATCGGGGGAGGTCCCGGATGATTGGAAAAAGGCAAATATAATGCCCATATTTTAAAAAGGGAAGAAAGAGAACCTGAGGAACTACAGACCAGTCAGCCTCACTTCAGTCCCCGGCAAAATCATAGAGCAGATCCTCAAGGAATCCATTTTGAAGCACTTGGAGGAGAGGAAGGTGATCAGGAACAGTCAACATGGATTCACCAAGGGCAAGTCATGCCTGACCAACCTGATTGCCTTCTATGATGAGATTACTGGCTCTGTAGATATGGGGAAAATGGTGGATGTGATATATCTTGACTTTAGCAAAGCTTTTGATACGGTCTCCCACAGTATTCTTGCCAGCAAGTTAAAAAAGTATGGATTGGATGAATGGACTACAAGGTGGATAGAAAGCTGGCTAGATTGTCAGGCTCAACGGGTAGTGATCAACGGCTCGATGTCTAGTTGGCAGGCGGTATCAAGCAGAGTGCCCCAGGGGTCGGTCCTGGGGCTGGTTTTGTTCAACATCTTTATTAATGATCTGGATGATGGGATCAGTTGCAGATGACACTAAGATAGGGGGAGAGGTAGATATGCTGGAGGGTAGGGATAGGGTCCAGAGTGACCTAGACAAATTGGAGGATTGGGCCAAAAGAAATCTGATGAGGTTCAACAAGGACAAGTGCAAAGTCCTGCACTTATGTAGGAAGAATCCCATACATCACTATAGGCTGGGGACCGACTGGCTAAGCAGCAGTTCTGCAGAAAAGGACCTGGGGATTACAGTAGATGAGAAGCTGGATATGATTCAGCAGTGTGCCCTTGTTGCCAAGAAGGCCAATGGCATATTGGGCTGTATTAGTAGGAGCATTGCCAGCAGATCGAGGGAAGTGATTATTCCCCTCTATTCGGCACTGGTGAGGCCACACCTGGAGTACTGTGTCCAGTTTTGGTCCCCCCACTACAGAAGGGATGTGGAAAAATTGGAGAGAGTCCAGGGAAGGGCAACAAAAATGATTAGGGGGCTGGGGCACATGACTTACGAGGAGAGGCTGAGGGAACTGGGCTTATTTAGTCTGCAGAAGAGAAGAGTGAGGGGGGATTTGATAGCAGCCTTCAACTACCTGAAGGGGGTTCGAAAGAGGATGGAGCTAGGCTGTTCTCAGTGTTGGAAAATGACAGAACAAGAAGCAATGGTCTCAAGTTGCGGGGGTGGGGGTGGGGGTGCGGAGTCTAGGTTGGATATTAGGAAACACTATTTCACTAGGAGGGTGGTGAAGAACTGGAATGGGTTACTCAGAGAGGTGGTGGAATCTCCATCCTTAGAGGTTTTTAAGGCCCGGCTTGACAAAGCCTTGGCTGGGATGATTTAGTTGGTGTTGGTCCTGCTTTGAGCAGGTGGTTGGACTAGATGACCTCCTGAGGTCTCTTCCAACCCTGATATTCTATGATTCTATGATACAGAAATTACATATTGATGACAATGGGTGTGCAGCTCTGGCCGGCTGGCCAGCCTCTCTCTCTCATATTTATACTGCTGCCCATCACCCTAGTATTTCAGCACCTTCCATGTAAAATCATTAGTGATAGTGAAGTCCCTAGGGGACTGTATGTAGTTTCTGGCACTTCTCCCTTTCTGGGGTCAAAAACTGTTGGGGTAGGGTGGGTTTTTTGGGTTGTTTATGGTTTAGGGTAGGAGTTTGGAGATAAAGGGGTTGTCATTCTTGTCATCCATTGTCATCAATAGTGTCAACAGGTGCAGCTAAACTGGTTCTAAACCTGGTTTGTCCTTGTATACACCTGAAGCTAAACTGTGTTCAACACTTGTTCCACTGCACCTGTCACTGACACCCACTATTGGCAACAGGTAATTATTGTAGTATAGCCAGGGTTGTGGGGAATAGCAGTTTCAGGGGTAACTGATCTTTTGTCTTCCCCGCCACCCGTCCGTGGTCAGTACTCCAGAAAGCTTTAAACATTCCTGGCCTATGTCACGCTACGATAGTGCAGTCTCGGCATCGCTTTGAGACAAGGACACTTGAGGCTGAACACTGGGAAACATTCCCTGATGGGGAAATCTTACTGGCTGGTGGCATAGACTACCAGGCGACGTGGTGACTCAAGTCATTTAAAACTGGACTGGACAAAACAATGGGGAATAGACTGTAGGGAACAACCCTGGCCCATAGAGGGGATGGACTGGTTGGGACCTAATGAGGCATCTCCGTCTCTAACGTGTCTGGTTGTATGAGATGCTGATATGAGGGTCTAATTTAGAATAACTCTTTTGTCAGACTCCAACTCCTGCCCCCTCCGCGCCGCCAGGTGAGCGTTCACACCAGAAATAGCCACACGCTGTATAGCTCCCCAGTGCTCTGATCAAAAATATCTCAGCGGGGTGGAGGCGGGGGCTGGTGCTGCATAACAGAGACAATTTATATTCAGTTACTGTGAGCTCCCTCCGCCTCCTTGAATTAATTCAAACCCAAAAATGAACTGGAGCAGCTTAGCATCCCCCAAACCCGTCCCACGCTGGGCAATCCTTGGGTGCCCTGGTTGCCAGTGGGCAGCATTTAGCGGGCTATGACCCACCCCCACCGCAAGCAGCGTTGCTCAGCTGGAGACTGCGGCCTGCACGTCACTAGCATTGATCATTTTTGGTGCCAATCATTGGCAAGAACAGAGCCGGCGCTAGCCATAAGCAGACTAAGCAATTGTTTAGGGCCCTGGGCAGCTGGGGATGGGGGCAGTATTCACTTTTTTAGTATTCGGGAGAGGGCAAAATATTTCTTCTTACAACCCAAAATGGGCTAGCACCGCCTCCGGCAAGAGTCAGAGCGAGAGAAGAGCAGGACTCGGGGATGGAAGGAAATGGGCAGGGGGAGAGGAGTAACACCTCTCTGCAGCTTGCAAAGCTCTTTGAGATGGCGGGGGGGGGGGGGTGCAGCAGCTCCGGCTCCTGCCCCTGGCTAACAGGTTGGGGGGGGTTCATCCTGGGTTAGCCCCTATCTGCCAGTGCCCGGTGCACCGCCCCACTCCCGTGGGGTGCCCCTTTGGGGACGTCCCTCCTGGACTGCTCCCACTCCCAGATCCCCCCTGCAGCACCGACCCCTCTCCCCGGGTCACCTCCCGACGCCGGCTCCCAGTTCCCATTGCGGGCCCCACCCCGCCGGCTGCCCCTGGCGGAGCCCGCGCCTCGCTCCACTCGCCGGCACTGCGGAGCTGCGCGGCAGCTTCGGGCTGAGTCTCCCGGGATCGACACGCGGCGGTGGCCGAGTTTCTGCGCCTGAAACTGGATAAAGTCTGCGGGGAGCCGAGCGGAGACTGGGGGGGGGGAGGGAGCCACGCAGAAGCCGGGGGGATCCCCCTAGGGACCCGGAGTTTCCCCCGTAGGGTAGGGACCGAGGTACCCGCTCCTGCCCTTCCCCGTAGGGTTCTCGGGAGCCCCTCCTTCCCTGCCCCCCTTAAGGACATAGCATCCCCACCTCCCCCTCCACCATAGGGGTCTGTGGATCCCTCCCACAGCCCCAATTGCAAGAGGATATTTCCCTCTTAAGGACTCAGGGATTCCCTTCTGCACCACCCTTAGGACATGGGAGATTCCACCTTGCACCGACCCCTCATGCGTCTTCCCTAAGGACTCACTTGTTCCCTTGCTGCGCCAACCCCCCATCTGCTTCCTGTAGAACCCTCTGCAGTAAATGGCACCCGTGGAGGAAGTCGTTTCGATTTCTGACATCATCAACTTCACCTTCAATCCTGTGTCCGGTGAACCAGATTTTCACCCATCACTTCCTACCGGCTGTGTACCTCATCGTGTCCCTGCTGGGGCTGCTGGGGAATGGACTGGGCCTGTGGAATATGTGTGCCGGGTCCCAGAGGAGCAGCTGGAGCACCCTCAGTGTGCTGGTGTGCAAACTAGGGGTGGCAGACCTACTCTATGTGATCACGTTGCCCTTCCTGGTGAGCTACTATCTCCAGGGGGGCATGTGGCTCTTTGGGAAAGGCTGCTGCAGGTTGACGCGGGCCATCTTCCACCTCAGTCTCTATGCCAGCATTGGCTTCCTGACCTGCATCAGCATCCACCGCTACCTGGGTATCGTGTACCCAGTGAAGATGCTGGGTAGGTGCCAGACCCTGGGCCCCCCCTTCTTCATCGTGCGTTGATCTGGGCATGGGTCATCATCTAGGTGTCTCCTGATTTTGGCTTCAGCAAAATGGATAGCAATGGTACACGGTGTCATGATAAAACAGGACATGAGAACCTGGGCACCTATCTGCCCTACGTCCTGGTTTTAACTATGACTGGCTTTGTCGTCCCCTTCCTCATAATCATTGGCTACTACTGCCATGTGGTGGTGGTCCTCTGGAGGAATAAAAATGTGGACCCAAACCTCAAGAGAAGGAGCATCAAACTGGTGGTGTTACTGATGGTCCTGTTCTCTGTCTGTTTCCTCCCATATCACGTCTTCAGGAATCTTAACTTGCTATCCCAAAGCTGGCAACTGTAGGGGTCCTGCACCCAGACTTCAAAAAACATCTATGTCTCCTATCAGGTGACCCGGGGCCTGGCGAGCTTCAACAGTGCCCTGAACCCCCTGCTGTACCTAATGACCAGTGAGGACTGCGTGTCACGTATGAGGACCATCAGTCAAAGGGCTGGCCAGTCTCTGGGGTCTTTCTGGGAGAGGAGAACCCAGCACCAGACTGATTGTGGCTTGTAAAGGGTTTTGAGGATGACAAGGTCTATAGGAGCTCTGAGCAGTACAGTTATATTTTTTATTAAGTAATACGACAGCTCCTGGGTTCGTTGGTGATGGCTATATGGGTGGCAGCATGCTGCAGGCTCAGTCACAGTAGGTTATGTATCTTACTGGGCAGACATGCCTTAGGTCTTTTCCATCTCCTCCAAGACCATGCAGCTGCTCACAGCAAACTTGCCTTTTAAAGTTTTAGGAGGCTGGTGCTCTATTAGGATAATGGCTGCAGAATTCTGAATGATGCCTGGGATGATGCAGAAGCTGATTATAGTGGGGAATCCTACAGAGAATTTTTCACAACCTGTAGACATGCAATTGCATTTTACAGTTACTCTTGTGCACCTAGACCTAAATTTTCAAAAAAGTAGGTGTGCAATTGCATGCCTAATTTGAGTGTGCATGTGATGTGACTGCATTCAACGTCCTAGTAATTATACATGAAAATGATCCATTATGTGTGCAAGTGGTAATTTGCAATAGCAATTTCCACACTAGCATGTTCAATCATGGTGCCTGCACACAGAAATTTTCTGGAAATTTTGGCCCTAAAAGATTTGAAAATGTGGAAGAGATTAAAAAAAAAAACGTAGACATATAAATTCGCATGCAAAATAAGCACACAGTTACATGCCCAATCTGTGTGCACAATCTTAATAACTGTGTGTTTGCAAATTAGTCACACATTTTGTTGGTACTGTCACATGCTTGAACTTGATGAAGACCTGTCCCAATATTGCATGAAATAGGTGGGCATTAAATGTTACATGCCGATTATGCTAATATTTAGGAAGAGAAGACTTAAGCCCACTGCAGTGAAATGCAAGCAGGAAAAGGCCAAAGAGCTGATAGCAAAGATCATATTTTCATTGTTTCCAAAGTAGATAGATTGTTATTGCTGGCAGCAGTTGTCCTCTGCATAGTGCAGAAGCTATAGCCACAAACTGGTATTTTACCTTCTTCTCCTCTCTGTCTTTTCCAGTTCAGATGGCTTGAATTTTTCAGCAATTGTTAGAACATTTAAATGACATTCAGCAGTAGGTTTTTGCAATTCTGAAGAGAGCTTTAAACAATAAGAATGATCCAGATTTGTGCAGCTGCCAAAGTGTGAGAAACTTTGCTATTTGGAAAAATGCCTGATATTTATCACATTCAGCTGCTGCAGTGTCCAGGTCCTCCTTTGATATACACCAAAGAAACCATGGGTAGTTTATACTGAGTTAATATATCTTGTTAAAGAGCAAATAAATACTTAACTCATCACTGGAAGCACTGTTTGGTTTCTTTAAAACTTACAAGAACACAAGCCAGATGGCCTGAGGGATAGAGTTGGAGGCCTGCCTTGCACAGGAGAAGTGACAGGTTTTGGCTGTGGGATGGAATTGATGCAGGAGCTGCTGCTTACCCAGCTACCTGGCAAGATCAAGAATGGCAAGACTCCACTTGGGGAGCAATGATACTCTTGCTGGTGGATGGACTAGAGGCATGATCCCACAAGATGCTTAGCACTCTGTCCCTAATCCAGCAAAGCATTTAGGCATGTGCTATATTTTAAAATAAGTAGTCCCATTGAAGGCAAAAGTCATATTAGATCATCCCGATTTGTGAGCCTTGGATGACCTAATATGTCTTTTCCACCTCTAATGTTAGTGAAGTAGGAAGGCCCAGGGGATTGCTGGCCCTGCCCTGGCCTTTTGTCAGTTGCAGAGTCCTCAGAGGTGCATATCTTCATGGCATTACACTGTTTCCCTCTAATGCTGATTTCACAGAATAAGTACCCAACAGTGCCCTGGCCTGTGAGAGTTCTCAGTTGGCATAACTCTCCAGCACAGGTTTCAGATCATAGATTCAAAGGCAATCCAGTTGGTAGGGACCCTCTGGGTCAACTTGTCCAACCACTTGTCAGCCAAACAGGTCCCAGTGCTACCCTTTCCATGTACATATTTCATCTCAGCTTGCAGCTGCACTTCAGAATAATGCCTGGTTTTTGTACAGCTGTGTCACCCCCAACCGCACTCTTGTTTAAAAAAAATAATTATGTTGTTACTTCCACATCCCAGCTGACTCCCTGCTTGCAGTTCTGCTTGGTAATAGGTTGATTTTGCTTTGTACATTCTTGGTAGATGAATCGTGTTCTTTTGAGACAGGGAGAGTTGCATAGGAAGTAACAGTGAAACTCAGCCTCCATCCCTTTGAAAAGCCTTTCTCGACACCACTCCACAACCTACCCTTTTCCAGTACAGCCCAGTGATAACGCCTCAGTCATTTTTAATGAATAATTAACTGACCTGAGTCCAAAGTCAGTTTATAGCACGTTTTCCTCGGCTATGGAGACAAGAAACCCACTAGATCTCTACCACTGCTTGTTATTGGGTAACTGGAAAAATGGCAAAGGTATTTACATACGTATAGTGCATCTGTCGCTAGACCTGCATCATAAGCAAAAGTTTTAGTGAACTAAGCATCCAAATTTTCTCTTGTGGTTTGGCAGGCCGTGCTCATGAGATTTGCATAGTGTTAACGTATTGCTCTGAAACTGGATTATATTTGCAGGGCCATAAAGAGACTTCTATATCCCACGGATGAAATTCATTCCAGTGTGGATGATCCACACAAAGTCTCATGTACCACTTAAGTGCACGTAAGCCCCATGTTAAGAACTTGAGGCCTCTCAGGGTATGTCTACACTGCAATAAAAGACCCTGAGCAGTGAGTCTCAGAGCTCAGGTCAATTTACTCAGGCTCTGACACTCAGACTGTGGGGCTAAAAATAGCTGTGTAGACAGTCCCACTTGGGCTGGAGCCCAGGGTCTGAAACCCTGCAAGGGGGGAGGGTCTCAAAGTCCAGGCTGTGCCTGAATGTCTACACTGCTATCTTTAGCTATGCAGCTTGAGCCCCATGAGCCTGAGTCAATTGATCTGGGCTCTGAGACTTGGATCTGTGGGTTTTTCTTTGCAGTGTAGACATACCCAAAGACCCCCGGAGACTTCAATGGCTTTTGGATCAAGTCCTTAAAAAGGGTTTAAGTGATGCATTGGGCATAATGCTGGCCTTGATCATGGGTGAATTTCACTCCGAAGTGTGTGATTTTGGAGCTGCTTGTGTATATTCATGCAATGGAAATTCACCACTGTGCAGAAGGCCCACACAGGCCTATGGACATAAGTGGTGCACAGACCTTGTGCTGCACAGGAACAATTTCATCCTGGGCGCAAAATGCATTCTCATTAGCCACTGTATATTTAAAGCCCATACAAACAATGGAAAGCAAAATAAAACAGAAGTAATAGAAAAAGAATCTGAGAATAAAATGAGGATTTTGTAAGAAACCAGTAAAAATTCAGGAAATTCAAAACGACTGCATTTGCTGAGCCCGACTCCTACTGTTTCAACCCTTTTAAAGGTTTCAGAGTAACAGCCGTGTTAGTCTGTATTCGCAAAAAGAAAAGGAATACTTGTGGCACCTTAGAGACTAACCAATTTATTTGAGCATGAGCATGAGCTGTAGCTCACGAAAGCTCATGCTCAAATAAATTGGTTAGTCTCTAAGGTGCCACAAGTCCTCCAACCCTTTTAAAGAGGATTAAGGCTACGAGTGTGTCAGGTTTAACGCTGCATTTCTTGACATTTATCACTTTGTGCGATTCTTGAGTTAATCCTCAGTGAGTTTGTTTCCTCTGAACTGCATAAGAAAGTCCCCTCCGTGCATATAGCCAAACACTCTCTGTTGACTATACACATGCCTTTGTTGCTAACGTTCATTGCTGAGTAAACAAGCAGTAAAACCTATTGTAAAGCCTGCACCGCTTTCTCCAGAACTTATTATAAAGTGAAAAGGCAAAAGTGCAGGATAATCCTTTGTAAGTGCAATAGTTGTTGCATTGTTTGCTCTTTCCTGAATAGCTCAACAGCCATTGCAGTTAATCTTTAATATGTGTTGTGTCTTCCATGCAATCTTTATCCCCAGAATGCCCTAAAGATCTAGGGCCAGTTTCTTTAGGCAGGTTGCAACAGAAGGGGTCAGCTCCCTGATTTCCTACCAGTCCTAGTCCTGAGTGCAGGTTAGAATGGGCTTTGACTTCAGTGGTGTTTGGATAGGGCCCTAAATTCAGAATGAATCCACTTTGACCCAAGTCCCTTCCTTTCTGCTGAAGGTGCCTTTTAATTCTTGGTTTCCCTTTACATAACCTCACCATTTGGCATGATGTGAAATTGCTTTGTGGGCAGCAACTAAGGGTCTGCTGTGCAGAAGTGCTGAGAACCCACAACTCCAGTGAAAGCTAATGGGAGTGAGGGACACTCAGACTTTCTGGGAATCAGGCACTGATTGTGGCTTTTGATTGACTTGTCTATGAAAGGGTTTTAATCCACAGTGAGTTGACGTGCATTAGTTAATGCACAACATGCCAGCCCTAGTAATGGCATACACACAGGACAGCTGTGCACTCTTTCAATTCACATTGTTGTGTATACAGGCTGGGATCCTGTGATCCTTGCAGAGAGTACTCTGGGATGTCTCTCGCTGCCCATTATGGGGTGCTTAGTGGAGCCAGAGAGAAGCCTGTGGAATTCTGGGATATGGGGTCAAATTCCAAAAAACTCCATGATTTCACTGTCTCTGTCCTATGCTTCCTCTCTTTCTGGGTGGGCTAGTGCCATTTTCAAATTGCTGTCAGCCGCCATGGACCCAACAATGCTCCGTGCCACTGTGCTGGCAACTGTGCACACACAGAGGCTGCTTGAGTTGTATTTCCGCTCTTGAAGCCAGGTGGCCTCAGGTTTGGACTTCACCAGCCACATCACCGAGCCGATGATGTGGCTGCAGGAGCAGTTCCTCCAGCAGCCGTGGTGGTAGCGGAGGAAGGAGGGCTAGGAAGAAGAGGATGACACTGAGGAACTGCTACTGCAGGAGCTATTCATGGAGTAGCTTCACACAGGGCTGGCCTACACTGAAAAGTTACACTGGCATAGCTACAACTCCCCTGGGTGTGAAAAAACCCCTGAGAGATGTAGTTAAGCTGACCAAGCCCCTGCTGGAGACAGTGCTAGGGCGATGGAAGAATTCTTACCGCCTCTCAGGGAGGTGGATTAACTTTCCTTCCCATTGCTGTAGTAAAGTGTCTACACTGAAGCGCTGCACCTGTAGTGTTTTAAGTTACATAGCCACTGTGCAGCACTGTTTCTGGGCTCGGGAAACGAGCATCAATTAGCATGAAAGCATTATTCTCCAGACCTGGGATGACCTCCAGTGGCAAGACAATTTCAAGATGACAAAGGTGACCTTTTTTGAGATCTGCGCTGAACTCACCCCAGAGATTCAGTGGCAGCTTACCAACATCTGGTGCCCCATATCTGTTGAGAAGCACTCGCCATTCCCATCGGAAAGTTGGCCACTCCCAAAGGTTACCAATCCACAGCCAACCAGATTGGTATAGGGAGATTGACTCTGTTGGTCATGCAGAGGTGTGCCACCATGCATAAGGTATTGTTGCCTCAGATTATAAAGCCTGGTAACAATCAGGAGATTACTGATGGCTTTGCATGCATGAGGTTCCCAAACGGTATTGGGGCAATTGATGGGACCTATGTGCCTATCATTTGCCTCCTGCACCAGGGCTCAGGGTTTATAACCAGAAAAGGGGTATTTCTCAATGATGCTCAAAGGGCTGTTTGACCACCATGGCAGGTTTACAAACATAAATGCAGGGTAGTCTGGGAAGGTCCACGATGCTAGGGCAATTGCGTTGGTTAGCCCAGGAGAACCTCTGCTTGTCTGGTCAATGAAGTCAGTCACAGGCCACTCGGACAGAAGGGAGGAACTGTTTAACTATCACTTCTGTAGTTGCAGAATGACAGTGGAGTGTGCGCTCGGCCGTCTGAAAGGAAGGTGGTGCTGCTTTTGGAATAGGTTAGAGCAGGGGTGGGCAAACTTTTTGGCCCAAGGGCCACATCGGGGTTGCGCAACTGTATGGAGGGCCGGGAATGGAAGGCTGTGCCTCCCCAACCAGCCTGGCCCCTGCCCCCATCCGGCCCCTCCCACTTCCCGCCCCCTGACTGCCCCCCTCAGAACACCCGACCCATCCAACCCCCCACAACTCCTTGTCCACTGACCGCCCCTCCCGGGACCCCCTACCCCTAACCGCCCCCTGGTACCCCACCCCCTATCCAACCCCCCCTGCTCCCTGTCCCCTGACTGCCCCCCTCGCCCCCTATCCACACCCTCACCCCCTGACAGGCCCCCCAGGACTCCCACGGCTATCCAACACCCCCCTGCTCCCTGTCCCCTGACCGCCCTGCCCAGAACCTCTGCCCCGTCCAACCCCCCCCGCTCCTTGTCCCCTGACTGCCTCCAAACCTCCGCCCCATCCAACTGCCCCCTGCTCCCTGTCCCCTGATTGCCCCCCAGGACCTTCTGCCCCTTATCCAACCCCCCCACTTCCTGCCCCCTTACCATGCTGCTCAGAGCGGCAAGAGCTCACAGCCTGCCGCCTGGCCGGAGCCAGCCACACTGCGTGCACGGCTAAGGTAGCCCTGGCCCTCCAACACTGCCTGTGATGCATGGTGGGGAGGAAGGCTCTAAAAGAAGGAAGCTGCAATCAGTGGGGGGATGCCCTGAGAGGGAGTGGCTCCTGCAGCAGCAGAAGGAACCCCCACGCCTCAGACCCCTCAGCTCCGCAAAGAGTCCAGCGAACCCCAAGAGCAAGCCGGACAGGGAGAGACTGATTTGGCTACCCGGGCATCCCTGCAGGAAGGTGATGCCACTGACCTTTTATCTTTTGGCTGACCCTGTGCGGGGCTTATTCTCTGCTGAGTTTGAACTTTTGCTTTTCCCCACGCGTAAACGAAGTAAGAAGGCACCCAGAGACCGGGCCCACGGCAAGGACTAAGAGGTGGGGGCCTGGACAGGGCTGTCCCTGTTGCGGTAACTGGGCATGGCAAAGGGCCCTGCCCCTGCTAGAGAGGCACCCCAGAAAGACTCTTTTACAAGTATCCAAGCTTCTTTCCACATACTCAGTGTCTCAATGAAGCGCGACATTTTGCCCAGTTGAATGTTGCTGTTGTTCAGGAATGCTGTGGGGGGCAGCAGTGTCGTCAGGGAAAAACAGAATTTACCCATTTCTCATTCGGGGAACATGGAGGTTAGTTTAGATTAGTTTCCCCACTTCTTTTATTACCACTTTACCACTGGCAGGAGGGGAGGCAAAATGGAGACCGCGGACGCCATTTTGAGCTAGCAAAGAGGATTGGTGGGGATGGGGGCATTCACTGGGCAAGGCAGAGGCGGGGAGGGGAAAGGAAAATAGGTAGCTGGGAATGTGCCTTCAGGGACACGGGCTGGTAGACAGACAATGGTCAGGGCTTGAGCAGGAGACAGAAGCCAGTTGCCTGGCCAGAGCAGACACTATTTTGAAAACGGACAGTATGGGCCACGGAAGGAAGGCAGGGCTGGAGACTCACACAGGCTAATAGTTCACATCCCCCACAAAATGGCTGTGGGGCACCTGGAACAGAAGCTAGAATAATAATAAATTGTAAAGAGAGATGCTTACATGTCCAGCTTCCTTCCATAGGATTTGCCTCCTCAGTCCTGGCCTGGGTTTCTGGCTGGGAATTGGGCTTGCTTCCTTCATGGCTGGAATTGGGGTCCTGAGTCCCAAAGAGATCCTGGCTTTCTGGGGAAAGCTCTTCACTGGCCTCCTTGTGTTCTGCCACTGATCACTCATGTGGGAGGGATGGGTGTCGGTAACAATGTCATTAATCAAAATCCTATGCAGCTCCTCCAAAAATGGACAGATTATAGGTGCACGAACTGGACTGTTTCCTGGCATCCCTGGTTTTAATGTAAGTCCTTCTGAGCTCTCTGCTCTTTATCTGGAACTGGTCGACATTGCGGTTCTAGCCCCTCGCACGCAGACAGCTGCTTA
Organism: Natator depressus; assembly: GCF_965152275.1. Taxonomy (NCBI): domain Eukaryota; kingdom Metazoa; phylum Chordata; order Testudines; family Cheloniidae; genus Natator; species Natator depressus. Next base: position 19,846,492 of record NC_134246.1, read on the forward strand.
TCAACGCCCACAAAAAGATCTTTAGTGCGGTGCCTGGCCCCAAGAGCTTTTGCTGCACTGATGCTTCTCTACAGATGGTGAGGAGATCTGGGGTCTCTGCATGGCTCCGGCAGCTGCTCAAGACATGTTGTAAGGCTTCTAGAGTAATATCGCAGCAGTGCTGATATATTCTAACCGAGGAGCAAATGGACAAAGTCTGACCCAATGCCAGTTTTTAAATGGGGGAGGGGACATCTGGTCAACTTGATCCTAGAGCAGAGGGAACACAGGTAGACAAGTCAGTAACAGACACCTGCAAAGCAGTGTAGGATAGCATTGGGAGAACTGCCAAAGTAACACAGCAGCATTGCATGCACACAAACTCAATACATCACACTAACTCAATTTGCAGCAAAGTTAGTACACTTTGAAAGTGGACTCCAGAGTTTGCAGTAAATGTGGAGTTACTGTGATCTAATGAATTGTGTCATGTGTACACAGGCATCTTCATATGGGACTATCACGAATTAATGTGGATTAACTCCCTTGTATAGATGAGCCCTAAATTACACGTGAAGGGACCCAACCATGTTTCAGTGAAGTCAATGAGAGTTTTATTGGAAGCAAGAGCAGGCCTGGAATTTTGTGGCATTACTTTTCTGGCTCATTTAAATAAACATCTCTCAATCAACGATTTGTTGCAAGTGTAATTAAAACTCATTGCATCTGATCAGAAATTCTAAACTGACAGGCTAGTAAAGCCGGTCCTACAAAATTAATGTGGATGCACACAGACGTATGCACTCACACGCACAGTTTGTTCTCCTTGAAATGAAAACTGTCTTTAAAAGAAAGCACACCCCCCCCAAAACCCCAATGTTTTGGTTGGCATGCAAAACAACCTACAAGAATCAACTATCACTAATTCCAGAATATTAGCAACAGGCTAAATACACACAACTCAAACAAATTCTGTGGGTTTTTTTGTACAAACAGCACAAATTTATAAAAACAGACAGCAGGGTGGCTATGGAAACACTAAGTCCTTTAAAGCATGACACGTTTAGATGTCAAAACAAGGCACTGTGATTACCACAGAGGGTCAAAAAATGCAAGCACTGAATGACAGGGTGGAACAATGAATGCAGCATGAACTACCGAGTCTCCTCGCCTTTCAACTGAACTCTCGCCAAAGTGCATTTAATAGTTGTTAGCTACATAGACGGGAGTCTATTGAACAGTGGGAATAGGAAAGATCTGGACCCAAAAGGCAGACAGAGTCCATGGCATAGAACACATGGTCTTCAGCTGAAATCTAATGCTGACAACGTTCCCCACCCCACTTCAGAAAGTTTGGCTACAAAATGTGTCCAGTAAATCCTCATTCGTTAAACAAAAGCGGGCTGGCTGCCCTGGACTGTACTAGCTGGCCTTATAAATGTCTCCATGTCAGAGACTTCCAGTGCTCTGGGAGAGAGTTGGATGTGGTTTTTAAACAAGTGCTCGTGCTGATGGAGACATTCCTGCAGGACTTAAATGGTGCTAAGGGTCAAAATATCCCATCTAGCCAAAGTTTCCCTGTGTGAGTGTAATGGTAGATAGACTCCCTTACATGGTAAAATAGTGTCTTCCACTTTAGTCAGTCACCCACTGTAGAGAGTTGTCATTTAGATAAGAGGGGGCCCAAATTCTGACTAAGATAGAAGAAGACAGAGTCGAAGGAAAATCCATGTGGTAAAGGAAGATGACTACAAGTAGAAAATTACATGATTCACCTATTGTTACTGACTATTAACTGTCATCATGTGATATGTGAGCTGTGGTCCATATTGTGGTGGTGACGAGGGATGTAAAAATCACCTACGTGTTCCAAGGTAAAAGCAGATGAACACAATATGAGGATGGCACCACGCAGATACAGTCCGGGGGGAAGTGACGGCTGAGATAGGAAATGAGGCTGTTCTGAGGGGGAGGAATTACTCCGCGGCTTGGAGGTTGTGAGAGCAGGAGCACAAGCCAGAAAGGGAAGCTTCAAGCTGATTATCAGGCAACGATTCTGAGTGGTGAGATCAGTGTGAACCCCCTCATGTGATGGGAAGTCATAGAGCCTCCATCACTAAAGGTGTTAGAATCTGGATATGACCCCAGAGCAGTCAGCCTTTGGCCCAACCCTAGGACATTTTTACATGGAGGTGTAAGGGCCAAAAGCAGTTTAAGAGCTGCACACTGGGATGAGAGCAGAGGAGATGCCATGCAGAGGGGCTGTGTACTTCGCCTGCGCCATGGAGAGGAGCTCCACACCGGGCCTTCTCCGCTCGCCATGTCCATGACAATGGGTTGGCCAGTGGTTCCACATGGGCACAACTATAGTGCAGTGCCCATTGCTGCCTACACACAGCTGGGCTGCACCCTGCTGACCAGATGCCTTGGACTTTGCCGTCAGTTTGGGGGTTGAGGAGTCCTGTTCTGTTAGGTTTACCACAAGATTTACCACAAGCAAAGCCCTTGTCCTCGGGCTTTGTCTGAGGAATTACTGTTGGGTCTCTTGTGTAGGCAGAGGCATTAGATGACCCCCACCCCTGCAAAAAAAAGGCCAAATTTGAAAGGAACAGATGAATCTACAAAAACTCCTGGGTACCCACAGAGAGCCGTGTTCACTGACACAATGTCTGTGTGTGTAGTTTTGCAAAAGCATCTGTTGCACCCACTGATCTAGAAAGCCTGGAGAGTAAACCCTTGTTCAGGGGTGGCGAGTTATATGGGCCTGTGGTGCCCGTGCTCCAGGAATATTCAGGGTCAGGGGCCCAGCTCCACCAATGTTCAGGGCCGGGTTTCTCCCCCAGCCCTGTCTGCCGCTCCCGGAATGCCTCCCCCAGAGCATCCCCGACCCCGCCTGCCACCCCCGGGTGATTTAAAAGGGCCCAGGGGCCCTGGCCATTGCTGCCACTGCCAGCAGCACAGTGGGGCTAAGGCGGCTTCCTGCCCACCCTCGCTCCGCCCCACTCCCGTAAGCGGCCGGCACGTCTCTGCGGCTCTGGGATGTGTCTCTCTTCTCACGCTGCCCTTGCCCCAAGTGCCAGCTCCCATTGACCAGGAACTGTGGCCAATAGGAGCTGCGGGGGTGGTGCCTGTGGACAGCGGCATGGAGAGACCCCCGGGGCCCCCCACCTAGGAGCCACTGCCAGAGGGGTATGCAGGTCACTTTCGGGAGCCACCTGAGGTAAGCACTGCACCCCTCACCCTCTCCTGCACCCCAACCTCCTGCCCCAGCCCAAAGCCCACACCCCGCACCCAGACTCCCTCCCAGAGCCCTCACCCCTCCTGCACCCAAACTCCCTCCCAGAGCCTGCACCCTCTCCTGCACCCCAACCCCCTGCCCCAGCCCAAAGCCCGCACCCAGCACCCAAACTCCCTCCTAGAGCCCGCACCTCTCCGGCGCCCAAACTCTCTCCCAGAGCCTTAGGCAGGTGGGGGGAGGGAGGGACTTGGACCTGTTCTGGGCAACACCAAAAATTATACAAACCTGCCGCCTCTGCCCTTGTTGGTGTAAAGGTGCAGAGGCCGTGTCTCTATAGAGTAAACCAACACCTGGAGAAATGAAGACTAGCGAGTGTATTGTTAACGCTGCATCCAGCTAACTCTTCACCTGGAGTTGTCCAGGTGCCTGTTTCTCAGATTCTGGGAAAGAAGGGAGGCAGTTGAGCAATATCGTCTCTTATGTGATTCTCTGGTCTCTCTTCCAAACCTCACAAGGTTCTTTGACATTCTGAGGCTAAGTGTCATTGACATGCACATACCAGTGATCTTATCACAATGGTGTCAGACTCTGGCGGGCAGAACATGGGGCCAAACTGCTGGGATTCCTGCAGATGTCAGCTCATAGCTATACAACACGCAAGAGAGTTTGGTTTTATGTTGTGTCTTTCCTAACATGCCATTTGAGAGATTGCATTAAAAAACATGATTAGTATATGTCATGAATATAAAGGGAAGGGTAAACACCTTTAAAATCCCTCCTGGCCAGAGGAAAAACCCTTTCACCTGTAAAGGGTTAAGAAGCTAGGATAACCTCGCTGGCACCTGACCAAAATGACCAATGAGGAGAAAAGATACTTTCAAAGCTGGAGGGGGGGAGAAACAAAGGTTTTCTCTGTCTGTGTGATGCTTTTGCCGGGAACAAAAAAGGAATGGCGTCTTAGAACTTAGAAAGCAATCTAGTTAGATATGCGTTAGATTCTGTTTTGTTTAAATGGCTGATAAAATAAGCTGTGCTGAATGGGATGTATATTCCTGTTTTTGTGTCTTTTTGTAACTTAAGGTTTTGCCTAGAGGGATTCTCTATGTTTTGAATCTGATTACCCTGTAAGGTATTCACCATCCTGATTTTACAGAGGTGATTCCTTTAGTTTTTTCTTCAATTAAAATTCTTCTTTTAAGAATCTGATTGCTTCTCATTGTTCTTAAGATCCAAGGGTTTGGGTCTGTGTTCACCTATGCAAATTGGTGAGGATTTTTATCAAGCCTTCCCCAGGAAAGGGGGTGTAGGGTTAGGGGAGGATTTTGGGGGGAAAGACGTTTCCAAGCGGGCTCTTTCCCCGTTATATATTTGTTAGACGCTTGGTGGTGGCAGCAATAAAGTCCAAGGGCAAAAGGTAAAATAGTTTGTACCTTGGGGAAGTTTTAACATAAGCTGGTAAAAATAAGCTTAGGGGGTTTTCATGCAGGTCCCCACATCTGTACCCTAGAGTTTAGAGTGGGGAAGGAACCTTGACAGTATATGATCCACTCCAGTCAGTAATTAAAGATCACAACATCCTGTCATTTAAATTAGAGGGGCATTAATTTTTTCATCACTATTATTTCATCCTTCAAAGTACCTTTGACATATGTACATGGCAGGATAGAGCCAACAGGCTGTTACCTTATTTATAAAAATAGTAGGCCAGTTTGTTATAAAATATTTGGTGCATAAGCAATTACAACAATTTGCATGGGCAAATGTAGTTAATATACATGGAGAGTGGGCAGCATAGGTGAATATTTTAGGTCTAAAGTTTTTGAAAATCTGTCTCTTTGTTTATGTGATGCCAAATGCCTAGGCATCTAGGAACCCAAGAGTTTGCTAAAAAAAAAACAGCCAATCATTTAAGGCAAGTCAAATCTCATTTAACTCAGATCCAGGACACCCCATCCCCACCCATTGTGCTTTTATTATTATTCGCATCTATAAGCCATTGAGCTGTAAATACGTGATAGCGTATAATGGAGTGTGTAGGAGTGAGTGAGTGAGGTGGCCCTTTGCTGAACTCACGGAGATAGTACAAACAGCAAGGCAGCTCTCCGTTAGCTCAAATGGGAGAGATTTATGTTGTGTAAGTGAAGGAACCGGATGGAATGTGTGAGATTTACACTGTAATTATGCCTGTTGTTTGCAAACATGGATTCATTACAACAAGGCCCTAATCCCAAGAGCACAAACTTTCCATTATAATACAGAGCAAAGGAAGAATGGGGCATAACCCACAGAGCCAGGATGCTCCCTGGAATAGATGGGGCTTGAGGAGTTTATGGAAGGAGGCTTCCAAGCTAACCAATAGCTGAAAATGAAACAGGCTCTTTGAGGACCCATTAAGAACAAAACCACCTCAAGCTGTCTCCTGAAGGCTGCTGGACTCTCACTCTGGTGGATCTTCAAAGGGAGCAATGTTGCACAGACTGCGTCCCAAATGGCCAGATATTGGGAGCTGACAGCAAAAGCACATCAGGGAATCTGAATTGTTACAGCGGGCATGTTATTTATGACATGGGAAATGAAATACCAAGGTCAGGTTTTCCAAGGTGGTTGCAAAGAAGTGCATGTCTCCATTGATACTGCAAGAAAACTGCATACCCACCGTGGGTAATGCATGCGCCGAAGAGTGCAAGTACCCATTTCTCATGCACAAAGGAATCTACAGATGCAGTGTCTGGGTGTTAGGCTCTCCTTCTGTGTAAGACTTTGGGCCTGTTCCTATAAATGTCTCAGTTCATTCTTTTGTCAAAGCAGATGTGCTAGCATGGAAAATACAGGAATGACAAATAATTCCTGATACTTTTGAGCAGGTTTCCATGCAAAATTCTTTACTGGCTTTTCTGAAGCCAGTGAGAAAAGTGTGCCTTGCACCCCTACCCAGGAAATGGCTGGGTCATTTCCAGCACTAGAAAGGGAACTTCGTGTGAAACAGCGCAGGCCAGAGACCTCCTTGTTCATTTTCTACTCTTGATACAATGTGGAATTCTTTGGGTGGGTATTGGCAGAGATCAAACCCTAATTGTGAAGCTCGGGCAGAAGACTACATGTGATGCAAGGAGTGCATTGCTGAAAAGCTGCAGCACGCGCTAGGCACAGCTTCCTCTGACTATAGCGCTGTTGTGGAGCCAGGAGCTGGATGCAGATTAACGCTGCCACTGCTGAGCTTCCGCTGTATCTGCTATGCCGCTGTGTGCTGCAATCAATGGAATGTTGGCACCTGCCTGGTAAATCCAACACCACGGCAGCTGCATTCTTTCAGGACATGCCTCGAACAGCCAGCAGCAGCTGCATTCCCCCTAGCTATACCTGCACCTTCAGCAGATCAGATGCCTTCTGCTTGGATGTACATGGAATGATAAGCACCATAGCAGATGTGCTGAGCCTGGACATTGATATCTGTCGCCTCATTGAGGGCCCTGCTCCTGCACCACTGAAGTCAGGAGGGCCCAGATCCTCGAAGATATTTAGGGGCCTTGCTCCTATTGATTTCAAATACCTCAGTACCTTTAAGGATCTGGGTCAAGGAGCTTTGCCACTGATTGGGTCCCTATAGCAGGTTTGTTGGTGGTGCTCAAAAGAATTAGGCAAATGTACTTTAATAAATAACTGATGAGCATGATTAAGAGACCCAACTGGCACTCTCTCTCTACTGGTGTAATGTGATATTGCATCAAGCAAAATGTGTGGGCAAGTGTAATCCTTCTGCAAACAGACTAGATAAGAAAAGGGGACAGACCCACTACAAATTAGCACAACAGGTGCATCCTTCTGAGATGTTCCTGGAACATTCACCTGCAAAGCTGGTGCCTTCAGCTTTTGTGTAGTGGGGCCAAGAGTATTCATAAGCACAGCAGCATGTTTCACCAGAATATACCTGGAGTATCAAATACCTATTCATCTTTTGGAAATTCCTGGGTTAGTACATTATCACTCACACAAAGCAGGAATGTCAATTACATCACTCCAGATTATTACAATAATGCGATGCCGTAGGAGTAAAAAAACCACAGGGCAGATAAATTCAAAAGTATCATGGAGAATAGAGTCACTGGGATCCACAGCATCAGGCATGAAGTAAAGGAAAATGTTTTAGTGGGCAAAAGTATTTCTTGTGGGGAAACCTATGTTTAAAGCAGCTAGAATAGGTGGTGGGGAAACTCAAACCATAGGTAGCAAGTATGTATTCCATTGTTATTACATTAATTATATGAGCCAAGTATCGTGGTATTTCAATACCTCAGCGGTGCATTAGTACCACAGACATGCCTTAATTTAATGATTAGTAATCAAGCATCATCACTTTTACCTCTTCACAGCATCCTTCCTCCTGAAGAACCCAAACTAACTTTACAGAATGTACACAACCCAAAATGCAGCCAACTCTGGGGTGGCTTGTGAAATCAGGAGATATTCTTTTTTGGTCCCTGTTATATGACACGGGTGAGGGTTACAAAAGTTTAATACCCTGGTCACATGGCAGGCATCAGCCCTCACTGTCTCCAGCAGCTAGTGTTACAGAGGTTGGAAACTAATGGGGGAGGGGGCAAAGCAAACTATACACCAACAGGGAGAATGGAAACTGTGGCCAGGGATCCCAAAACAACAGGTTTTTTAAAAGTGCCCTATGGAATAATTAATGTTCAAGCGGCATAGACAGGACCTCAACACATCCATCCAAGAGACTCACACATTGTAACCTGAGCAGTAAAACGGTTTTAACACCCTCCCCACTCCACGCCAAAATAAAGCCTTTTCACGGATTTCTGAGCAGGTTACACACATCCGAGCACTCCCTGGAGTACAGACAAGGCTTCCCGACGAATGCGTCTAATTCTAGGAAGTACGTTTCTTTATTCTTGGCAGCACCAACAAATGGGTTGAATCACTGACAACACCAACATCAAGCGTGAAGTCCTGGCAAGGCAATCCTAACCACTGTATGGTCAGGGCAGTGCCCTGAGATTGCAGGCTTGGTAGGACTTTAATAGTGAACATATGGTTGTTTACTGATGAGCATGAATCATGGAGTCAACAGGATAATATGGAAAAATGTCCTCCTACTGGTGAAATGTGGTATTGCAATAAGCAAAGTTTGCAGTGACAGTCCAGTTTTGCTCAAATTTACTAGCTAAGAAAAGGGGTTAGGTCAGACCAATGAGAACTAGTATAGACAGGGCAGGCACTGTACAAAGTGAAAGCAGAAATTATGCTGGAGGCATTAAAATCTAATTTATTTAGCACACGCCTTTTAGAATACAAGTGAAGATCAAGAAGATTCAGTCTTCTATGAAACCAACGAGGAGTCCGGTGACACCTTAAAGATGAACAGATTTATTTGGGCATAAGCTTTCATGGGTAAAAAACCATTTCTTGAGATGCATGGAGTGAAAATTACAGATACAAGCATAAATATCCTGGCACATGAAGAGAAGGGAGTTACCTTACAAATGGAGAACCAGTGATGACAAGGCCAATTCAGTCAGGGTGGATGTGGTCCACTCCCAGTAATTGATGAGGAGGTGTCAATACCAAGAGAGGAAAAATTGCTTTTGTAGTGAGCCAGCCACTCCCAGTCCCTGTTCAAGCCCAAATTAATGGTATTAAGTTTGCAAATGAATTGTAGCTCTGCAGTTTCTCTTTGAAGTCTGTTTTTGGAGTTTTTTCGTTGCAGGATGGCTACTTTTAAATCTGTTATTAAAAGTCCACGGAAATTGAACTCTTCTACTGGCTTTTGTATGTTACCACTCCTGATGTCTGATTTGTGTCCATTTATTCTTTTACATAGAGACTGTCTGGTTTGGCCAATGTACATGGCAGAGGGGCATTGCTGGCACATGATGGCATGTATCACGTTAGTAGATGTGCAGGTGAATGAGCCCCTGATGGTGTCCTTCTATGTTGTGCTGGACAAAGGGCCAGCAACTGTCATTACCTGTTGTTTCTGGCCCAGAAGTTTGATACACTATCCTGAAGAAGAGCTCTGTGTATCTCAAAAGTGTGTTTTTTCCCCAATAGAAGTTGACCAAATAAAAGATATTACCTCACCCACCTTGTCTCTATAATACAGCTAAGTCACTATAATTATTATTCTATTAATTCTAATTTTTAAAGGTGCAATATCACCAAATATTGGCACAAGGTTTTTAAAAAATAAAGTTCTTAATGAAACCAAATTATTTTCACCTAATGATACATGAGAATTATGTTGCAGAGGCTTGTATATCCCTGCCCTCTAAGGCCTGATCCAAACCCCTTGAAGTCTCCCATTGACCAGTGTGCTTTGCGTGGAGGCTGGATCTGCACATGCCTAACAGTTCTCGCTTTTAGCTGAGCGAGTGGAAATGCCCCTTTAGGCGAGTGCTTCTGAAGCCAAAGGAGTCCGTTTGCAGAGTGATACTGTAGCGAGTCTTAGTGACGGGCCAGCCTCCAAAGAATCAGACATACAGCGATGGCTTGTAGTCCCTCTGTGCCCCTCTTTCTGTGAGACTTCTGCCCCTCCAAAACTATTCAATTCTTAGCTACTACTGCTGCCAACAAGACAGCAAATTGGTGCACAGCCCAATTAGTATTTTCTGCACAGGCTGATTGGTTTAGAAAACTTAAATCCTTAAAATTAATTGCATTTCCCCAACATACGCTTTGAATTGTGGCTGTATTTATTGCTGATGCTGAGCACTCGAAAATTTAGTATATAAAAGGCAGAGCTAAATAAACACAAAAGCCAGTACAACACTACTGCCATCTGTTATTAGGTAAAAATAGTTTGCTTTAGTTACGAATGTTATTTAGAAGAAAAAGGAAAAAACCCATCATTCTGGGTTTGCGCGTTTGTTTCATTAGCACCATGTCAGGGGCAGGCATTATCTTTTTGTTCCATGTTTGTACAGCATCGAATACAATGGTTTCTTGGTCCATAACTGGGGCTTGTAGGTGCTATTACAATACAAAAGAGAGCAATTATTATTAAGACTTCTACTGAAGGGGAAACACTCAAAGGTTCAGAGGGAGGCATCAAAAAGGTTTCAATTCATATCAGAATCTTCTCTGAACCTCATGGGTCTGCAGAATCAGCCTGGTAATCTCACAAAAATAGGTTCTGTCATGAGATTCCCTGCATTCCTGCTGGAGCTGCCCAAAAGAGCATCCTCTCTTCACTTACTGCCATTTCCTTTTTACTGCAGGAGAGACAGAACCTCATGGAAATGAAAAATCATGGAGAAAATTAAAGTTAACTAAGTGTTCACGAACCTCAAATTAGCTTCAGGCTTCAGTTCTTATTTGGCTGAGCTGCTTTGCCTGTCCCTAATTAGGCCTCAACTTGTTTTATCCCCTAAGATTGATTCAGCTGCAGCCTGTGCTGACATTTGCTGTTCCAGAGGAACTCTGCTGAAAGGAAAGGATCAGGACTGGAATGTGGCATAGTCATACGTGTACAACAGCACAAAAGATTTGGCCTATAAAAATATGAACACTCCTTTAAACACCTTTAATTTACAAAGCAGAGAGGCTGTGTCTGATTCCTCTCAATTCATCTTTCAGGAGAAGAGCCTGCAGTGAAAAAGAGTTGGGAAAATATTTTCATGCAAACCAAGACCAAAAGATTTTGCTATATTATGGGAGGGAAAGTGCGTGGGTGGGGAGCTGCTTTTACCAATAGGTAGAAAAAGTTGCATATGGTTTTGCTAATTTGTTCTTACTCTCTTTTATCCTAAGCAAAAACCACATTCTTACCATGCACAGAGCTAACGGGAGAGTATTCCTGTGGGTAAGTTTTATAGCTGAAACTTATCTAGGAAATTAAATTGTGATCAGAGGAACTTCGTATGTGACGTTGGAAACTGAATATTCAGATTGGGCTTCACAGCATCAATAATGGAAGCAGATGAGAAAAACAGGTATTATCAAAGGGGAACTGGTCCCTACCTAGGGCTCCTTGGTGCTATGGTGGCAATAATACTAGAAGACAGTCAACACTGAAATAAGATAGAACTGAAGAGATTCCATGAGGGATCTGCCCGAGTAAAAGTAGTTACCTCCTTAATGTGACAATATTTATATGCCTTAGTCTGCGGCTTCAGATAGCATCAGAGAACAGATGAGTAACAAGGCTCTGCTGATACCCCATTAGATGTTCTTGAGGTGATTTCCTTTGTATCTAGCTATTTTCAGCCCCAGTGGTGTCCGTCACTGAAAACGGTGAGCTTTGGAAACCAAAGCTATGCACACAAGAATGTCTCTATTGGGCGCCCAGGGAATTATACCCATTAAATCACCAGCAGCACACAGAACTATATGCAATATTCAGCCTCAACCCAGAAACCATGACTGAGTTTTTACTGACCTTGCACACCAGATTAAACGGAGGGAATGTGAAGCTGCTGTTGACCCGAGGCAGAAACCAGTTATTCCATTGTGTCCGCACTTCAGAGAGATCGCAATGGCTGAAATCCTGATGCTGCTGTGTTCCCGGAGAGTAAGTGGAAAGCAAATTGATGACACTGGCTTTCTGCTTCACTGAGCTTCCAGTTCCATTCCATTAACTCAGGGGTGGGACGGGAGTTAATTTCATAGTTTCATCACTTCTAATTCTGCTAACAGGGGCCATATATCAATATCTGGTGAGGAAATGTCAGAAAAAAGCTGAGTAAGAGCTTCTTTGCCTCCCAAGTTGCTAACAGGCCATTCTGACAAAGGCAGTGAGGGTGTATGGTCATTACAAGAGGGAAGAGACCCTTTTGCAATGATGCTACACCAAATGAAGAGGGCAGCAATTAAAATAACACCAGCATTAAGCTGCCAAAGAAAACCTTCCCCCTCTGCTCATCACTGTAAAAGAAAACAAGTCATCTCTAGAATGTTTGTGCCATTAGTGAAGGAAACAGTGTTGCTCCAATGCAGCTAAAATATGGTACAAGGAGAAGAGAAATATGGCCACGTTCTCTGCTGGTATAAATAGGCGTAGATCCTTTGATTTCATTATTGCAAAAATATTATTATTTGTATTACAATTGCACCCATGATTGGAGTCCCATTGTGCTAGGCCCTGGACGGACACATAGTGAGAGGGGGTCTATTCCCTGAAGAGCATACAGTCTAAGTAGACAAGATGGACAGTGGGTGGGAGGGGAAACAGAAGCACAGAAAGGTGAAGTGACTTGCCCAAGGGCACACAGCAGGATAATGGCAGGATTAGAACGCAGGCCTCTTGACGCTCAATCCCTTATCCACTAGATCACACTGCCAGAGCTCAAACCATTTACACCGGCAGAGAACTGGTCTGATTGTAGGCTGTGTGACCCTCTGAGACAACGCAGTCATGCCTAGAAGACTGTGCGTTAAAGTTTCAGTGAGAAGGAAAGCATAACAAAAAGAGTCAAGACCTGGCGAGCTGTACTGTAGCTGAGCAGAAAGCCGTAATGACTTCAAATGATTCTCGTGGCTCGAAGGAAAAGGTGGGTTGGTGTGCACACCAGCTCCTCTGGAGTGAAGAAAGTTACTCTGCAATCTTCATTCAAAACAAACATGTATAAAACAAAATATAACTGGTTTTTCATTTGCATGAATGGAGTGATTCTTTCCCTAACTGGACTCATTATTATGGGATAACGTGTTTACTACAGGACAGCTATAAGAGAAGATGTCAGCTGAAGAATGCATAGCCCTTGGCACTCTAACATTTCATACCTGTGTACTGCAGGAGGACACTATAAATTAATGATTAAAGACCAGATTTTCAAAATATCCAGACACCCAATTGCCTATGCAAAATGCAAGTGCAGCTGCACACCCAATGTGTACGCACAATCACCGTGAATATATATTCAAGTCAGTAACTGTGTAGTCAGTCTAATGTGCCTAACTAGCTATTCATGTGTGCATCAGAGGCACAAACTAAGCATTCAACTGGATACCCATGTTTTTGAAAGCAATCCGGCTTTAATATAAGGACTCCAAATAAGGAGTGGGAACATAGAAGGAATGTAAAGAGATGAGTCTACTTAGAATATGGCAAACTTTCCCGCCCATTCCATGATTTGTTTATTCTTTATTACAATGAGTGTCAAGGGAAGCAGCTGCAATCTAAACAGCAGAAAGGCTACACAGACATAAGCACATATTTATACTGTATGAGATGCTCTTTGTTCTGCACAAAACAAAAATTAATCCAAGTGAAATCATAAAAACTCAAATCCCATCTCCAGCTATTTAGCCTATTATAACCCACAAGGAGAATGTCAGTAAGTGGCCTAGCCTGGCTCAAGAATGTAAATTGCTTACATATGCCAATACTATTAGTCTAAAAATGTTTTCAGAGCAGGATGCAGTATACACATACACAGGAAGCCCTGGGAACCACAGAACACTGCGGCAGTGAGTGGAATCAATAACTATCCAGGATGCAATGTGATCATGACAACATTTTCTGGTTACTTTGTGGGTGAAATTGATCCGGTACTGACCAGGCTGTGGTGGCAGGGCAATCAATATCCTGAGGGATAAATGGTACCATAGCTCATTTCTGCTTGAATTGTCATCAATACCACAGCTGGAGGTTCTGGATCTGTTAGGAGAACTTTGAGCCATGACCTGTGGTTTGAACACTTGTCCCTCCTGACTGGTGAAGGCCCGTTACAGGCCTTTGCTGGGAGACACTGTCAACACCTCCCTTGAGGTGTGACCAGGGTGCTGATTGCTTTAGAAGAAGGCTGTGTTTTGCCTCTGCTCAGAAAACCATCTCTTGATGCTAACACCATATCCAGATGGGAACTGATTCTACTTTCACAGAACCAGCATCTAATCCTCCATTCTCCGCTCAGATTATGGAAAAGCTTGAAGCAGGACAACTCTTTGAGCATCTGGAAGCCTCCATCTTGACCTTGGGTCATTAGGATGTCAGCTTTGGTATGGCCCAGAGCCTGTACCTGTTGCATTAGTTAATGATTTTCTCCTGGCTATGGAATTCAGAAGCTGAAGCTGGTGAAGAAGGTGGTGGCCTGCTTGTTGCATGGGATAACCTGCTGGAAGCTCATGCCCTGGGATCTGCCTGGTGACTTCCAGGTGGAATTTAAAGTGTCACTTCTGACCTAGAAAGCCCTAAGTGCTTTGAGACTTTTCCACTTGAAAGATGCCTCTGTCCCCATTCTGTACTGCTGCAGCTGAGATCAGTCAATGTGCTCAGGTTGGAACTCCCTTACTATACAGGAGAGGGACCCGCTGCAACTCTCAGAGCGACCTCTCATATTTGGAATTCATTCCTACTTCTTTCTGTCTGAAATAGTCCCAAGCCCCTGGACCTTTTCAGGCAGCCCTGCAGTCTGAAGTCAACACTTCCCACTGGCTGGAGAGTGAGTTAAAACATCACAAAGTGATGAGTGATGGAGTGCACCATGCTGACCAGAATGGGAATTGAGGGCACTCAGCAACTTGCTGGTTTGGGCTGCCACTCTGCGCTTGTACAGGAGTTTGACATGTACCATATTTCTAAGGTGAATTTGATGTCACAGTTCAGGATGGAGTTTCCACAGGATTGCTATTTTCTACATTGTAAATTCCTTGGGGCAGAGACTGCCATTTATTATATGTTTGTACAGCACCTGGCACAATGGGGCTCAGTCTTCCGTTGTTCACAATGGCCTTCCGTTGTTTCTCACAATACAAACAACAACAATAGGGACAATGAAGTGAGAAAATATTGTTCTGGATTTGTTTTCAGGCACGAATCGGAAAGCCTGAGGTTCTCAGCATGTTTCCAAATATAAATAAATACGTAAATATTTAAAAGTTGCTCAAACAAAAAAATAAATTAATTAAAGTCACTCAGATGTGAAACTTGGTAAAGCAGATCAATAATTATTCCAACTTGGTTAGGAATGCAACCCATCCAGTTTACTGCAGGCACTTTGAATCTGGCTGATGTCAAACTGACAAGCTTCCAGATCCAGAGCATATAAAAAAAACCTGTATTAAGCTGAAAATAGAATTTGTCAGCATTAAATGCCAAGAACAGGCAAAGACAAAGACGTGCTGTCAGCATTTCCAGTCCAAGTCTCCTTCACATATCACCACCACAGATTCATGGAACATGGGATTTCCCTACACCCCCCCTGAATTTCCCCAACACTCCCCCCCCGCCCCCCGCCCACCCTGGTTTTGTGAACTAGTTACATGCAGTGTTGCCAATTTAGTGATTATTTGGACATTTGAATTGAAATTGAAACATTAATACACACTTTAAAAGCATATACAGTGTATGATAAAATACGTGTATCTGAAAAAGTATAATAGATTTGAAAAGTATGAACATAGACTAGCTTCCTTATGCAGCTGTTGTTTTTTAGGACAATGTCAGTGCATTCATTTCAGTGATGTTGGTCAACCTAATAATTTCAAATTACAATTTGTAAGCAAAGTCTAAATGAGCTCTCCCTGACAGCTAGTGATGAGCAAAGGGCTGGGGGGAAAGCTTCAGGATCAGATTGTATTTACATTCACTCGTAATCTACCTAGGTATCCAGCAAACAGAGCTGCATTGCCAAAGTGATAGATTTTGGCTGGGGTTGGGTTACAAATCACTTGAATGCATGGCGGGGGTGGGGGGGGAATAATGAAATGTTGTTATTCTTATTGTATGAGTAAAGGGCAGTAGAACTGTACTTAGCCTGTGCTGATTGAGGGCATCAAGAGAGAGAGTGGGGACAGGTGTTTTGCTTGATGGTCTGCCTGAGTCAGAAGTACTATTTGACTTGCCCCTGTCCACTGTTTAAAGACAGAGCTGATTAGTCCATAGATAGTCTTTTGTTTTGTTAAGTGACCACTACAGCTGAAATCACTGATAATCAGGTCTAAGCGCTTAGACCTGCTGTGGGACAGTGTTTCTGTGGAAGAGATGGCTCAGTCTGCACTAGCAACAAGGTTCCCCCCACTGAGAGCTGGTGGAACCTCAAGAGACCAACTCGCACAGGTCACAGTGGCAGAAGGTGACGGCGCAGGGCCATTGGCAACAGAGCGATGGAGTGAACGGTGGCACAATGAACAACAGTGGCCAGAGTGAACAGTGAGCAGCTGGAGGAACGACCAAGGTGCCTTCTTGCCACACATGTGGGAGGTGAACTCATGTGAAAGCACCTCTGAACTCTGAGTCTCCACTGACCAAAGACAACACCTGTCAGTGTTAATGAGGCTGTTACGAATGCTGGAGACACACAGTTCATGCGAACAAACATGGCTGTGGCATCATACTTTCTGTTTAAGCAAGAGATACCGCACAGTACAAACTGGAGGCCACTATTAAGTGCATTGTCACTTGTTCATCCTGAAGTTGAACACTGGTTCCGAATGAGACCAGTAAATGCTCACTGTCTTTCTGCAAGAAACTCAACTGACTGGCTAGAAGCATGTGGTGCAACAGTGAAAAAGTTCAGCAGTTGAAAAAGTGAAGAACTTTCTCACCACATTAAAAAAATTTGCATACATGGCTGATGAATGCACCGATGCAAATGGGCAAAGTATTAAGTCATTGTGTACGTTATCTTGATGTCAGTGGTAGGCCAGTAGATGCATTTCTAGATGTTCAAGTTATAGAAGACACATCGGCTGCATCTGTGACAACCCACATCTTAGAAGAGTTAAATGCTTGTCAGTTGGACCCCAAACAGATGGCTGCTTGTGCATTTGATGGAGCTGGAAACTTCTCTGGAAGACATGGTGGAGTATAAGCTTTGCTCAGAGAAAAGTGTACCCCTAATCTCTCCTACACACTGCAGAGGCCATCTATTCCAACTAGTGCTAGTACGAGCTGCAGAGTCTTCAAAAGACATTTAAAAAGCTATCAATTTAATGTCCTCATTATATTCTTTTTTCAGCAAGAGTCCAAAAAGACCGAATATCTTGGAAAATATAGAAGATACACTGGGACTCAAGTTCAAATTAGTCCAACCTGGGAAAACCCTCTGGTTTTCTCATGAGCGATCCTTGGCTGTTGTCTTAAAATTACTCCAGGCATTATTACTGGCTTTGGAAAGTATCTACCAAGATGGGATGGATCTAAGTAGTGAGGCTGGTGGATTACTTTTGCTACTACATTCAGAGAAGACTATTGCAGTTCTCTCTCTTGTAAGTCTACTGTTGAAACCATTGGGTTATTAAACAATGCCATCCAGGCATCTGCTACAACAGGAGTAGATCTTTGTCCAGCAACAGAAGCTACATTTGGATCAATCAGAGAGCTATCCATTGAAAAAGTACTGGAAGAAGCAAAGACTTCAGTCCAGAAGTTGACTAATGAAGGCATTTATATTGAATCCTTATGTGAAGAGGACAAGAAGCGTTTGTTAAGACAACTGAAAAAGTACACAGACTCGATTCTTAAAAAATCTACAACAACGACTTCTAGATTCTACTCAACCTCTACGTAGCTTTTACAGATCCCTGTCCTATAAAACACCGACAGTTGAGTGGAGTGAGGCACTACCAGCAATGGGGCTGCCATGGGATCAGGACAGAATAGAGAATTTTAACACAGAGTGGAATATCATACAACGAATGAATGAAGATTTGTCTTCAACTTCTTTTTTATCTTCCCTAGTGGCTCGACCCGGTCTTTGTGCTTTCCTAGGATGAAAGAAGTAGGAATTCATCTCTTGCTACTCCCAGTCAGTTGAGTGGTCTTTTGCCTCATTGAATAGAATTGGGTGTTCTGAAAGAAGTCGCCTTCTGCCTGATCATGTGAATGAACTAATGAGCATATCAATTGAAGGAATGGAAGTAGCGGACACACGAGAGGCCACCAAAGATGAACTTATTGAATGCAGTGTGTTCATTAACAGAGTTGTGCAAAATTATAACAAGAAACCTAGAAGGATGTAGATGTACTGCTTCATAGAAGGCTTGAGTAGCCAACTTTAATTTGTGTGATGGTTTTAAAACATGAGTTAAATCTAATAAAATGGTCATGAAACATTTTTCAGTTTTTACTATGGTGCCATACAGCCCACCTTCACCCTCACGGTCTCACCCCTCATTGGCCTTGACATCGCCCCCCCCGTAAATTTGAACACCCCCGCCCCTAATTTCAATTCCTGGAGAAAACACTGCAAGCAACACACGGGATGCAGCTGCATGGAAAGGGTTATGTGACAACTTGCAGTACTTATTTTCAGTCAATAAGGGAAATGTTACAAGGCAGACAACTCAAAACCAGTCAAACCAACACAGACAGATCAGGTATGCTCATTGGTAGGTGCCCGGAGAGGAAACCAAATAGGGCTGCTCCTGCTATCTCAGCATGAGGGCTGGTCATGGGATTAAGGAGTCTTTACACACAGACTGAAAAGAGAAGATAAAGTTAGCCATGGCATGTGGCCAGTAAAGCCTGGGATGAAACCCCATATTCTAGGTGACCCTAAACCTCCAACTGCCAGAAGCTGAGAGTGGACGACAAGGGATAGATCACTTGAAATTGCCCAGTTCTGTTCATTCCCTCTGAAACATCTGGCATTGGTTCCTGTTGGAAGACAGGATACTGGGCTAGATGGACCATTGGTCTGACCCAGTATAGCCGTTCTGATGTTGAGGGAAGGGCTGGGAAGAACATAACTTTTTTGTCTCCACACAGTGTGCTGCTCCAGTCTAACCAGACTAACTGGTCAGCTGTCAGGAGATAAACCCGTCCCATTCCCCCTCCAGTGATGACACAGGGATTTCAGATACATGGATCAAATCTCTACCTGCTCTGGAATTTCTAAGTTTAAAGAAAAGGAGTACTTGTGGCACCTTAGAGACTAACAATTTATTTGAGCATAAGCTTTCGTGAGCTACACCTTATGCTCAAATAAATTGGTTAGTCTCTAAGGTGCCACAAGTCCTCCTTTTCTTTTTGCGAATACAGACTAACACGGCTGCTACTCTAAGTTTAAAGTAACCACTGGTGGAGGAGTGTTTAAGGGTTTTGTTGTCATGACTCAGAGATGCCCCCCTCACCAGTTACTCCCCTTCTGCTTTTCTCTCTACTTACTTCCACCCTCCCACCTCGCTGTTTCTACCTCCCCTTCCCCGTTTCTGCTTCTTTTTTCCCCTCCTCCTAACCACTGAGAATCATAAAATACTAACGCTCCTGTTACTGCAACTCTTGCGGTGCTGCTGAGAGCTGTGGACAAGTCACAACTAACATCCCCAAGGTAATTGGAAAAGACCATCTAAACCCCTTGTTTGGATCTTAGTCGCCTTAAGGAAACCAAAGAAGGAGATGCGATTGAGACGGGCACCAAAGGTCTGCCAAGTTTGGTCTATATGGAGCCTTGCGAAAGCACTGAGGATGACAGAAACTGGAAGCAAAGGAAGTTGGGTGAATTCATAATATGTGGAGATGAGGTTGTGTTTTATGCCTGGAAGCAATTTCCAGGTTGATAATTCTACTGTAATCTGCATTCATAATATGTTTATACACAGCACCCTCTTTATTAACTAGTTGGTCTTTCCGGATACTAAGCTGAGCAAAATGCCTGCCCCTATCCAGACAAAAGCTCATGAAGAGACAGCAGGAAAAACCCAGAGGTGACAGTAAGTTAAGAGGTCCCTTGAGGAGGAGGCCACTGCAGTGACTTGGGTGCCAAGAAAAACCCTATGATGAGTTATTGCAGAAGCAAGTGCATCTCTGCACTAGTTGAAGACCAGTATAGTGGGAGCCTCAAGTGACCCGGAACATGGCCCCTAGGGCAGACTGTGAGCCACACCCAGAGTCTGAGCCGTGAATAGACATGTAAGCCTAGGACAAATGGGAGGTTGGGATGTCAGATTCCTGATCTAAAGACAAGAACTGCTAGGCAGGATCAAACCATTGATCCATCTAGTCTGGTGTCCTATCTCTACAAGTGGCCTATCTAGTCCAGTACCCTGTGTCTGGCTGCTTCAGAAGAAGGTGAAAACCCAGTATAATACACAATACACTTCAGTATGCAATACTACCCACTGGGGGGGAAGCAGGAATTACATCCTGTGCCCCCGGCTAGTGATCATCTCATGTCATGTAGCACAAGGACTGACAGCTCTTGGAATTTGATTGGAGACAGTGTAACTGCAGATGCAATTGTTATTCATATGACGGTCTAATCCTTTTTTGAAATTTACTAACCCTTTGCTTTAATAATATCCTCCGGCATTGTGAGTATAGAATCTCGGTATTTAATTCGGAACCGCTGGTGCTTTTGCTAAAATTAAAAAAAGCAGGCATTTGTGCACAAAAATCAAACCATACTGAGACAGGTCTTTAGCTTGCTTTAGAAAGACATTCAGGAGTAGACTTTCATGGAACTCAGTGGAGCTATGCTGACTTACTCCAGATGAGGATCTAGTCTTCATAGTATAATTCAAATATCAGTGCCTGGTCTTCAGCCCATTGTAACCTCTCCCATTGACTTCAAATGGAGTTGCAGACGCTCAGCCCTTCTGAAAATTAAGCCCTAGGTGTTTCATGTTGGACATCCAAAAACAGAGGCAGCCAAAATTAGAGGTCACTTTAGAAAATTTGGCCCTGTGTGACTTGACTAGGGCTGCATAATGTGTTAGTGGCAGAACGGATTGGGACTAGAATCCAGGACTCCAGCATGCCAGTCCTGCACTGCACCACTACCTATCTCTATCACTATCTAGCTCTACCTCAGCTACCCATCTCCATGGGACATTAATCCACGGCATTTAAAATCAAAGGGGAGGGGTTTCTGTAACGCGAACCACCTACCGGTTTCATTATGCGGTGTAAAGAAGTGAAGGAGAAGGAGCTGCAGGACTAACACTGATTCAGAGTTCATCTTTTATTCTATAGCTACCTATTAGTCAATATGAAGATGTGCCTTGTAAATATATACAGCTCTCCATGGAGTACTAGTGCTGTTTATGCTCTGAACCTTCTAACAGTCCAAAGGGGTGATATCCGTCACCGGCAATGGCCAGGGACTAAATTTAAACAGATGCAATTCTGGCCTATATTTAGAATGCATCAAATTAGCATCTTTCAACAGTGAAGGTTAAGCAGCTTTGTTTATTCCAATCCATTAGAACCAGTAAAGCTTTTTAATAAACTCGCTGCCAGGATAGACTTATTAGACACATTAATTAGATGCTGGTTTTAAAACAAATGAGGTTTGACTTTGCCTTTCATCTCCCCCTTGGTAACTAACAGGTTTTTCAAAATTCATCTTACAATGAATGGAAAAACAAACTAATTGTGTTCACTAAAACCTGTCTCATTACAACAAAAATACATCATTTATTCTTCTCTCCTACTCTCAGAGCTCGCTCTCTCCCTCTCTGCATAATAAAAAAATAACAGACATTTAACCTCAGAATGAAACAACTTGCTGGAAACCAATGATAACATGCTTTACCTTGCAGGGCCTGATTCCACCAAGTGTGTATGAGCCTGATCCAAATTCCATTGAAGTCAAG
Organism: Natator depressus; assembly: GCF_965152275.1. NCBI lineage: Eukaryota > Metazoa > Chordata > Testudines > Cheloniidae > Natator > Natator depressus. Next base: position 19,868,204 of record NC_134246.1, read on the forward strand.
TTGACTTAAGTGGGCACTGTATCAGGGTCTGAGTGTGAAACTTCCATTGAAACCAATGGGTATTGCAGCATCAAACCCACAAAAGCAACGTGGTGCAGAACGCAATTTAAGCTAGGTAACGCTGCTATGCTCCCCTCATGGAGAAAGCGTAAATGCACTGCACTCAGGTACTATTCTTGTATCACAAAGGTTTCAGAGCTTGCAATCTTCCATGTTATTTTCAAAACAAATGATACAGTGAGAGTGACGCTGATACAGTTCAAAAGACACTATCAACATGTGTTACACCTTTTAAAAACCCTTGTTTCTTCTCCCTCCCCGGCATGCATTACCCGACTTGTTATGGAACGGTAGCTCATGGGAACAGGTATGTGTGGGTTGTTCTTATAGTGTGTTGCTTGTTATGGGCCTGATTCTGCCACTCTGGTGCTGAGTAGTACCTTACTTCACAAGCAGTCCCACTGATTTCACTGAAGCTCTATATGGACTGAGCTAATGCAAACAGGACACTGACTGAAGGAAAAAACCAAGCTGCCCCCTCACCACTGTCAAAATGGCTGGACTGTGTATCACGGTGTTGTTTACAGAATGGTCCTGATATTATCTTCCAAGATTACATTACATCACTGGCCTCTGTTTTTAGCAACCAGAAGAATAGCTGGCCAGGTCTCTTCAATTACTAACACAACAAGAAAGGGCCACAAAGACAGCCAGAGATGTAGGCAGGGCTTATGTAGCACAAGACATTGTAAAAACTGGGATTTATTTAGCGTGGTCAGGAGAAGATTTAGAGAGGAAATGATTGAGAAAATCTAAATTATACAGGACCGAACTGATCAGAACTGGGTAAATACAGATGCTAGCCCACCAGACAGACCCCAGTGGTTTTAGCCATAAGCATTCCATAAGGAGAGGAGAGGGGATCGCTAGGCTTTGAAAAGGCCATACTTCAATATCATATCATCACTAGCCAATCAACGTTGGCTATTGTGGCAACCGACTTCTGGACACATAGAACACAGATCTTTAAGCAGCAATGTTACCGAACCAGCAGCACTTTTGGGGCTCAGAGGGAGGGTGGGTGGGCAAAATCCCTCACAGAGCTATGGTAAAGAAACCCTCTTCAAAATACTGACGCTTTCTCAGGAAAGCGGAACAAATGGTAAGGGCTCAGATTAGCCCAAGGCAACCTTGGATGTGACACTACTATTAAGTCAACAAGAAAGAAAGGTAACTTTCTTCATCGGGGAGGTGCGGTGTATGTGTATGTCTCATAACACTTTAACAACGTGAATTAATGAGGCTTTGCAGCACCGAAGGAGGGAGGTAAGAAATGTGCTGAAGGCAGACAGCTCTGGGGTGGAATTCAGCAGCTAGTTAATAGCACGCAACAATACTAAATAGCTAGATTTTCCCCCCACAGCCCCAGACACTGCACTCTCACTTGTATTTGGTGTTCCTCACTTGCCCACAATTGCTATCTCCAATAGCATGAGATTGAGAATTATCTTTCTATTTTTAAAAGTGAAACATAAGGAATACAGGAAGGCTCAGGAAATGGAGCCCTTTTCCTCTTGCTCTTTGATTCACAGCTGAGCCAGTTCAGAGTGGTTGGAATTCATTCCCATCTTACATCTGTCCTGAGGCTTATGTGAAATGAGCTGGGGGCTTCAGTCAAGTTGCCAGCAGGCAAATGTCCACACAACCTAAATCAACTTTGTCACAACTAGCACTTTGTTGGCAGTCTCAGCCTAAAGCGAAAGCCAGAGGCTGACCTTCTCTCTGACCCTCTAGAGGTGGGGTGTCACTGTGCCTCAGTGGGTCACAACTGAGGATGCCAAATGCAGGACAAACCATAGGTGCCGACTTCTCCCTCTGCCTGGTGGGTGCTCAACCCCCATTTGCCCCACCCCCATTCCACCCCTTCCCCAAGTCCCCTTCCTGCCCCCATTCCACCTCCTTCCCCCAAGGCCCTGCCCCTGCCCCACCTCTTCTCCACCTCCTCCCCGCTCCTCCCCCTCCCTTCTGGAAAGTCCTAAGCGCTGCCAAACAGCTGTTAGGCAGTGGGTGGGCTGGAAGGGAGGAAGGGGGAGGAGTGGGGATGCAGCATGCTCAGGGCAGGGGGGGGGGGAAAGGAGGGAGGAGCTTGGCTGTCGGTGGGTGTGGAGTACCCACTAATTTTTCCCAGTGGGTGCTCCAGCCCCGGAGCACCCACAGAGTCGGCGCCTATGGGACAAACTGCTGAGAAACAGGGCAGACACACTCCAAACTGGTGGTTATTTTATCTTTACTTTATACCAAGTCAGGAACAAAAGTAAACTTCTGTCTTGGCAAACTGGTTAACAAAAAGTCAAAAGTTCAGTATCCTTAGGCATTCCAGCTCTTGGCTCACCCCAGACACTGGACTCTATGATGAATGGTTACTGAAAACCAATTTCATCAAATATATGGTCTTCTAATCCCAAGATATGAGCCACTTAGCCAGGTCAACATATAACTCAGATCTTACCCAATAATCATGCTGATGCCAATCCTTTAGTAACTAAAAACTAAAGAAATAATAATAATAAAAGAAAAGAAGAGAGTTAATAAATCATATGCAAACAAATACTTGCAAAGTCCTTATCTCAGGCTTGTAGCAGTGATGGAATAAACTGCTACCTTGTAAAGCCTCTCTGGTAACTTCCAAAGATTGGAAGGCCTTCAGTCCATAGTTCAAAATGCTCCTTTTTGTTGTAAGTCCAGAGAATCATGGTAGGAAAGAGACAAAATGGAGTTATCTCAGGGGCCTTTTATATCCTTTGCCCTGTGCATGAAATTTTACTGTCTCAAGCACAGCTCACAGCCTCTGTTTGTGGAAAGTTTTACAGGCCCAAGATGGAACCCAGGGTTACCCGAGCATATCACATGTCCTTACATGCTTTGATGACTCACAGGGGCAGCCACTGCCCATATTCTTGTTGAGGCATCCACAGGAAGAGCTATCTGGGCCCATTGTTAGACTGAAGTGTCCTCAATGGACCATCAACACATAGCTGTCTGGCTCTATGTAACTTTTATCGGGTGACTGCTACTCAGGAATGCGACGCATATGTAAGTGTAGCAGGGTGGTCACCCGCTTTTGTCCTGAAGGGCTGAAAAGCCAGCCCTTAGAGAGGGCTGGGGCTGTGGGCTAGAAGCTGGGCTGAGTGGGGAAGTAGCTGCAGCTGGGCCACACCTCAATCAGGGCCCAGCTGGCCCTTATAAAGGCTGGAGAGAGACAGGCTGGATGTGGGGGAAATTCACCCAGGGGACTTAGAGTGAGGTAGGGCTGGGGAAAGGCCTCAGGAGCTGGGAAGCTCTAGGCCAGCAACTCCACAGGCTCAAATAGGTATTGGGGTTGCAGAGGAGTAGCCTGAGGTTGGGTAAAGGCAGCCAGTCCAAACCCCTTGTTGTCTGTGATGATTGGCTTTTACACTGCAGTCTGCCCCAGGGTGTGGGGCTAGATGGTGACTGGCAGTAGCCATGACTGAGGTAATGTGGGGATAGTGGGTGAGGGTTCCTGGGAGTGGGGGTACTGCCAGGGGGGCAGCACCCCAGGTGAGGGACTGGGGACCAGTAGTAGGGTGGATCACTGGCCTGCGGTGGGTACTCTGGGCTGGGAATTGAGCTAATTCCCAAGGATGACCAGCAGGAGCTGCCATTGGGTGAGTCTGAATGCTTACAGTAAAATACAAATCCACTGCCAATATTCATAACTTTAGATACAAAGATGATATATGAATATAAACAGGATAATTTTACCTAGCAAATCAGAACTTTTCCATTGACACCTTACATGATATACTTTGTACAAGGTAAAAAGAAAAGGAGTACTTGTGGCACCTTAGAGACTAACAAATTTATTTGAGCGTAAACTTACGAAAGCTTATGCTCAAATTTGTTAGTCTCTAAGGTGCCACAAGTCCTCCTGTTCTTTTTGTGGCTACAGACTAACATGGCTGCTACTTCGTACAAGGTGTGTTGCAATTGTATAACGGTGGCAATATCAGCTATATAAATGGTCATATTTAATCATACAGTATCAGAAACATAAATCAGCACTGTCACAACTAGCACTTGTTGGCAGTCTTAGCCAAAGGCAGAGACTGAACTCCTCTCTGACCCTCTAGAGGTGGGGTCCCTCCAAGTTAGGGTTGATGCGTACTGGTGATGAAGGCATGCAGGGGGAGCAGCATTGCAGTATCTTAGCCAAAGCAGACTTTGGGTATATTTGATCTGGGATGTAACCTTAGCTATTTGGTTTTCTCCTTCTGTTCCCTCTGCTTCAAATAATACAGCAGCAGTTATGATAATCTGATATCTAGGACTGGTGAGAAAATCAGAAAAAACATGTTTTGGGTTGTTTTTTTTAATTGTGGTTGATTCCATGTTGTCGCTAATTGTGAAGCACTACCTCCCTGGTGAGTCCTACCAAGCAGCACCCCTTTCGCTTCCCACATCCAGCACTGCTATCCTAAAGAGTGTTTTAGCTGCAACATGCTTTCTCCATGGCTGCATACCCAGCCTGGGTGAATCCTATTCCACTTCAAAGCTACCTGGATCCTGAAGCAAAACAGGGCAGCTTGGCTGCTCACACTCACATCAGCATCCAAAACACTCCTTCAACCTGGGAACACTGCCAGAAAGGTATGATCTTGGGCAAAGTTCCTGCTTTATTTCCAATAAATGACCCAGAGCCAGCCCAGCCTTGATGAAGTTAGAGGGTAGGTGAGAGTGACCTAAGGTAGAAAGGCTCCATGAGGAGTCCTACTCCCCAGTTCTGGCTTAGTAACACCAAATGGAGAAAGGTCACCTCTTCCAGTGCTCAGCAATGAGCCTCAGGGTAGGTCAGAGAGAAACTCATTTTGACCTACACAGCCCTAAATGGTTTGAGTCCTAGCTGCATGGTGCAGCAGCAGTGTGCCCATCTGAAGGCCGTGCAATAATAATCCTCAGGTGTGAATGGGATGGAACTGGTGACAAGTTCCTCTTCACAGTGGCAGGCCCTCTACTTTGGAACCACTTTGGCTGTGCTCAGGCAGGGGCTGAGAGCGGAAGCAGCTATTATTTAAGCCTAGGGCAGGCTCGGTGCAGCAGGGCCGGGGGGGGACATGGGTTGCCATGACACATTTGCGAGGTGATGCCACAGTGGGGGCTGCCTGGGGGCATAGGGGACCCGTTACCTGGTTGGGCAGAGCAGTGGAAGGTGCTGAGGCAGCAGGTGCCCCTGAGCAGGGGGCTGGAACAATTCCTATCGTGGGGGTGCTGAGAGCCATGAAGTGAGCTGTAGCTCAGGAAAGCTTATGCTCAAATAAATTGGTTAGTCTCTAAGGTGCCACTAGTCCTCCTTTTCTTTTTGCGAATACAGACTAACACGGCTGCTACTCTGAAAACTGACCCAAACTGTAATCCCTGGATCGGCTGGAAATCACTTCAAGCCAGGAGGCGCAGCAGCGGCACCAGCACCTATGCACCCAGGAAAGCCTGAGGATGCGGGAAGAGACGGGGCTGTGGTTCTGCAGGGGTCGAGCCGGTCCGGTCCGCCCAGCCGGCCCGGGAACAGCCGCCAGCTTCCCCCCCCGCTGGGAGAAGCGCATCCAGCTGCGTGCCTGGGGAGGGAGGAGCAGCCGCAGGCGGAGCGGCTCCGGGACCGGCCCCCAGCCCTCCCCTGGTGCGGGAGGAGGGGACGCCGGGGGCCCTGCAGCCGGCGCGCGGGCATCGCTACCTTCCAGCCCCTGCAGCAGCACCGCGCAGCGGGGGCTGGGGACCGGCACCGGAGGGTGCTGCAGGCGGCGCGGGAGCCGCTGCCCGGGCTCTGTGCGTGCAGCCGGTGCAGGGGGGGAGCCGACACCCGCCGGCCGGTGCATGCCCGCTGCAGGCGGGCGCCGATAACCCGGGCCCAGCGCAGTGGGGAGCTGGCGGCCGGTGCATGCGGCAGGCAATGCCCGCCGGCCGGGGGCTGAGCAAGCCGGCGCTGGTCCCCGGCGCGGTGCCCCGGCCGAGCGCCCCCCAGGCCGCCCCGCGCCATGAAGCGGCAGAACCTGCGCACGGTCTCGCTGATCCTCTGCATCTTCTCCTACCTGCTGGTGGGCGCCGCCGTCTTCGACGCGCTGGAGTCGGAGGGCGAGAGCGGCCGCAGGCGGCTGCTGGAGCAGAAGCGGGGCGAGCTCCGCAGGAAGTACCGCTTCTCGGCCGACGACTACCGCGAGCTGGAGCGGCTGGTGCTGCAGGCCGAGCCACACCGCGCCGGCGAGCAGTGGAAGTTCGCCGGCTCCTTCTACTTCGCCATCACGGTCATCACCACCATCGGTGAGTGCGGGGTCGGGCCGCCCCCCCGGGCACCGGGCCGCCCCCCGCCTGCCCCCACCCCTCCCTGGGCACCGGGCTGTCCCCCCAAGGGCACCGAGCCCCTCCCCGCCTGCCCCCAGCCCTCCGTGGGCACCGGGCCGCCTGCCTGCCCCCATCCCTCTGCCCTCATGTGCGCCGAGCCGCTTCCCACTCTTTCTGCCCCCACCTCTCCATGGGCAGCGAGCCGCTCCTTGTCCCCCCATGGCACCGAGCCGCTCCCTGCCTGCCCCCATCCCCCTGCCCTCTTGAGCACTGAGCTGTCCCCCGCCTGTCTGCACCCCTCCATGGGCACTGAGCCACCCCCTGTCCCCCCAAGGGCAACGAGCCCCCACCCCCCCGCTTTCCCATGTGTCCTCCCCGAGCCCCAGGGTCACTGCACCACTAACAGCTCACTTCTGCGGTCTCCTCCTGGGAGCCATCAGCAGCCCCCCTGAATCCCGTGAGCTTGCAGGGTACAGCGCTGAACTCTGGAATTTAAGGCTATTGTCCTCTTGGTATCAGAGTGCATCCATGTCATGCTCTGTGCACCTTCCTCCCACTCCCTGGCTCCAGCATCAGGCTCCTTCCCTCCCTGCCACCTGCAAAAAGACTCTTCTGCGTTGCTCCTTCTTGCCCTGGTGTAAGGAAGCCCCATCACATGCAGTCATGGGAACAAGGTTTTGAACAGCTGGGAGTTCTTATCCCCACTGCCTGCCCATGATGTCCTTATCTCTGCTTTCAGATATTATGCTAACAAGACTCAGAAGCCACCTTTCCCCTGGTGTGCAGTGTGTGATGTTACCTCGTTCTTGTATGCAATAAACCCAATTGCCTGCACCTACCTCTGCGTGGCCACTGAGCACACCCCTGCTGCCTGCACCCGCACCTCTCCATGTGCACTGAGTTCACCCACACTGCCTGCACCCACCCACCCACCCCCTCCTCGGGCAACGAGACCTCATTTGTGGAAATGGGCAGCCTTTGAATTGTTGCAGGGAGCTAAGAGTAACTTTAATGTTGGAAATTGGCCAAAGAATTTAAGCGTCTTCACCTTTTCAGAGAGGTGTGTAAAATCAGGTTTACCAATTCCAAAGCGGAGGAGCAACGGGGACTGGGAGGCAGCATCCATGGATTCCACTCCCTGCTGTATTGCTGACTCAATGTGACCTCAGTTTCCCCATCTGCAAAATGGGAATAATAATAATAATTGCAAAGCAATATCTAACTCTCTGGTACTTTGGCCAATGCTCTGTGATGATTACAAAGCCACCTGAGATCCTATGATAGGCGGGGTTGTGAAAATGCAAAATATTATCAAAACGTTCATGCAAAACGTGAGTATTCTCACAGTCACGTGACAGTACACTGTCGTGGCTAAGCACAGGCCGATGACTTCATTGCAGGCAGTAGCAAAAGGGCTGCAGGGAACAATGGGAACCCTCATGGGAAAAGGCCTGTTCCTCTCTATGGGAATGTACAAATGTGAACATTTTAAAATGTGCTCCATTGAGAAAGTTCTCCAGGAACAGCCTGGAGGCCCTCAGTACAATGCATGAAACCCTGACCCCAGGCAAAATTCCCAGTGGGGCCTAGATTCCAGCCATATCTTCTCCTCAAAGCCCTGACGTTTGATTGTAGAAGACCTACTTTAGGGAGCCTTGCCAGCCACCACGCCTTTGAGTCTCACTACAAAGTTCCAATGCCCCTTTGCACTGGCTGAGCTGAAATTATTACTTGCAAGTGTAGCCTTAAGCCAGGAACCTTGAGATCTAATCACAGCCTTTCACCGTCACACAGTCACCTTGGCTAATTACTTAATCCTTACAGAGGGTAAATTTTAGTGGAAAGATGTAAAGCCCTTTCGCAATTGAAAATCAGAATGTAAGTGGTAAGTATTTTACTTAGTTGATTGCACACATTCCCTGTGCACAATGATGGATTTAGGGTGCTTTGTTTTAGGGTATGTTTACACTGCCACTGGGAGCAAGCTTCCCAGCCCAGGTAGACAGACTTGTGATAGTGGGGCTCAGGTAGTGCACTAAAAATAGCAGCATGGAAATTGTGGCTGGGGTGGCAGGTCTGGCAGTCGAGCCCACCCATCCCCTGGGTCTGAATTTGGGTGGCAAGCCCGAGTCTCTGCCGAAGCTGCAACATCCACACTGCTATTTTTAGTATGCTAGCTCGAGCCCCACTAGTGTGCGTCTGACGCACCGGGAGGCTTGCTCCCAGCTGCGGTGTAGGCGTACCTGCAGAGTCTTGCTGACAACGTTCAAATGGATGGAAGTGTCCGTGACTCTTCAGTGCCGTTCCCTGTGGTCTCAGGGCAGAGCAGAGCACTCTTTACTCAGCAAAACGCTTCATCCACATTTATGTCACTGGAAGAGCTGTGAAAAGTTCTGAGAGGGTAAAATTCTTGTCAAGTCAAACCCTAACCAAAATGTTTGAAGTTTTGGGTGAACTGAAAGGCAGAAATATTTTTGCGGTTGAACAAAATGTTTCATTTGACCCAAAAGAGAACATTTCTGTCGATTATGAGCAGTCGGTGTATCAGTGTTTACTCTCTCATTTCCTTTGTCGATTTGAAAGTATCAGTCATATCCTCTTTTAAGAGTATTGGGGGGAACAACAGCTATTTCTCCACCTCATTGCTGCTTTAGATCATTATTTACCCCTTTGTGTTCCCACAGCGTTCTCATGTATCCTAGTACCTGGTGATTGCTGCCAGATGTTGTGCTAAAGGTCTAGTAGCTTTCTATGTCACTCAAGTCCTGATTCCGCTCTATGTTCTGCAAAAGGTGCTTGTTTGATTGTATCAGAGTAAATGACGAGGCAATTTTAACTCATTTGATCTTAATGTGTGTTTACACAAACAGTGGGAAGCGAACTCTCTCTTAGAATATTGCAGTCATGAGTTTACCATAGTCAATTATGCAATACCTGGTCTTGCAACCCCATCCAGTTTCCTGGAGTGGAAGGTGCAGTTGAGAATCTACCAGAGACAGTGTGCGTAAATCATCTCCTGATCAATCCATCATTGTGATCGGACAGTTTTCCTAAAAGCTCTGCCCTGTGCAACCGTAGGTGAAGCCCAGTCATGGTATTGAATGAGAACTAGAAAGAAAAAGAATGTCTCTTGATGAATATTTTTTCCATATTCTTCAACTTGTTTAAGTAACTGGAAAAAGTGAAATTTTAAAATAATTGTTTTCAAAAATCCATGCAGCAGTGCAGGGAAACAAACTGGCTCTGACCCTGCTTAAATTAACTGTTGTTCTAGGATGTAAAGATGTCCACAAAAGAAGCTTCCATACCTATTGCCTTCTCAAATATAGTTTGTTTGTTTGTTTTTTTTAATGAGGCCTCCTGCCCCCATAGTGGTTACTGCAGGATACAGTGTAATTCTCTTTTGTGTTGAGTTTTACTTCTCCATCTGGGGCAGAGATCACAAATTTCAATTAAGCTTATACAGCTAAGATCAGGACCTCAGTGAGTACCTTGTTCTTATCCTACTATTATCATGTGCCTCCTTGCTTAGTACAGCAGTTCCAAACCTCCAAACAAGACAAGGAAATTAAATCTTAATCTATGTTGGTAAGGATCGAAAATACGGCACTTCATCCTTCTCTGAGCTCTGTAGGGATGGGGTCAGCTCATGGTGTTTCAGTGAAATAAACACTTTGTATTTAAAGCAATAGAGTAAAAATGAAAGTGCCTTTGGTCTGATTCTCCTCTCAGTTCCCCTGGCATAAATCAGAAGAAAATACATAGAAGTCAGTAGACTTAAACCAGTGTGAAACCAGCCTGGGAGGAGAAGAAGGCCCTGTCGGTCTAATCCTGCCCATAGATACTCCAGAGCAAGCCCACAGGCTATCATGGGGTGCAAGTGGGGTAACTTTAGCCCTTTAAAGACTAAATGAAACTCCATTCTTAGTGTACTCTGTTGCGATTCAGAGATCAGCATCGGTGACCCGTAGGGGAGCGTAGTCCCAAATCTCAGTAAGCACAAACCATGAGCGCACAAATCTGTCTGCAAACATTGCCCCCCCTCGCCCCCCCACAGAAACTCGTCTGTCAGCAATGGAATTTGGCCTGCAACACTGACATGGGATGCCATTGCTCCTGTGGGTTTAAGTAATGCCTGCCTTTCTCTCTTTCTGGTGCAGGTTATGGACATGCTGCCCCAGGCACAGATGCTGGCAAAGTTTTCTGCATGTTCTATGCAATCCTTGGCATCCCCCTTACACTGGTTATGTTCCAAAGTCTTGGGGAACGCATGAACACCGTCGTCCGGTTACTGCTAAAGAAAATAAAGAAGTGTCTGGGCATGAAGAAGACTAACGTCTCTATGGAAAACATGGTCTTAGTAGGCTTCCTGTCTTGCATGGGGACACTGTGTGTTGGAGCAGCTGCCTTCTCTTATTTTGAGGGCTGGACCTTCTTCCATGCTTACTATTACTGCTTCATAACTCTGACCACTATTGGGTTTGGGGACTTTGTAGCTCTGCAGAAAAACGAAGCTTTGCAGAAGAAGCCACCATATGTGGCTTTCAGCTTCATGTACATCTTGGTCGGTTTGACTGTGATTGGTGCTTTCCTAAACTTAGTTGTTCTTAGGTTTTTGACTATGAACTCGGAAGATGAGAGGCGGGATGCAGAAGAGAGGGCATCCCTGAGGAGAGTCAGGAACAACATCCACCTGAAAGCTAAGGAAGACAGTAAGAACAGAGATGCTATTTTTCTACCCACAGAAGACAGGACAAGTCAAATGAACCTCATCCCACTGATGCAGGAAGATGCTGATAGACCAAGACGCCACTCTTCAAACTCCACTGCCAGAGTCCCTTCCTTCTGCACGTGTTTGTGCTACAGACCGCGGCTGTGTGGGAGCCCTGCTCCCTCCCATCCAGAGACCCTCAGCTGCCACACCAATCCCGTTTACTATAATTCCATTTCTTACAAAATCGATGAGGTCTCCCTGAGCACGAGGGATCCCACTGGTTTCTCCTCCCCTGGGAGCACTTTATCGTCCAACAGCCCCAGCTGCAGGGAACACCTCCGCCTGCGAAGGAAATCCATCTAAATGTGCATGCTCGTTGGGAATTTTTACTCTGAACTGTATTCTACTACTGAGGTCACATTTTGATGATAAATTATTAACTGAGGTCATTGTTATTACTCTAATTTCTTCTCCTCTCGCCTGCTCCCTGTTAGAATGGCTTCAACTCCAGCAGCTGCCAGCTACATAATATGCTGCCCAGCAATTTGTTTTAAATTCCACTGATGAATAATTGTCTCTTTTAGCAGGAGATGTCAGACCATGTTACACTTTTTTTTTTTTTTTTGGCAGTATATTCAGGTAGCAGGGATATATAATAGCTCCCGACAAAGCATAGAATCCGATGGCCTGTCTGTAGGACAGAATTGTTCCCTTGGAAATGGCTTACCAAAAAACCCCCAGCAGTGCAGTCTGTATTCCAGGCTTGCTCTGGTTAGTACTTAGACTTCTGGTTCCTAGTGGTGTATGTCAGTAACCAAACAGGCTCAATGGTATGTGCCAAAATTTACTGAAAACAAAATCTGTATTAACAAGTCTTCCAGCAATGAAGCTTGCTCCCTAAATTAGGGATCCTCACAAGCTGGGCACATGTTCTTCAATGTAACATTTTAGAGGTTTGCAGGTGATAATTTGCAGTGAGATAATATACACAATTTACAGAATTTCCTAGCTGGACAGTCGCATAATGTCCGAACAGTGAAGGTAGCAATGTTGTCAGAGATTTGCAAAAGGGGAGATGATAGTGTATCAGCTGTGAAAATCCACAGTGCAACAGCAGAGGCACCGAGTTCAATGGGGTTACGTTTGTGCTACTCAGGTGTGGGGATGTGAACGATCTCCATCTGTTCAAGTTACTGCCACTTCAATGTCACTCTCACTTCATGTTTGAAACTATCCACAGTGGGGGCTCCAAACTTGATGCAGCTGGTCATTATGGCAGATAGATCATCTGCTTTTAAGTGGAGTCTCAGTGCAGGCCCCAACCTGTGAGCAGGTTACTCTGTCTTGACTGCAATGCTCTGGTTTCAAGGGAACACCCGGAGACCTCTCAGGTAGGGATGAAATATTCAAACTGTCCCTCTGCCCCTGAACTCCACCTCTCTGATGGGGCGTGGCCATAGGGCGAGGCTCTTCCGGAGACAGGATAGAGAAGGGTTTGGGGGAAAGGGGATTGGATTTTTTTTTTAAGTGTAAGGTTAAAATTGGAGGCGAGCAAGCTTGGGAATAGTGTGCCCGAGCCCCTGTGGGCCCCCACCTTTGAATCTGAGAGCCCACCCTGTCTTCCCTTAGCTCCAAGAGCCCCCATCGACCTCACTGGTCTAAGGGAGGGCAGAATGTAGCTCTAGCTAGAATTTCTGTTGCCCCACTTTTGGGTCTTTCCACAGCACCCACAGCTTTCTTTACTTTCTAGTACAGAAGGAATGTGTGGTGTTAGCATTAGCTGCTCCTGAGTTCAATAACCTTCAGGTTCTGCTCAGAGCTATTTGTGCTTGTAAGAACAATCAAAACCCAAACCAATGCTGCCACCGAGGCAGAGTCTGCACTCTCGGAAATACTCAGAATTACAAGAACTCAAACAATTTGGGGTGTTGGGTGCAACCTGGCACCTTCCCACTGTAGTTTAGTCACAAGACATCCCGCTCCATGGAAGGAGTAAGCTTCTTGCTTTGCTAGACTTTGTGTCTCATCCGCTATTTGAAACAGACAAGCTCTTATGGGCTGTATGGAAATCCATTCTCATATGCTGGGATCCGTTGGCCTGGAAGAGAGATTTCTGGGTAACCATGCCCATCTTGCACTCAGCCACTGCTCTCATAAAGGTTTTTGGCACCCAAAAGGGGCCTATGAAAGGCCCAGAACTGCTGTCTCCGGCTCCCTGAGAATGATCTCCACTTGTTCCTCTGGGGGACATGGGCCAGCTCCCCACCTGGTGTAAATCAGCATAGCTCTGTTTATTTCAGTGGAGCTGAGGTTCTGGCCACTAGTCTTCTGGGGCTTAGCAGCATGCTCCCCCTTCCCTCTCCTCTCGTGGTAGCTTGTTGAACTGTGATCCTACGTGGGGACGTGTAGAGTGGCAAGAACAGCTGGACCCTGACTGCCAGGCCCACTCCCCAGCAGCTGTGGGAAAGGGATCTGCCTCTTACGGAGCCTCAGTCCAGCAGCTGCCTTGGGGGTGAAGAGGATGAGCTTGCAGCCACTTCAAGCTGTTTGCTGGGAGCTTCTTCCCTGGAGAGCGGGAAAAGTGCCCTCCAATGCTCCTGCTTTGATTGGCACCAGCTCTAGCAGGGAATTGCCACAGTCTCCTCCACGTTTGGTCTCAGAACAGCTCCTAGTGGTGCTGGATCGGGAAGGCTCCAGCGTGGGCCTCACCAGCCTTCCTTTCTCCTGATTAGGGAGAGGAGAATGAAAAGAGGTAGGGCTTGTGGTGGGACCTCTTCTCCTTGCTATCCTCCTCCAACACTGGTACTGTCCCACCCACCCTGCAACTTCCCATATACTCCCCATCAGCCTCTGGCATGACATTACTTTTCCCCCACAGGGGTCCTGATCAAACCCACACTGTGGAGGTCAACAAACTATTCCTCCCCAAGGCTTACATACAGCCCTGGCAGAGTGCATACCCGCATGGGGCTGTGGGCTGGAGGGGTCTCATGTCCCTGCTCCTCTTCCACCTCATCCCCCAGCTCCTCAGAAGGCCGCACCACCTCCTGAGATTTCCACCAACAACCCCCTCAGAGTCCTCTTCCTCGGCTGGGCCCCCCCCAGGAGAAGGCGGCAGTGAAAACAAGGGCAGGGGGGAAAACCAAGAAACACCCCATAGGGTGTTTCCCTCCTACTGGGATTCCTCAGGAGCCAGGACATTGATTCTGGCCTGGAAGAGAGGCCTGTTGAAACTGATGATGAGAGTAAACGTCCAAAGCAAGGTCCCCAAAGCTCTGCAGATTGTGGAATCCAACCCGTAAGTGCTCCAGGGCCCTGCAGCAGATCCCCCAACAGCTATAAAGCACAAAGGGGAGCATGTCTTCCCTGGGGGCCATCATCAATGTGGAGTGGTCATCTCAGGAGAGAAGGGATTGATGAGTTAACTGCGCTGTCAGTTGTACAGATTCCCAAAGGACCACGTTCTGAGTGCTGTACCATTTCTCAACATGGATTCCAAAACCTTTTCCCCGACAACAAGACTCATCTGATCCCTGTTCAAAGGCCCATAGTCCCTACCAATGCAATAGGCAACTACCTGGCATGTTCACTCACAAGGAACTATGGCCCAGATCTCAGTGGTGGCTGAGTAGCACTGGGAGCAGCTGAAATGGACTGTCAATGGTGACCTTAGTGCTCCCTGATCCTGAGGCCCTCTGGCCACCTCACCTGTCCTGGGTGTAAAGGACCACCAGCACCCATTCTGGCAGCCTGGATATCCTGGCCGTTCCCCTTTGTCCCTGTGGCAGTGGCTGGAGCAAGGGTGGCACGAGCTGATTCTTTCATGCAGGGGGGAATGCTCCAGGGCTGGGAAGGGCACTTAAGGGCCATTTGTGCTTCCAGAGCTGCACACAGTAGACTTAACACAAGGCCGGATTTGGGCTCATGTCTCCTCTTTAGCAGCCCTTGTGTTGTCACCTTCAGCACTTCGGTTCGCTGGCTCAAAGATGCTGACGTTGTTTTCTGCAACTAATCCTAGAGGTAGCAGATACATCAAAAGGAAACTCCGGGACCTTCCGAAGGCTCGTCCGTGTACGTGCAGTGCTTCGTGTGATACTGCAATGGACACCTTCATTCTCTCTTCTGCTCCCTGCCAGCCAGAGCTGTTTGGAGAAGTGCTAGCTCCTGCTGCGAGGGAAGCGCCAGCCTCAGCTATTTTCCCATGTTTCAGGAAAGGGAGAGAAACAGAAGCACTCCAGCTCTTCTCATCCTCAGCCTGGCCCCCTCAGGCAGACTTCCTACCCTTCCAGATGACACCCCCTGAGCTGGAGGGGAATAGTGAAGACCCTTAGCAAAAGGAGGCCTCTGGCAGAAGCTCCAGCAGTGCAAATAGCCAGGGCTGCTTATCTAACAGGTTGGGGGGCCCACATGGTGACCCACAATTGCCCTACTAATGGACCAAGAATATTAACTGACTGGAATTGAGGGCAATGAGAAGTCAGGTTCCCTTTGCCACATTACAGAGGGAGAATTGCGCTCCAGCGGGATATATGCGATGGAGACCCAGAACACACAGTTCTGCACTGGGTGCCCTTTCAACCACATCCATCCTGGGGAAATTAAGTTACATGCACAGCAACCGGTAAATCCTTCAGTCATTCCGTGCTCTGCCTGCTGTTTTAGCTATCAACAGCAGCTGCACAGTGGGCCTGATTTCTAACCAAGGATTAATAAATCCCTGCATGTTTGATCCCGTGTGTTTCATCAGTATTTCATTTATTTCTTTGTGCCAGTTTTCTCAGCAGGAGACGGAACACAAGCACAAAGGGGGCACGTGGCAGGCACAGCGAGAGGCTGTTCAGTGGCCGTGTGCGAGGCCGACCCCCACTGAATTATCGGTAAAAGCTGGCATGCAACGTTTGTCCCAGTCAGCCAGTCATTTCCATTATTCAGACTGTGCTGGTTTACTGTTTGGATGATGGCAGCGTCTCTACTGAGTTATTTGTTCAGGTTTTGGCATTGCTGGTGCAGCTCTCCTGCCCCTGGGGAGCTCCCAAACGCAGCCTGTACTTTGGAAATCCTATTAGAATACAGCCAGCCATAGGTGGATGCTCAAAGCAAGAGAGTGCTCACTTTACGTGGGCAGTTGTGCATCTGACTTGTTCAGAACCCCCATGCCTTACTACTTGTGAAAACAAGAGATCAGATATGGGTTCTTGGAGGTTAGAAAGTTGCAGTTTAGCTCCTGCTGTTTGGAGGCAAAGAGCCCCCAGCCCATACTGCCATGTAAAGCCGTTGCACCGAGCTCTAGCTGGGAAGAGAAGTAGGAGTCAGTCCTGCTGCACATGCCGTAGGGCCAATATGCAGCTGCTTGTCCCTGTGGATGAGGAGCCTGACGTGTTGGGAGAAGGCTGCTGCAGACAGAGATGGTCGCCTCCTGTCCTGCTTGTTGCCCTGGGTGGTGGCAGGTAGCAAGTGTCTGGGGCCTCGAGTGCTCTGCATAGCAGAGAGGAAGGATGGTTTGTGGCTCAGGGCATTGGCCTGGAACTCAGGAGAGGTGAGCTCAATGCCTGACTCTGCCACAGGCTGCCTGTGTGACGCTGGCCAAGTCACTTCCTCTCTCTGTGCCTCAGGTCCCCTGGGGAATAATTTCTTCTTTGTCCCACCTTTTGTCTGTCTTAGACTATACACTCTTTGGGGCAGGAACTGTCTTACAAAGCGTATGGACAGCACCTTGCACAACTGATCTCAGCTGGGCCCTCCAGGTGCTACTACAATGCAAGTAGTACTATAGGAAGTGCCAGCTCTGGAGTTCCAGCTCACCCCTGCCAGTGCCAGGCACATCACCGTAGGGCTCCTGGGCACGCCCTCCACCAGCTCAGCTGGCAGTACAGCCCCAGTGTAGCAGTCTGCGACTGCCTGGCCGTTCTGTCAAGCTTCCACCAGGATACTGGCTCCTTGGAGACACCCTGCTGTTTGTCGTGACTCTGGCTTGCAGTCTGGAGTAATTTTCCTCCAGTGCTGCACTTAGTGTCCAGTCCTCCGCCTGTTAATGACCCAAATCCTGAGTTTCTTGGTAACAAAGGCTAGGCCCATACTGTGCACCCCAAGAGCCTGGCCGGACTGTGGCATAGCAGGCCAGAAGCTGTGGCATTCCTGCTTTGCCCCCTTGTCGCGCAGTGGTGCCCTGAGCATCTTTTCCGGTCTCAGTAACTGACCACCCCACTGCAAGTGTTCACCTCCGTGCTTCATTATATCCCTTCTGCAGGCCACAGCCTGGAGTGTTATTTATGTACTATTTATAGCCAGCTTCCCCCACCTGCTTCTGCAGAATTAGCTGCAGCCAGGCCTACCTACTCCGGCCTTCCTGCCTGCTTAGATAGTCCCAGCTGCTGCAGGTTACTTCCACCCAGTTACCCCCTCTACTCAGGTAACTGACACCTATTGTCTGTCAGTCAGGGCCCAGTTAATGTGTCCTGGTGAGAAGGGGAGGGCCAGAGTGCTGGTCAGGTCCTGGCTCAGCACGCCCTGTTACACCCCGGCGGAGGCAAATGCACAGGGAGCTGCCCTGGGACTGCACCGGTGTGAACTGAGCAGAGGCGGACCTGCTCCATGCTGCCCAGGTGTGTTCGGATGCTGTTGCCCCCTCTCAGCTGCCATGGCTGTGCAAGCAGGTATCGCACTGGATGCGTAGCATGGGAGGAGAACGATGCACCTGAAGCTGGATAGCAGAGGAATTTAGGTCAGTAAGTGCAATAGGTGGGGAGCAGTGAGCTAAACAGTGTGGTCAAATTCAGCCCTAGGGCAAGTGGGCATAACCCTCACTGGATCTGCAGACATTTGCTTCAGGGGTGGGTTTGGCCCTTTGTGTTATGTCTGCTTTTCTGCTAAATGTTCTTTGTTTTATTGTGGCTTCATCATCCCAGCTTCACACTCCTCCTCCCTCATTTGTGCTGTTCACCAGTTGCATCCTATCTGGCACCTGGGCAAAATCCTGGCCTCAGGGATGTAAATGGGAGTCTTGTCATTGACTCCAGTAGGGCCAAGGTTTCACCCTATGGGTGCAAGCTCCCCGAGGCTGGGACTGTCTTCTCTGTATAGTGGCCCGGCCAATGGGGCTGCGATCCTCAGTTGAGGTGCCGAGCCATGGCTGTTTTATAAAATGATGGGCCTGTGTCATGAGGCCTTCGATGGAAGTTACGATGAGCAAAAATCAAAGGGGCAGCAATTTAGGTTGGGGTCACCAATGGAGAGTTGGGTAAGGGTGCTGTGTTGCCTAGGGGGTGCGCTATGGGTCCCATGGCAAACAACTCTTCACTCCTTGCTGGTGCGGGGAGGTTTCTCACTTGGAGGTTTTATTGTTTTGATCGTGTGGGGCTTATTGTTTAATATCAGGTCATCTATTCTGTGTGTGATTGGAATCAGCCTGTCCCTGCTTCTGCCAGGGAAGGATCTGAGCTAGGGAAGAATCGAGAATTCCCGCATATTCTCAGTTGTGAACTGACATCTATGAATTAGAGAGGCAGCATGGCCTAGTGCCACTGGGGGACAGGGCTCCTACATTCCAGTCCTGGCTCTGCCACAGACTCAGTGTGTGGCCTTCGGTAAGTCTCTTAACCACTAGGGCCAATATTTTTAAAGCTGGGTTTCTAAATGTAGGTTCCTAAATCCATATTTAGGCACCTAAATAAAAGGCCTGTCTGAGCACTTGCAGCAGCCAGTGACCTCAGTGGGAGCTGTGGGTCCTCATCACTGCTGAACATAAGGTTGAATTTGGGTGCACAAAGTCCAAATGTGGGATGCAATGCGTGACAGAGCCCTAAAATGAAGGGGACGCATTTATTCAGGAAAGTCAGCACCTACGTGATTCCTTCCTGTAACGATCGATCTCCAAGTGCTTTACAAGTATCATTATCCCATTTTACAGATGCGGAAACGGCAGTACAGAGATAGGCCAATAGGAGAGAGCTGGGAATAGAACCCAGATATCCTGAATCCTAGTCCAGTGTTCTAGCCACTAGGCACACTGCTATAACCTCCATGCAAGGATTTTTTAGTTCTGCTGTAAAATGACTTTCAGTAAGAAAACTGGGGGGGGGTGGGCAGGTTTATGTAGGACGTGGGTAAATTCAGGACTAAAAGTGACATCTCGTGGAATGACCGACTCGAGAGGTTTGCTTTGCACCGTGCTTGGAAGATGCTCAGTATTCAAGGGAACAGAGTGCCGTCTGGTGGTTGAATTAGGAAGTGCTAATCTGGAATTAAGCATTTTCAGAAATAAACAGCGAAGTAAAACTATCCCAGTGAGTTTGGTAATTCAGCGTGCTGAGATGCCCTGGATCCCAGGTGCAAAGTAAGGATATCAGGAGACTGAAGAGCATTTCCAGGTAACTGTGTAAGGAGCATTGTCCAGAACCTCATTCAGTGGAACAGTCCGTTATAAAAACAAAGAACTAAATATGCTTCTCTGTGGTATCACAAACATCCTTAGTGTGAACAGGTGAACAATATTCATATTTATTGTACACTACCTTTTTTTGACTCTATAACACCTTTTACTCTGAAAAGTTCTCAAACCATGTACATACATCACCATGGAAATGCAGCCAGGTCTGGGGTGTGGAAGGCAGATAGGTGCCACACAAGTGTCCTGCATCACTAAATGAGAAAGGCGGCGTGATGCCCTGGAACAAGCTGCGGTGGGAGGAGCTGTACTCAGAGGAACCCTGCTGGGGAGCTCACAGTCTGAATAGACCAGTGACTCAGGAAGGTTAAGGGGAGGGGGAATATGTAAGTAGTTTCATTCCAGTGTAACGTAGGGTAGAACTCCTTGAAAGAGTTTGAGAGCCCTCTAGCGGTCTCTCTGTGTTCCATGTTTCAGAAGCCACCAGAAACGAGACAAGCATCAGTATGTGTGTGTAGCTAGGCCTGGCTCATTTGTGTATGTTTGTGTGAACATGGTTATTTGCAACTTAAATGTGCTCCTGCAGTCTCCTCGGATTGTGTTTTTGCTGTGTACAGAGCAAAAGGATCAGTAGTGAAGCTGGGTGGGAAGCAGTTTTCCTGTCCTATGAGAATTGGAGAGTTCAAAAAAAAATAAAAATAAAAGATCTCCACCCTGAACTGGGATAAATTGTCAAAATCTCAAACATTTTCACAAACTGAAAAGCCTCTCCCCCACCCCAAATTTGAATGAGGTCAATCAAAATGTTTTGACAGTTTCTAAATGTTTGGCTTCAACTTTGACTTTTTATTGTAAATTACTTTAAATTTAGAAAGAAAAAATCATTTCAAACCAAAAAACTCAGGACTTTTAGTTTTGAAAATGTCAAAACGGGACATTTCTATAATCTCTAAACTTGTTTCCAATGTTTCTTGACACAGGCAGTTCGTGAGAACTGGCCCTTTCCTGCGAGTGGTTTCAGCTTTGGTAAAATTAGCATTTTCTGATGAAAAACGTTGTGTTTAAAAAATTCCCTGGCCAGTTCTACTCTCCCCCAGGCTTTGCTCACAGATGAGATGCCAGCTATGCCGCTCACCCAGCTCATGGCAGAGGTGGCTCAGGATGGGAGGAGATGGTAAAGCAAGAACCGCAGGGAGGAGGGCTCATCACAGGGGACTTTAGGCTCATGCCCTATGATATTGTTTTAAGGCTCATTATCAACTGGCTCAGCTGTCATTTCGCAGCTTTGTTAAACCATTAAATCTTCTGCTGCAAACAGCCTCCAGTGGAAGGGAACAGGACTCATTTTGACTTGGAGTTGGGCCCGTATTTATTCCAGTGCTGAATGCACCCCCCCCCCACCTCCACCCCCGATGGAGAAAAGAGCAGCAATAACTTTGTTATTTTGAATTTCCAAGTGCTGTATTTGGGGGCTCAGCGACTGCAATGTGTAATACAGCTTGGACCCACTTTGCACCCATGTGAACAAGTGCAGCCCAGCGCCCCTGAGCCAAGGCTCCCTCAGAACCCCTGATTTGCACACATGCATTGGCGGGAGGGATATGCAAAATGATGTGCTTGAAAGAATGGATTAGGTGCTTGTTACCAATGGAATTTAGTGCTGAATTGGCACAGAGACCTGCATGTTGAGCCCCCTCCCTCTGATTTGATGCTGGTTGTGCTCACAAGCATGGCTGTGCAAGAGTTTTGTGAGTGAAGTTGTATGGTTGCTATTGATTTTGCACACACAGGACAAGGGTGTGCCCGCTTTCCTGTGCAGCTTTGAGGCTGTTGACCCTAAGCATATGATTAGATCCTATATCATCATCATCATCTGTGCTCTGTGCTTTTGGCAGGATGGCAGGAGACCCTGAGTGTCAGCATGGGGCCAACATCCTCTTGTCTTGGTGCTGCTTTCCCAGAGGAGGCGAGTTTTTATTTCCTTGAGAAATGTCAAAGTCCACCAGGTTTTTCATGTGACATTATTAAAAACTGTCTCTCCCCCCCTCCCGCCCCCTGGGGTTTGTGTTTGAAGGCAAGAGGTCCTTGGCACGAGTGGAATTCAGGGGCTGAAAGATTCTTTAACTCCCCTCTAGGTTTTATGTCCGAGCCCACCACGTTAAAATTACTCTGCAATCACTTATGACACACAGAATCCACAGCACAAAGACACAAATGAAACACACAGCAACCCATGTCAAAACCACCCTGGGAATTGACAGGTGTGATGTTTGCCGTGCCGAGCTGGGTCCTCAGGCATAGGCTGCCGCTGACAGTGGTTGGACAACCCAGAAAGGCAGGGCATCTGCTCACATATTATTATGGCTGTTACAGCGCCCGAGTTGCTAGGTGAGATTGATGTTAAGGTCCCTCATTGCTTAGCAACTGCCTGAGCATGATGTTGCTTTTGGAAGTTGGTGATGGTTTGACAGCAGGAGATGCCATTCAGCTCTCTGCATCTTGCTGGGTTGGGCTGGTTTTACTTTCTAGCCATAGGCACTGCTGGAGATTTCTCCCTTGCCTTTCTCTGTCACCTTTATTCTGTTCTGTTCCACTCTTGCTTTCCCTATCCCTTTCATCCTCCCCCCATTGCCCCTCCTGCAAAGGCCTGCAGGTAACGCCAGGTCTGACGTCTGGTGCCTTGCTCTGGCAATGGGGCCTGTGCTGCACAAGAGGGTAGTAAGTTCTCATGTGCTTAAGAAACAAGCTAAGTGGGGCGCACTCTGTGACTGTCCACTCAAGTACAGCAAGGGGACTGGCTAGAGCTGTCTCCCTGCACCTGGGTGCGCCCTTCCCATGAGTGACCCAGTGAAGTGCTTGGTGGCAGTAATGTGCCTGGAAGAAGCCGGTTTTTAGTGACTAGTGGGGAATATTTGCAGAAGGCAAATGCCAGATTTGTAATTGTGTTTTCCTGGGAAACCTGCTTCAGAGCCTTATGCTCATTCAGTCCGGGAGCAGAAAGAATGCTGCGGGCCTTCGGTCTCTGGAGCGCTTCCCGTCCCCCCAGGTAACCCTGTATGGACAGCAATGAATGAACCTGGAACCCCTGGATCTTAAAGCATGAGGCCCAACTCCTCAAGGATATTTGGGCTCCTAGCTTCCAAAGAAATCCATGGAAGTTGGATGCTAACTACCTCTAAGGACCTGGGCCTGAGTCTCCACTGCCTGAACTAAGAGCCGTCACTGCTAGCTAAAGCTGTAGCCGGCTCATCAACCTCTCTGTGCAGCTCAGCCACCACTAGAGGACAGAGCGCCACACGGAGCGGGGGCGGGCTACGTGACCAGGAATCAATATGTTCTGAATAGGGGACGCTCCGGGAGACCTGCTTGTGACTGTGCCACTGGCTGAGAGTTAATCGGCAGATAGAAAATCACCAGACAGAAAGAGGCTGAATTCACTGACTATATTATTGGCTGAAAAGGATTAACTTGTCTCTAAAGAGGAGTGAAAGTACGTGCTCATGAAGGTAACTAAGTGTTTTACAAGCGTCTCTTTGGTACTTTGTGTCCTTGGGTGTAGAACAAATTCAGTCTAATTTTGTCATTGTCAGTAGGAACGGAAGCAGATAGTCTCCAACACTCAGCTGCAGACAGAGAACACCACGCATCTGAGACAGCCAGGGGCCAGGGATACTCGCGCTGGGGTCTTCACTGTAATCTCTAACTGAGCTCACTAAAGAGGTGCCTTCTTTGAGGGAAAGCCTGATGCACCCACCCCTCCCTGCTGCTCCCTCTCTGTCTCACCTCTATACAACAATACTTGGGAGGCCAAAGAGCTTGAAAATGGCATTCATACCCAGAGGAGTGGACAGTACTGCAGGCCCTAGCTACCTTCCCTTCCTCCTGATCCCATGGCAGTAGCTAAATGTTATTGGGGATCAATGCGCTTTTACAGCCCGCTGAGGTGATGAGAAATTTAAGATGAACGCTGCTATGTCTTGGAACTGACAC
Source organism: Natator depressus (assembly GCF_965152275.1). Classification (NCBI taxonomy): domain Eukaryota; kingdom Metazoa; phylum Chordata; order Testudines; family Cheloniidae; genus Natator; species Natator depressus. Next base: position 19,891,642 of record NC_134246.1, read on the forward strand.
CGGAGTGTGGTAAAGTTGTTCACTTGAAGGGATTTTTGTTCCTGATACACTGGTGTCGGAAGTGAAATTTATTGACATTGCACTGATTCTCTCCTGCAATGGATCCCATGAGATGGGGCCTGAGCCCTAGCTTTCCCCACCAGCTGGGCCTGCTCTCATCTGAGTGAAGGGTCTGAAGGCTTCTCAGCTCTCTGTCTTCAGAGAGGTGCAGAACAGATTACCTTCAGAGAGTGGCCACAGGTCGAGACAGGACACCAGACGCCGTGGACCAGTGCTCTGAGGTGATTCAGACAATCCTCTCTTAGATGCCCAGGTGATGTGTTGTGCTCATGTAACACTGACAGACCGCGGTTGGCTGCGGGCAGGATGAAATTGGGACCTGTGGAGCTCAGTGTATAAGCCTCTATTGCATGAGCTAAAAGCCACCTGGCTCTTAGCTAAGGCTGTAGCAGACTCATTCATCTCTAAGTGGTTGCTGTGCCACCAGAGGGAACAGAACACCACATCCAGGTGGTGTGCGACTTACACTCACATGCTCCAGGTCAAACAGATCATTTGGGGTTGGGAAGGAATTTTCCTCAGGTCAGATTAACAGGAACCTTGGGGAGGGGTGGGATTCACTTTCCTTTGCAGCGAGGGGCATAGTTTGCCTGTTAGGATCATCTGGGCATATCTCAGCTCATCAATTCCCTGCTACGGCCGGGACCTTGGACATTCATGGTGCCTCATTCTCTCGTGTGCTGCAGACAGAGCACAGAACAGCTTAGTCTCTGGAGGTGCACTGTAGGGGTTGTGATGTTACACCCCATATTCTTCATAGAAATATGGTACTGATAAGAATTTGGCATAACTAATATCTTACAGGAGCTATCTTGCATAAAGTCTATCATTGGAAAGGTTATGATTTACTGAATGTGATTATCCAATTTGTATGCATGTATCATTTCTGTATCTGAAGTTAGGAATATTGACTATGTAACAATTACAACTATGTGTGTACTTGGGGAAACGCCCACTAGACAGTAAGCAATCAGCCTTAATGGGCCATTAGAAAAAGACAATGAGTCTTTGAAGAGGGCAAGCGGGTTAATCTGGACTCTCCTCTATTGCCTCCCCAAGAAGAAAGACTGCTGAAAGTACCTGGAGGGACAAAGGAACTAACCTGAGGGGAAAGGCAGGGTTCCAGTCTGTAAGAAGAAATAAGCTACAGAAACTCTGCAACTTGCCTAAAATAACATTTAGGGTGAGAAATTACTTCTCGAAACCAGACTCTAAGATCTTATGCTTAATATGCATGTTTTGTTTTATTTGCTCAGTAATCTGCTTTGTTCTGTTTGCTATCCCTTATAATCACTTAAAATCTGCCTTTTATAGTTAATACATTTGTTTATTATTAAACCTAGTTTGTGCAATTTCTAATGGGGGGGGGGCTAGAAGTTGTGCATATCTCTCTTCACATTGAGGGAGAAAGCAAATTTTTATGAGCTTGCACTGTGCAGATCTTTCTGTACAGTGCAAGACAGTATTATTTTGGGTTTATTCCCCAAAGGGGGCGTGCAGGTGAGTGCTGGATGAATCCTCTCACACACAGCTGACTTAGAGAGAGAGAGAGCCTACATCAGCAAAACAGGGAGAGAGAATCCAGGCTGGTGGAGCAGAAGGGACTCCATGAAACCCCATTAAATCAGGTGGCATCCCAGAAGTGGGGTCTAACCTATCACAGAGGTATCTGGAGGAAATGAAATGGCTTGTGCAATACAGCAGGTTGGACTAGATGATTTGATGGTCCCTTCTGGCCTTAAACTCTATTTTCTTCTGGAGGTAGCCCTTGTATGGGCATGTTCATCTCTTGGCATTTCTGCTCTCAACCCACTGGGCAAGAGGGTCTTAATTTTTAATTGATCCTTTGTTTCTAAATGTAAACTATTGGTCACAGTAGCTTTTAATAAAAGAACAGCCTGAAAAGAGGGCTTTGGGTTCAGATATTTAAGTGAATTCAAGCAACAAGCTATTTGTGTTAATTATGCTCCAGTCACTATAGGTGTTCAAGGCCTGATTAGATGGAAAGAATGTATAGGGCAATTCGTGCTTGAAGCAAGGGGTGAGACTAGTGGGTCATCAGAGTTCTTCCAAGCTTATCACCTATGATGATTCTGAGTCAGTCCATGCCGTCCAGTAACCATTTAGGCAGTGAGGATTTAATGGGACAAGGAAAAGGTGATTCGGGGCTTTAGATTGGGAAATCTCTTGTAGCAACATGTCTGGGAACCGAACTGATGCAATTAAAAACCTCAGATGCAAAAAAAAAAGATTTTTTTATTGTCACCATTATCAACATTTGTCCTTAGCTTAACACTGAATTGTAAATCACTCAATTGTCACATATTGTCTGAATAAAACCTACAGACAGAAAAAAAGTTAAGGAAAATCCTCCCTTCACTAGAACTGACTATCCGATGAGATGTGCTGAACACTTTGCACCAAGAGCTACACCTCACTTCACGTACTACAGCATTAGTATGGACAGTACAGTCTGCTGCAAAGGCTTCCAGCCAAGGGAGTCCATACACCTTGCAAACAATGAAATGTGGGAACATTGGAAAAGGGACCCTCTCTGAGTCACAGAGAAGCGGGATGCCAGCCTTCTAGCTGTTTACAAGTGATCAGTGTACTCTCTCCTCCCCTGCAGTGACATCATGGCTAAGATTTAACTGACTCATGTCCATTACATTTAGGAAAAATACAGAGAGGGAGAGTTGCAAAGACACACATTGCAAGTAGAGGCCACTGAAAGCCAATAGGAGTGAGGCACTGGAACCCTGTGGCTCCTTGCTGGTTATGAACAGAGAATGTTGGATACTTCCGAGACATTTAATTATCCCCAGCAATCATTTAATCCTTAATCCTAGATTAAGGGTCAGATCTTGCAGCACTTATTCCCATAGATAATCCTTACTTGACTAGTCAGTTGGGCCATTTGCATAGCGGCTGCAGCAGGATCGATCCATGAGCATGCATACATACGTACACTAGGGAATCTTGCAGTTGGTTTTTCTGCACAGAACATTAAGCAGCTGCACTAGTACTACCAACGGGGTAAACTCCACAGTAGGCTGCCACTGCTGTCACCACCACTGAATCACCCAGCCCTGCTTGGAACAGCTGCACAGGTACTGAAAAAACAGTGGTGTGATGTCCCAGAGTAGATCAGGCCCACTGCAAGGATGCTGGCAGTGAGGTCAGCCCTAGGGTGGAAGGTGTGCCTTGTGTCACTGTTCTGGTCTCATGCCCAGGCTGGCAGGCTCTGGCTACAGAGCTAGTCCCCAGGGAAAGGGGTACTCCCGGCCAGTGGGCCCTAGCTGGAACCATGGTCAGCCCCTACTCTTCCCGCCCATTTGGAATAAGGTTTGGGACCTAGATCTGGGGATTTTGGGATGAGCATCTGAGCCCAAAAGCAAATTTCCCACAGGGAAAGTGGGGGTGGGGGAGCACCCCCGCGGTTTCAATGTACTTTAACCCCTTCTCATTTGCATGGCATTTGAGCCTATGGAATCAGTGCTATATTTGCTTGATGCTCCTGTCTCCCATTAATACTGACCCCAATGGCAGGTACTGGGGAAGATCCTGCCATTGATCTGCATACAGACCGGCCGTGGGGGCCCTGCAGTTGGCTCCGGTTCATTCACCCATGGGGCAGTGCATCCCCCTACGCTTTTTAAATTTGAAACTGTTTTGCAAGAAGCTGCCTCCATCTTTGATCCCAAGGATGAAGGTGCCCTGCAGCCTTGCATTCTCAGCCCGCTTTAGGGTAACAGCAGTCCCCGCAGGGAGGAGGCCAGGGCTACACATTTTAACTAGCTTGCTGGATATTTCTCCCCTGTAGTTCTGCCCTTGGGGCATTAGAAATGGTCAGTGGTTTCACGGTGGGTTAGGAGCTAGCTAACAGCAACGATCTTTTCATGTTCTCTGGCCTGGATTCCCCCCCGTACAATTCACTCTGTTTCCATCCTCTAAATATTTCAAAACAACATTCGGTTTTAGAACGATGAAGTGAAACAGGAAACTGAGTTTTGGTACATCAGAAATGTAACCAGCTCAGGCCAAATTTTAAAAGTTTTTAGGTGCCTAAAATGATCCTATTAAGCACCGATGGGAGTTAGACATTAGGTGTCTATCTCACTCTTCAGGTGCCTAAATGCCTTTACAAATATGGCCCCTAGAGTCCTGTGCTGCAGCCTTTACTGAGCCAACAGAGCTTGGCTACAGTGGGGATGTCGCCTGAGTAAAGACTGCAGGATTGGTCCCTTTGATAGGCTGCTGCTCACTGCATGGTGGGTGGACTTCGTCCCCAGCGCTGGGCTGGCCCTTGAATCCTATACAAGGTCCCAGCACCTGGCCTACAACAGATAAGCCCTTCTCTTACTGGTGAACCCGTTTCACAGCCACACATTGTGGACAGCATACTACGTAAATGCAAAGTCCAACTTTTAAAATATTCTAGCTTTGGCTGCATTTCTAGATATGGTAAGTCACAAAGGGATGAACAGTTGGGTCCTAACCTGTATTTGCTGGTGCTCTGTAGAGTGTTGTCTCCTCTCTGCCTCCCCCTTGTTTTCAGCAGCTATCCTGCGTTAAATGAAACTAAAGCTACAAGGAATTCTCTCCTGGATGTTATTTTCCCAGTTAGCATGCGTATACTTTGTGTGTAAATATAGACTCTTTCAATAAACCCCTTTTGTGTCTGGCCCAAATTCAGCCCTGGTGCAAGTGGATACAACTCCACTTTACCTGCTTACCCTTTGTCTGAATTTGGCCCTTCATCTTTTTAAGTATAGCTGCTATAATGTGTGTATCTTTTGAACAATATAACCATGGTGCTTTGCATTTACAAAGCTCTTTACATCTTCCAAACACTGCCCAAACAATAGCTAGTTAATGATCCACTAGTGGTTAGGGGTCCCAGTATTATTCTGTCAGGTTCTGCAGTCTACCTCAGCAGCAGCTTGGCAATTTTTAAATCAACGTGGGGATTTCTTCATGAAGTACCCAATGGCCTGCGAAATCTACATGGATTGATCTTAGATTCTCTTTTGAGGTCTAAATTTTATCGGATGCATTATATCTTGAATTTAAAGTTAAAACATTCTTAAAATCTAGTAGGTCCTGTTCCTGACAGCTTGGAAAGTCATTAAATCAACCCTTCTCTCTCCATCTTGGGTGGAATTTTTAATGGACAAATACCATAAATGAAAGGGACAGCACCCTTCTACCCCCTCCCCCCAGCGCCTTCTACGAACAGCTCAATACACTACTCAGAAAAGTCTCCCTTTAGTTTGCCTGCAATATTCTAAATGAAACAGGCAGCTAGAGAGCAGAGTTGGCATAACCCCAGCATGGAAGGCTCTGTGCAGTGGTGGGGGCTGCAGTGGCAGTGGAAAAACATTCTCATCAAGTTACAAATTCCAAATAGTCCAAGAAAATCAGGGAGACTGAAATATTCATAAAGTTGACACTCAAAGTGTTTTAAAAACTGTAGTATGTAGTCACCTACAGCTGTGTTTCATTCTTCATCAAAGAAGATCTTTTGTCAATGAGCAAATTTGTTTACCCAGAGTCTGTCTATATCGTAATGAACGTTTCTCACATGGCAATAGGCCAATCTTCATTTTTATTAACCATATAGTCTAAAGTAATATGGATCTTTTCAGAAGTGATGTAATTAATAATGAAGACAATTATCTACTGTTATCACCAATATGTACTACACCCTGCAAGTCACAATCTGTGCACATTAAATGGAATATATTATTGCTCGTTAGCCTATTTAGACTCTCTTTATAAAATATTTTTATACAGAATACAGGGTTATGACAAAACTAGCTAAGTAGTTTTCATCTTGAAAATACAACATCAATTTCTTCAACAAAGGCTTGGATAGCAGCTGAGACTTTATGAACATATTTCTAACAATTTAATGATCAGTTTACAGAATGTTCTATAGGACTCTTTCCTGGTAATTATTTACATGTGCGGTTTTTTTTTTAAGTTGATAAAATATAACATGGAACATAGGAATCAAAAGAATGAGTAAACTTCATACCAAGAGCATAAAACATTTTTGAAAATGCTAAATGATGTTGGTTAAAAATCATTAAAGAAAAATATTTCTCCTGTTTTAAAATATTAATAACAGTGTATAATAAACTAACTTCAAATGAATTTCATACAAAGTTGTCTTGCTGTCCACACATTACCAAACATGCTTAGGTCAAGATTCTGCTAATTGCTTCAACATTATAAATAGTTCCTTTATACGAACTTGTGACATTCTGACTCCAGAAATTTTTACAATTTTTAAACAGTACCTTGATAAAGGATCCAGTAATTAAGAACATTAAATATATATATATATAGTTACTCAAACAAAGAATTCTGTGATTTTCCTTCAAAAATCCTTTGCCAAGAAGTTGGGATGCATAGCTTGGGCGGCCCAAAATTTGCTTAGCCCTGATCCTGCAACTGGATCCACACAGACAAACCCTCATGCTTGGATCCGTGGAGGTGCTAGAATCTGAATCAATGGATTCAACTACATGATCAGCACCTTGTTTTGTCTCTATATCATGCCAGCTGGGTTAGGGCAAGGAGAAAGCAACGCCAGGAGATTGGAAAAATCACACTTTGGCCTGAAGAAGTCAGGACTGATCACATAGTCACAACTTCAGTGTGTTCACACTACAAACAGGGGAAATCTGTACAATAGGTCTCGGTTCTAATATTCTGCTCTCCTTGTCCATGGCATTCCCATTGGGAAAAGGTCGTTTTGCCCTCAGTGATGTAACCATCATCACTTCCTTAAAGCAAAAGGATAGATAGCAAACAAGGTAACATCCAGGGATTGATCCCCCGTTCCTTTTGCAATTGAACCTCCCATGAACGCTAAGGGTAGCTTTAGGTAGGCAAGAAATGGAGAATTAGCCCTGTGCTGAGCACACAACAATCTGTCCCCATACCCACCCCTTATCTTTACTCACAGATCAAAAACAGAAAAGGAGTACTTGTGGCACCTTAGAGACTAACAAATTTATTTGAGCATAAGCTTTCATGAAAGCTTATGCTCAAATAAATTTGTTAGTCTCTAAGGTGCCACAAGTACTCCTTTCCTTTTTGCGAATATAGACTAACACAGCTGCTATTCTGAAACAGATCAAAAACATTATCAATTCCTTTGCTTAAAAACAAAACATAATTAACACCTAGATTTAAGACACAAAACAACTGTTTTGTCTTTTACAAGTCGACCTTTGTTCAGGTTTCAGATGCTAGCCGCTCTAATCAGCTGCTAAATGCTGTAGTCAACTGCTACTTTAACAAACTCAAAGTGACCAGAGCAGAAGTTAGAGCTACCATATCACATTATCTTAGACACTGTCAGGTTAAATCTGAGCAAAAAGTTTGGTTTTGCAAAAATCAACTTTTCCCAGCGTAAGACCCTGTTGAACTCTCCATCACTTGGAGTCCTTATATCAAGACAGGATAGCTAGCTACAAGATTTTCTCTATAACTATGTTATTGAGCTCAGTGCAGGAAGTACTGGGTGAAATTATCCCACTTGAGGCATGCAGGAGGTTTTGCTAGAAAAGTAGATGATCATAATGGTTCCCCTGGCCTTAAGCTCTTTGATTGTGAACCATTAGAAGGGTTTCTGTGATTTGTTTTGTTTTAATCCTAGTGAAAAACATTTTTATTTGCTGTAAATACAATCCTTGAGTGTATGAAACCCAGACACTGTAGCATTTCCCTCGCGCACAAGAAACAATGAAACTGACTAGTCCATTATCACTATCCAAGTTGTGAGAAATGCAGAAGATAAGCAAAACAGCATAAAATAGATGGTTAACATGGTTTTCAATTGTAATAATTTCTGGTGTTAATAAAATAACAGAGAAAAGAAAATATATATTTTTAAAAATAGAAGTTTTAACCTGACAGTGACCTTTTAATGTGATTAAAAACACAAACAAGACAGTCTATAGAGTTGAATAGTCCTATATTTAACTAAACTAATCACATTTGAGCTTGGAGAGTTTTTGGAGGAATTGGGACCCCAAAATGTGGAATTTGCTATTCATGGAGGAATTGAGCTTTCCAACTGCTAATCCCAAAAGCAGATTTCTTGAGATGCTTTCTGGCATATTTAATTCCTCCCACTCCCAATTAAAAAGATTTGGGAAAAACATTGCATACCTCTTACTGGACACAGATAAAATGTTACTAACTTGTTATACAGGTAAATAGTATCCAAACAAAATACCCATATAAAATTTTCAAAGTAACTGAAGATAAAACCCCTGTCATTCAGTTATCAGGTTTGGAATGTATTTATATTTTTCCATAGTCCTTTTAAAGACATAGTTATTAAAAGATCCAGTGCTACAAACCACTAAATCTACCTAATCTAATCTAGTTCATACACATATTGTACAATATTGCCTAGTACTTATTACATACCAAGAGGAAAAGGTGTTGACTTGAATTACGGTAAATGTGCTTTTTTTTAAAAATAGAGCCACAACATAGTTTGATCAGCATGCAACAAACTTTCTTTAGCTAGTATATAGAAATTGCCTAATACAGTTAGAAAAAATAATTAGACTGAGGCTAGAGACATATTTGTCGAAGGAAATTAAGAGATCAGACTGAAATGTTGGAGCTTTTGCCACTTTAAGACTCTTAAAATTCTCAGGTTTATGTACTCTCCCTCCCCCAAACATTACATCAATGTTTACAAAGCATATTGTTGGGTCCATTATTTTTGCTACTATTCTGTAATTATTTCAGAATAATTTTAAGTCCCTCAGATAAGATATAACAATAAGCAGCTACGTTCTCCATCTTATACAACTCGATGCTTTATTCTTACTTATTTGTGGTCTGCATGGAGAAGCTGTCAGTGCATTGCAGTGACAGGTCAAGAATCCATTGGCTCCTAAACATTACATGGGACCTCAGGTTCTGAAATCACAGAACAAAATACTCCCTTGCACCTAGAATAGCAAACCACTTTGAGACAGCAGTCAAGTCTTCATTAAAAATTATGAGAAAAACCCCTAGTAGAAAAAGCTTAACTGCCACAAACTCTTTGAGATACTCCAGACTCCTAAAAATGCTCCACAGTTTTGGGGAATGGGTGTCTCCAAGCATAAGATTTTGAATCACCTGAATGATCTAGAGAAATACCCCACTAATCTAGCACATGGTACTGTTTGAGAAAGCTGCTCTTTGCTTAGCAGTTGATCGAATGTACAGTACAGTACTTCTCTTTACTGCATTAACCTACAGGATTTGCTCTACAATTAACACCTGATGTGCCTTTTTGCTGTTCTTAAATCAACAAAATATACATGCTGTGACTACTATGTCTGGTAGATTTCCCCAACCGCTCTCCTGTGCCTGTACTCTGGGGAAGGCATCCTTCTCTTTCGGTTCACTTGACAATGCCTGTGTGTTACTGGGATTGCATTAAGCAACACAACTCTTTTTTTAAAGTGAGGAGGGGCATGTGCTCATTAGCGCTCCTTCTTGGGTGGCAAACGGAGGTTTCTCTTTGCTACACCCTGTCAAGAAAGGAAATCTCCTTTCCTGTAGTAGAGTAAAACGGTATTATTTCAGGTCAGTCCACAGTATAGCATGTTAGCAGAGGAAGGTGGCACTTCACAAGATATGTACCCAGAAAGAAGGAACAGAATGCAGAAGCTAGAAACCACCATGATGGAGGAATGAGCAGCAAAAACTAAGGGGGTTTGTAAATTGTGAAACGTCGTATCTGACAATGTGCTAGTAAATCACATCTCAAACTGCAAGTCTGATGTTTGACTCACATTTCCAGTGACCAGAATTGCAGCTAATTTGTTAGCTCGCCTCCTCCATTAGAACTGTCCGGTCTAACCAAAGCGTACTCCACTTGTATTCCCATCGAACGTGCTTCAGCAGCAGTGTTCGCCAAGTACTGTATTAAAGACACTTGCTGGTAATTTGGCACAGTTTAAAACCATGGCAACAATCGTTTTATAGCTAACGTGATTCTTGGATGTGGAATTTTTTCTAAAGACACAGTTGTAGTTCCTTTTTTCTTTTCTTTTTTTTATGATTTTTAAGGAGATAGATCTTATAAAAAACAAAAATCCTGTTAAACAGTTAATTCCTGCTCTTTTCAGATCAGATGTTTGCTTTCCAATCTTTCAGGCATCACCAAAAAAAAAAATCAAAAACCAAAAACCAAGACAAAACCAAAAAACCCCACAAAATCTGTATTTTATGAATTTCTGAAACAAAATTAAGAAAAATATCTTCCCCTGCTCAAAAAAACATTGCTGCAATTTTTTAGGGTTAATACTGATCTGAAACAGGGGTGCATGAATGACAGCCAGAGAAGTGAAACAAGAGGTGTATGTATAATTTCACAACTAGGACTCATGCCCCATGGCACCTGCTACTTGGATGGAGAGGGCATACGGCCCTCCCCCTTATCTTCTATCTAAGGTCACTCTTCCAGCTCCTCAAGAACTGATTGAACATGCAATGCACTTGAGGTCAGAGTTCCAGCAAACAAAACCTTGACAGCATGTTTAAAAAACAGAAGCAGTTCCCCCCTTCCTTGCTCATTAAGACCTGTCACAGCAGGGTCCCACTGTGCTCTCCAAGGAAAGCTGTGAAGACTGGCGCAGAAGTGGACCTGTAGTGGGATCTACCATCGAGGAGGTAGGGAAAAGCTTGTACCAGCCAATTGCTAAAGTTGTCAAATCCAGTTCTTCCAAGAGAACCCTGGCAACTCCCATGAAGTGTTTGCGCTCCATGCGTCCATAGTTCCCCCAGACTATCACCTTGGAAATGAGAGGGGGGACCACAGTTAGTTCTCAAGTAAAGAGCACCAGGAGATTCATACTTTAGTTTTTGAAAAAGACAAAGATATTCACACTGAGCCAGATCCAAAGCCCACTCAAGTAAATCCAAAGACTCCCCTGGACTTTCATGGGCTATGGATCAGACATCCACTTTTTACATCGTGGAAAATACAGTCCTAAATCTCCACACCTTGCCACACCCCATTCAAAATAAAATAAGAGACTTTAGAAAAAGTGTTGGGCTTGTGCTACAAAATCAGCGACTGCATCTATTAGGCCCCAAGTTTATGGTTTTATATGGTTTTGCAAAGCTTAATATTGTAAGATTTGTTTTCTCCCCAGAAAAAAAAAATCTGAGCACTCTCAAGTGTGTGTGTATTTTGTCTCGGGTTTAAATATTCTGCAGAATTTGTAACAAACCCTGCAACATTGGACAGGGACATCAAGTCTCTCTGTGCCTTATCTCCCCATCTGTAAAATAGGGATACCAGTACTTCCTGTCACCTACCCTTGTTTGGTTAGGCCCTGATCCTGCCAGCTGATTGGCACAATCCCATTAACAAGAATCTCAGCAAAAAAGAATTTTTAAAAAATATTGAATTCATTCTTAGAGCTGAATCTTTCAGCCAGAGCTCAATTAACTCCCCGCCTTAGTAACAGTGAGAAGAGACAGGAGGTCTGCAAATCAAGCGTGGATCTAGAGGAACAATCTGGCCCCATATATTCTGTTTTTCTTTTAGTTTTGCATTAGCCTGAAGCTTGACACACGAACGAGACCAGATGCTCATTTCTCCTTCAAACTGCTTGAGTCATTTAAGCCTTTTTTAGGAATGGAAGAATCGGGGGGAAAGTCTAGTGATTTTAGATGCGTTTGGATCTGCTAAAATAAGGGCCAGATTCTGATACACTTACATTGAGCAGTACCAGGACTACTCCGACAGGATTCAGTGGAATGACTCCTGGAGTAAGGTACTATACAATGCAAGGAAGGGTTACAGATAAAGTAATAAGTGACAATTATAAAAAGACAAATATTCTAGGCACTTAAGCTCCCTCAGAAGTTTCTCCTGTGCAAGCATCCTGTACGTGGATCAGATGTTCATGCAAGTTTCATCACATTGTAATTCAGGGGGCAGTATACTTGTTTATATCAATATTTAAGTATTTTAAGTGATCTTTTGTGCAAGCATTACAGTGGAAATTGAATAGACTGAATGTCACAGAAGAGGCCTGCTGAGAGAGATGGCAGAAATGGGTCCACTGAACTGGAAAACCATGGTTAGACATTAGCTGTCAGAGGACTAAGTAGCAGCACCAAGAGCAAGCTCCATATTTGCTTTTGCATCCAGGCCTTGTGAAACATAACATATGGTGATGACCCATGGTTACTCACCCGGAGAACAGGCCAGAAGCTACGGATTAGCAAACTAGCTCTGCAATACAAGATGCATGCTTGGAGTTACATGGAGAGAAAGGAGAACAGACAGGGGGAAGAAAGTCTCCAAGACTACAAGGGAGACCTAATGAAAAAGGGCTGACAAGGACACAGGTGGCGGTGAAAGCAGAATCACACTTACGACGCAATGGATGGTACAACAGGTGCAGCAAGGGCCATCGCAGTGAAAGAACAAACAAACAAACTGGAAGCTTGTACACAATCAAAATGGTCCCATTTGGTTCAAGACAGAGGTGATCAGTGACCTCAGAGTGAGGCCTCGGTTCTGCAGAGGAGAGGATGAGCGTGATGATGATGATGACTGAAGATGAATGGTGCCATCTGGCTAATCCCTAGCAGCTTCCAGCTTCCTCCCATAGTCTCTGTATTAGCAGAATATTGCAACTTTCTCAGGGCAGAGCTGCTGCCTCACCTGTAAGGTATCAGTAATGGGGAGGGGAGAAGATACATGCCAAATTAAGTCAAATTATTATTCAGAGAGCTAGAATTCAGGGGAGCTAGACACTGAAGTCAGTGGTTTGGCTGGGATATAAATTAGCATAGAATTCAGCCCCTATTTTTATTCTCCTTGAATAAGCTACAATGAGACATTAAGCTGCCTTTTTTAAGTCGCATAATTCAAGTGGAGTGGGCTTGGGAATAGCAGAACCACCGAGTTCTGTCCAAGGATCCCACCCTGCTAGCTCAGCGTATGTCATTCCCTGAGTACTGCTCTCCTGCTAAGAGCCAGCTACCTGGGCTATTCCCCAGCTAAGTGAAACATCTCAGAGGGCATCATTCTGTTGCCTGTGTTTAGTTACTTTTTGTTGGCAAATAGTTTTCACTGCCCCACTCAGCACTGATGGTTGTAGCTGGGCACAAGGTTTCTAAATGACATGTGCCATGGGCTGTCCTGCACAGCCATCGATCATCAAGAATTACTGACTGGCGAGGTGACTGCTGACTAAGGCCAACATCCATCTTGTCAGACACATGGGGTGTGTGGAGTTTAAATCAGCATACAGAATGTTGGATACTTCCTGAATGTTTTCCACAAAAGCAGCTGGTTCTCTATGGCCATGAATCTCTTATGTGCATCTGGTGGGTGTGGGTTGGTTGTTTTTTTTAAAAACACTAAAATTTCAGGAGGAGGTTGAGGACATGCAGACTACGATAATCATGATCCTGCACTGTGTTGGGTTATGCTGGACTCATCACTTCTCATGGCGACAGTGACATGGACACCCTCCCACCTTACACTGGCCAGGAGAAGGTACCCTTTCTTCTCAGATGAGGAGTTAGCCACTGTGATCCAGGGTAAGTTGTTGAAGCTCACTCTACTTGGGTGCAAACATGAGAGCCACAGAGCAGCTGTACCTTGTACAGCATGTGACAATGCATCTCCGAAGAACAAAAGCTGATAAAAGCATATCCCACAGATTTGCCTTATACTCCACTGGCTTCCTCTCCTTTCTGGATTGAGTTAAAATTCCTTATGATTTACAAAACTCTTCCTGGGCTTGGATCTAGCTACCTGAATGGCTGTCTGACCAGCATCCCTGAGCGATCAGGATGCTGCATGCCAGAGGAGCAATTTGGATGGGGAAGCTCAGGGTGCAATTCCGGAGCCCTTGGGGGCCGAGTGTTCTCTGCAGCAGGGTCCCAGCTGTGGACCTCCTTATTAGAGAGAAAACAGGCTGAGCAAAACCCAATCATATTCCTAGCAAACTGCAAGCCCCACGTTTTTGCTAACACATTTTCCCAGTAACACACATTGTACCCATGGGAGTTCGATGGCTGGGATGATGGGAAATAAGAACAACAAAAAAATGAGAAAACAAGGGAGAAAGAGAAAAGGGGCAGAGAGAGAATAGGAAGCAGGGAAACCTAGCACTGTGGGGAGGCAGAGAGAGACCACCTCCAGAGAGAGACCACCTCCCTTGTTCCGCGACAGACAACCGGTTCTAAAAGAGCTTCTAAATTTAACTGGCCAAAAGTGGCGCCTTAGGCACCGATTCCATGGGTGCTCCAGCCCTGGAGCACCCAAGGGGAAAATTTGGTGGGTGCAGAGCACGCAGAGGCAGCTCCCCGCCCCACCCCCGGCCCCAGCTCACCTCCACTCCGCCTCCTCCCCTGAACGCGCTGCCCCGCTCTGCTTCTTTGCCCCCCAGGCTTCCCGTGAATCAGCTGTTCGCGCGGGAAGCTTGGGTAGGCTGAGAAGCAGGCTGCGGCTTCCCGCTCAGTGAGGTGGAGGTGAGCTCAGGCAGGGGGGGCGCGAGGAGGGCCACCCGCACCACAGCAGGTAACCCAGGGGGTGGGGGGCGACGCAGGGGAACTGCTCCTCGCCCCAGCTCACCTCCGCCACCCTCAGCCTGAATGTGAAGCCACCGCCTGCTTCTCAGCCCTCCCAGGCTTCCCACCGAACAGCTGATTCGCGGGAATCTGGGGGCGGGGGTGGAGAAGCGGGGGGGGGGGGCGGTGCGTTCAGGGGCGGAGGCGGAGGGGAGGTGAGGTGAAGTGAGGTGAGCTGGGGCCAGGTGCGGGGTGGGGAGCTGCCGGTGGGTGCTCTGCACCCACCAAATTTTCCCCGTGGGTGTTCCAGCCCCAGAGCACCCAGGAAGTTGGCGCCTAAGGCTCCACTTTTGAGGTGATCAGTGGGGGAGCAGCCGCTCCCCCTGCTCCCCCCTAGCTATGCTTCCCCGCCCCTAGGAGCCAGAGGGACCTGCCGGATGATTCCTGGGAGCTGTCCCAGGTAAGCACCTCTGGGACTCCCCACCTTGCCCCCCGGCAGGTGCCTCTGGCTCTTGGGGGGGGGGTGGGCACCCACTACGGTGGCCCACGAGACCCTCCTGCCCGGTTCTGGGGGCAGTTAGGGGACAGGGGAGAGGGGTGGATGGCAGGGATCCTGGGGGGAGGGCTTCAAGGAACACGGGGGGGTTGGATGGGACAGGAGTCCCGGGGGGTGGGGTGGGCAATGACCCCCTCGTGGGGTGAAGAGGGAACCCGTTGTTAAGATTTTGGCAGCTCATCACTGGATACGGGTAGTGCTAAATAACTTTGCTTGGCACTTAGATACCAGGGTGATAAATACAATGGACAGGCAGATGAAATGAGAGGTCCAGAAGAAACCTGACCTAGGATGAGCCAGTTAAAAAGCAGATAGCTGCATATGCAATCTAATTGGCTGCAACATGAGTTCAGAGGAAGCTGCTACTGACTGATAGGGAGCTAATCAGGATGAATTAATCTGCATGAGGGATGTGATTGGTAACCAATGTTTAGGGCCCTACCAAATTCACAGCTGTGAAAAATGTGTCATGGACTGAAATCTGGCCTTTTGTGTACTTTTACCCTAGACTATACAGATTTCACGGGGGAGACCAGCGTTTCTCAAACTGGGGTCCTGCCCCAAAAGAGGGTGGTGGGCGAGGTGTCGCCAAGTTATTGTAGAGGGGTCGCAGTATTGCCACCCTTACTTCTATGCTGCCTTCAGAGCTGGGAGGCTGGAGAGCGGTGGCTGCTGGCCAGGTGCCCAGCTCTGAAGGCAGCACCCCGCCAGCAGCCGCAGCACAGAAGTAAGGGTGGCAATAATACTATTCCATGCCACCCTTACTTCTCTGCTGCTGCCTTCAGAGTTGGAACAGGACCCCTACAGTTACAACACCAAGACAGTTCAGATTTAAATATCTGAAATAATGAAATTTATGATTTTTAAAATCCTATAACGGTGAAATTGACCAAAGTGGACTGTGAATTTGGTAGGGCCCTACCGATGTTCCACACTTCAGTAGAGATAAGCAGTAGAAACTTTAAGACTAATTACTCCAACATTGCCAGCCAATCAACAGCCAGGATTTTTTGTGTGTAATAGATTTGGATGTGAATTAACAGTACAAAACCTTTTCTACCCCCTAAAACTAAGGAGAAAGGTTGGAAGTGTCCATAATGGGGCAGTATATGTATCACAGCCAAAGAACAAAGGCAGATGCAGAGGAGACATTTGAGCAGGAGCTGGACCTAGAAGATCACTCTTAGTCTAGATAAACAATGAAAACAAGCTGCATTCCATGATTCTTTAGCTACTTTGTACCTGGCAATGGAGAAAAATGGGCATTTTATCAGTAGACCCACATGCCAATGTAACCCAACAGGGTTTCAAATAAGAACCCATCTGAATAGGAGGACAACATTTTTCCTCTATGTTTGTCAAATCCAGATTGAGTGCATTTGGTACAATAAGTTATTGATTCATAAATATTTCCCATTACTGTTAATTATTCTGATTCCTTAAACTCCGTATACTTTGGTGGAGGCTAAGTGCAGAGAGGGGAAGACATCTCACTTCTTCTCAGAGGTGCTCTTACCTGTAATACTTTGCCTTGTGGGCTCTCCGCAAACAGTAACACCTGGTTGTACAGGGGGTCTAATGATTTTCGAGCCACTTTTGTCTTCTTTTTTGCAATGCACACTCCATTTTCTAGTAGATATGCCTTGATGTAAGCAGCTGAAAGAAAAATGTATGGTCAAAAAAGGTAGAATCATAATGGTTCATGTTAGAAATGGCAGGATAAAACTTCTCAAATATGATTACAAAAGAGATGTTTTCAGCAAAGAATTTTCTATCCAACTGTATTTTCAAGCAAGCACAAACAGTATGTGCTCCCAGCTGGGCAAGGCATTCTCTGTTCCAGGCAGAGTCAATATTCTACCTGTCCTCAAGTGCTCCAGGAGGAAGGGGTGCAGTGGGCTCTGAGTCACTTCAAACAGACTGAAACACGCTACCTGGAAGGGTTTTGGAGCCAGGTTTGGGGGTCAGTCCTCGTGCCTGAATGATATCCACTTCTAGCTGTCCATTTCGCTCCTGTAAACCAATTTCCACATCTCCTACATAACAAACCGGAAATGATTGAAGAGAATCAGATAGCAAGAAGGCTTTTACACAACAAGTCTGATTGTTAAACTGTTTCAAAAAATCCTCATGTCATGCACTGGCAACAACTGCAAGAAAAATGTTGGCCTAAAGTGCCTGTTTCCCTCCTCCATTACTTGATCACAGCGTTAGAGGGGGGTAACTCTGGGGCGATTCAAGCCCACATTTCCAAAAATGATCTCTTATGGTCTCCTAACCCCAGATGTGGAGACTCAGGCTAGTGCCATCTAGTCTCTAATCTCCCCAGAATTAGAGGCCTCTTTGGAAAATGCAGTTGTGATGCACCACAAGAAAATCCTTAGAGCGTTTGTGTGCTTCAGCGCATCGGAGAAATGTGAAGCTGCCCAAGATGCATTTAGAGGATGCCCATTTTGGCTTGACCTTGCCTTTCGTATTTGAAGTGTGTCGGAGGGACAGGTAATGCTGCCGCTTACATAGCATTAACTAGAACGGGATGACACAAATCAAGAAAATCTAACAGCCAAGCACATTTTATCAAACTGAGAACAGGGTCTGGGGCATGGGAAGAGAGGTGCTGGGCAGGTTAGTGGGTGGCTTGTGGGAGTGATACATACAGTATGCATTTTAAACTGATCTCTGCCTTTCTGTTCCTTACCCATGGAGGTGGTGGCCAAGGTCTGACGACCAACAAATTGTGCAGGACCCATGCTCCCCAGGAAGTCACTAAACTGCCCGGCAGATGCCAGATGGATTCCGCTGAAATTCAAGCTGCAAAATAAATTGATTTAGGCAAATCATTATTTCAGTACTTGAAAGCAACCTGCTGATTTAACAGTCTGATTTAATGTATGCTTGAAATGAATAGCTATATTACGCAGGCCTCTTCCTTTCAGAACTCATTGACTTCCATGCAGTCTAGTTACACGTGATGCATTTAAAGTCCCCTTCCCCCATCCAATAGTTCTGGAGTAGTTAGCTGTGATTACAATATTTCTTTATCTATAAATTAATCACCTAGGATTAAAAAAAAAAAAATCAACTCTCCTGTCCCTGGTTCAGGTGCTTCCCATCACCCCTTCCCTGCAGGATTAAAGGTGAGCAATATCTGGGGTGGCCTGTAATTTATTGCCTGGTAGTGGTTCCTCCTTCCCCCTTTTCAAAAAACAAAACAAGGACAATAGCACTCTGGGGCATGGGGGGTTTCAAAGTGATTGAGCTCAGGTGAGGGATGCCAAACTGAGACACCTCCCTTCCCCCCGGAATATGCATCTTTCCTGACCCCCAGGAACCCCATCTAAGGGTGGGAGTAGTACATTTTGCATTCTGTATCAAATGCTTTTGCAGCCTGGCAGCATCCAGCACGTTCCCGGAGTAGTTTTCATTCAGCAAAGGGTATGAAATGATCATGAAGACTAATCCTGCATCCCAGGATGAATATGCAGGATTTACAGAGTGTACCTTCAAAGGGGGGCAGGGTGAGAAAGGAAGATACAGCACTGCAGCCAAAATAAAATAAAAAATGGAGCTGTTAGGGATGCAAGCGTGTGATATGCCATTTGCAAGGCACCTATGGCCTTGTCTGCTTTGGGGTTTTAGCCATTGGTGTAGCTACATGGGTGCAAACCTACAGTGTAGATGTGGGGCACAGCAGTGTAAGCTGTGCTGGTGCAAATCACAGTTTACACTGGTGCGCTGCATTTACACTAGGGGCTTGTGCCAGTGCAGCTACACAACTGCCTAAAAAGCCCTTGTAGACAAGGCTTGAATCGTGTCCCACAGGTTCCTAGTCTGTTTATACATATGATTGGCCCTGCTTTTGACCCATCTTTCCCACAGAAGCTGCTACACATGGATGCTAAGTGTAATTATGAGTCCTCTGTAGTCACATCCCCACAGGGGGAGATACGCCTGCTTAGTGACACACTTCACAGCTTCTTAAAATTAGGTCCTTAAAACAAATCTGTAATAAGGGTCAAATGTTCACTAACGCTCAGTCTCAAATCAGTACAAATCAACTTTGCAAAATGGTAGTTAACTTACACTAACACAGGGGCTGGCGAGGGGCTCTGCTTGGCTGCAGGATGGTGGGGAAGAGACGTTAGACTCACGTATATACTATTTAGTCAGCCGCAATTACTCTTATTAGCTATCCACAAGCCCAGCCTCAGCTCACTGCGCATATTTATTTCCCCTTATGAGTAGCAAACCTGCCCGAAGAAATCAGAGAGAGCGGCATGATAGCCCAGCCCGAGCCGCACACAAGCAACTGAGGGCACATCGCCCACTCACACATCAAGGGCCAGATTTTTAAAAAAGCTCAGCGTGCTGGTGCTGTGGAAAATCTGGCTAGAAGCGTCACAGTGGGAGCTGCTGGGTGCTGAGCACCTGAAAATCCAGCCCTGAGCACTTTCAAAATTCAGCCCAGCGCAAAATGCCCACAGATCTGCATTAAGCTTGGGGGAAACCCTCTGCACAGGGATCAATTTCCCCCTCAGTCTCCTTGAATTAAGAGTTTTCACCATGTGTCTCCTGGTTGTGCAATAGTTCCAGGTGGCATTTCCAGACAAGCCTCACATGGCATGATCTAGCACTAATTGCAGACAATGCTGATGCTTTTGCTTTATTTTGGATTCAGCTGTTGAAGTCTGCTTCACTGATTCCTCAGCTGAGCGAGGCACCTCCCCGGTGAAGCATGCTATCCTCTGGGGGAAGGTGTAACTACTGGCTGCAGTCTGCTTCCAATCCATGCTATACTCCCACTTCTCTTCCTGGCTTTCTTCTCCCCGCTCTGCTGGAGGATGGAGTCTGTCTGCTCTGCTCTGCGGCGGCACTCTCCCAAGTTAGTGCTGCTGGGAGCAGAGGAACAGGACAGATGTACTGAATGTGAGCTGGAGCCCTGGAAAAGGGACCTTTGGGTCCAGTCCTGCACAGACACAGTGCTTACTACTGGGAGTAGTGAGTGGCTGGCGGGGGTGGGAGGGCCAAAACGGAGCAAGTAGCATTGTGACCCGGTGCGTGGGAGTCGCAGCACCACTCAGGTCATGATGGGGGGGCCATGGGTCCAAAGCTATGGGACACTGTGACCCCATGCACCAGGTCACAATGCCACTCAGTCACATTTGGCCCTGTCATCCTGTCATGACGGAGGGCTGCAGGGCCAAACCTGAGAGGACAGTAGGGTGGTCCGTGCTGCTTCTCCTTACCACTACCAGGGAACCAGCTCCTGCGCCAGCTCTCCCCGCCAGGGGCCTGCCTGGCCTAACCCCACTTCCAGCAGCCCACAGTCCCTCTGCTCTGCCCCCAGAGCTTGCTTAGTGACAGCTTCAAGCCTTGCTACAAGTGCAGGGAGCTGCAGTGAGTGCCCGCATGGGGGAGCCGGGCAGGAAAGGGGCAGCAAGGTGCCCGTGGGAGGCAGACATGAGAGGGGTTTGCCTAGGGCTGAGTGATGGGGCTCCGTGGGTGATTCCATTTTGTTTGCTTGCACTGAGCGGGAGTTTTGTTGGAGAAACTTAGAGCCGGAATCCCTTGAGGCACCATGCGTTGGGCACCCCATGTGAAAAAATTGCTGAGGGTGCCCCTGTGAGCAGCCCTGTGGCTGTAAAACCTGCAGTGCAGAAATCTCCCCTCTCTGGATGAGACACATGGGTTGGGGGCGGGGGGAAGGAGGGGGGAGAAGATCAGCATCCCCGCCTCTCTTGCTTTAGCTATTGTTCCCACCACTGGATGTTCTTCCAGGATCACCCAGCCACTGTGTCCTGCATGCTGCCTTCTCTCCCGCAGCTGGAATCCACCCAGGGTCCCCAGTCGCTGCCTATTCCCGCTGTGGTCTCCTCTGGCCACTGTCCCCACCCACTCCATGCAATCTGGGACTGCTTCAGCTCCACGCAGCCCTAGCCTATGCGGATGGTGCTGCACCTGGGTCTCAGCCGCCCCCTCTTGCCTTGTCAAAAGGCAACTGCCACTGGAGGTGGGGAATGGCGAACGGAGTAACTACGTGGGTGCCCACGAGGCCCCAGCACGCGTGAGCTGCCGGTGGCACATCCCACGGAAGCCAGCATAGCTACCCACAGGAGTGAGGCACCATGCTTGGTGTTCGCAGAGTCAGGCTAGTTGGTGGGGAATTCACAAGAGCCCTTCTGTCCCCATGGGCACTGGCAATAATCCTGGGCCAAAACAATAGTTCCTGCCTAGAAAAGTACTATGCGCCCTCAAGCAAAGCCACACTTCTGCCTGGGGAGAGGAGAGGAAAATAAAGCTGTCTAAAAAGTTAGCAAGCCTGAGAAGAAACATCTGCAGAAAGGATTGAGCTAGATCAGCTAAAATAAGGACCTTCAAAGTCAGTTTTATGTATTGTATGTGCTCTGGAGTTTATACAGCAGCTTGGGAAGCTGCACTGGCATCTGCAAGGAAACCACTGGGCTCTTCTGGCAGAAAGTTAGGTGGATCAAGTGAGAACAAATTCTTTCCTTTGCCATAGTTCAGATCAAATGACAGCTCTTGGGAAGACGTGCAACAGATACCAAACTTAGCAAGGGATGCACTGTCCCGCTGCTCTCAGGGGAGAATCATCACTTGGAGCGGTCAAACTCAGGCTTGTGAAGTATCCATGGACACAGTTTAGCAGAAGACCTGCCCCTGGCAGGGGGTTGGCCTGGGCGATCTATTCTTGGTTCCAACCTCAGGTACCGCAGCAGACTTTGAGATGCATCCGTTTCCTGGTTCAGTACAAGTTTCTCTTTGGAACTTGCAGTGTGGCTCAAACCTGCAGGACTGAACCAGAGGATTTCTGAAAGCTCCCTCATTTCCTCCTTCTGAAACTGACAGCAGCCGCAGAACAGCTCAAGTGTGACAATTCACTCATTGCTCGGCTCTTTCAAACTCAGGCTGGCTGTTCCTGAGAGTTCTCCCCCGCCGTTTGCAGCTTCACAGTACACAGGGCACTCAGCAGCAGACTTTCCTGCCAGTCCTTTGAAGAAATTCATCTGTTTCTCTCCAACTGCCCTTGATTCAGCAATAATCTTTCCAATTGAATTCTCAGGTTGGGAGCATTGGCAGAGACACACGGTTTACAAGTCGGCCAGCCTCACACAAAAGAGGCAGCTCCAGCTTGGGTTACAGCCAGCAGATGGTTTTCACACACACTGGAGTGAATCTGAAAGGGCTTTATTATCCCATCGCTGAGTATGCCTCAGCTCTGGCCTCATTTCCTTTCCTCTCAAATCAAACACAGCGGATATGGAGAAGAGTCGCTTTCCTTCTGAAACCCTCCACCCTACCGTTACAATCTCTCCTGCCCTCAGTCTGTGAAATATAAGCAGAACGAAAAGGAGTACTTGTGGCACCTTAGAGACTAACAAATTTATTTGAGCATAAGCTTTCGTGAGCTACAGCTCACTTCATGTAACTTTTTTTTTTGACACGTGTCAACTTCAGCATATTTTCATACAGTTTAGAAGATGAACTCATGGGGTTCTTTTGTTTCCATTCAATATTCAAATTCAGATGCTATTTGACAAAAGACCCTCCACCTTAGATAGAGGAAAAGGCCACAAATTGGCTCTGACCAAATAATGTGCTGATTTTTCTTCTCCACACCCAACAAAAAGCTACTAAAAATAGCTGCCAGAAATAAGGAGGCAGCGTTTCTCATTGGACTTGCAAAGTGCCTGCTGTAACTAGTGAAGCCCCTGGGGCCAGGCAGAGCAGGGTTGTTGCTGCAGTACTAGGCTCCTGCTGCAAAATAACACACGCAAAGATTGTCAGGTGACATTTGTCAGCATTTTCACAAGCTTGGCAGAGAGTCTGTACTCTGTACCCTTTAGACAGGCAAGTGCAGGGGCTGAAGCTATGGCTGGCCTGAATATGGCTGCATCCCAGATCGCGGAATAGAAAAGGGAATCCATTTCTCTTTCACGTTCCTCTACTCCCATTTACACTGACTAGAACCCTTTTGTCATGGTCGCATTTGAATGGAATTAAGGCTGATGGATTTTTCATGTGGAACTTGACTCCTTCGCTGACCAACAGGTATGTACAGCACTGGGAAGGTCAGTGGTGCCTGCTGGGCACGTGGAGGACCTGTTCTGTATGATCAGGGGAGATCAAAGGGCAGCCCTGCTCAATTACCCATGGCTGCAATAATCTTCAACAGAGAGGTGCAGACCACAGAGACAAGCAGAACAAACCATGGCCGTGTGTATGAAGATACCATGGCTGTTACTGAGTACTGATCCTGGAAAATTCAATGCCACACGCACAAGCCCCTACCACTTGGGCTAATGGAGTAGACCAGTGGTTTGCAACCTTTTTTCATTTGTGAACCCCTAAAAAATTAGAATGGAAGTGTGGACCCCTTTGGAAATCTTAGATAGCCTGTGGACCCCCAGGGTCCACGGACCACAGGTTGAAAACCACTGGAGCAGACAGCTAAGCAGGATTTATTATTGTTTAAATTGTAAACGGCAGGCTATTACAGTTGTTGCTGTTACCCACTAGAGGGAGACAAGATCACAGATACAGTCTTAGTTCATTAGATTTATAATGCAATGCACCATGTTAATCCAAACAGACATGCTGCGTTAGTACTCTGGTAGACAGATTTGCAAAGATATTAGGTATGCAATGTACTGGCAAAATGTGTATTTACCCTTGTTGGGTTTGCAAATGGAGTAATTA
This sequence comes from Natator depressus, assembly GCF_965152275.1. Taxonomy (NCBI): domain Eukaryota; kingdom Metazoa; phylum Chordata; order Testudines; family Cheloniidae; genus Natator; species Natator depressus. The sequence goes on from NC_134246.1 coordinate 19,915,547, forward strand.
CATGTGCAAGTGATGCACTTCTGGGAGGTACATTTGTAAGAACTCAGATGTGCAAAATTACATGATTTGTGCACACAATCCTAATAATTATGAGAGCAAATTAAGCCTGTATGTGCATATTTTACATATTTAGTTATACACCTTATGCCTTTAGAAATCTGCCCAGTGCTCTCTGCAGGCTGCATGCCTATCCTGAAGATTGGCGCATCTGAAACCTGTCCTATTTAGTGTAGTGCAAGTATGGCCTTAAAGGCCCCAGGCCAGTTGTTGATGCAGCGCCAGTGGCCCACCACCTGCCCCTGTGTTCCCCTGATGTTGTGCATAGCCCCAAAATTGCCATTGCTAGTTTTATGCCCTTCACTGCCAAAAGAGAATTCCTTCTTTGCTGGACCATCTCCCTTTAAATATTCAAATTCCAAAGCTGCTTTTTCAAAGCCTGTTTGGGTTTTGAACAGTGGTTGGGTTTTGAATTGTGGTTTGAAGAGTTAGGTGGACAATGCCAATGTCAATAATGAATGGTTTGAAGAAAATCCAGAGCACCAGAGCTTATCGCCTCTGTCCCGTGTATGGCTGTGCTCTTCCTTTCTTCAGCCCAGCCCATGCTGTGTTATGCATTAAGTATGCAGAGCTCCTCCCAGCACAGCCAGCTTAAGAAAGACGCATCATTAATTTCTTTTCTTGTCCTTGTGGAGTTTGTGACCTCTTTTCACATCTATTTTTAAATCACTTCTGGGATCTTGTGCACCAGGTGCTGTCATTAAGTTAGTGCAAGTGCCAGCTTTTTTATCTTACAGTTCACATATTCTGGGCTCTTTCTTTCCAACTTCCATTTGGTGTGTCCTGACTCTGAGTATCAGTGTCCATTGGAATATACCATTCTCTAATCTTCATATTTGAGCCTCCCTTACTCTTTTTAGAAGCTTGCTTTGCCTCTGGTGCAACTCAGAACAACCTGGTGGGTGCTCTAAATCAGTGGTTCTCAACCAGGGGTATGTGTACTCCTGGGGATGCGCAGAGGTCTTCCAGGGGATACATCTCGATATTTGCCTAGTTTTACAACAGGCTAAATAAAAGCACTAGTGAAATCAGCACAAACTAAAATTTAGTGCAATGACTTGTTTATACTGCTCTATATGCTGCTCTGTACAATGAAATGTAAGTACGATATTTATATTCCCATTGATTTATTTTATAAGTATATGGTAAAAATGAGAAAGTCATCAATTTTTCAGCAATAAGTGTGCTGTGACACTTTTGTATTTTTGTCTGATTTTGTAAGCAAGTAGTGAGGAGAAACTTGGGGTATGCAAGACAAATCAGACTCCTGAAAGGGGTACAGTAGTCTGGAAAAGTTGAGAGCCACTGCTCTAAATTGTGCCAGCTTGCAATAACCTGTTAATGACAGGCACTCACCGCTGGTGTGGAACCTCAGTTGTGTCTCTGCCTCAGTTTCCTCTTATGGACTATCAGTAACTTCAACGAGGTTTGTCGATAGTGAACAATGTCCCTTCAGGGTCTTGCTTATGTAATCAAGAGCCAAACACGGTATGCAAACAAGCCTTCAATCCAGCATCCTAGCTGGAGGGTTCAGGTATTCTTAGTCAGCCAGCCCCCAACTGAGTCCTCCTTTCTACTCCCTCCAGGGTTTTCACGTGTAAGACCTTCGCAACCAAGGACCCTCTTCTGGAGCCAGGCCTCCTGCCCTCAGGAACGGTTCCTTCCCTGGACTCTGCAGCTGTGCAGCTCTTCCCTGGAGCAGCGCGTAGTTCCCCAACAACCTGGCCCTCTTGCCTCTGTCGGTAAAGTCCTTCTGCTGGGGCTGAGCCTCCTGCTAGGGTTTTGCCCCTCGTAGCTCTCTTGGGACCAGGAGCACCTTTCCTAGATCCTCTTTTATAGTGAGCTCTTGAAACAGCTCCCCTGAGAAGACCCTCTCCTCCAGAGCTTTCTCCGTGTTCTGGGGCCTCCTGACTGAGCCCTCATAAGCCTTTTATTAGGCTCAGCTGCTCCTTACCTAATTAAGTGCCTCCCAGCCACTCAGACAATTAACGATCCTCAGGTGGGTCTGGGCTGGCTCATTCTCCTTAGCGGAGCCTGTCACAGGTAGGGTGGGTGTCTGACCCCTTCAGTGGGCCAGTTACCCTGTGACATGGCCCTACATCAGCAGTTATGCCAGCACAAAAGAACTGCGGCATGTCTCCTCCTTCCCCCTGTAGGGTCTTGGTGTAGAGCCCTTGTGCCAAAGAGCCCCCCAATGATGGGGGTATTCAGTAACAGCATGGCAGCCCCACGTCAGTGGGGCCATGCCAGACTCCACCCAATGGTGTAAAAAGGGGCTGTATCATACTGCGCAATCAGGACTTCCACCCCTACCACACAAGGTCTGTCCCAACTCTTTTCAACCATGTAAATCAAACGACTCCGTGAGCTCTGCAGGATCAGAATATCCGGCCTGACTTTAAAACCAACAGAGGGAAGTGATTCCCCACTGGGCCCTGGGCCTGACTCCCCATTACCTTACACCGGGTTCACACTGGTGGAACTGGGTTAACTTCAGTGAAGTTACACAGCCACAGCATATTCAGACAAAGGCTATTTTCTTTTCACGCCCTTCTGTAATTTTCATGGATTCACTGACACACTACAAGCAACAGGCTACTTGCGATCAACTCAAACTTTAAACATGGAAACGTTACTCAGAGATACTACAGTTAGTGCTTTCCACTAGGGGGTTAGGATTCCAATATTTCTCACGGCCTAAAAGGGAATGTCTCATAAACCGTATCTTTTTAAAGGCTCCTCCATTGTTCTGTATGTAGTATGAATATAAGATCGAGAACTCCTTCTGAAATGGCATGTGTTCAGAGACAGGATGCTGCAAGGATCAGAAATGATTATTTCCTAAAGACACATCACCTCCCCCAACTGTCAGTAATAAGTGAGTTGCCTGAATATGACCACACTACAGAATAAATGCAGTGGATAGCCTTTTAGAGTTAAGACTTTCTTTCATAGCTTCACTTACAACACAGGTCAGCCCTCTGTTTCTGTCTTCATAGGCTGTAAGAAGCAGGTGTAGCTGTCTCTGTAAGAAGCAGGTGTAGCTGTCTCAGGGAAAGGAGATAAGTTTCCTGTAAGACTGTGAACTTCTACTTCATCAGCTGCTACTTCATCACTTCACTGGAGGTGCAGAGAATTTCAGAGGTTCCACCCAGCAAGCCAGTTTCCATGAAAGAGGAATGTTCTGTGTAATAACTAGGCATCCCAGCTGTCCATAGGCATAGTTTGATTTCTATATTTGACGGGGCAGCTCCAGTCAGGCCACTGGGGCTATGCGCTGGGGAGGCAAATTCCACGCCTAGCCAAGGCTTGAGTTTTGTGGGGGGCAACACCCCCCTGCTCCCACCAAACTATGCCCATGGTTCTGTGTAATAATCTAGCTCATTTTTAAGGCCTCCCAGCATTCAGATTTCATAATCTGTCTAGTTTAGTGGCCAGCTGAATATCTGTCAGCTCAGCAGGATGCAGAATTTCTTTGTTTAGGTCATAGTATATTTAACCCAAACTCTCTCATTTTCAGTGTTGACAGTACACAGTGGACATTATTAGTCATTAGCATTCCTGAATTGCTACAAGAGAATAGTACTTTGGAACATGTCCAGTTAGGCAGCATGAATCCTGTTTCTTCCTTGGGAACCTTCACTTCACCTATCTGTCTTAAGGTTTTATATAAAACCCACCACCAGTGTCGTGAAGTAATGACACAGCTCTGTTTAGGCATCTCTGTTCAGCTACGCAACATTCTTTGCTATTTGAGCCCTACACCAGCTCTTCCACAAGCTCTGCTGATGCAGTCATAGCTCTGGTCCATAGCCCCCTCCCCACCAGCTACCCTAGTACTTTCTGCAGCAAAGCTTTCTAACAGCACGACGTACCAGCTAGTTTTCTGTAACATGGTGTTCTCCACTGGTATTGCAAGTTCCTTCTGTTGTATGATTTTTGGCCATGTTAACAACGTTATCAAAAAGTTCTTCAGTGAAACCTGCACAAGAGACCTCTCCCACCCGCACCTTATTAGGCAAGCTCCTAGTATCCCACCACAAAGTATCCTCAAACGTCCTGGATTCAAATCTACTCGGACTACATTACAAAATTACATCTATTAAGCAACTGAAATTTTCCAGTTCCTTGAGTGGTTGCTTGGGATGGGTTTCCCTGTAATTATACATACTGTCCAGAGTTGCTGGACAGGCTTGCTAATTTCCTCACATATTACACAATCACTCTTCTGCGCCTTCACTAGTCATCACCTGCTGAGCTCTTCTGAGACAAGCAAATCACCTTTGTTTCCTGCAACCTAATCATCCCAGCAGTAGTTAGCAAAAACAAGAAGGCCTACAAGCACCACACATTATAGCTTCTGGCCACCAGCAATCTTCTGTTCCAGGACTGCGTCTCCTCATGCAGCATTTAAAAAAAAAAAGGGCTGGCAGAGGGTTATGTAACAGTCCCTGCAGGGGCGCTGGAACAATTTGTATAGTGGGGGTGCTGATCGCCATTGAACCAAACTGTAAACCCTGTCTATAACGGAACGCACTTCAAGCTAGGGACTGATACAGCACCCCCATCTCCCCTCTGCACCCCTAGTTCCAGCACCTATGAGTCCCTGTTTGCCTCCTGAATGTCGTGTGACATCATTTTGTTCAGAGGGAGCAAAACCCCGGTATAACAGAGCTCGAGCAGAGGATAAGGCATGGAGGAACCAGGCTCAAACCTGAATTTCTTTGCTCCTTGTTAAACTATCAGATGTTTATTTGTAAGTTCCACACACAAGCCAAATTCTGATCCATTTGCTCATGACACTGTATGCTGGGCACGTACTGAAACAGGTAACTCTCCTCCTTTCAGACATTTTCAAATACCTATTTTTTAAAATTTCTCTTGAAAGTTATTTCAAAGTACTTACTGGTAATAGCACAACTACTGTGCTGAAAAAAAGATTGAGTGAGTTTTTTTGTATAAGAAAGATTAAAGAAACCAAGAGCACCATGCTGACGTTATAAAGGCTCTGGTAAGCACCTCTTTTTTAGACCCAACAGTACTTTAAAATAACTGTATTCTTATATAACACAACTTTAAATGAAATCATCTGGATTTCACACGCAGTGATATTCACACTTAATCCCCACTATAAACTAAGTCATTTAGAATTTTACACGAAGGAAAATTCTACCATTGTAATTCTATTGGATCTGAAATGAGATGAGTACAACTCTTGCTAGCCACACGCCCAATTAATTAAACATATGTGAAATGAGCGCATCAATGAGCGCATCAATCCAGTCATTTTTTAAAAGCATGTATAAACTCCAATTACTGGGAGCAGAGATTCTGTTCCCTCGTTCAGGAAGAAGAAAACTCCAGAGCAGAGGTCGGCAACATTTTAGAAGTGGTGTGCCGAGTCTTCATTTATTACTTTAATTTAAGGTTTCACATGCCAGTACTACATTTTAACGTTTTTTAGAAGGTCTCTCTCTATAAGTCTATATACTGTATAACTAAACTATTGTTGTATGTAAACAAGGTTTTCAAAATGTTTAAGAAGCTTCATTTAAAATTAAATTAAAATGCTGATCTTACACCGCCGGCCCGCTCAGCCTGCTGCCGGCCTGGGGTTCTGTTCACCTAGGCCGGCAGCGGGCTGAGCGGGGCCTGCGGCCGGGATCCCGGCTGGCAAGGGGCCGGCAGCCAGAACCCCAGACTGGCAGCGGGCTGAGCGGGGTCAGCGGCCGGGACCCCAGACCGGCAGTGGGCTGAGCGGCTCATCCCGCTGCCGGTCTGGGGTTCCATCTGCCGGCTCCTGCCAGCCGGGGTCCCGGCTGCCGGCCCCGTTCAGCCCGCTGCCGGTCTGGGGTCCTGGCCCTGCCCACATACAGTAGGTAACTACTTTCTCCCTGGTTCTGGCCCATTCTCTTCCTCTGTCTGCACTGAGATGAGGGTGGGAGTGCACTGAGAACAGGGCTGGGGGTGAAGGAGCAGGCTGGGGGTTGGGGTGCAGTGTCTGGCCAGGAGCTAGAATGAGGGAGGGGGCTCAGGGTTGGGGCAGGAGGTTTGGGTGTGGAGCGCTTACCTAGGCAGCTCCCATTTGGTGCAAGGGGTGCAGGTGGGAATGTGGGTGTGGGTGTGTGCAGGAGCTCCCGTTTGGTGGTCAGGGTGGGGGTGGGGATGTGGATGTGGGGGTGCAAGAGTCAGGGCATGGGGTGTGGGGGGGGCTGGGTATGTGTGGGGAGGGTGCAGGAGTCAGGGCAGGGGGCTGGGTATGTGTGGGGGGTGCCGGAGTCAGGGCTGGGGTTGTGGGGGGGTACAGGGGTCAGGGCACGGGGCTGGGGTGTGGGGGGCGAGTGCAGGGGTCAGGGCACAGGTCTGGGTGTGTGTGAGGAGGGTTCATGGGTCAGGGCAGAGGGCTGGGAGTGTGCAGGGGTCAGGGCAGAGGGCTGGGGGGTGTGGGGGTGCTCTCAGCCCCCTGCCCTGAGCGGCTCACGGCAGGGGGCTGGAGGGGATATGCCGATTCCACCCCCTTCCCCAATGTCCCCGGAGCAGAGAGCGCACTGCGGCTCTGCTTTTCCCTCTCCCCCTCCGTAGCGAGGGCTGTCACCTGATCGGCCGCAGGGAGGTAGAGAAGGAGGGGTAGGAATCCTGCACGCTGGGGGAAGAGGCGGGGCGAGGGGGAAGCTTGCCTGCCCTGCAAGGAGAGAGCGGTGGGCGGAGAAGAGTGGGCCGGGCTGGGCAGGATTTTTAATTGCACGCTGCTGTCCCCGGCAGACAGCAGCGTGCCATTAAAAATTGGCTCGCGTGCCGTCTTTGGCACACATGCCATAGGTTGCCGACCCCTGCTCCAGAGCTTCACCTGCGGACTGAAAGGTACTGAGGATTAACAGGCTGTCGTTAAGAGATCTTCCAGGTAGTCCTCCCTGTCATGGAGGATTATAAGAAAATATACTCTGAGTTCCCAAAGCAAGCACTTTTGGGGAATGGGCCTAGAACCCGTGATCCCTCCTGGAAGGAATTTGCATATTGATGTAGGGCTTGAAATATTGGTGCAATCTTATCTTGTTAAAGGCCTTAGGCGAAGATGGTCTCTGTTCTCATTATGTCTGTAGCAGTAAGAAACCAAGCACTAAAAAGAAAACCCTGCCAGAGCTAATGTGATCACATAAATCTCCTTTTCTCCTGCTGTAATTGTGTTCTGCAGGCTGCGAGAGAGGCAAAAATGGATTTGGTTTAACACAGAGTCTAAATTTCTGGGTCTCAGAACAACTCCCCAAATGCTTCCCTTCTTTGTTAAGAACAAGAATGCTAAAAATAATCCAAAATCCCAACATGTTTCTAGCACGTACAGCCTTATGGGCTCTTCGTGCTCTCAACCCTGTTTGCTAGTCACTTATGCTTCTGATGGATAATTGCTGATACCGGAGGGGATTCTAAAAGAGTTCAATTAACTGAGCTGAGAAAAAAAAAAAAAGCATATAAAAAACATTTATCACCCTTTCCAGAGGACTATGGGGAGAGCTGTCCCATGCCTGGCAGAGCCCTCTAGAACATTCTGACTTCTTATTTGAGAGAAAATGGTTACAACAGGAATTTTATAGCAGTTTTAACAAATACGTGGGAGTTGCATGAAAGGATTTATTTTCCTATGCCAAGCTTATAGTTATGTGTTATTTACCTTTGCAAGTGCAGCACACCACAGCACAACGGCATTTACCAAGGTGCAGTAATTTCATTGGAAGAGGCTTCTGTTTCTCTACCAATGCCTGGCCATGGCTGTGTGGCTATGCAGGAATACTGCACAGATGTCCCAAAGGATTGTACAGCCTTCCAGAGAAGCCAAACTGCATAAATGGAAAGGAAAGAATCCTGCCCTGCAGGGAAAGCAGATTCTCAGCCTGCATTGCCAAGGGACAGGGGGCTTAATCTCTAATCCTCCAAGTCTTGGAATGAAGGCAGAACTCAGAGTGGCAGGACTGTGTGAGTGTGGCAGGATATTTCCCTGGAGGCAGGTCCTCACAGAGGAGATAAGCTACACCACAGCTTTGGAGTGACAGGATTTCTGCCTCAGAGACAGCTCCTAATTATTATTATTTCTGCCCTGGATGCAGATCTGTGTAGTGTTCCCACTGTTATCCTTGTTCATATATCAAAGGAAAGTTTGGTTTTGCCTTAAAGTAGTTACTTTTCTCATCATACAGTTTTAATTATTATTTATTTTAGAGAGCCTTAGGTCTACATGGGCACCTAGACAGTTCACTGATGGGTTCATTTGGAATGCCATGAATGAATGGACAGATAGGACAGACAGAAGCCACAGTTGGTAGTTAATACTTGATTCCAATTCAGACTTCAGTAGCACATCTAAAACGGAACATAAACTGAGTTTAGTTACACGCTGTGAACTTGTGAAGTCAGTTACTGCTCTTGCATCCACGTGCATTGAATCTGATGTAACATGGCCCCCTTCTTACTGCAGAAGAGTTTGCCCAAAAAGGTTCCTCGGAAGGCCCCTAGATAGAAAAAGTGATCATCTCCACATATTGCCTCAAATCATGCAAAAACAAAATCAGAATTTCAAGCAACTCAGATCCCCGAAATGTTGGCCTGTCTGTATTTTCTATGCTTCAAGATTTGTACTGTCATGAAACTGCAAGGCCCAAATCCAGCATATCATGCTATCACTGTTCTGCAGGCCCAGAAAGGTTTCTAAATATATCGCCCGAAAATGATAACTCAGACACCAGAAGGTTAACACTTCCAAGAGTATAACATGTATTTAATTATTTACTAGAGATTATCTTGCTAGATATATCCCCTCCATCCCTTGACACAATCATTTCCCGTCCAAAGAGTTTGTGGGAGAAGACAGACAACAGAAATGTAACACATTATAAACATCGACACTTGTAATCTTATTTACAATAACCACTCCAGAGAGAGTTTTCTTTTAAAGGCAAGTCTGTAATAAGTGATGGGTATCCTCTTCAGGTCAGACTCATGAGCGTACTAAAAGAAGTGTATGAACAGCAAAACTATTTGCAAACCTTGCAGGGAAAGAACTGCTCTGTTCTGACTCTTAGAGTAACTGAATTCCCTGCCAATGCACCTACAGCATGTGTAAGTCAGACAAATGTATCATCTATCATGTAAGAAGAAATAGGTTTAGGGGGAATGGAGCATTCCAGAAGTGGTTATCCAGCTGGCCCCTGCTGACTTACTTTCCTTCAGATCCATAGCTGTTCATACTGTCTTCAATGGATTCATGGCTGGCTTGACGGACCGTCCGGCTTGGCATTTCGACAGCCAGACCAGTTTCTGTGCTCCGCTGGATAGCACCTTTGAGTCTCCGGCCATCCCCGTCTAAAAACAAGAGAGACATCAAATAGAACCAAGGGAAGGCCTTTCAGGGAATTACTCTTGGAATCCAGAAATCACCCTGCACTTCATTCTTTTCATATTTTGTCGCACTCAAGCCTGTAGCTCTCACCTTTGTTCATAATGGGCCTGAGGTTCAAACAAGCTAGATACCCAGTTGGGCATTCAAAATGCAAATGTAATTGCTAGCCTACTTTGAGCATGCAAATCAGATAATAGAATGTGTGCATGCACATACACAGACATACACACACACAGCCAAACTGTGTGTGGACTTGCCCAATTAGTATGCACACTGTACAATTATGAGCAGAGATTAGGTACTAAATTGTGGACCTAAAGTGTTTGAAAATCTGCCCCACTGTTTCAAGTTGTGAGGAATGCCAAGGAATCATAGTGCCAGGACAGTAACAGAAGGCTCAGAGGGGAGAGAAGGGGCTGGACAGTACTAGGAACACTCTGAATGAGAGAACAATTGAGGCACAAGCAATAGGGGACCATAAAGGCATCTCCAAAATGGTTTCCCAATGCAGGCCACTCAGAGGGGCTTTAAACAGCAGAAAAGCCCACAGTAAGGGCTACTACGTTCACACACGCCCTCAGCTAGAGTCGGGTGGGAATCAGAATTTGGTGTCAGAGATTATTTTTCCCTTTGGGGGTTAATCTTCAAAGACTTTGAAACTAACAGCTGCTATTTGCATCCTTCTCTTTAGCAGTCTGCGTTTCTCAGAATGAATTATGTTATCTAATGAATATATAATGAACACCATTAACATTAATTGCTTTCGCTGCTGTTAGGTAGCTGACAAGTTTCAGCCTACACACAATGCTTATCCTGAAATATCGATGTCGGCTGCAAGTTCTCTGAATGAGTTGGGATGTGGGAATCTTTTTAAAGATGCCCACCCATAAAACCTGTATAAGAATGAGCTGGTGTTAACACTCACGTGGCAGACATGTGACCCACCAGACTGCTTTGGTATTCCTATTGAACACTGAACGATGGCAGCGTCCAATGTCCTCTACCAGCTCAGGGCCTCATTTTGCTAGGTGCGACCAAAATGCTTGCAAGTATTCAAAATAGTCAACCTACCCTGAGAGAGCTGAACATTGCTAAGTGGCATCACTTCCAGAAGCACCACAACTTTATGAAGAGTGCTTCTGTATGCAAAATGAACCGGTTCAACACAACATCAGAGAGTTCTCAAAACATGGAAGAGGATGGGGCCCTCACAGCCAGTTCAGCAGCTCTGGGAGCTCAGTCTGTACACATGGAAAGTATTCTGTTATTCTTTCCTATGTGTATAGCAAGCTGCTTGGCCTGGGAATGGTTTTCTCCGGTTCTCTGTGTGAATGGGCATTTCCCAGAAATTGCTGGCCTATTAGCAGGGTCCCTGCCCTATGCTCCGTTTGAAATTAACTCTGGTAGGTTAACACTAGCGCAGAGCATCTGCCATTAACTTAGCTAAAAAGCCCCCTTTCTCTGCAATACCCTGAGGTTTCCAACTGAGTAAACATTTAGGCCCAAAGGCATTCGGTACCAGCTGCTGCCCACATGTACAGTACTGTACGCAAGCATCAGACAGCATTTGTATGTTTTGGTTAACATTAAATACAGTTCGTATTGTTTGTGTGCCCAAAGCAATGTGAGAGGCCCATCATATGAATCAGAAAGTCAAACAAACAATTTAAAACAACTGCTATCCAAGTCAAAAGCTTCAGCCAAAACAAATATTAATCATCGACTTCAGTGAAGGAAAAGCCCAATGAGATGGCCTAATCTAGTCCCAGTTACTGCAGGATTATTCCCAATGGTGTATTTTCTAGTGTTTTCTCCAGCCTTGTTCTAAATGTCCACAGCCTAGAACACCCCTCCTTCACTGTAATGTTATCCGTCCTGATAGCCTAATTTCCCCCTTAATTTCATTTTGTTTCCCCTCGTTATACCCTTTCTACCATCCTCAACAATGCCCCTCCCTCCTTGCTATGCAGACACCCTCAAAATACTCAGATCCTTCCTCCATTGCTTAGTCGCATATTCAGTTCTTTTCTCATAAAATCAACCTGAGTCAATAATCATAAACCAGCACTGAAAAATGTTCAAGTGCCTAACCATGAAATACCTGGTCTCAAGATCATTTGATTTTCCCACTGTAACTGGAGATGGCCAGGGAATGAAATACTCAAATTACCATATACCTGCGGTTAACAACAAACTAATAGAGGCTTGTGGTGTGGGCAAGCATTTGGCATCCCAAGGCACCTGCCTGGCACAGTGCAGTGCCTTGTCTCACAGATTTTTCTGGTCCAGTGCTAAGGTTTGCCATACAGCAAAAGAGAGCAAAATAAACAGGGAATGCAGGACACACTCCAGCACCGTGTTGGAGATTGTCTCTCACTTCCAGCTGGCACTGGATATATTCTGCTGCAGCAGAAAACACACACAGCCACGCATCTGCTAGCGTCCTGAGGTGCCTGCCGCATCTCCTTGGCTGTCCAGTTAAATGTGTGACTCAGGAGCAGGGGAAGGGATGGGGAGGAGAACAAAGGCAGTTTGCAAAGGACTGTGAGAGTCTGCAGGTCCTGAACCCAGGCCTCCGGGCCATTGCTGCATCCACACCACCACCTGGGAGCCCTGAGGCCTTAGGCTCTGCTACCACTCACAGGGGCTTGATTAGAGGAGCCTCAGAGTCCCTGATTGGGCCGGGTGCATTATTTAAACCAGAAAGACACGGGAAGTTGTCTGTGGAGCAAGGTGGATGCTAGCTTGCTGCTACTGCTGCAGACCCTGCCATCCGCTACCTGACTTCCTACTGCGTCCCTGGTCCCTGACTTCAACCCTGCCCCTGCTCCCAATTCCTGCCCTTAGCCTCGTTCCAGTCCCTGAGCCCTGTTCTCTCGGCTTCCAACTGCTCCGGCTCTGACTCCAGGCTACGGCTCTTTGGCTTCTGACTCCGCACTGACCCTTGGCTTCGGCTCTGACACCTGGCTCTTGACTTCAGACATGCCCATTGCCTCTGGCTCCTGAATATAATGCTGACCACCCAGCTGGACCACCCACATCCTGGTCACTGGTACCCCTCTTCCACAGACCCAGACAATTTGCACAACCCCTCCCACCAGCCCCGGGTCCCAGCAGGAGTAGGAATGGATCAGTTGGGACCTCTCTCTGTCCCATGGGGCGCTGGGATCTCAAGAGTGGGTTATCCACCTCCAGGCAGATCACTACTACTGTGGGCCCAAGTGACACAGCTGGCAGCCAAGAACCTGTCACGACAGACATGAGCGGACCAGCTACTTTCTAAGAACGCTGTGCTTCAGGGGCGGCTTTCAGCATCGCACCCTGAACTGTGCTCCCTGCTGCTCCTGCTTTGCCTCGGAGCGTACTTCTCCAGGGGCCGCATCATCAGTCTCTTGTCGTGGGAATCGTTGGACAGGGCGGACAGGGCGTGCAACGGAGTGCAACAGCCCAATACTAACTGACCAGGGTGCCTTCCTACAGGTGTTCTCCGTGATATTTGATACCTGCTCAAGAGAACTTGCCCTGTGAAAAAAACAATAGAAATGTAGGGCTGGAAGGGACCTCAAGAGGTCATCTAGTCCAGCCTTCTGTGCCGAGGCAGGATTAACCACGCATTCCTTGACCAACCCTGCTCAGTGTTTGTCTAACCCATTTTGAAAAATCACCAAGGCTGGGGCTTCTACAACCTCCTCAGGTAAATTGTTCTAGTGCTTAACTAACCATATAAGTTAGAAAATTTCTCCTAATATCCAACCAAAATCTCCCTTGCTACAAACTAAGCCAATTACTTCTTGTCCTACCCTTGTTGTACAGGGAGAACAATTGACCACAGTCCACTTTATAAGAAATGCCACAGAGGCATCATGGAGAAACAGCACATTCTGCGTGAGAAGGTGGAAGAGAAATAACAAGTGCTAAACATTTATTACTGTTATATTTCATTTTTACATGTGCAAAGCTCTTCACAAACAGTCACCCAGCAGCGACTCCCACTGGCCAATAAAGGAGCAGCATGGATGGGGTCTGAAAGGGCTCTCAACCAGTACTCCCTGAGCCCAAGTACTGTATCCGAAAGGTAGGAGTGCTAAAAGCTCCTTTGAAAGACCTGTAAAATGAGGAGTGCAATGGTACCACTTGGATGGGGATGTTGCCTGGCAAAATAATTTGTCTTCATTTATTTGTTAGTGCTCTCTGGAACGAGTACAGTGAGCTTTGATCTTTCCTGCCACGTCTGTGGAAGATTTACTCTCTGCACCTTTTCCAATGAAGCAACAAAGTTGCCAGTGCAACATGTTGCTAAAAAACAGATTCTGGTTTGGAAAGATGAACTGCTTTGCCTGGGCAAGGCATTCTTCCTCATCAGCTGGTAAATATCTTGTGCACAGAGCACTGTACGTGCCAAACAGTCCAGCAGTGGACTAGAGGGAGTGAAAGTGGCTGCCTGGATAAAGCAGCGCACAGATGATCGGACACTTCTGAGCATTCTCTCTCTTCAATGTATTTGCAGCTGTCAACTCCAATAAAAACCAGCTCTTCTCAAGAATGGTGCAACAAGACTGGCAATGCCGACTGCCTTTCGGAATTGCTTTTGTCTCAATATTGGTAAGAAAAATGGTGGTGCTTCTCTCACTTTCTCCTCCACCTTCTTCCACCCCGCACTGGCCCCACAAGCAGGCTCGGTCTTGCATGGCTCACATTATCTTGTGTGTCAATGCAAAGCACAGGTCTGCAAAGCTCTTGCCTCGGTGCTACTGACAGGTTTCTCCGTGGGCAGAGGACACAAAATCCTAAAAATCCACTGAGAATTGTACAGCAACTCATGTAAGGACAGGATTATGCTATTATTGCTATCGGGCACAATTACACTCCAAGAGATGATGGCTTCTCTATTTATTCAGCAGATTTTCCTGACACTTTCAGTCCTCCTGTTTCCCTTTTATCCCCGTCACCTCTTCTCTTCTCACTTCTCCTCCCTTCCCACAGTTGCTTTGTTACCATCCTTCTCTCTTCCAGTTTCTCACTTTAAAAATTATCATCTATATTCATCACTCAATTTCTCTCACGCTTGGTCCATTTGGCTTGAACTCTCCTGGCACAGGAGGAAACTAACACAATGTGGGTAGAAGTGTCTGAGTGGTGCCTTCCATACCTTTTAAATTAACTGACATCAGTTCAAGGTTGGGAGTAGAAATCGACTGAATTTAAAACTGATTAGCTTTGCTTCTAAGTTAATCTATTGCTTCAAAGCACAGAGCGTGTTAATATGCACAGTTTACGTACAGACAGAACTAAAACACTACCCCACTGCACAATCGAGTCCCCTGTGGAACACATTAATTAGCCTTTTATCTCTCAGTGTTCACGTTTTGGCTTTGGTTGCAAGTGAAAATCAGCTTTGGCCTTGCTCCTAAGTCCCATTTCTTCCCACTGCAAAACTACTTGACAAACATTTTACATACTCTAAGAGAGGTCTGAGGCTTGGAGAGGGTGCTCCAGGTCAAGACTGAGGTGCACCAGCACAGCTGAATCAGAGCAGCAAGACCGAGGGCTTGTCTCCACTTACTGAGGGATTGACGCATGGCGATCAATCCACCGGGGGTCGATTTAGCGGGTCTTCACCCGCTAAATCGACTGCTCATCGCTCTCCTGTTGACTCCGATACTCCACCAGAACGAGAAGCATAAGGTAAGTCGACAGGAGAGTTTCTCCTGTCGACCCAGCGTGGTGCAGACACCGCAATAAGTCGACCTAAGGTACGTCGATTCCAGCTACCTTATTCATGTAGCTGGAGTTGCTTAACTTAGATCGACTTAGCCCCGTAGCGTAGACCTGCCCTGTGATAGCAGAGGGCGTTACAGGTCAGCACTCAGGGATGTGTTAGCCGATGGCCAGGGATGTTTGGTGAGGTGCCAGCTATGCCCGTTTATACCATCCGTGACTTTAACCGCTAGGACGCACTGTCCCTTCGCGGCGGGCAGCCCGGGCTAGGCTGACGGATGCCCCAAGGTCCTAACCACCCGTGACTTTAACTGCTAGAGCTCAGAGCTCCTTCGCAGCGGGCAGTCAACACTGACTGACAGGTGCCCCAATGGCAGCACTAAGAGCCTCTCCACACCCGTGACTTTAACTGCTAGAGCTCAGAGCTCCTTCGCAGTGGGCAGTCAGGATTGACTGACAGGTGCCCCAAGAGTTTGCCCCGTGGAGGCGGCACAACTCAACGCTAGGCTCTTAGTACTCTCACCTAATGGCCAGGCTTTATAGCCAAAACGGCTGAGGTTCTTTAATTGTGTTGGCTGCTTCACAGTAAACCAGAGAAACAAGTCAGGCTTATGCACAAATGGTTACCAAAATTTATTAAACTAGATTCTAATCATGTGGTTACAAAATTGCTAGTGCCTTCTTATTTAAGTGTAGAGATGTTACACACACAAACAAGTTACAAAACTGAAGCTACAATCCCAAAGAAAGAAAACAAAGTATAGAGCTCTATTTCAAAATATGTGTACACTAAAGATAGGAGATCAGGTGTGGGTGCTTCTTACCCTCCTTGCATCTCTCGATTCCAGCGGTGCCAAGCCAGGATCGGTCACTCAATTCCGCAGAAAGACGAATAAGGGACAAGGCTTAGGGACCCTCTTAGCTGCAGAAGCCTTGGGAGGCTGTCACTTATCTGACCAGCAGATAGATAGTGAAAAGCACTCAAAAATCATGGTGCTGTAGGTCCCCTACTTATACCTCTGTACTCCTTTATTCTCTTTCTCCTTTCTATGCTAAATTGGGGCTGGTCTGTCGGGGTGACGCCAGCTCTCGCAAGAGTAGTTCACGCTTGCAAGGGAGAAACAATAAGTTTCGACTACTGGACACTTCTTTTATCAGGGTAAATATTTTCCCACCTAGGATGTTGGTGTGTGTGCATCATGCTGTTTTAGTAGGGGCTAAGAGCCATGTCTGTCACAGCGCCTCTGCCTGCTGTGAGCCCAATTGTTGTATACGTTCCCAGAGGCACATTGTAGCAGCACACCTGTGCTTCTCTCAGCTTCAAAGGCTGTGCTGGAGTGCCCTGGTGTTTTGGCTCCCGTGTGTTTCCAGCAATGCTGGTCTGAGGGGGGGGGCTGGCTGTCTGGCTACAGGATGTCAATAGAGCAAGACTGGGCTGGAAGGTCAGGACTGAGGTGCACTGGCAGAACGGCAGGCAGGAGTTTGTTCAGAACCTGCCTCCACTCTTAACTCAAACAAGGTGCAGTAAATCCCCCTTTACTTCCACAGGCACTAAATTCATTCAATTTTTTTTTTTAATAAACAGAAAAATATGGATGCATTTTTGCTCACTTCCACATTTAGCAGGTTTGCCTTGAGTTGGTAAGAGGGCTGGGGATTTGGGGTAGCCCTGTGGGTGAAAATAGGCAAGGGGGAGCATTGTGCAGCCAGTGAATATCTCAGAAAGGGATCAAATACTGGGGCAGACAGTGGGTGGGAGTGAAGGCTCCTTGGGCACTACCGTTTGCCTTTAGTGACTAGACTGACAAGAGCACAATGAAGCAGGTATTGCAAATCTCAGCTCAGAAGCTAACGAGTGATTAAGCTGAATTGCTGGCCACCTCTCGCTACTCTGCCAAATAAAAGTCTTATTTTCAAAGGCTTCTCTGAGAAGAAAACTTGAACACCAGCTTCTCCATTTATAAACGCTGTTGTTTAAATGGTTTTCTTTTCTGCTTATTCAGATGCTGAGCTGAATTCCCAGCAGACCATTTGCCAGGAGGCATTTCATTATGAATCCATTCTGAGATTAACAAAACAATCCCTTTGTTCAAATCCAAAAGCGAGGAAAAAAAAAAATCTCTACAGAGTGGCATGAATAGCCAACACTTGTGACAGCCTGCCATCCACACGGAATGCACAAGTCAATTTGTCTGTAAGAAGCATACCAAGCAGGCCTTTTTAGAGAATTTGGAGTATTTATTTGTGTTTGCAGCAAGTAATGTTCTGTTCAGAAGTGAATGCTGCTTCTTAGCAAAAATATTGTCGTTTCTGATTGCAGTTTAACCAGCTGACCCCCCCCCCATCTCCCCACACTTGGGAGAGCTGACACTATTGAGAAGCATTTCACGTCTACATCCTAGTGGGCTGTGAATTACAGCACCTGAAGAGAGGGGGCATTTTGCACTGTGCCCAGAAGCAAGTGGGACTAAGATTGATTATCATCTCTGCCTACATAATCCCCTAGAAGCAATAGAAAATGGCAGGGAATATACAGGAGCACTACTCATCAGCTAGTTCACTTCAGAGTCCTGGTTTCAGCCACAAACCCCCATCTAAGGACACACTTTCTTTTAAACTTTAAATGAAATCTTGGCATAGGACAGAAGAAATATTTTGAGTCATTATTCTTTAAATCTCCTTAAATTAAATGTATCGACACTGTAGAGAACAGTCTGTATAATATTTCTTGTGGGGGCTAAAACTAATTAAAGAAGCAATTTTCAAACTGCAAACCTTAAATTGGCCATAAATCACTCTGTTAGACCCTAGCTATGTTTGCAGTTATCAGTAAGTGTTGAAGGAGGGATTCCACCCCATGTTCTACTCACTACACACTAGGGTGACCAGACAGCACTGTGAAAAATCGGGACGGGGATGGGGGGTAATAGGCGCCTATATTAGACAAAGCCCCAAATATTGGGACTGTCCCTATAAAATCGGGACATCTGGTCACCCTACCACACACTGCGCTACAGGGACTGTAAACAGCCTGTGGGGAAATTCCCCAGCACAGTCTCTACATTGGCCCCCTGCAGAAGACAGGCTGAAGCAGGGTTGGAGTACAGAGGGCTACAGCCATTCAAGCCATACGCAGCGCTAGAGAGGTTACCTACCCTAACTTAGAGTAGTCCTCCTGCAGGGCTGCCTTGGCTCCCCCAACAGCCTGAAACAGGGAGGGCTTAAGTCATCTCTGCCCCACTCCTAGAGATGCAGCTCAGGAAGAGACTCTAACTCTCTCATTTCACAGAGCTCAGAACAGTCTCCCCCCACCCCTTTAAAAAAAAAATAAAACGAAACAAAAAACCGTGTAGATAATTTTTTTAAGACACTGGTAGAAGGTGCCGGCTGGCTGAGGACCCTGGAGACTGAAATTTTCGTTATCTACTGAACGTGAGCAGCATAAGGAACAATGTCCTCATTCTGGCTCATTTAAGCTGAGGTTTGTAAAACAACATGTCTATTTTAAAGATTCTCACTGAAGCTAAACCAAACTCAACCTTCCTTTTCCCTTCTTCCCCTATAGGTGGTGGGAAGTGGGACACAGTTCTATCAATCTCTTCTACTGAACCTGCCTTACCTCTACTCTACTGGGCTACCCACTCTAAAATGGGAGCAGCTGGCCTTTTATAACTTCACTCCAGAAGCAGGTGTGTTCTGGGAGGAGCAGTAGCTCTAGCTCTTTCTCAGACACTTATATAAGTAGGAAGACCACAAGCACTAGCTTTTAGGGAAAATTTCTAGGTATGCGGTGTTCCAAACACAGGCCCTTTTTCCCCCACTAGCATTATTAGAGCAGGAGGAGTTTTCCTCTCTGAGGAGATGTGAGCTGCGGTTTGTTATTAAATCAAGTTGTAACCACACTTATATAGGCCCCTACCCTATCACCCTTCCCAATGCATCTTGCCTTCCTAGCTTCGAGGGAACTACTTTAGGGGAATGAGAGGAGTGGATTCTCTGTAGCCATGTAATACTTGGTCTTACTGCTGAAAATGTTAATGGGGGTGCCAGTTATAGGGAGGCATCTGCGATAAGGAAAACCATCTGCTGCAAACTGGGCTAAGACAAACTCATGTCAAACACTCCACTAATGAGTCACTGGAGAATAATTTCTGAGTACGGTTGGATTTGAACCAGTGATCTAGAGGGGAAATACTGAAGTATAACACTGTGGGACAAATATCAGCAGGTGGAGGATCAAACACCCATTTTGCTACAGAGGGTGCTAAAGGCACTCCTCTTTCAAGGAGAGGATGACACTGAACATGAAACCAAAAAAACATTTAGGATGATTTAAGACACTTTTTATTCCTTAGATGGCCAACACCAATGGAGTTGGGATTTCTGAGCAATGGAGCCTACCAGCAGGCTATTCCTACTGGACTGCAAATTAGGCTTGGGATCAATAAACCATCTAGGTATTTTTTTCTTTCTATTATAAAATCTGAAAAAGGTACTGGTCCATTTTTGAGGCTTGTGTGAACAATTCCTGTGACATCATAAGCCCTTTTAAAAAGCTACTTGGAAAATTTTCCAGTAACCTTTCTAGATGGAACATGCCTTTTTCAGTGAAAAATTTCAAAATGGAAAGTTTAGAAGTTTTACAAAAATTCATTTTGGCAGGAAAAGCCACTCTCTTACTTCCTTTCACAGGGAAAAGGTAGCGAAGTTTAAAGAAGTGGGTGCCCGCCAAAATGAAAAAAAAAAATCGTAAGTTTTCAGAAGACTTTTAAAAACCCCTCTTGTTTGAGGGTTTTCAATCACAAAATTTAAAAAACTGAAATTCTTGAACAAAAATGACAAATTTTATTTCTAAGTATTTAATGGAAATTATTTATTAACCAGATTTATGCTCGTCAGAATTCTTTCCACGTTTCCATGTAACTTGTTTGTGACAGCACGATCCAAACAGCTTCGTATGGAGGCTGGTGCTGATTTTTTACTTTTTTTAATGGAACAGAATAATTGATTTTTTCCCCCAAAGCTGACACCCCTTGCAGAGAAGAGTCTTGATTCAATAAAATTACCATGTAGATAAGGAGAAGCACTGCTATAATTACAGTGCTGGTTGCTGAACAGTATAGAGAGGTACAAATGTGTGTGTTTTATTTTTAAATTAGTTTAGTGATCCCTTTGGGACAGAGGAGAAAACATTAAATGCTTCACAGCTGCCACAGAAGACCTGCAAGGCCAGTAGCTTCTTCAGCTTAAGTGATGGTCCAAATGTCTTAATTTATATAAAACAGTAAATTGTACCTTTTCAGAACCCTGGGTGCTGTTGCCACATAGTAAAATGAGCAAGGCAAGTAATGCACAAAATGGCACAGAACAGCCTCTCCACAAACCACACCTCAGCCACAGATCCCAAACCTTAGTGCACAAGCCCAACTCTCAGCACCGCCTTCTCCAAAGCCTGAGGAACAAGGTAGGAATTGCAGTGTGCCCTAAAGGCCAGTAGATTTGGACGATTTTGTATTGTGTGTGTGAGCACACATACACCTGGAGGAGTGGAATTAATTCAGGGCCGATCAGAGAGAACACACTGCAGGGAGCTCCATCTCTTTTAAAATAAGGGGCTGTCATGCTTCTGTTGATCTCAGCTTCAGCAAGGTGGTACGAGGAGAGATGCATCTCTCATACAGTGAGGCCTCAGGTCATTTGAACAACACTTTAACTCTGCTCAGAAACTGACAGCCAGCCAATGCAAGATCATGGAGTACCTGACCCTTGGGGAACACACAGCAGCAGTCTAATTGTGAGGTGACAATGGATCGGTTCACAGTAGCAAGACCTGCATCTGAATGAAATGGTCATAATCTCTTGCCCAGAGATAAGCAGAGACAAAAAACTGACTTGGTCAACATGGTTTTATGATTAGCTAATACATACAGCTTGGAAAAGAGACGACTAAGGGGGGAGATGATAAAGGTCTATAAAATCATGAATGGTGTGGAGAAAGGGAATAGGGAAGTGTTATTTACCCCTTCACGTATCACATGAACTACGGGTCACCCGATGAAATTAATAGGCAGCAGGTTTAAAACAAATATAAGGAAGTACTTCCTTACACAACGAAAAGCACAAAAGCAAGTCAACCTGTGGAACTCATTGCCAGGGGATGTCATGAAGGCCAAAAGCATAACTGGATTCAAAAAGAATTAGAGAAGTTCATGGAGGATAGGTGCATCAATGGCTATTAGCCAAGATGGTCAGGGATGCAGCTTGGACTGGACGCCAGAGGATGGATCACTTGAAATTATCCTGCTTTGATCATTCCCTCTGAAGCACCTGGCACTGGTCGCTGCCAGAAGACAGTATACTGGACTAGATGCACCATTGGTCTAACCTAGTATGGTTGTTCTTATGTTCTTAAGCTGGTGGATACATTAACTCAGTTAAAGGAGCAAATATAAACCTCAGCAGGTCTTCCAGTCTTCCCCCATCCTGGGGGCATCACTTTTGATTATCTAGCTTTAGCCATCTAGCATTCCTACGCTAGCCTCTACCAATCATGGGGTAAAGCATTCAACGGCTCTAGTGGGATTAGATAAGACCAGGTGTCCCTGGTATACTGACAACACAGAAGTCTGTCTCTTTACTGTCCTTACTAATTGTCCCATATACATATTAGACAAGAGGAGGGACAAGATGGAGGCCCACAGGAGAGGACCTTTAGGACAGTATGATCTAGTGGAAAATGTAGGTTCTGTTCCTGGCTCTACCACTGACCTGCTGTGCGACAGTGGGCAAATCACTTCCTGTCTGTGGAGGTTTCCTCTCCCACCCTTTGTCTGTCTTGTCTCTTAATAGTAAGCCCCTATAGCACAATGGGGCTCTGATCTCATTTGGAGCCTATTCAAAAAGTAATTACCCCAAAATTTATAACCCATTGTGTTGTAATACTTATTTCCCATAATGAGGGGAAAATGCCTAACCAGATACTAATACATGAAGATGTATGGATTCAAACCTGCAGCCATGTTGTCCAGTCCAACAATCTGAAAAGTTCACAAACTAAGTCGTCCCTGGCACTATGAAATAAACATTCCAGTGCCTTCCATGGGCTCTCTTGCTGTCTTTCCAAGAACCCTCCAGTTTCCCATTTCAGGATAAGGATTTTCTGGACCTGGGATCACCAATGCTAAGAGGTAAAAGTGATCCATGTCCTTGGGTTAAATGTCCTCTTCCGTGACAAACATGACATATTATAAACGTTTATTCAGTATCCCTACCTAATTACAGGAGAGTTGAAGAACCAGAGCGCTCTGTCCTAGTTCCCCCCATCTATCTTACATTATTTTTAACTCTGAGGATGTTGTCTCAGCACAGAATCCGAAATATGAATGAATCAGAGTTGCAGTAAACCTCCAGAGACAGAAGAAAGAGAAGGTGTGAAAATTCCAGAGTTAGGTGATTATAAAGTGTCATTCTAAATAAGTGTCACTCACACTAACTATGCCTTTCTCCAGAAGACAGAAGTAATAATGTTCAAAACACACAAATGACAGAAATGGCTTTTTGTTTGTTTTTTAGGTGAATTTTGAGATCATGTAGTTTATGGAAGAGAGAACAGAAGAAATAAAAAGATGCTGAACATATAACTGCCTCCCTTGAGTTCCTAGTGAGAGCTCGTGATGCTTAGCTACAAAAAAGGCAAAGCTAGGTTTGGGGAAAAGCAATTAATTTGTCCAAACTTATAACATCAACATCTTCGCATCCTTACCTTAGCCCAAGTGGTTGCAAGACCCTCTCTTAAAAGGAATGTGCCTGCTGTTTGTCAAGATCTCGTCTATATATAGCACCACTGCCTTTTGATAATTTGTTATGAATACAATTAAAGATACAAAGCCAAGTTTTCTGTAACACATGAAGCTCTGTGAATTTCAGAAGGGTTGCAAACATGAAATCTAATGCAAAAATCAGGCTTTGAATTTCCTTTAGCATGATTTATGTTCAGCTTGAATCTATGACTGTTTAAATATATTTTCCTTAAGGAAATGAATCATCAAGCACATAGAAAGTCATCCCAAATTAGAGATCTTGTTTTATAACTTGTGCCCATTTCAGACTGGTTATTTGATCTACTGTAGGTGTAACTGAATCACAAAAGTAAAGTCACACTTAACTTCTGACATTAAACTTCAGATCACACCATATTGTTAAATTTTACTATAGCACCTGTCAGTTTAGTATCTTCGGCAAACAAGAACCTGTGTATATGTTTCAATTAACTCTGTGTATCACCAACAAGAAGACGACATGAAGAAACTTCCTAGATAGATTTCAGAGTAGCAGCCATGTTAGTCTGTATTCGCAAAAGGAAAAGGTGTACTTGTGGCACCTTAGAGACTAATCAATTTATTTGAGCATAAGCTTTTGTGAGCTACAGCTCACCTCATCGGATGCATACTGTGGAAAGTACAGAAGATCTTTTTATACACACAAACCATGAAAAAATGGGTGTTTACCACTAAAAAAGGTTTTCTCTCCCCCCACCCCACTCTCCTGCTGGTAATAGCTTATCTAAAGTGATCACTCTCCTTACAATGTGTATGATAATCAAGGTAGGCCATTTCCAGCACAAATCCAGGGTTTAACAAGAACGTCGGGGGGGCGGGAGGGGTTAGGAAAAAGCAAGGGGAAATAGGTTACCTTGCATAATGACTTAGCCACTCCCAGTCTCTATTCAAGCCTAAGTTAATTGTATCCAATTTGCAAATGAATTCCAATTCAACAGTCTCTCGCTGGAGTCTAGTTTTGAAGTCTTTCTGTTGTAATATCGCAACTTTCATGTCTGTAATCGCGTGACCAGAGAGATTGAAGTGTTCTCCGACTGGTTTATGAATGTTATAATTCTTGACATCTGATTTGTGTCCATTTATTCTTTTACGTAGAGACTGTCCAGTTTGACCAATATACATGGCAGAGGGGCATTGCTGACACATGATGGCATATATCACACTGGTGGATGTGCAGGTGAACGAGCCTCTGATAGTGTGGCTGATGTTATTAGGCCCTGTGATGGTGTCCCCTGAATAGATATGTGGGCACAGTTGGCAACGGGCTTTGTTGCAAGGATAGGTTCCTGGGTTAGTGGTTCTGTTGTGTGGTATGTGGTTGCTGGTGAGTATTTGCTTCAGGTTGCGGCGGCTGTCTGTAGGCAAGGACTGGCCTGTCTCCCAAGATTTGTGAGAGTGTTGGGTCATCCTTCAGGATAGGTTGTAGATCCTTAATAATGCGTTGGAGGGGTTTTAGTTGGAGGATGAAGGTGACGGCTAGTGGTGTTCTGTTATTTTCTTTGTTAGGCCTGTCCTGTCGTAGGTGACTTCTGGGAACTCTTCTGGCTCTATCAATTTGTTTCTTCACTTCCGCAGGTGGGTATTGTAGTTGTAAGAATGCTTGATAGAGATCAGACAGACATCATCTTCCTTTCCAAATGCAAACAGATGGACATCGTACCAAAAGGACTGAAGGTAAAAAATCCATTACAAGCTACATACCACACAGACTATGCTGACAGCTTGTGCCACACACTCTCAAAGAAACTGAGGAACCACCTGATCAACATCCTCTACAGCAAACAGGGAAAGATAAAGAATGAGCTCTCAAAAATGGATACTCTCATAAAAAACCAACCGTCCACACAAACTTCCTCGTGGCTGGACTTTACTAAAACTAGACAAGCCATTTACAACACACACTTCGCTTCTCTACAAAAGAAAAAGGACACTAAACTTTCTAAACTACTACATGCCACAAGGGGCCACAGCAATGGTTCCCTCAACCCACCCAGCAATATTGTTAACCTATCCAACTATACTCTTAGCCCAGCAGAAGCAGCTGTCCTATCTCGGGGCCTCTCCTTCTGCCCCTCCACCCCCACGAACATGATACAGTTCTGTGGTGACCTAGAATCCTATTTTCAACGTCTCCGACTCAAGGAATATTTCCAAAATACCTCTGAGCAACATACTAATCCACAAAGACCTCCCTACCAACACTACAAAAAGAAGGATTCTAGGTGGACTCCTCCTGAAGGTCGAGACAGCAGACTGGACTTCTACATAGAGTACTTCCGCCGACGTGCACGGGCTGAAATTGTGGAAAAGCAGCATCACTTGCCCCACAACCTCAGCCGTGCAGAACACAATGCCATCCACAGCCTCAGAAACAACTCTGACATCATAATCAAAAAGGCTGACAAAGGAGGTGCTGTCGTCATCATGAATAGGTCGGAATATGAACAAGAGGCTGCTCGGCAGCTCTCCAACACCACTTTCTACAAGCCATTACCCTCTGATCCCACTGAGAGTTACCAAAAGAAACTACAGCATTTGCTCAAGAAAATCCCAGAAAAAGCACAAGATCAAATCCACATAGACACACCCCTGGAACCCCGACCTGGGATATTCTATCTACTACCCAAGATCCATAAACCTGGAAATCCTGGGCGCCCCATCATCTCAGGCATTGGCACCCTGACAGCAGGATTGTCTGGCTATGTAGACTCCCTCCTCAGGCCCTACGCTACCAGCACTCCCAGCTACCTTCGAGACACCACTGACTTCCTGAGGAAACTACAGTCCATCAGTGATCTTCCTGATAACACCATCCTGGCCAATATGGATGTAGAAGCCCTCTACACCAACATTCCACACAAAGATGGACTACAAGCCTTCAAGAACACTATCCCCAATAATGTCATGGCTAACCTGGTGGCTGAACTTTGTGACTTTGTCCTTACCCATAACTATTTTACATTAGGGGACAATGTATACCTTCAAATCAGCGGCACTGCTATGGGTACCTGCATGGCCCCACAGTATGCCAACATTTTTATGGCTGACTTAGAACAACGCTTCCTCAGCTCTCGTCCCCTAACGCCCCTACTCTACTTGCGCTATATTGATGACATCTTCATCATCTGGACCCATGGAAAAGAAGCCCTTGAGGAATTCCACCATGATTTCAACAATTTCCATCCCACCATCAACCTCAGCCTGGTCCAGTCCACACAAGAGATCCACTTCCTGGACACTACAGTGCTAATAAACGATAGTCATATAAACACCACCCTATACCGGAAACCTACTGACCCATGCCTCCAGCTTTCACCCTGACCACACCACACAATCCATTGTCTACAGCCAAGCTCTGCAATACAACCGCATTTGCTCCAACCCCTCAGACAGAGACAAACACCTACAAGATCTCTATCAAGCATTCTTACAACTACAATACCCACCTGCGGAAGTGAAGAAACAGATTGACAGAGCCAGAAGAGTTCCCAGAAGTCACCTATTACAGGACAGGCCTAATAAAGAAAATAACAGAACGCCACTAGCCGTCACCTTCAGCCCCCAACTAAAACCCCTCCAACGCATTATTAAGGATCTACAACCTATCCTGAAGGATGACCCAACACTCTCACAAATCTTGGGAGACAGGCCAGTCCTTGCCTACAGACAGCCCCCCAACCTGAAGCAAATACTCACCAGCAACCACATACCACACAACAGAACCACTAATCCAGGAACCTATCCTTGCAACAAAGCCCGTTGCCAACTGTGCCCACATATCTATTCAGGGGACACCATCACAGGGCCTAATAACATCAGCCACACTATCAGAGGCTCGTTCACCTGCACATCCACCAGTGTGATATATGCCATCATGTGCCAGCAATGCCCCGCTGCCATGTACATTGGTCAAACTGGACAGTCTCTACGTAAAAGAATAAATGGACACAAATCAGATGTCAAGAATTATAACATTCATAAACCAGTCGGAGAACACTTCAATCTCTCTGGTCACGCGATTACAGACATGAAAGTTGCGATATTACAACAGAAAGACTTCAAAACCAGACTCCAGCGAGAGACTGTTGAATTGGAATTCATTTGCAAATTGGATACAATTAACTTAGGCTTGAATAGAGACTGGGAGTGGCTAAGTCATTATGCAAGGTAACCTATTTCCCCTTGCTTTTTCCTACCCCCCCACCCCCCCCGACATTCTTGTTAAACCCTGGATTTGTGCTGGAAATGGCCCACCTTGATTATCATATACATTGTAAGGAGAGTGATCACTTTAGATAAGCTATTACCAGCAGGAGAGTGGGGTGGGGGGAGAGAAAACCTTTTTTAGTGGTAAACACCCATTTTTTCATGGTTTGTGTGTATAAAAAGATCTTCTGTACTTTCCACAGTATGCATCCGATGAAGTGAGCTGTAGCTCACGAAAGCTTATGCTCAAATAAATTGGTTAGTCTCTAAGGTGCCACAAGTACTCCTTTTCTTTTTCCTAGATAGAGTTACATTTACTTGCAAATAAAAAATCCACACTGGTCTGTAGCTCTGGCACATG
This sequence comes from Natator depressus, assembly GCF_965152275.1. Taxonomy (NCBI): domain Eukaryota; kingdom Metazoa; phylum Chordata; order Testudines; family Cheloniidae; genus Natator; species Natator depressus. Next base: position 19,943,115 of record NC_134246.1, read on the forward strand.
CAACTGTAGGTGACCTGAAGCTCTGTATAAGCTTGAAAGTTTGTCTTTCACCAACAGAGGTTGGTCCAATGAAAGATATCATCTCACCCACTTTGGCTCTCTTGTACAACAAAGAACAGAGTCCCCTTTTTAAACATTACAAAGAATGGCACCCAGACATCAACTTCTAACCTGTCCACAATGCAAAATCAGCGAGTGAGGAGGGTTGTTGTGTTTCACGAAAGCTTGGGGAACAGTCCAATGTGTTTTTCACAGGCAGTTTTGTTACTGACACCGTGGGACCCAGGCTCACTAATTGGCTCTTCCTATTTGCAAATGAGAGCCCTGCTCCTGCAAATGGATCCATGTATTCTTAAGGGCCCATCCACGTGAAAGACTTTGCAGAATCAAGGGTTAATTTAAAAGCCCCACTACCTGGGGGGAGTTAAGGGAAAGCATCCTGTGAAGCAAGTACAGAGCCAAAAAAGATAATCTAGGGCCAGCATAATGATTTGCAAGGTTGCATGCAACTGCAGAATCCCAGACTGCCTGGAGAGAAGGTTGGTCTCCAACTCAGGCTGCGCTAGAAGCAGAGACAGAACCAACCCTTGAGTTGTAGGTTGCATGAGACCACGTGATCCAATGCAACCACTTTGAGATCAGCTCTGCCAGGACACTCGCGTCACTAGTGGGAAATAGACATATATCAAACCTACCATTCTGCACTTGGTAAGAATCTAGGGAAGTCAATCAGTGCCCATGAATCAGTAGGCAGCATGAACAGTACCCAAATTGTTCAGAGGCTCAGTTAGTTCTTGCATGTTCCACCAACACCCTTGCAAAAAATAATGTAGAACCAAATTTTCGAAGGACCCTAAACCCGAGGTCTAAACTTTCTCATCCACCGATCTGGCAAACTGATAACATCTTGGCTACATCTGGGATGAGCGTGCAAACAAAATACTCTCAGATGTGAAAATCTTCCCCAGTGAGTTAAAGTGGTTTTGGAAATTTGGCCCAGAGAGTTTAAGCAGAGTACTGTGTTCTCAACAGAAGAATAATTTAAAACTTGGTCAGGGTAGGAAGAGACACAATTTCTTCATCCTCAGTGAAGAATAGAGGAGGATGTGGGAACCCATCCAAAATATCATACTTTTTTAAAGATTACTGAGTATTAGAAAAAAAGCCATCAATGCAACAGTAGAATATACCTGAGGAACAACAGCAAGATCTAGTTTTAAATAGAAGGTTCTCTATCTGTTGTTACCAAACAACCAAATAGATGAAGGAGAAATCTGTGTCAATCACAGGGATTTGCGGGAGGCGGGAGGGAAGGGCATGGTATTCAATATTGTATCAAATGGAATTTGTGCTCGCCACTCTTATCACAGAATAGTTCTGTGCCAGTCAATCAAATGGCTGGCCATTATTCATGGATACAGTATGACTGCACCTAGCCATGACCACCCCATGCCTCGGGTACACGTGTGACCCCAGGGTAATTGAAAATCCTACGGCTGAGGCTGCATAGTTTTGTTCAAAATATTTCTAAATTTATTTTGCAAGAGAAGTGGAGATGCAATGAACTTTCTAAAGCACCTTACTGGGTTCCGTACCTCGTTGCCAAGGGGAGTAAGAGAGGACAGAACAGAGGGGAAAAAAGACTCTATATTAAGTTGTGACCGAGCCAGTGTAAAAATAACTTTGCAGACTACCATAAGTCGTTCAGCCAGACTAAACATTTATTAGAGGAGCAGGTATCTGTATTTAGGGTTGAGGAAGAAAAATCAGTATACCATAACGAACAGGAAAATATTTGATGTGAACTGATTTATAAAATGTACAAGAAAGGTACAAGACACAGTGTTTAAACAAGGTCAGTCTACAGAAAGAAGAGGGGGAGTAGAGGCTGGAATATTACAGACCTTGTAAATTATTCTGATGTTGCTCATAAGATGCATGTATCTACACAGCTGGACTGTTTTCTACCTGTAGTTATTGTAATTAGCTAAGGAACTGGCAGAAATTAAAATGTTTTGGAATTTCTTCTGAGACAAGGTGCTGATAGTGGCAAAGGAAATAAATTTCGGATACAGTGCAACAAATTTTCACAACATTTTATTCTGCGACACATACTGTATGAGTGTTAATATTTTATGTGCATCTAGTTACACTGCAGCAGGCATTAGTGCCAAAATGAAGCTGTGCCATTGAGACTTCAGATTCATATTTGCATCAAATATGGAAATAGATGCAATGAGATAATAAAGAATTATACACACACACACAAACGTAATTTTAAAACTGAACTTCAGATAAACGCCTTAGATCCCAAATCAGTAACAAATCTCTGTGCATGCTTAAAAAAAAAAATCATGAACATTTAAAATTGAAACAAATTCATTTCCTCCTTCATTTGCCAGGCAAGTTTTGAGTTCAGGATTCTGTGTTTCCCTGGCAACAGAGGAGGACATCACAAAGATCTTGTAGTAGCAGGCAGTACAAGGAAATGCTTTATTTTTTTTGCCGTGTCCTTTGTTGCCAAAGAAACACAGACACCTGAACTCAGGACCTGGCAGGTGAGTGAAGGAGGAAATAACATTCCATTATTTCCATTTAAAAATGTAAGTGTCTTTGGAGATGTGGAGCTTGTACAGAGAGAGTTAGTGGAATGGAAATCTTAATTTATTTCCAAAGCAAAAAGCTCCAAAGTTCCCCTCTAAATATAAATGATGGGACTGAAGAGTAGGGAAGAAACTTCAGCTTGTAAATTCTGTCAATATTCACTTTGGAAAGCATTCAGAAGGAAGACTTCAAATTTAATAATGTCATTTTGGAGAGGAATTTTGCCATCCCTGACTATATACAAGGGCAATATGTTCTTGCCTATATATTGTAATATTAAAAAAAAAACACCAATAAACCAACCTAATGTCTTATATTAGGTTTTGCCTTAGCCACAGCTCTAAGGCAACACACAGGCAAGGGCTTTGTCACCGTCCCAACACCAACATCCCATACCAATGAGAGGGCCAATGAGCATTTTTGTTGTATACTAGTGCAGGGAGCTAACATGAATCAGGCTCTGGGTGGGTGGAAGTAAAGCTTTTGAGTAAAAAAAAGCCACCCTTCCTATTTCAGCTTTCCAATCTGTTGTTGTTGTTGTCCTGCAATAATCATATCAGGACACGAAAGTTAAGAATACAAAGGATCCAGTACAAGTTGTTGAGTTCAAAGGCTAGATCCCAGGTGTCCAGTCTGAAAAGCTTCATGTTCCCTATGATATTACATTCAAAAGCATGGGCAGGTGTTAAAGCCTGATCCCAAAACATCTTGCAGAGTGGATATATCTTAGGTCCATCTCTATTGATTTCATTCCTGCAGTGTGCCCTGTCTGCAACCTCACAAGAGTGGATGTTATTTTCCAGATCAGAGGATCTTTTACCTTCTGACCATTTCTTTCAGGTAGTATTCCCCTTGATAGAGTGTCAATATTCTCAACGGGTATCATTCCATCCTGAGTTTCCGATCTTCCAGTTCTGGTCAGGTCATCAGCTTCCTCACTCCTGTATATACCTGAGGGTGATGGAATCCACTGAGAAGGCAAATTCCATGTCTGCCTTTTAGCTATGTACCGTGGGAGGCATTTTAAATAGTAACTGCGAGAGGCCCACAACACTGCAAACTGGAGGCAGGGAAACGGAATGACAACAGAATGTCAGGCTGACGTCCAGTTCATGTTACCAGTGTCAGGAACACTGGTAGCAAAATACCTGTCTGTAGTTACACGTGGCAACTGAGACTCTCTTCTGGGGTCTCCCCATGACATGGCTCTCTGAAGATGCCTCCAATCCTGCTACTGCTGCTTTCTTTGTTACAGTACAAGAAAGTGCAACAACGTCAGCCTCAAGCCTCAAACAGCAGCACTACTCTCCCATTCATGTCAGCAGACAATTCTACATTTCCTTCCTTTGTATGCATAACTCACTGGTCAGTATGTGTAAGGAGTCTGGTGCAGCCCTCAGCTACAGAGCCCAGCTCTTTAGCTCAGGCTGTAGAGGCTCATGCATTTAGCTCCAGAGGTCCTTGGTATGCCAGTGAAAATAGTGACCATCAACTCATTCCAACTGAATCTTAAGGACCTTCTTTTTATGCCTTCTTCAGTTAACCAGCCCCACTGCCTTTACATTTCTTTTGGCTGCTGCTTTTATTTTAGTTTCATTGTGTAGCTATTTAACTCCAAAGCACTTTAGGAACCTTTTGCATGGACCACACTGTGGACCATAAAGTTGTATTGTAAAAATCACCTGTCTCCCAAGAGCACTATTCCCACCCTGAATGGAGAATCCTGGATGCGCTGCACAGGGATGTTGATCGTTGCTTCAGAGTAGCCAGTACTACTTAGTTCCCCTGACTTCTGGCTTCACCACTCATCTGTAGAAGCTGGGGTGTCAAGGGACACGGAGAAGATCTAGAATCAAAGCTAAATACGGTGTACTTTGTCAGCCACTTCCATGGTGAAAATTCAGTTATATTCACTGGAGCCTGTATCAGTGTCTTGATGAACTCAGGATGGGTTACAAGGAAAGGAAGCCCTAAATAAAGTTGACATGAAAAGCTGTCACTGCCATTGTGAATCATCCTCAATTAGATGGCTGTAGATTTGTTCCATATGAAAGTGCTCAAAGAAACCAAAGGTTCCCCTCCCCAAACCAATTCTCAGACTGAAGCTTTCTGACCTTTCCTGGGAGCTGGCCTCCTCTCAGTTTCTCCTCTCTCTCTCTCTCTCTCTCTCTCTCTCTCTCACACACACACACACACACACACACACACACACCTTGCTACAGGCACATGCTGGGTTTTAGCCATACTTCCATCAGAGTCAATGTGAACCACACCCCTAAAGCCCTGTGTATCAGGTTGAAATTTTAATCTCAGTCAGTGACCTTGAGGCTCAGCTGGAGTACTCTGCCTAAGAAAGAGGCAGATAAGCTGCCTTGTCTTGTCTGCCAAAATGGCCCACTAATCTTATTGTCATCCACTGTCAAGAGTGTTTTCTGTGCAGTGGTTTAATACCTGTACATACACCTTATAGAGCACTTTTCTTCAGTAGGTCTCAAAGCGCTTTACAAAGGAGATCAATATCGTTATCCCCATTTTACAAGTGGAAAAACAGAGGCAGAGGGAGATTAAAGCAACTTGCCCAAGGTCAGACAGCAGACCAGTTGCAGAGCCAGGAATAGAGCCCAATTCTTCTGAGTCCCCACTATCTTGCTCTGCCCTGCCCACTAAGCCACACTGCCTCACTCCAGGCAACTACTAAACAAAATCCCAAATCTCTATTGTATATACTACAAAGTAAAAATAATAATAAAATAATAATAATAATAATAATAATAATAATAAAAAAAGTCATTGGGCCACATCCTTAGTTGCTGTGAACTGGCATAATTCCACTGACATCAATGGCAAGATTTCCACTTATGATGCTGACTGAATTCCTGCTAGGTCCTACATGGGAGAACACCCTGATAAAAGTGCACAAGAAATTAGTTCACAGCATCAATATCGGAGGGGCTCCTTGGATATATTCTGTATGACCTAATTATATATACAAATGACATTAAAAAATGTTAAGGTTGCAAAGTCAATGCTCTTCTTTCTCCTCTGCCTCTGGGCTCCTCCTCCCACTTCCACAAGATACTAGAGGTACTAGAGCTTCTCAATTAAACCATTTTAAGAATGTCAAACCACGACAAAATATGTTCCCTAACCTCATTCTTGGAAACAGTTCCGTCATTTTAGATGAAACTTTCCAAAAAAAATTCAGCCTGAAGCAGAGACGTGGTATGGAAAATTTCATCCCAAATGGTTGAAGTTTTTCAAAATTATAAGCAACTGAAAACAGGATCTTATAAATGAGAAATATCAGGTAACCTTAACCTATAATAAATATGTTGGGTCATCAAGACATGGCCAGACATCACCTTAATCATGCACATGTATGATGTGTCCCTTTCTCCTATCTTTTGCTTTTTTAGATTGTAAACTCTTTGGGACCATGGGGGAGAGGGACCATGTCTTCCTTTACGTTTTGCCAGCATATACAATGTGTGCTACTTGTAGCTTTGCCCAATGTCTTCAAGGAGCTCTGTAGAGTAATTTTCAGCTTGACCTAAAGTTTGTAAGAGTATTGCATAGATATATAGCATAGGTGGGCAAATTATGGCCCGCGGGCCACATCCGGCCCATGGGACCGTCCTGCCCAGCCCCTGAGCTCCTAGCCGGGGAGACTAGTCCCCGGCCCCTCCCCCACAGCCATGCGGGCAGTGCGGCTTGCGCCTGCCCACCTCCCAGGCTTTCCAATAACCCTGTCCTGCCGCTCTGAGCGGCATGATAAGGGGGTGGGGGGGGATTGGATAAGGGGCAGGAGGTCCTGGGGGGCAGTCAGGGGAAAGGGGGTGGTTGGATGGGGCAGAGGTTGCGGGGGTCGGTCAGGAGATGGGGGGTTGGATAGGGGGCGGAGTCCTGGGGGGCAGTTAGGGATGGGGGTCCCGGGAGGGGGCAGTCAGGGGACAAGGAGTGGGGGCGGTTGGATGGATCGGGGATCCCAGGGGGCCTGTCAGGGGGGGCAGTCAGGGGACAGGGAGTGGGGGGTTGGATAGGGGGTGGGGTGCCGAGGGGCGAGCAGTCAGGGGACAGGGAGCGGCGGGGTTGAATGGGTCGGGGTTCTGAGGGGGGGCAGTCAGGGGGCGGGATGTGGGAGGGGGTGGACAGGGGGCAGGGGCCAGGCTGTTTGTGGAGGCACAGCCTTCCCTACCCAGCCCTCCATACCGTTTCACAACCTCGATGTGGCCCTCGGGCCAAAAAGTTTGCCCACCCCTGATATATAGGTATCAATCATATTACCAGGTGGCAAAAACAGCCTCCAGATTATTTATACTCACTGACATGCCATATTGCCCTGTTCACTAAGACTCTGCAAATAATGATAACATCAGAAACTGCCTATCACAGACATGGTAACAAGGCTAGCTTATCTGAATAAATCAATGAAAACACAGACACTAAATAATTTGCAATAAAAGACCTTAAAACCATCATGTGATTCCTTACACAGCCCATGGAATTCTGACACACAGGACCTCAAACTGAGATGCAGCATAAATTTCTTCTGCACTTGAGCAATTCAATTCTTATTTAACAACTTGAAAACTGATTAACAGTGAGAGTTTCTGTCCCTCTCTGCACGTTCTGGCCATGTGCAATTTTCTTTGAGCTCACTTCCAAGACCATCATATTTGACCAATATGCTATACAGCCTTTGGTGTCAATGTGTGCCAGTGTAATGGGCCTTTCCAAATGCATGCAGATGACTCATTTATATAATATTTCCACAAAAACAAATTTTCATAACACAGCTTCTGTCACCCGGCTTGTTAGTGACCATAAAATCGAGTCAGTGCCAGCTCTGTCAGCGGGGTGGGGGGGCTTTGCCTTACTCAGAGAAATGGCAAACTCAAATTAAAGCAAAACTCATTGAACTTCCTCTCCTTTTACTGCTGTTACTTTAGCCACAGAGCTCTTTCAATGAAACGTCCCAGCAGGGCAGCTGGTCTAGTGCTCCAGACTGTTCAGCATATGTTCCTGCAGGCAGAAATGCCAATCCTTTACTTTCACTGAATAGCTCAAAGCCACAAAAGGGGATGAAGATGCACTTTCAAAAGTGCCTTAATTAATTAGTACATGTGCAGCTTAAGGAACAGGGCTCAGCACTAAATGTCCCAAAGACCTGACCTTTGGGTTGGACGAGCTATTTGCTCCAATGATGCGGAAAGAAAAATCATTTCACTGAATTCTCAAATGTACCAAAATATTGAAGTTCACTGGGCGCCATCTGAAATTTTGCCCAAGGCCACCACTACCTGCAGGAATTCTGATTGTTAGGACCATCTCCAGATATGTATGTGCCTCAGGGCTTGAACCTGTGCCCACTGAAGTCAACGGTAATGCTCCCATTGACTTCAACGGGTGCAGGATCAGACACAGAGTAATTAGAGGATCTTATTATTGTAACCCTTCTCCTACCTTTCCCTTTCCCCCCAATTTTGTCTTTTATTCACTTTCATATGTTGAGGCATGTCTGAATTTAGACTGTATTTAGAATGCCCTTCAAGGCACCTCCAGGTGTCTTCACCTGGTTCTGTTACATTCCTAACATGCTTTGGGGTATTTCATAATAGCAACAACCCAAAGATCTCATGGTTGGTTACCCAGAGGCACTGGTGGATGAAGAGACACTCTAATAATGAAAGAGGCAAAGAGTCCTGTGGCACCTTATAGACTAACAGACGTATTGGAGCATAAGGTTTCGTGGGTGAATACCCACTTTGTCAGATGCATCTGACAAAGTGGGTATTCACCCACGAAACCTTATGCTCCAATACATCTATAAGGTGCCACAGGACTCTTTTCCACTTTTACAGGTCCAGATTAACACGGCTATTCCTCTGGTACGAATAATGAAAGGAATCTCCATTGCTCTTTTCACAGTAACAAAAAAAGTCTGAGACTTTCATTAGACAGACACTCACCCATTTGCAGATTAGTTCAATCATTTGTCCTTTCTTTTTAAAGGAATGTTTATCATCTCTGTCAGCATTTTATTAAGTAGGCAGCTGAGAGACTTATTCCTGTCTTAGTTACTTCAACTGATTTGTGTAATTAGTGCTGGGAGAATAAAATGGCAAATTATCTGTTGAAGGTTGCCTTTTCCTCTTCATGAATTGTCCAGGAACAGTTTGATTTTTAAAAAAAATATATTTGTTTCAAAGAATTCTCTCGTCAATAATGCTTGGTTTGTACACACGCAAGTTGATCTGCCTATTCGATATGGAACATTCAAGCACAGACAGCTAGCTTTGAGAAGGCATAGGTTATTGGTTTTTGCTCCCACAAGAATGATCCTTAGAATGTTAGGGTCATGACTGCAGTCTCTCCAATTTGTTTTTTGTGAAAGAAGTGTGGCAACTAATTGTGATGCTCATGTGATGTGATGTAACAATGTGACGTGTTAGTGTCTGGTTGAGACATGGGGACCTTGGCATGAGTTGGCACCTGGCCTGTCAGCATCACACAAACCTGATGAAATTCTACATTAGACTTTGTCTTTACAGATAAAGACTTGGCCCACACTAGGAATTAGCACAGTATAATTATGTCACTTGGGGTGAGAAAAGTCCACACCCCTGAGTGATGCAGTTAAACAGACTGACCGCCCGGTGTAGACATCACTAGGTCAATGGAAGAATTCTGGCTACTACCTCTTGGGAAGGTGGATTACCTATGCTGAAAGGAGAACCCTTCCCATCAGCGTAGGTGGTGTCTTCACTGAAATGCATCACTGCAGTGTTTTAAGATGAGTCCAAAGAGGAACTGCTCAGACAACTAAAAATTAATGTTAGCTTAGACACAAGTGATCATGACTTGATCACATTTATTATAATGTGCAAACACTAAGTCCAACCAGTAAGATATATATACTTGGTACTTTCTAAGGGCCAGTGTCACAAAACTGAAAACAACTATGAACCCCAAATCAACTGGGAGGAAGAATTTAATCAGAAAAATTTGAAAGATGATTGGGAATTGTTTAAGAACAGTTTACCAGGTTCTCAAAAAGCCACAACCCCACATTTGAGGAAGAAGGTCATATTGGTTAAAAAAATGACCTGGTTTAGAGGGGAGGTGAAGGCAGCTACAAAAAAATAATTATATATAAACACAAATGGAAGAAAGAGAAATTTGAAAGTAATGAATATAAATCAGAAGCTAGGAAATGTAGAAAATTGATAATTTGCATCTATGAGTTTTAAAAGAGTTAACTGAGAAGCTCACAGGACTGCTAATGTTGATTTTCATTAAGTTTCAGAACACTGGGGAAGTTCCAGAAGACTGGAAGAAAGCTAATGTTGTGCCATATTTAAACAAAATAAGCAGGATAATCCAGGTAATTATTGGCCCATCAGTCTAATGTCACCCCTGGGCAAGATAATGGAGCAGCTGATACAGGAGTTAATTAATAAAGAATTAAAGGAGGGTAATATAATTAATGCCAATCAACATTGGATTATGGAAAATAGATCCTGTCAAACTAACTTGATTTTTTAATGTGATTTCAGGTTTGGTTGATAAAGATAATAGTGTTGAAGTAATATACTTAGACTTCTGTAAGGCATTTCACTTGGTACCACACAATATTTTGATTGAAACACTAGAACAATATAAAATTAACATAGCACCCATTAAATGCATTAAAAGCTGGCTAACTGATAGGTCTCAAAATGTAATTGTAGACGGGGGGATCATCATCAAGCAGATATGTTTCTAGTGGAGTCCCACAGGGATCTGTTCGTGCCCCTATTTTTATCAATGATTTGGAAGAAAACAAACAAACTCATCACTCAAAGTTTGCAGGTGACAAAAATTGGGGGAGCGGTAAATAACTAAGAGGACAGGTCACTGATATAGAGCAAACTGTATTAGTTGGTAAACTGGGCACAAGCAAACAATATGCATTTTAATACAGCTAAGTGCACATGTATACATCTAGGAACAAAGAATGGAGACCATACTTGCAGGATGAGGGACTCTATCCTGGGAAGCAGTGACTCTGAAAAAGATTTTGGGGTGATGGTGGGTAATGAGCTGAACATGAGCTCCCAGTGCAACACTGTGTCCAAAAGAGCTATGCAAGCCTTGGATGCATAAACAGGGTAATCTCAAGTGGGAGTAGAGAGGTGGATTCTCCATCCCTGACAATTTCTATATGAAGTCTGAATGTTTTTCTAAAAGATCTGCTCTAGGAATGTGTGATGGGGTGTTCACTCCACACCAGCTGTGAAGGGGGTAAGGTGGCCCAGGAGGGGCTGATTAACTTTCACAGTTGCATGTGATGGGAGGCCCAGGGAATTATAAACATTAATTACAGATAAAGGCCAACTGGGGGAAAAGCTGGGAAAGGAATATAAAGAGAGGATGTTTGGAGTAGCAGGAGGCTGGAGGGAGAAAGTCTGCAGTCACTCTGTGGGAGCAGAGAGATGGGGAGGTGGAGGATGAAACCCAGGGGAGAGAATAAAGTGTGGAATAAGGGCCAATCCCAGATGAGCAGTAGGGAAAGAAAGGCTGCTAAAACAGGGTAAGAAGAAGCCTAGGGGAACAGCAAGCAGGGAGACTGTGTAAACCTTAGCTGCTGGTTAGTGTGTCCCTGGGCTGGAACCCAGTGTAGAAGGAGGGCCTGGATTCCCATATCAGCCACTAGGAAGACTGCTGGAGGTGCCACCCGGACAGCTGATCTAGCAAGACTTTGATGCTCCAGAAAGGGAGGGACCGGAGAGTGACCTACCTGCTGGGCTGAGTCATGAAGAGAGACCATTGCAGAGATGGAGTGACCATCGGCAGGGGGTGCCACACAGGAAGAATGCTACTACACCACACGCCTGGAGGAGTGGTTCTGCTGTGAGTGAACCCCATTACAGAATTATTTGGGGGAAGTTCTGTAGCTTGTGCTACACAGGAGGTCAGACTCGATCTAACGGCCCCTTCTGGCCTTGGAATCTATGAATATCCTCCAATATTTGCTGAAAACACCCCATTTCCCCAAATATTCATGCCAGGAAGCTCCTTCACTAAAATAATAGCAGACAATGATCACAAAAGGGGCCCAATGGCAGCTGAAGCAAATCTATTTGCAATGCACATTCACAGAAGGTATTTTGTACTACTCACCCAGCTCTGGCTATAGCCTCCCTGCCGAGAAAATTTGTAGGACATAATCTGTGCTGATGTTTGGAGGCTTGGTCCTTGCCCTATTTTTGGGAAGAGGTAACATTTTGTTTCTGCTCTGGCTGCCCATGTCAACCAGCGTAAATTGTAAGATTACATTTGAATTTGAAATCACTGCTAAATCTTGCTCCTCTGTATCCATGAACAGCTTTTGCCATCTCTGTTCCAGTATCCCCAAACTATGGTTGTGCCCATCCTCTTTGGAACATCCAACTTCCAAGCATGAATTGAATCCTATGCTAATTACAGATGGCGTATAATACTTGCCTTGTCAATATGTTTGTGTTGTAGATTGTTCACCTTTCTTCTAAATTTGACATTGCAATGGAGAAGCAAATCCTCTCAACCCACACATACACACCTTCGGTGTGCAGCTGCTTAATAAACACAAAGTGTAACATTTCCTTCACCATAGCAAGGCATAAAAGAGATGCAAATCATAATTGTGAATTGAGATAGAAAGCGCAATACAATAAGTCCTTTCCACCAGCCTGCCCCAATAAACCCGGCAGCACCTACTGTATATACACGTTGCAAATAAGGTTTGTGATGAGCTAATCAATCAACATCACAAAACAGAGATAGGACTCAGTGCTTGGCAAATATAGTGGGTTAATTTAAAGCAGTCATTTGGCACGTGCAGCTGACAGCTCCTTTCTGGACGTCATTCCATATGTGGTGAACACATTGCTATAGCTGTTAAGGGAGTGCTGAGAGGTCTCTTGTGCTAACAAAATATAATTCCATATTTTTGCAATAACCTAAGAGATGTTCTACTTTTTCCTGATTGGGAAACAGACTAGAGTGGCACACATTCTATGCAGGAAAGTCATGGAAAATCAGATACACCACCCTGCACATTCACTGCTCGCACTTACACCAGGCTTTTTTGGCCTACATTTCCCTCCATTGCTAACTCTGGTTCAGTTTCTCTGCCAGTGGGAACACTAGTGCAGGTATTTCTCAACCTTTTTGATATGAGCGACCAGTTTGCTGCTTTCCTCAGCTGTGTCAGGGAGATCTCCGGGACCAGTCAATGAGAAACACTGCACTAGGGTATGCAGATGGCTGCAGGTATCAAACACCATAACATCTAATTTTGCCTTAGGCAGTTCAATACAACAAGTTCCACAAAACTTAAAGCTCGTTTATTTATTTATTTATTTATTTATTTTTCAAAAGCTACTTTTGGCACCTCGGTCGCCCACCTCTGGCGGAGCTGAATCAGTAGCAGAAACAACAGCTAATTTGGGACAAAAGAACCTAGCATAAACAAGACTTATGGGCTAGATAGGATTGTGCCGTTTCAAGCACTATCCCGTGGAGGAAGGATGTGGGAAGGGGATCTGGGAGGGGACGTAGACTGTGTTGGCTCAGGAACGCCAGAGAGACTTCTAGCTAAGTCAGCCAGAATTCCTCCTGGGACTCAAGGGAGAACACTGCAGCAAATGTTCTGCCATGCAAAGTGCATCATTCACCCTGACCAGCTCTACTGGCTGGTACATGCATGGGGTGTGGAGGAAGGATTGGGTGACTGGCCCTGCTTTCTACCCTCTCCTTCTTGGGGGAAGCAGGTGCCATCAGCAGCTAGTAGCACAATGAAAATGCTCCCTGACCTCACTGTGGGGAAAGCTTCTTACAGCCACTCTCCCCCCCTGCCGAAAACTGGCCTTAAGGATTCCTATGTGCACAAGATCTGCTTTGTCAAACCTTTGATTCATGTCCAAAAAGTCTCACAAAGAGAAGGACTTACTCAATTAAATAAAAGAACATTCCTGGGTCCAGAACATAGCGTAATGGAAAATATTTGTTTCAGAGCAAAGCCACCACTTACGGTGAGTTCCACAAAGGGACATAGGCATGGCAACACTGAGCATCACAGCATCTAACATTTAGGTGCCTACAAAAACCACAGGACCACCACTGTGATCCACAAGACCTGAGTTAGGTGCCTAGGCTCCCTCTATCATGTATGGGGAGAACTAGGCACCTTACAAATGCCCATGCTAGCCAATGGGCAATGCCAGTGACAAGGGGTGTGCTAAGCAGCTCTGCCTCGGTCTCAGAGATAGGCACTTAAGTCCAGGCTGCAGGGAGGCCCCTAGCTCTGTTTAGTGACCAGCAATGGGGAACCAATCTCCTGGAGGTAGGATAAGGACTTGGAGTGAGTTAGGGGCCTGCCTCAAGCCACACAAAACAGCCAGAGGGAGAGGAGGCAGCGATGGTAACAGGGCCCACCTCATAACTTTTAGCCCAGTGGGTAGAACACTCACCTGGGACGTGGGAGACCTGGGTTCAATTCCCCCCTCTCTGGCAGAGTGGGAAAAAGGATTTGAACAGGGTTTCCCACTTCACTGTTCTACTGTGAATAAATAATTAAACAGTCATTGGGGCAGAAAGCATCAGTGACTCTGCAGTCCAGTGGTTAGGGCAACATCCCCCAACCTTGGCTGGGAGGTGTGAGATCCCCTTCTGGCCGAGAGGGGAATTGAACCTACGTCTCCCACATCCCAAAAGAGTTTGCTAACCACTGGGCTAAATGTTATAAGATAAGTACTGCTTCCACCACCTCCTCCTGCATTTTGAATGGGACCCTACCCAGTAGGCAGCCTCTGAGCACACCTATCAGATCAGGCCCCACACACAGTTAGGCAGCTGAATGTCTGTCTTTCCCGGGGTTGTGAATCTCCCTGTGGCTTATGTCGGAGATAGGTGTCCAGATGCCTAGATAGATGCATGCCCAGAAGCAGAAGCAGAAACGTAAGTACTTAGGGAACTTTTACTCTGATAACGTAGGTGCCAAGTAAGTTTAGGTGCCTACCGGGTTCGGTGGGAATTCTGTGGATCACAGTGGAGCCAAAATTGGGACTTAGACGCTTAAACCCCAGACTTAAGTGCTTAAGTCTCAGGTTAGGCATTTAAGAACCTTTGTGGATCTGGTCCTTACTGCCTGGAGTTAGGAAGGAATTTAGAGAATTTGCTTTCTGTAACCTGATATTCCTGGCTCCTTGGCCACATAACACTTCTGCTTCCCAACTGGGTGAATCCCAGAAAAAACTTTCAAGACAGCTACACAAATTCTTCTGATGCAAACTCTCAGGTGATTACAAATTTGCAGCAGTACTTTTGTAACCCCTTTTTGTCTTTCCCCAAATATTTTTGCAAAAAAATCCCCTCACAAATGTTTACAAGTAGCATGTAAAAAGGGGTCACAAATAGAGTGCAAGGAAGTCTGAGGGTTTTGTTTGTATGAAGTAGACAATATCTTTTGGCAGTATTTATCCAGCTCTAGAAATGAGTGGGAGGATAATACCACCTGGCAATTTCATATAGTGCTTTACAAACATTATCTAATTAAGCATCACAATCTCCTTATGAAGATGAAAAGTGTTATATAACCTCATTGCACATAGAGAGGAAAGGTAAGATATAATGGCAAAGATTAGTTTAGAACCCAGGAGGTCCAGCCTTCTTGTCCCATGCTGGATACTAGGAGACGCTGTGTGGTTAAAACCATGCCTGTTTACATTTGCAATCTGTGCTTAATACAAGTCTTGGTTTTACTTCACTGTGTTATAGCATGAGGACAGCCTTCCAAGTCAACTCATTAATAAATCAAAATGACAATAAAATGGTTGGCAGGAGATAAATTATTGAACTAAAAGCAATTTACTAGTCAGACACAAAACTAAACTACATAAGCCAGGAGCTACTGAACATGGAGTCTGATTTGCCTGGGGGTGGTTTTTCTTGATGCATTTGTAAATTGTCAGTCTAGCAAACACTAGAAAGAGGAGGGAACACACTTCTGATCTCTTCATTAAAGCAAGACAAGTAATGACATTAGTTATATCTCTCAGACAATGTCCTTTTAATGACATTAGGTACTTTGACAAGGCTATGTCCCTTCTCCACCCCACTGACACCAAGTAGTACAATTATTATTGAAACATTAAATGCTGTGGGCCAGATCCTCAGCTGATGTAAAGTGTCACTGATGTCAATGGAGCACACCAATTTACACCAGCAGAGGATCCTAGCCCATTGTGTTTTCATTGTATATTGTAAGTTCACATCAGTGCTACTTCAGCTCCTGTAATTATCCATGTAATGCACCTTGATCATTCTCAGGTGTTGTGCTGCCTAAGTGTTAGCACTTCTCCTTTTGATTCTGTATATTGTAGTCCCATCTTATCATAGCACACCGCACTCCTAACCATCTGTACAAAATGAACCCAGCCAGCTTGTCCTCACTTTGCTAGAGAGCCCAGCTGTCCAAGTCAGCGGTTAAAGTTCTTGCACTGGAATATGGAAGCAAGTTGCACACAGATAAGACATTGCACTGAAAGGCTGCTTTGCAGGGTGGATATTATGTGGGGAGAGAATATTCATGATTCAAGGAATCTAAATAGATAGCCCTGGGGGATCTTTTCAGGTCCCAATGGCTGATTAACTACTGAGACTGTAGCCTGCTGGATAAATGACAGTTACCTATTTACGGATCTGTGACTACTGTTTTAACCTGGTTTATATGGCTAGCCCTGGATAGGAGTCAGCCCTATATTTCCTATATACTGTGTACTCCTTAGATCTCTTATTTTCCCTTCAAGGCCTGTAATTCCATTTACTCCAGTGGGAACTCTGCACATGCACTGAGGGGAGAATAGAACCTTTCATTCCAATTGCCAAGAGCTAAACAGTGCATTTTTATTTTAATTAAAACATTTTCTGAAGGCATTATAAACATGTAGCAGTTGCATTAAATAAAATCTTCTTTGGACATTTATGCTTAACACACACACACCATTGTATTTATCAAACGTCCCTCTATATTATAAAGCACTGAGTAATATGAATCCATTTCTTGTACAGTGTCATTCATTCTGCAGAGTCAGAAAGTGTTTCGTGGCTGATACAAAATGTATGGAAGGTTTTATCTGTGAAGCTTAATAGATCCCTAATATGCAGCCTCTAATAATGACTTTGCTGACAAGATGAAAGCTGCTGCAGACATTTTGAAGAGAGTTAATTATTTACTGCACTGTTCCAACTAAGTTACAATTCACCCCCCAGATCTCAGACTGTCTCAAACCCACAAAAGCCAGGAGATTTAGAAGGATTAGGCACTGATGCTGGAGTGGGCTCTCAGCAACCACTTGTTAAAATTCCACTATCATCTTTCAGGAAGGTTTCTGGTGGCTTTCCTGACTCAAATGGCATTCATCTGTTCTCTCTCTATTTATTTCAGTTTATGAAGCACCTATCCATACTGCTAGGGCATCCTACAATAATTTCAAACACAACAGTCAATAAAATCTAATCCCAAAATAAAAGAGGCACAAATCAATAAATGTAATCAAATGACCTGCCCACCCAGAACTATTGTGAATCCTCCTAGACCAACCCTACTACGGAGGATTTTTTGCTGAAACAAGCTCATAAAATACTTCTGATGAATATGCTTTCTTACCTTTTTGCAATGCATGTGATTGAACCAGGTGTCAAGTGTGTTAAAAGAAAATGTCTCAAAGGAAGATATACCCAGAATCTCCGAAATGGTCTTTGACCCACCCTCTCAATTTCTAGTTACACAAGATGAATGCTTGGATATATGGATAATATATTTGGCATATTTTCAGAGACAAAGTCTGGGTGCTACTAGGAAATGCACTTGGGACCAGATTTTTTTTTTAAAAGGTTTTTAGGTGCCTAAAGGAGCATCTAGGCACCTAACTCCTACTGGTTTTAATGGGAGTTAGACACTTAGGCACTTTTGAAAATCCCACTAGGTGTCTCTCTGCATTTTTAGGTGCTTAAATACCTTTTAAAATCTGGCCCTTAATCTCAGTTTGTTGCCCAGTGGTGCTCTCTCTCTCTCCTTGGTTGAATCAAAAAAGACTTTTAGTATAAAGGGACACAGACAAATTGTAGTCTAGTCAGTTTCAAGGAATGACACTGAAGCAGTTTAAGGTCCTACACCTGTCCTCTCCCTGCTCAATGTCCCCCCCCATGACAACTTGTGTGGCTTTATAGTCACATTTGCCTATTTTTGAAATGTTTTTTTCTCTCTAACATGGAGAGAAAGACCCAACAAATAAGGGGAAATGGCTGACTATACCCAGAATACAGGAAAACTGATCACACACAAAGTGCTGTCCAAGTAGAGAAGCTAAACAAAATGTTATTTCATTTTTTTCCTCTAATCTCTGTTACAGGAAACTTGTCACAGTAGTAAGTTTAAAAAAAAAAAAAAGAGAAGAGAATAAAATGTGATTTCCACCCCCCACCCCCCCGAAGCTAACAGTGTCCTGTTAAGTGGGGAAACAAGAACACATCCCCCAGTACCACCTCCACCCTCTGTACACTACAATACAAGGGGGTTTACTATCGGCAAGGTGAGAATTTTAGTGGGAACTCCTCATGCAATATTGGCAGCACATCCTGGGAATTAAAGGCTGAAATCATGTTCTTAACTCACTTTTAGTTGCACCAAAAGCTTCCCTGGTCCTACAGCTTTGCTCCAAGGTTCTTAACTGAGGGGCTACATCAACTGTAAACCTTTGGTCCAGCCAGACCAAATTTAAGATGGCATTTTCACTCTGATTCTCTTGGCTTTTACCAGTTTAAGACCTTTAACACTGTTATGATGCACTTTTGTGACGTCTAAGGGTATATCTACCCCACAATAAAAAAAAAAAAAACATAGCACCAAGTGTCAGGGCCTGGATCAATGGGGCTGGGCTGCATGGCTAAACATTGCAGTATTGAGGTTTGGATTTAGACTGGAGCCTGGACTTGGAGACCATCCCCCTCGAGATTTTCAGGGATGGAGCCTGAGATCAGAAACCCCACAAGAGGGATGGGTCTCGGAAGAAGGAACAGCAGTCAATGGCTTTCTACAGAGTGTTCCTTAAACATGGGCAGGACTTCAGAATTTTTGGGGGGGAGGGGCGGGAAGAATAGGTTTGAGTAACAGACAAGAGAACAGAACTGAAACCCTGACTTGGGCCAGGCATTACCTAAAAGGTATAACATCACCATAATCTCAGTCCTACTGAAATTCAACTCTAAGAGACGTACAGAGTGCACCTTGATAATGTCTGTCCAACCAGTATCATTATAAACCAGGGGATTTCTAGCCACTAATAGAAATAGTTCTACAGCAAATGAACTCTTCGTTACATGTTAACGACTATGGTCTCAGCAGAATTTGATGATTTTTTTTTGTATAATTTCAACAGATAGATCTATGTTCATTTTAAAGCACTTATTTCTATTTGTATTGATTTAAAATTTCTAGTGTGGAAAATTATGGGTTTAAAGCATTTTTCTCAATTTTTATATATTTAAATTTTCACAGCTGTGCAAAATTATGGGAAGGAGAGAATCAGACAATTATTTAATGACAATAGACATTCATTTCAAAAAGTTAAAGCTTTATAGCCATTAAAACACAAATTATCAAAGTCACATATGAAAAATATACAAACTACCTATCCTTAAATCAAACTCCACTTTCCCAAGCAGCAATTTACTTACTTTGCCTGTCTGTAAATGTTGACGCGCGCGCGCGCGTGTGTGGTGAAACTGATGTTTCCGACATTCACCGATAATCTAATCCTTCCAAGCCTACATATATAGCATAGCCAAGGAAAAGCAGTCACCAGTGAAGAGCCACTATTTGATAGCTATCTACCTCGGAGCAATATATGTGTAACCCTTCGACCCATCAGAGTTGGCAGCAACAAGGGCCGGGTTCAATATCTAGGGGATCCATTCCAGTAACACAATGCAAACTGGCTCGAGCCCCCACCCAGTGACCTGGGACAAATATATACCACCCCCGCTGGGCGTCTCCAAGAGGCAATACTTCCCCTCTCGCAACACATAGTCTGAGTGTAGCAAAAAGCCTTTTAATAACAGAGAGAAACAATGTGGCATTATGTTGGGGAAACCACCAACAGGAGTCATAACACAACCCATGAGCAAAAAACCCACCCCAAGCAAATTGGGGCATGCCCTTTCCCTTTGGTTCTTGAGTCCAGCAACCCCAAATCACCCAAAGTCCCAAAAGTCCAATGACACAAAAGTCTCTGTCCCTGGTTAGGGCAGCCCCAGAGTTCGAAAGTTTATCTGCAGAGCTTTACCTCCCAACCTGGGTGGAGATGTGGGGGGGGGGGGAAGAGAGAGAGGTAAGGAGCACCTTACGTGATCTGAAGCTGACCGCCCCACAGCTCCATAGGCCTCCGCTCCGCTCCGCTCCACTCCACCAGCCACCCCACGAACTGCTTCGCTCGGCTCCGCTCTGCAGTGCACAAGCAGCTCCCGCCGTCCCACGAACTGCTCCACTCCGCATCCCACAAGTAGCTCCTGCTGTCCTATGAACTGCTCCACCAGCCTGTCCACAAGGCGCTCCAGCCATCCCGCAAACTGCTCCACCACATATCTTCAGGCTCCCCCACTACTTAACACAACGCTCAGTGATTTCAGCTCTTAGGTGAATTCAGCTTGTAGCAGGGGAGCCTCAGTGCTGGTGCACCATTAGCCCAAAGTGAGCTCAGCAGCCTGTAACCAGACTCCTAACGGAATCAACATTAGCTCTGATATTCCACAGTAGAGAGAGGAGGAAGTGCAATTAGCATATAAAGCCTTCACCAAGGGGCCCATGCCACCAAGTATTAATACTTGTCCCCAGCCTCTCTCAATTCACAGAGTTTTGGAACCCATCACCCTTGCCTAGCGAGTGCTACTTAGTTGATGGTGAGTCCCTCCATCATAACAAAAGGCCAAGTACAGTTCCAAGCACAGTTCCCATAATCAGGGTAATAATTTATTCTTCCTGCCCCAATAACAGAGACACTGGGGATCCCACAGCAGCCAAAGTGACCATTTGGGCAGCTATGGCCTCATTCTAGGCGGGGTGGGTGTGCCTATGCAAATGAGATCGGCCCCTGAAGTTCTTTTCCACAACTTGCCACACCTCACCACCAGATGTCAGGGTGGAGCTCATCCTGACACTGCTTACATCTGCTATTATTTGATTTACCGAGGACAGGAAATAACTGATATCACAAGCATGGCAGAGGGGTACCTGTTGTTAAGAGTTGAGCTTTTAATGGTGACCACAATAGTTAAAGATGGAAAATGCAATTTAGGTCACTGATTCAACCAGATCAGACACTCAGTTGCTGCTATGCCAGACAGTAGCCAGAAATCCAGAAGGAAACAAATGTTATACAAGTATCAGCACAAGCATATCCCCAGGTCCATTTTTGGAGTATTTTACACAGAATATTTTCTCTTGCATCGTGCAGCCATTAGAGAGTCACAATATTTAGTCAATCCTTTTATTTCCACAGTTATTAATCATGCACCATTTAATCACCTTTGTCATTTACTTTCCTAATCTCTTTCAAATCCTTCTACTTATTTTCACATAGTTTTTCCAAGCTGATTTTATGTGCCTTGCTAATTACACTTCTTCACTGCCACACACTGTGTAGCACACACACTTTGAGCCAAAAGGTGACTTGATCATTTGCTTTGTTACATGCCCAATGAATCACCTGCTATTAAAACACTCAAAATGCATATGACATTACCGTAAGAAAGTCATATTTAATTAGCTAGATAACCTGTTAGCAACACATTGGAGAGGAGGTTGCATCCCACAGGGAGAATATGTTTCTACAGATCTTAGCACCAAGGATGAGGAGGGAAAAGGTGTGCCCAGAGTTTATTCCTCTGCAACTAGCACAGAATTTTTTACTCATTTTTGACCGGTCAATTCTAAAAGGGATGGTCATTTGTCCTAACCTGCAATATCAGTGCATGCTGGATCAGCACCTCCTGCTAGCTACAGAAGGATCACAGCTCCTAAGGTATGTGTATGAGCCCAGCACGAGAGGTCCTTGTCAACAGCAGAAGCAAAGTCATACAAAAGGTGATGAGCACTGTAGATGGATGAGATAGAAGCAGACAGCACCTAAAAATTTAAACACTCACAAATGAATTATTCATGGTCAAAGGAAGACAAGTTTCAGAGTAGCAGCCGTGTTAGTCTGTATCCGCAAAAAGAACAGGAGTACTTGTGGCACCTTAGAGACTAACCAATTTATTTGAGCATAAGCTTTCGTGGGCTACAGCCCACTTCATCGGATGCACAGAATGAAACATACTGTAAGAAGATAAATATATACACACGTACAGAGAACATGAAATGGTGGAGTAAGAGGCAAATTAATTAAGATGAGCTATTATCAGCAGGAGAGACTGTCCAGTTTGGCCAACCTCTCCAGCGCATCATCAAAGATCTACAACCTATCCTGAAAAATGATCCCTCACTCTCACAGATCTTGGGAGACAGACCAGTCCTCGCTTACAGACAGCTCCCCAACCTGAAGCAAATACTCTCCAGCAACCACACACCACACAACGAAAACACTAACCCAGGAACCTATCCTCGCAACAAAGCCAGATGCCAACTCTGTCCACATATTTATTCAAGTGATACCATCATAGGACCTAATCACATTAGCCATGCCATCAGGGGCTCATTCATCTGCTCATCTACTAATGTGATATATGCCATCATGTACCAGCAATGTCCCTCTGTCATGTACATTGGCTAAACCGGACAGTCTCTATGCAAAAGAATAAATGGACACAAATCTGACATCAGGAATCATAACATTCAAAAACCGGTAGGAGAACACTTCAACCTCTCTGGCCACTCAGTAACAGATTTAAAAGTGGCAATTTTGCAACAGAAAAGCTTCAAAAACAGACTCCAACAAGAAACTGCTGAGCTTGAATTAATATGCAAACTAGATACCATTAACTTGGGTTTGAATGGGACTGGGAGTGGCTGGGTCATAACATGGGGAAATAGATTCAATATGTGTAAAGTATCCCCACACCTTCTTGTCAACTGTCTAAATGGGCCATCTTTATGATCACTACAAAAGTTTTTTCTCCTGCTGCTAATAGCTCATCTTAATTAATTAGCCTCTTACTCCACCGTTTCATGTATATATTTATCTTCTTACTACATGTTCCATTCTATGCATCGGATGAAGTGAGCTGTAGCCTACGAAAGCTTATGTTCAGATAAATCTGTTAGTCTCTAAGGTGCCACAAGTCCTCCTGTTCTTTTTAAAGGAAGACAAGAGGAGGGGCAAAGACAGGAGAATGAGGATGGAGAGAGAATAGGGAAAAGGAGGAACCGAGGGAAATAGAAGATTGACTGCCCTCCCCTGGTCAGCAATGGGCTAGCTCTTGGAAGTAACCAGCACAGCAAAAGCTGCAATAAAAGATCATATGCTTCCCGTGACCTCTCGAGAGGGAAAACTGCAGTCCCTGGCCGGGTACTGACTGCACAGTCACACGGGGGACCGCATCACTCAAAGAGCTTGTTCTCTAATCTCGCTTTTCTTTTTCGTTTTTTTTTAAAGAGTCTCTCGTTGTTGTGGTTGCAAAGAGCCTCAAATATGAGTGTAACTGAACCAAAAATAGGACTATAGGGGTGCGACTTGTCCCCTTCATCTCAGCGAGGGGAGAGACCCCCATGTGTTTAAATTTAAATATCAACATTGCTAATTATTTCGTTCATCATGTAAGAAAGGAAAGGAAGGGGCACTGCTCGGCACAACTTACTCTAAGCGACCTGTCACTTCGGTGGCGTTTGGAAGGTGCCACCACTTTTCTCCCCCCTCCCACTTCAGTCATGAAAGAACTCAGCATCCCAAGCCCCTGGGCACAGTCAAGCCCCACCAAGGGGGAATGAAGCTCGAAGAGCCCAGTGGAGCTCAGAAATGCACACATGGTCATATTTTGAGACCATGCATCTCAAGTGGGCAGAGCTTGGAAGAGTATCACCATTCCCTCTCCTCCCCCCTCCAGTTCAACACACGCGGATTCCAAATTGTCCAACTAAAAAAAATACTGGTGGTATTAAGGCTTGATTCACTCATTTCACAAATGGCTTCTGATTGCTCCTGGACATACCTACACTGAACCCCTGGGCTACTTGCTTTCATGTGAAAGTGAAGCATCCCCTCATTAATTACTCATTCAAAATGTCAAACACATTTTGTCCCCAAAGCTGTCAGCCTAAGTCCTTTCAATATCAGTAAGATACACTGAAAGAATCTGCTGTAAAAATAAAATCTGGCTGCCCAAGAAGTTCCTTTCCTGGCATATTTTGCATTTGTGTACACCTAATACTTTTGGGCTTTCAGATGATCGGTGTTTGTTTGTAGCTGTTAGTAAAACTTGTTGCTAAATGTAGTTACAATTATGGAGCTATTAATATGCTGTAACATCAGTCAAGTCAGTTTCCGAGTGAATCACAGTTACAAGCTCGTAGGTGTTCCATAGCTAGTTGTCAGGCTGAAACAGAACTGTGTTAAATATAATCCAACTCTGTCCTAGTTTTTTGGGTTTTTTTGGCAACACTAATGGGCTGAACACCTGCAGGATTGAGGTAATAAGTACTCAGAAATCAAGACAAAAACTATTTATGACCACTTAGATCAATAAGATTTAAAATGTTTGCTCTTGGCTGTGATTTTCCTTATATTTGAAGACTAGGAAAGTTGAAGAAAGTGGGTCAATATATTTATTATGAAATTGAGTCATGTAAGGTGTACGTGTGTAGGGATTTCAATCTTTTTTCTTGGCACCTATTTCACAGCAAAAGGTGCATCCTCACAACCTCACGTGAAAGACTTGTGATAACCTTCCTCTGCATAACTGGTTAGCACTATAGCTGACAAGCTCAATTTCCTTACATCATTTTACAGAATACCAAAAGACTAAATCCTGTTCGGATTGTACGTGGCTACAGCTACATGGACTACATTTGGGTTAAATGAGCTGCAAATTAGGGTCTGCTCCCGACAAGAGCTAAGCAAACAGAAGGGAAAATCATTTATGAATATTTTGGCAAATTAGATGCTGAATTTCAGTTCTTCACAATTTCACCTCTTTTGAAATCACTTTTCCCAAATATTAATTTGCGCTAACTCCTGTTGGTACGAATGGTCATGGAAAAACCCAAGCCTGTAGTGGACACCTATTTAGGGAATAGACAGTTTTACACATTTTAGGGAATTAAAATTATGGGCAGAAGTAGCAGGCTTCCTGCTTTTCCCTGTCAATCTGTCCTAAAAATCTGCTGTCTCTTTTCAGCAGACAGCTATAGTGAACAGACTGTGAACACAAAGAAAGCCAAATTCACCAGCTAAAATGTCCTGGGAATAACACCAGGCAAACTATTCATAACAAAATTATTCCCATGTCTGTCTGTCTTGACTGACCCTCTTGAATTCAGTGGTCCATGAGGTGTAAGTCAGGCAGACTTTAGCTAGCTGCTTGAGAGCCCAAGGAACAGGGCTGACACCACACCATTCTAAAAGTTGCATAATGCTTTGCTGCCTTTGGTTGGTTTGAGTGGGGGGAGAAACAAAAGCCTCTGGACCAGCAGTGTTGCAGATGGAGGGTACTTGGGTCACAAAGGGGGCCTTTGCCTGTTACCAGGCAGCAGATGAGAATTCAGCAGAAACAGATTAAAAACCAAGCTTCTAAGAAGCCAACTTGGTGTCCTGAAAGTCTGCGAAGCAAACAATGGAGGGTCTGCAATAGCGCAGAAGTGAGCCCAGAAGAACAGGTCTGGTCAGAAGCTCAACTGAACTGTCTTTTCCCTCTCTTTCAAGCTGTGCTTTCTTCAACCTTCTATTTAATTCTTTGCATCATTCCTGCTTTCAAGTAAAACGCTTGAGACCAGATGTTAAAACTGCATGAGCATAATTCTTACCACACAAGGCCACAGCTGTGTAGTGGGGCCACCATGTAAATGAGAATCAGACCCTGGATGTGCAATTGCACAGGCAAAGAGATGTGCACTCCCACACTTATTTTGCATATCGACGTACCTAATCTGCACGAGCTGTTGTGGTAATTGTGTATGCAAATATGGATGGCCAGTGAGATGAATAACTGGCTAATTGCACATGCAAATTAGATGAACATCTGTGCATGCACAGATTTGGGAAATCTATTCCTTTTTTTATTCCTGCTCATATGGAGTACACACAGTCTGCCCCTTTGAGATGAGATCTACCTACCTAGAGTGCCAGTCATCATGGTACCAAGACTGCAAACAAAAGTGGCAGGCGTCATTGTGTGAATGGCTGTAGATTGTAACAAGAGGGGCCACACAAGAAACACCTTGCTTATCTATGCTATACACTTAACAAGCGACTGTGCACCATCCAGGATTGTAGCTTACCAGTACAATCAGCAATACAGAGAACTGTCTTCCAAGAGTCAGGAGTAAAAACCCAATAAATGTGTATCTCCTGCATAAATGAAAAAAACAGACTGTAAGAATGGAAAATAAGACCTGGAGGAAATGCATAAATACAGAGGAGGATGCAGAGAATCCTAGAGGGACTTTTTTGTAAGCAAAAGTAGCAACTGGTTTGAATTATTTATAGTCAAGATAAAACACTGATTAAGAAATGAATGAAACCAGGAGAGCTGTGTGCAAAATTCTACCCCAAGACCTCAGGCTCCTGTCTAAAAAAAAGCCTGATGATCAACAGTGTCAGATGCA
Organism: Natator depressus; assembly: GCF_965152275.1. NCBI lineage: Eukaryota > Metazoa > Chordata > Testudines > Cheloniidae > Natator > Natator depressus. Next base: position 19,969,555 of record NC_134246.1, read on the forward strand.
GCTGACAGATCTCACACAGTAATAGTCGTAGAGATCAGACCCTGTGAGGCTGCGTATGGAAATCAGTGGCTAACCCTCTACAAAGCATTCTCAAGACTAAAAGTGGTTAGATCTGAAACATGACTTGAATGTTTTCATACATTGAGTGATCTTGGAGCTGCACATCAAATAAGTGTGCACTAGGAATCCAAATGGCTAAGCCACCCAGGTACACAGCAGATGTCCTTCCTAGCAGCCTGACCACAGACACAGGGTCATTTTAAAGTACAGGATAAAAGAGACACAGCTCTTCTCAATACAAAGTGATAATCACTGTGTCTATAACAGAAATGCCTGCCTTAGTAAGGTCACCTGTAAATCCAGAAGGGGCTTCTCTTTTGAACTCAGTCTCAACTATCATCAACCTACCCTTACTAAAAAATACCATAGGATTACCACATAATTTTTTAAGGTCCCACATGGAGGAAGAAAGTATAGCCATGGTAGCTTGTGCTGATCCCACAGCATAAGAACAGGTACCATGGAAACGTCCTCATACTGTGTACAGGTTTCAGAGTAACAGCCGTGTTAGTCTGTATTCGCAAAAAGAAAAAGAGTACTTATGGCACCTTAGAGACTAACCAATTTATTTGAGCATGAGCTTTCGTGAGCTACAGCTACTGTGTAGTGTTTTGACACGGTCTGTTTTACAAGCAGCAACCACATGGCCATCTACAGAGCTCACAAAGTGGCTGGCTGATAGAGTTCACCACAGTTATCACTGCAGCCGACAGCCAATTCAAACTGTCTGGATGTTGGAATTTAACCAATCTGGCAGCGATCTGATCTAAAGTGCATGAGGAAGCTTTTTTAACAGAAACAGTCCCATAAATCTCACAATGATACAGTATCCATTATCTGCAAGACTGAACATCAGATTGTTTATCTACTTTCTACATTACTTTTCCTGGTTTCCAGAGCAGCATTTGAAACACACTTCCTCAAGTTATTTGAATTACTGTACCTAACTCAAAGCCTGCTACTTCAAATGGATAGTCCCATTGGCTTTGATAAGATTCTTCACATGAGAAAGGGCTACAGGATAATAAAATCACAGAAATGTAGGGCTGGAAGGGACCTCAAGAGGTCATCTAGTCCAGCTCCCTGGACTGAGAGAGGACTAAAACCTAGACCACAGCTCACAGGTGTTTGTACAATCTGTTCTTAAAAACCTCCAATGATGGGGATTCCACAACACTTTCAAAGCCTATTCCAGAATGTAACAATCCTTTATAGTTAGAAAGTTGTTCCCAATATCTAACCTTAAATCTCCCTTACTGCAGATTAAGATGGGTACTACTTGTCCTACCTCCAGCAGACATGGACAACAATTGATCATCATTCTCTTTTTAACAGCCTTTAACATAATTAAAGACTGTTATCAGGTCCCTGCTCAGTCTTCTTTCTCAAGACTAAACATGCCCAGTTTTTTTAACCTTTCCTCATACGTCAAGTTTTCTAAACCTTCTATCGTTTTTCTTGCTTTACCCTGGACTCTCTCCAGTTTGTCCACATCTTTCCTAAAGTGTGATGCCCAGAATTGGATACAGTACTCCAGCGAAGGCCTTACCAGTGCGGAGTAGAGCATGACAATTACCTCCTATGTTTTACATACAACACTCCTGTTAATACAACCCAGAATTATATTAGCCTTTTTTGCAACTGCAACACGTTGTTGACTCATTCACTTTGCGATCCACTATAACCCCCAGATCCTTTTCATCAGTACTACACCTAGCCAGTTATTCCCCATTTTGTAGATGTGAATTCGATTTTGCCTCCCTATGTGTAATACTTTGCACTTGTCATTACTGAATTTCATCTTGTTGATTTCACACCAATTCTCCAATTTGTCACAGACATTTTAAATTCCAGTCCTGTCCTTCAAAGTGCTTTCAATCCCTCCCCTGCTTGGTATCATCTGCAAATTGTATAAGCATACTTTCAACTCCTTTATCCAAGTCATTAATAAAAATATTGACTAGTACTGGACCCAGGACTGACACCTGTGGGATCCCACTAGATACATCCTCCTAGTTTGACAGAGAACTATTGAGAGCTCCTCTTTGAGTATGGTCTTTCAGCCAGTTGTGCACCCACTTTACAGTAATTTAATCTAGATCACATATCCCTAGTTTTCTTATGACAATGTCATGTGGAAGTGTCAAAAGCCTTACTAAATATCAAGATATATCATGTCTACTGCTTCCCCGCTTCCAATAGGTCTGTAACCCTGTCAAAGAAGGAAATTAGGTTGGTTTGGCATGATTTGATCTTGACACATCCGTGCTAGCTATTCCTTATAACTCAGTTATCCTCCAGGTTCTTACAAATTGATTGTTTACCAGTATCCTTCCAGGTAGCGAAATCAGGCTGACTGGTCTATAATTCCCTGGGTCCTCCTTTCCCCTCCCCCCTCCCATTTTGAAGATGGGTATTATTTACCCTTCTCCAGTCCTCTGGGACCTCACCCGTCCTCCCTGAGTTCTCAAAGATCATCACAAATAGTCCAGAGACTATTTCAACTAGTTCCTCAAGTTACCTTAGGATGAATTTTATCAGGTCCTGCCAACTTGAATACATCTAAGTTATCTAAATATTCTTTAACTTGTTCTATCCCTATTCTGACCTGTGTTTCTTCCCCCTTGTTAAGATTTGTACTGAGTATCTGATCACCATTAACCTTTTTAATGAAAACTAAAGCAAAATAGGCATTAAATACCTTAGCCTTCTTGATGTCATCAGTTATTAGCTCTCCTTCCTGGGTAAGCAGAGGACCTATACTTTCCTTCATCTTTCTCTTGCTCCTAATGTATTTAAAGAACCTCTTCCTATTGCCTTTTATGTCCCTTCCTTGGTATAACTCATTTTGTGCCTTAACCTTTCTAATTTTCTCCCTACAAGCTCATGCTATTCAACATTTAAAATAAATATGGCAAAATTCCTGTTGTCTGAAAACAAGGCTATGTTTTCACTGAAGAAAAAGGTGTGTTTTCACAGTGAGGGAGCGAATTTGAATCAGCTGTCTTCTTGTGAAATTCTAGGAGAGACTATGCACTCTAGAGTTTTTATCTCAATGTAACAAGTCAGGATAAACCCTGGGGGTGGGGGGGTGTAATATAGGGTTGAGCTTGACTAGCTATCTGTGCCTTTTCTCCAGGAATATTTTACAGAGAGAAAACTAATGCAAGGTCATTCTCTTGCCTTAAAAACACAGCCCAAACCACCAATAACTCCAAACCACATGCAAGACTGGAGGTCTATCATATTTTAGATCAGTTAACAGAGGGTTTCAACCAATGGGACTGTAGCATGTAAATGACCGAGATATAAGCGATTGGCTGCGCTACTCTACTTTGTCTATAATAAGCCTACTACTCAGCAATGAGCTGTTCACAACAGCCAGAAATCAATTTCATCTTAAAAAAGCAAAAAGTCTTTCTCCTGTCTTATTTCCCTAATGATCCTATCAAAACACAAATATGCAAAAAAGAGTCCATATGAAAATCTGGTTCAAGATTTTAATATTGTGTGTGTATCAACACAGAGAAGAAACCCTGAATAGGGGGCCCGGGATGAAGCATACGCCCAGAAATAAAGGGTTAATAGGAACCTGAAAGGCAGTAAATCCATTGTGTGGCACCTGAATAGTGCCTAGCGGGGGACAAGCAGACCAGGTGGGGACAAGGTGGGGACAAGCAGACCTAGCTGGGGACAAGCAGACCAGGTGGTTCCAATAACTAGAGGAAGGACTGCAAGGCCAAAAGGGGAGAACAGAGAGGAAAGCCGCAGACAGGAGTCTATAATTTGGGACTGGCCTTGAAGGGAGAGGGCAGATACAGCAGGGGTGAAGGGGTTCCAGGCAGCTCTCAGTGAGGCCAGCTGCCCTGACAAAGCTCCTCTGCAACAGGCTGGGAAAACCTGCAAGGAAAGACGAAATTCCAGGGAGAGAGGACTGGAGAACACTCCTCCACGACGGACTCCTGCCAAGAGGCAAAGGGAGGAATCAGCCCAGGGAACCAGAATTTGGAACATAAGAAACAGATCCTCACTGCTTATCAAAAGGGCCCTGGACTGGAACCCAGAGGAGAAGGGTGGGCCTGCGTTCTTCTACACCCCTTCACAGGAGGAGTGAGCTATGGTTCAGAGCTAAAGGGGAAAAGGACTACTGCCCAAGGCCCGCTACATGGCCACTAAAACTTAGTGTTTTCATTTGAACTTTTTGGTGACCCTACAAGCAGTGAGGCTTATCAGAGGGCTGAGTCGCAGGAAGGAACTAAACAGAGTGGCTTAGTAACTGCCGACAAGAGATGAAAAAGGCTGCTATGCCACAATTAGCCCTAAGGAAGACAGAAAATCTAGGCCCACACTGGTCCAGGAGCTGTACATAGACATAGTTAAGATTATGTCTGTTTTTACACTGTTGTGGCAAGCACAGTGGACACGGGTCTAACCCAGGGATGTCCAACCTGAGCCTGAGAAGGAGCCAGAATTTACCAATGTACATTGCCAAAGAGTAATACGTAATTGCCAAAGAGTAATATGTCAGCAGCCCCCACATCAGCTTCCCCCCTGCCCCACCCCAGCTCCCAGTGCCTCCCGCCCACCAGCAGCCCCGCCAATCAGCGCCTCCCCCTCCCTCCCTGCACCTCCTGATCAGCCATTTTGTGGCGTGCAGGAGGCTCTGGGGGAAGGGGGGGAAGGAGCGAGGGCATGGCAGGCTCAGGGGAGGGGGTGGGAAGGGGTGGAGCAGGGGCAGGGCCTGTGGCAGAGCCAGGGGTTGAGCAGTGAACACCCCCCAGCACATTGGAAAGTTGGCACCTGTAGCTCCAGTCCCAGAGTCGGTGCCTATACAAGGAGCCGCATATTAACTTCTGAAGAGCCGCATGTGGCTCCGGAGCCACAGGTTGGCCACCCCTGGTCTAACAAGTCTATTGAAATTATAACTGCAGCTATGACACTATGGAAAGGACATGCATAACACAGGCCCTAAAATGACTAACTAAGCACCCTTTTGGCAGGTTCTTTGGGAAGCCTCCACCCTAATACTGCTTTCTACATACACTTCTGTTATTGACACACCAACTGCAGTTTAGTTCCAGTTCACAGAATGTAAGTGGTTTTCAAGCATGCTGCAGTTAAGCTGTGGGTGCTGATGGTGTGCAATGCCCCTGCCATGGAATTCTCTTCTTTTGGCTGCTGAAACCATCCATGAAGTAAAGCAGAATTCATGAGGCCCTGATGACAAGGCACATTAGAAGAGGTTTTCTATTACATATGTTTACAGAATCATAGAAATGCAGGTCTGGAAGGACCTTCGAAAGGTCATTGATTCCAGACCACCGCTCCATGGCAGGATTAAGTATATCTAGCCCATCCCTGACAGGTGTTTTGTCTAACCTGTTCTTTAAAAATTCCCAATTAAGGGGATTCCACAATCCCCCTGGGTAACCTGTTCCTCTGCTTAACTATCCTTGTAATTAGGAACAAACTTTTAATCTGAAACCTATAACTCCCTTGCTGCAAACTACTCCAATTACTACATGTGCTTACCTCATCCACATGGAAGAATATTTGATCACCATCTTTAGAACAACCTTTTACATATTTGAAGACTGTTATATCCCCCCTCAGACTTCTCTTCTCTAGACTAAACACGCCAAATTTTTCAACCTTTCCTCATAGGTCATGTTTTCTAAACTCCTTTTTATTTTTGTTGCTCTTCTTTAGAGTCTCTTCAGTTTCTCCACATCTTTCTTAAAGTGTGCTGTCCAAAACTGGACACAATATTCCAGGTGAGACCTCACCAGTGCCGACTAGAGCACAGTAATTATCTCCCATTTCTTATATGTGACACTCCTGATAATGCATCCCAGAATGACATTTGCCTTTTTCACAACAGCATCACACTGTTGACTCATTTTCAGTGTGATCCACTATAATTCCCAGATCCCTCTCTGCAGTAAAGCTGCCTATTCAGTTCTTCCCCATTTTGCATTTGTGCATTTGATTTTTCCTTCCTAAAAGTAGCGCTTTGCACTTGTCTTCACTGAATTCCATCTTGTTGATTTCAGACCAATTCTGTAATTTCTCAATATCATTTTAAATTCTAATCCTGGCCTCTAAAGTGCTTACAAGCCCATCCAGCTTGGTGTCATCTGCACATTTTATAAGCACACTCTCTACTCCATCATCCAAGTCATTAATGAAAATATTTAATAGTACCAGACCAAGATAGACCCCTGTGGGACCACACTTGACATGTCCTGCCAGTTTGACAGTGAACAATTGGTAACTACTCTACACCGTCTCTGCGTTACCCCACACTTAAAGGCAACACAAGCCTTCATGTTTAAAATAGTATTTCTCCATACTTTATTAAGGCAACATAGCTATGAACGTGCATTCCTGTAGGTCAATTACATTTTCAATTACAGTACAGGGGGAAAAATGTGAAATCTTTCTCAACCTGTTATAATCTTTAAGGTGCTGATCACTCAGAGCATTGTATAGGCAACTAGCATTCTGCAAAGCCAGCTGAGTTCTTTCGGAGTTTGGGTAAAATGGCATAACAGAGTAGTGAGGCTGAGATGAAATGAGGTATTGACTGCCATTGTGATTTGACTGATTTGATTGTGGCTGGATTTTGTTTGAGGGGTAGGGCTACTGAGGTTTGTATTATTTGTGTGTGTTATGCAATAGCAGAGCTTCCAGGGTCTTTATATGGGTGCTTTTTATCATTTTACAAATCCAAATAAATAAAGTGTGCTGCCCAATTACTATGCCAGCTAGATGCTCAAAATGCGTGCGCAGTTCTGTGCCTAATTTGTGCAGGCAATTATGTACCTAATTAGCCATCAATTGCTGCTCTATTCTCTTTTGTCTTGATATCTGTTCACAGATTATACACTTTAGATTTCACCCCTTCATTCAGAAGACAAAACAGAACCCTGTAGGAATATCACTTTGGTAGATGTACATTCAATGTCTTCTAAATAGTTACAGACTATTATAAACATTACATGGACGGACCAATCAAAGAACACATTAGTGTGAATCACACCCTGGTAGTCCACATTACTGCTCCGTGTAGATAAGCCCTTAGATACAAGTAATTTTTGGTGGTTTTCCAGTGTTTATTTGATAAACGTTGCTTGGGCGGGGTTTGTATCGGGGCTGTTTTATTGGTCTTTATCAGATAAACCCAAAATCAGAAGCCATATAAATAGTTCTGAGGAGAAGACGACATCCTTATTTAAGTGTGCTAATGGCACTTCAAAGTGCCCTGTATGGTCTGCAAGACATATCTGTGGAAGACAAGATTGCAGTGATCAGAGCCCTGTGTAAACCCGCCAAATGCCACGTCAAACTGCAGTGCTGAAACATGTTAGCAACTCACAGGTTTCCAAATTAAAACATGCACATTTCTAATCTAGCCCACAGCACTCAGAAATATGGGCAGGATAACACACAATCTCAAAAAAAAATTGTACAAATAAATTATTTCTCAAAACAACTGGCCCAATTAAAGTTTAATTCCTCTCTACACAAAGCAGATGCATACATTCTGTCACACAGCGATGCTGAAGTAAAGTAGTTACAGCATTTCACAACTCGTCCTCATGTAGAAACCTGACAGAGTAAAGGATTTTTTAGCTAGGAGAACTGTGCTTTTGACTTAATAAATGTTGCACTAGAATTAATTTTCCATGAATTAGAAGTGGTGGAGAAACAGTTGATCTTAGTCAGAAAGGTTTTCAGGGACAGGATCTCCTACTTAGAGTAAACTGACAGCAAACGACCCACACAAAGAGACATCATGGAGGGAAGGGTTTCTGTTCCCCGTGCTTTGGGGTTCAAAAGATAGTGTATAATCAGCATTCTTCATCTTCTGTACCAGTCTCTTTAAAACTCACTAATAGGTGCAGATGGACTCTAATGTAGCTACGCTGCTATAAAGGAAATCCACATGAGATTTTCAAAAGAAGTTTGGCAAACAGTTGGAGCACTGAGGATTCCCTGATATCCTCAAATACAGATTTTTCAGGTTGTTGGCACTTTTCAAAAGTTGAAAAAATTATTTTGGGTTAGATCAAAAAAAAAATCACAAAATTTCACATTTCTGGCAAATGGAAAAAAATTGAAGAAAAAATTGGTTTGGGTCAAATGAAATGTTATATTTGGATTTTGAGCATTTTTTAGACATTATTGAAATGTTTACAAATAAAATTAAAGGAAATTTCAAAACAAAGTAATTTCAAACTGAAAAATAAACATTTTGTTTTGAAAATGTTGAAATGAAATGTTTAGATTTTTCAGAATTTTTTAGGATTTTTTTCCTTCTAAAAACCCAAACAACTGAGCAAAATCAACACATTTCTGAATCTGCATTTTTTGACCAAAAAAAGTTTTCTAAAAGTTTCATCCAGAGCTGGCTAGGCCTATAGAGGGGAGTATGCTGTAGGCATGGTCTATGCACACTGGGGAGCTGCATGAGGAATTCAGTTTACTTGAGTCAGAATTCCTCGTATCTGGGGCAGTGCACCTCCGGATTATCCCCAGTGCAGGCCACTGCCCCATAGGCATAACTGAGCCCCTAGTTAACAATAGGCTTTGCATGTCACTGTACTACAATCAAGAGACAATAACGACTTCAGTCTGACATGTATTAAGAACACATTTAGGATTTAAAAATTACCATTCTGGTCATGCAGCGCACAGATGTTCTTGCTACCTCCTACATGCTATTACCATAAACACGGGGCACTTGCATAACAGAGCACCGACCAATTACCCTGTAAGAGGAAGCTCATAGGGTCCTCCAAAACTTTCCAAGGCAATCTAAGGGAAGCCAAACCAGCCATATGAACTCAACAATGAACTTCACATTATGGAATTCACTTATATTAACAAACAATTAGCATCTTCTATAAAACTGTTTGTATTCAATTGCAGCACAGCACTGGAATTGAAAATATCAATGGGAACTTTAGAACACACAGAGGCACTTTTTATTTCATAATTTTATACATATTTTAATGCTTAACAGTACAGAGAAATTCAGCCAATCCAACCCAGACAAAGACGTTACAAACTTCTCCACAAGCCCACAGCAATCACGTTACTCTAGTCCAATATGTCTTAAATCTGTTTTTACAGCTCCATTAAATTAACATTTTATTTAGCTTCTCTTCAAAGCACATGCTGGTAATAGAATGATGGCTGTCACTCCATGACATTGTGTACAAGCAGGAGCACCATAGTTGCTTGGACGTGGTTGTCATCAAGAAACGGGTAACTCTACTGCTTCCTGAGCGGGCATCTGTGTAAATGAGGATGGAATTTACCAACATTTGGGGAGACAGTATGACATTTTGACAGTGGCAACCATTTTGTCTCTTGGTCACAAAGTTAATTTGGGTACTTTATTCTACCCTCAGCAAGTTTTATTTTTAACTCACGTTCACTTGCGATAGTTCACCATTTGGCAAGCCAGGCTCTTGCAACAGATTACTACTTGGATACAAAGATATAGAATGTTTGATTTCAGCCAATCCCAGGAAAAATGTACTGTCATGTTGTGGCACAGTTAAGATTTCTATCTTGATACTAATAAAAGTATGCTCTGGATTAAGGCTCACATTTTCAAAGTTGAGCACACAAAAATGCACCCATGCTTATGCACTTAATTTGCATGTGCAGGGACCATGATTGTGTTTGCAGTCAAGGTAAATACAAACTAAGGCCCCAATCCTGCAAATTACTGCTTGTGTGTGTCTTAGACTGCTGTTACCACAATGAACTCCACTAGCTTCAAAGGCATTCCAAGCAGGTGCAGGATTGTGGCAGAGGTGAGCAAATGCATTAGTATTTATATCCATGCACAAATGTGAAAATTCAAGCTTCACTTTAATTTCTTCTATTTAGCTCCTTTTCGTCTATTGCTTTATAACTGTACAATGATCAGAGCTAGGACAGACACTTCTATAAATTATAATAATGATATAATAATAAAGACCCCTGTTTTGAAGTTCTTGTCCCCACTGACATGGATGGAAATTTTGACTGAATGAGGCCTGCTAGACTTGACCAATAGAAAGCACAGGAAAGTTACATTTATTAAGTTTAAAAGTGTTGGTAACCCATAGTTCTTATGCTATTTACTGTAGACAGTAATTTCTCCATGTTACAGCACTGCTGTGTCTTAATGGTGAGCAGACCCTGTTGCTCATTTAGGACACCCTTCTCTGGATCAGTCTGGCTACTCCTCAGCTATTGATGCCGTTTAGTAAAGCAAATTTCAGCACCACTTCCTACCTCCCATCTTTTCAGACCCATGAAACCTGTAACAGGTCCTGCATGCAGAAGGGCACATTTGCAGGTCAGTCAATCTCCCTGGCATAGGATGTAGTTCAGGGACTGTTCAGTTGAGAAATCAGTTTACTTACTAGAAGTTCTGCACGTCTGTCTGCATCTTGTGGACCCCGACCCCTCTGCCCTTGCATAGACTAGTATGGACTGCGGCTCTTTCTGTACCCATTTCACCACTGAGAAGTCAGCGGAAGCTCTGAAACATCAGAGGTGTGCAGACTAGGTATTATTGGCATATTGGCAGACACAAGAGATGTGAAAACAATTCAGCTGATGCCAAGACCATGGACAGTGAAGAAAAATGAGGCCCAAGACAGGAGGGGAGATCTTCTGCAATTAAAAGCATTTTCAAAGGTTATTACATACCAAGTTCAAAATCTGGCCCCTTTTCCAGGCCAGTGTTAACTCTATCCAATCAGTTGAAGGTAGAAATGCAGGTACCCTTAGGTTCAGTAGTGCTATTTAGCAAAAAAAAAAAAAGGAGTACTTGTGGCACCTTAGAGATTAACAAATTTATCTGAGCATAAGCTTTCGTGAGCTACAGCTCACTTCATCGGACGCATCCGATGAAGTGAGCTGTAGCTCACGAAAGCTTATGCTCAGATAAATTGGTTAGTCTCTAAGGTGCCACAAGTACTCCTTTTCTTTTTGCGAATACAGACTAACACGGCTGCTACTCTGAAACCTAGTGCTATTTAGGTTTCCACTTCACTCTTCATTGAAGGCCATGCCAGCTCTAGTGAATTTCCTTCTCAATTATTTTAATCTGACCCAAGTGAGAAAACTTGATGGTGATTTGGGGTCAAGGGCCTTCTTCCCTTTAGAATACAGTATGTCAAGTTTCCTTTAAACTTTTCCATTTATTAACTTTTCTTCCTCATTAAGAAGGCTCCCTTCTAGTATAGCAGAGTCTCATCTTCATTCAAAATGGATGATAAATGTAGCGAAACTGGATTGTTTGCTCTGCCAGCATTCCTCCCTTCTTCATATTCTGGGGTTAATCTCTTCTTTTCTATTGCTATCTTCTACAGATGATATTTTGCCAAATGCAGTATCCATTATCCTGTGCTGTGTATCAGATCTTTTTTTAAAATCAGAATTCATAATGCAATTAGATCTGGTCAGAATCTTGTGAATTTCAGAAGCTTGCTTAAATCTAAATGTTATAGTGTCATGTTTGTCACAATGTGATTATTTATGATTTCTCTAATTTCCACAAAATATGTTTTGTCCAACAAAAATTGTTATTTATGCTTATTTGCATTTTTTTGTGAAAGAGGCAACAATCCAAAATGTCACTTTTTTCTTTCTGAAACCACCAGTAGAAATAGCAGCAGTGTTCATAAAAATATGAATACAAATTCATATTTCCAAAGTAAGGGACAATATTGCAAATACTTATTACCAACCATAATGCCTCCTACTTGAGTAGTTATATTAAGATTAATGGGTCTAACTCAGGGTAGTAAGCAGTGCTCCAGTAATAAGTGCTTGAAGGATGAGGCCATAACTGTAGATTTCATGAATTCAAAGGCATATCTTTTTATAGGCTGGAATATTAACATTCATGAATGATTGTTCAGAAATGAGAGAGATCAAGTAAATAAAATTCTGACTACAACCACATATCTTTAGATGCTGGAATAGGAAGAAGCGTTCACTTAATGTATCAGTCTTCTCAGACCCAACATGGTCAGCCCTTCAGTGAGGAAATATCTGTTCACGTCATTGTGTCAGGTTCTTGGACTCCAAAGTGTCTCACCAGAAATAATTTCTGAAGCAACATCAGAGACTTCTCAAAGCTCCTGTTATTGCCTTGCCTGGTCCTCCAGTTATCACAATCAAATTGAATATGAAGAGCAAATAAACCACTTGTTGAGATCTCACACCTCTTCTTCTTCTTCTATGCAGGATTTTAAACATATTAAAATATATTCAGTTGGAGGATGCTAAAACCTCCTTCCTGTCCTCTATCTACACTTGCTTGCATGCTGATAGAAGTTAATCACTTCTGACTTTTATATATTTATTTTTTACTTTGATTCCTCTAAAAACAATAATTTTGTGTGTGTGACATCTCACTTGCACATGTACCCATCTATTCTTGCGGGCAGCTGCATTTCTTGGGATAAATTTACAAGACAGGTATTTGAGAGATGCAGCCAAGATGGTAGGTATTAAAATACTCATGTACCTCTTAAGTAACAATCTCTGCATTTGTTACACAAAAAAGGGATTAAAAATATATTACAAGAAAGTGAGCTTATGCTTAAAGTGCAAATCATTACACATTTTCACAATAAATTGATAGGAATGAAGAGCATGCTTATATCCCACTCTCTATATAATCTCATTTTAATACATCCTTTTCCCACTCAGCTTTGTGTCTTCTACCATGCCACCCCGTATGCCTGGAATGCTCTCAAGGATCTTTCTCTCTTGTTCAATCCTACCTCTTGAATTTCTCTCACCTTGCATGTGTCTCCCTATTAATTACCCTTTCTCCTGAAGCATTCTGTCTTGTCTGATTTACACTACGGAGTAGGGACTATATTTGCAAATCTGGATAAATCACTGCCTACATTCTAAAAGAGCCATTTAAATATTACCAGTTTAGTGTATTTAGTCTGAAGAGTTCATTGTTCACATTGAAAAGCACTTGGAGCTTGGACACAACGTACAGCAGAAAATGCCTTTTTTGTTTAAAGTACCGTCATCCACCATCCTCTCTGGAAGGCAGCTGAGCATAAGAGAAGGATTAAGACTTGCACCATTCCTTTGTGAAGACATTAATTTGAGAGAGTGAGAGCATTTCCTTATGCAAAAAATCTCTCTTTTTAATCCCCTCACCCTAATGCAGGTTCCTAACCCCATGTCTCACTATACACAAAAGGTGCTGGGCAGCCATTGGTGGATGGCTTAGGGAAGTCAATCAGTGGATGGGTCTCTGTCACACCCCAACCCCTCAACTGAGCCAGGCAGGGCTAGAGCCAACACATCACAATCCCACATTCTCCCGCTAAAAACCAGCAAATCTTCAAGCCTTTCCACCCCCATGGCCGGCAGAGTCACAGCCACCAGCTGCACTCACTCCTCTGTAGCGTCAGTGCTTAGCTCAAGGATTGGTGGGAGACATTTATATCTATCTATACACCCCCCCATACAACATGCTAGAACCCTCGTCCCCCGTCCCCCCCCCCCCCCCCAATGTCCTGAGCTGCCTCACTATTTCTGGCAAGTCTATCGGGCCCATCCCCATTAATTCATTCACTGACTACCTCACCCAGCCACCCTCATTCACGTGTTAGCTGCATCCCCCTCTCTCCATTCACAGCCCCTCTAGACTCGGAGGCACTGGTCCTCTCTCTTCCCTGCCCTCCACTGATGCCCCTAGGGTCCCTCTGCCCCCATGCAGAATCTCCGGTACCTCTCTCCCCGGGGATGGTCCCCTCTGCCCCAGGCATGGTCCCCACCCCTCGGGCCAGCTCTCCCCCATACGCATTACACCCCCCGCCTGCCCCACAGACACCCTTCCAGAGCCCCGGGCTCCCCGCCCCACGGCCGGCCCCCTTACCCGCGTCCTCCTCGTCGAAGCTGTTCATGCAGGGGAAGTAGATGGCCAGGGCCTCGAAGGAGGCGGACAGGCTGAGGCGGCTCTGCGAGCGCTCCATGAAGAGCCCCGGGCCGGGGGCGCTGCCGGGGGCCTCGGCCGCCGCCTGCGGCTTGGGCAGCTTCGACGCCCCATTCTTCACTCGGAGCACGGCCCGCGGCGTCTTGGCTACTGCGGGGGCCCCGGGAGGCGAGACGGGGGCTGCGGCGGCGGCGGGCAGGTGGGAGGCGAAGGGGCTCAGCCCCGCCCGCGGGAGGCTGCTGGACTCCCCGTGGGATCTGGGAGGAGGGCGCGGCTCGCTGCTCCGGGGACGGGCGGAGAGCGATGGGCAGGCACCTGCCGCCGGGGCCCCTGGGCGCGATGCAGGCTCCGAGGCGGCTGCCCCGGCCGGTGCCCCTGGGCGCGATGCAGGCTCCGAGGCGGCTGGCGCTGGCGGACCGCAGGCAGCGGTTAGCCGGAGCAGGAGGCAGCGATGGAGGCGGCGGTGGCGGTCCTTGGGAAAGGCGGCGGGAGGCTAGAAGGAGACACTGGCGGCGGCTGCTCAGCGTCTGCTCGCCGCCTTCCTATGACTCCCCCTTCCCCGGCGGGCGCGGCTGGCCAGATGTGTCCCCCGGCGGGCTGCGCTCCCCTCGCCTGCTCCCGACGCCCCAGTCCTTCATTCAGCGGCGCGCCGGGGAGGGGGCTGCCATGAAGTCATCCCGGGAAGGCAGCTGCTCCAATCAAAGCCGACGGAGCGCAGGGGCGGGGCGGGGGCGCTGCCTGCGCGAAAGGGGGTCGGGCTGCTAGCCCCCCTAGGGCTGCGCCCGAGCACGGCTCCTCCCCGCACACCTGCCCCTGGAGCGCTCCCCTGGGCAGCGCCCGGGCCCTGCCACTGCGTCCTGCCAGGCGGAGCGGATGGGCAAAGCCAGCCCCTGCTCCACGCTGGGCCAGCGCAGCCCCGCCGTGCCTGGTGCCGTGGAGCAGGGAGCGCTGGGGACTCCTGGAGATCCTCGAGGGCCTGCATTAGGGGCTGGGGGCTAAAGCCACTCGACACAAGAAGGGCGAGCGTTTGGGGACCAGCCCACGGGGAGGGGGAGCGGTGGGGCAGCTGCTCCCCCATGCACTGCAGGAGAAGGGGAGAGGGAGAGTGCGCTCTGGTTTCAGCAAAGGATGGGGGGCTCACCCGCCCTTCCCGTTAACCCCTGGGCATAGGTGCTGGAACAAGGGGTGCTGCCGCACCTCCTGGCTTGAAGTGATTTCCATCTATACGGGGTTTACAGTTTGGGTCGATAGCTCTCAGCACCCCCACTATCCAAATTGTGTTGCTGATGGGTCTGGATGATTATCCTCTATAACTGTGCCTGTCTTCCCCCCGCTTCCCCCCGCCGCTGCCTTCGTTTCTCCCTCCCTCCCCACTGTTCACAACTCAAGCCTGAGGCTTGTGCTGTTTCAGGACTTCCTGAGGCCAGGGTTGGATTTAAGGATTTCAGTGGGAAAATACATTGGGGGCACCTTTCATGAAACCCAGGTGGACCGTCCCACATTGGTGAGAGCCAGGTAGCTGGAAATCAGGAGCAGCAGAGGCTGAGAAGAAGGCGTAATGGGAGCAGGAGATGAGCTTGGGGAAGTAACGGTGCAAGATTTCCTTTCCCTTGTTGGCCAGAACGTAGTGGGTGGGTATGAATCGCCCTACACAGTATTCTGGATATTAGCCTCTCTCTAATCAACAGAACAGCATTAATTCAACCCCCTCCTACAGTTTTTCTTTCACTCCTTTCCTTTCCTCCATGTTTTTTCTTTCAGTCTCACCCTCCCTCCCTTTCCCTGGGGTGGGCTTTATTCCCCTTTTCAGTTTCTTCTTCTTCCTTCTCTCACGTCCCCACTCTGCCGTACTCCCGGGGTGTGCCCTCTTTACACCCAGTGCCAGCCATGCTCTCTCACTTATAAGTAAGGCTAAAATTTTGTCATGGTTACTTTTAGTAAAAGTCACAGACAGGTCACGGGCAATAAATAAAAAGTCACAGAAGCTGTGACCTGTCTATGACTTTTGCTGCTACGGCTCCATGGTTTCCCCTACCACCGTGGTGGCTGGGAGCTGTGGGGTTCCCCTCTGCCCGTGGCAGCTGGGAGTGGCAGGGTGACCATATTTCCCAAAGAGAAAAGGGGACACCCCTTTCCCCCACACAAGGCTGTCGCCCGTCACTGGAACCCTGAGGGCTCCCTCAAGAGTCTGTCACTTTTTGCTGGAACCTTGCGGGGGGGGGGGGCCTGTCACCTGTCACTGCTGTCCCGGGAACCCTGCCAAGGCCCCACTAGCCATAAGTGCCGACTTCCTGATTTCTTGGGGGTGCTCGACCCCTGCCCCTCCCCTCAAAGCCCCGCCTCTTCCCCCAAGGCCCTGTCCCACCTTGACTCTTTCTGCCCCCATTCCGCCCCCTCCCCCAAGAGCACCCCATAGACAACTGGTGCCTCCCCATACTGGGGTGGGTACGATGTAAAGGGGAGGTCCCATGACTGGGCACATGTCGTCGTTGTTCCCCACCGGGAACACCCCCCATGCCCAGCCCGGGGCCACATTACTGCGGGGGGGGCACTCTATCCTCCCTCTGCACCTGCCTCCCCCCCCCCAGCACATTCCTGGCAGGAGGGAGCTTGGGTGGGGAGTGGGAGGGAGCTGCTGCTGATGGGGACCCCTCCCAGTCGCTACTCTGCAGCCCAGCAGCTGCCTGAGAGAGCCTGGCTGGGGAGGCGACTTCCGCTCCCTGCCCAGGCTTGGCTGCTGGGGACCGTGGCTGAGCAAGCTGGAAACATTCCAGGGGGAGGGGGGCTCTGGCTCACTTGCCCCTGGTCCCTGTGTGAGTTTATTCTTACTCCCCGCCTCCACCAGCCAGGGGAGAAGGGGTAACTGGGAATTTGCAAGCAGGGAAGGGGGGAAGGAAAGAGGAGGGGATGGCACAGAGCAGGGCTGCCTGGGCCAACATCACATCAGTCTACAGGAGCACCCCAATCTTTGTTTACATTAGTGGTTTGGTCCTAATAAGCATGGTATTGTCTATTATCCTTTATCTCTGCCCCTCCCTCACCCTCTATCTTTCCCTCTCTTGGAAGATCCCACTGCCACCCCCAGCACATAGCATCATAGGACTGGAAGGGACCTCGAGAGATCGTCTAGTTCAGTGGTCCCCAACCTTTCTGTGGGAATAGCATATTCCCATTCCCAGAAGACTGTGGCGGGTGCCAGACACCCCGCCGCCGAAATGCCATGAGAAGTGGCAGCGGCAAGAAGCGTTGCCGCCAAAATGCCGCCAAGAAACGGCAACGCTTCTCGGCGGCATTTCGGCAGGTGGCTCTTGGCAGCGGAATTTCGACAGCGCGGTGTCCTGCGGGTGCACACAACTGCCTTGGTGGGTGCCATTGCGCCTGCGGGCACCGCGTTGGGGACCCCTGGTCTAGTTCAGTCCCCTGCACTCAGGGCAGGACTAAGTATTATGTAGACCATGTTATATTATCCCTGACACGTGTTTGTCTAACTGGCTCTTAAAAATCTCCAATGATGGAGATTCCACAGCCTCCCTAGGCAATTTATTCCAGTGCTTAACCACCCTGACAGTTACAAAGCTTTTCCTAATGTCCAACCTAAACCACCCTTCCTGCAATGTAAGCCCATTGTTCTTGTCCTATGCTTAGAGGTTAAGGAGAACATTTTTTCTCCGTCCTCTTTGTAGCAACCTTTTATGCTCTGAAAATTGTTACGTCCCCTCTCAGTCTTCTCTTCTCCAGATTAAACAAACCCAATTTTTTCAATCTTCCCTCATAGGTCATGTTTTCTAGACCTTTCATCATTTTTGTTGCTCTTCTCTGGACTTTCTCCAGTTTGTCCACATCTTTCCTGAAATGTGGCACCCAGAACTGGACACAATACTCCAGCTGAGGCCGAATCAGCATGGAATAGAGCCGAAGAATGACTTTTCATGTCTTGCTTACAACACTCCTGCTAATATATCCCAGAATGATGTTCATTTTTGGGTTTTTTTGCGCAATACTGTTAACTCATATTTAGAGTCCACTCCCAGATCCCTTTCCTCAGTTCTTCTTCCTAGGTAGCCATTTCCCATTTTGTATGTGTGCAACTGATTATTCCTTCCTAAGTGGAGTATATCTAGCAGCCTCTCTTTTAGGTATGAGTCTACTGCTTATTTTAGATGTGGGCCCTCAGAGCTGGAAAAGAGATTGAGTTTTCCCCCACACTATATTTTATAGTTAAGAGATTATCCCTTCCAGCGCTATAGAATTTATAAATTGGTGAAACCAATTGTATTGTAGAGAAATTATTCTAAAAGTAATTCTCAGGAAAGAAATTCTCTCGAGTTCTTGAACCACACTGTAGTCGTCTAATCAAGAATTAAATCCCAGCTATAAATTCTGTAATATGGGTCTAAAACTTCCTAGACCTCTATAGGACTTTTCCAAAAAGAGTAGGTTTGAGATAGGGCCCTTTATGCGCATCAGATCTGTGAAGTATTACCATTTTTCCCTAGCTGGTCAGTAAATGTTTATAGATGTCTTAAACAGAGCTCCTGTCTGTATTACACCTTTATAAGACACTATAGCCACCAAAGTGTTATGGGAAGTTATGACACTAATATTGTTCCAGTTATTTAGTTTACAGTGGCTGGAATTGTCTAGATACTCACTATATGCAGTGTGGATAATCATTTAATGGGACTTGTTCTATCCACCTTATAGTCTTAGAAAAACATTTGGATCCCATGTTTCATAATAAGTGTCAGGGAAAAGCAAATGTTCCATATCTCGGAATACAGGGAAACCCTTCAGAAAAATAGCCACCATGCCTACAGCACTGAATGCTCTTGATCAAACAATTTAGTAAAACTACAAATGGTTAAGGATGCCTTCCCAGAGCAGCTACAGCATTTGTTTCTTCACTGTGCATCTTATTGGCTGCATTAAGTACAGTAGCAAAGGCTACAAGGTAAGAACTAAATATATCATTAAAGCTAATGATAAAATTATATAATACGCAGGTTGAGAAAAGAGTGTCTGTACATCTGGGTATAGTGCTTAGATTATCCCAAATACAAACTTTGTTTTTAAAGTCATAAGAGACATATAGTACATAATTAGCAATAACCCAAATGTAGGTGAAAACATTTAAGAATACAGTTTAGATATTAGCATCCAAGTATTCGGGTACATGAAAAGTTCATACAGAGAGTTGGTTGTGGAAAGCAAATATAGCAATGATTGAAGATTGTCCCTCAGTAACTGAGAATTTAGGGTAGGTTGTCCATTTAGAAAATACAATCCATGAGGGAAGTAGTTCAGTTACTTTCCCCACTGCACTTCTCATTGGCATTCCAGCTCATCCCTCCTGGTATTGTCGATGTCTGGTGATGTGTTCTATGTAGATGTCCCTTGACCATCTGATGGCGTCCAACACCATGAGTTGCCGCATCAGCTGAATTTAGCATTGACCGATTCCACATTCCCACAACATTCACTCATTGCTGGGGTCCCAGGGGCCCAAGGCTCCAATGATCAGCGCACGTGTCTGAACCTGGTAACCCTTAGCTCTCAAGGTCTTGGCCAGAGGGGTGTATTTCTCCACCTTTCGAGCTCGGGCATCGCAGAAGACTGGGGTCCTGTTCTCAAATGGCACTGTGATGTCTACCATGATGATCTTCTTCCAGTCTTCGTTGGTGATGGCGATGTCTGGTCACAGTTGGCTGTTAGTTCCAGGGATGGCAGAGATCACAGCAACCTTCCCCACAGGTGGCGGGATGGCTCTGGCCAGGCGACTCAAAAAGATTTTGTTGACCAAAGAGAACACTGAGACCCCCTCACTCTCAGTACAGTGTTTCGAACATCAAGACAAAGAATGCCATTCATACCTCCTGCAGACAGCAGCAGACCAATCCACATCTCCTTCCATTCCACAAACTTCCATGTTTGTTACGAATTATCTCCAGTTAGTCATCAAAAGGGTGATCTCAGCCTTCTTAAAGGAGTCTGCACCAAACTAACATGGATAGCACTTACTTCCCTGCATAAAAATATACCTGCTGCCACCATTCATCACCAGAAATGCGGTTTCTTGCCCTGTATGCCTGAGTCTTTTCAGGCATTGAAATTATTGTTTTAAGGTCCCGTGGTTCCAGGCAGAAAGCATACACAATCAAATGATTTCCCCTAATCACTGATAGGAGGGTAAAAATAGACTTGAAAGATGCTCTTTTCCCTTAGCTCTTTTTCACAAGCAAGCAGAGGACTCCCTTCGTCTGGAACAATGCAGTGGAACCATGGAAGTGCTCCTACTGAAATAGGGGCACCCTCCATCCAACAATTCACAAAGAAGATACGAGGGCTCTGCATCCTGCTCTAACTTCTAGCTCAAGCCAGTTTTGTGGTGGTGGAATTATTGATATGGGCAATCACCAAAACACCAATTTAACCATAAATTCCTTTATTAAATCCAAAGGCCAAATGGTATTTATACAATTGCTCTAAACATGCATAAAAAGACTAATAAGCAATTTACTACATCCAAACATAAGAACAGCCATACCGGGTCAGGCCAATGGTCCATCTAGCCCAGTATCCTGGCATCCAATGGTGGCCAATGCCAGATGCTTCAGAGGGAATAAACACCACAGGTCATCATCCAGTGATCCATCCAGTAGCCCATTCCCAGCTTCTGGCAAAAAGAGGCTAGGGACACCATTCCTGCCCAACTTGGCTGATAGCATTGGTGAACCTATCCTCCATGAGTAACCAAATACTTATAAGCATTTGATCAAGATACTTACAAATGGGCTAAACCCTCAGGAGTGCTTAGACCATATTGGTTGACTCCAACGTGGGCAGGCAGGCATTAGCAATGAACCCTTTAACAAACAAGTGATGTCATTGCCAATTACTGACTTCAGCTAAAAACTAGTTTGAGACAGTTCACCCTTATTTCTAGTCTTCATTTGGATAAGATGTACAGCCTCCTTCTTCCTCAAGGTCTTTCCTTTCTTGTTTCTTCCTCTCTCCCCCGCCCTTACCAGCAGAATACTAGGAAGGTTTGGACTTGTTTCTTTTAAGATCATTTTTCTTTGTCTTGTTAGTGCAGCTCTGTATTTATTAATTACTTTCGAAACTACATTCTTCCCCCACTACAAGTAATTTACTTACTTTTCTTATGGCTTCTTTACTTGCTGATTGGGGCCTTCTTTACAACACATATACATATCCTTAACCGAACTTAAGCTAAGTTTAATTATTTAATTTTATTTTCATCCTATATATGGCATCTGCTTTGACAGACTTGGATTGGAATTTGGGGTGCTACATAAAGAGTGGAGCGAGTTTTAGACCATTTCCCAAAGGCTACTTTCCTGGGTTTATCTTCTGGCAAACCTCCTCCAGAATTACTGGCTCTAGATCAAAAGTACCAGCTGTCCCTTGGAGCTAAACATTGCTCACTCAGGAAGCTCAAAAGCAGCGTAGGCACAATGGCATCATTTACTCCCATTTACGTGAAGGCCCATAATATGGAGAAATCCTTTCTGGTTGACTAAACCTCAGATGGAAAAGGAGATGGAGGCACATCCTCTGCTATTAACTTGGTCCACTAGTACTAGACAGTCTTCTCTGGTGGCACAAAGAAAAATATCACCAGCATATTCATTCCATCCACACTCTGCGGTAACCAACTGCCATCACAATTAAACTGCATGCCTGTCCTTGCGACTGCAAATGCAGTTCAGAGCCTAGGGTGTTCTTGGAAAAAATACATGCAGATAAGTCCTCTGCTACAACTAAGTGCGGCAGAATTAGTCCCTGCAGCATTTCCTCCTCTGAAATGCTCATGACAAACTACAAAACTTCAGAGGGCACCTGAACAGGGTGTCTTGTGGTCAATCATTCATGTACATTTCTGCTCTAGATACCATTAGGTGTCTGGGATGTAACCAAAGAACTGATGCTTGTAGATGCTGTATTTGTTTACAGATGCAGTAAGCAACATAAATATTACTACGTGTTATATTGATACCTCTGACTGTCTAAAACAGCCATCAAAATTGAGGGCCTTATCCTGCCTCCATTGAAGTTCCACTGAGGATAATTGGCTTGCAGTGGCGTGTGGCCTGCAGAACCTTTATTACTGGTGATGCTCAAGAAGGAAAGAGGCTGGCTTGATTGTCAGATCCCAGGCTGAGTTTTCAGGGCTAGCAGCTAGAAGAGAGACTTTTTTACTTGAAATACTGAAAATAAGTTGAGCTGGAGTCACTGAATGGCAATAAAACATGGAACCTCATGATGGCACTTTCACAGACACTTTTCACAGCAGAACTGCAATTTAAATTCCATTTTCAAAGACAGTACAGCAGAAAGAGCAGAATGAACTTACTGGGGATAGTGATGAAGCCAGGTACTGAGTTCTGGATGGAAGAAGAACTATGAGGAACACGTTACCATATTTTTAACAAGGCATTGCAACAGTACCAAGCAAGACCTTAGCAGCAGCAGTAGTGAAAAATCCCTGTACACTGAAGCTGTTAGACAGTTCCTGTCTACAGTCTTGGCAACAGATTCAATGCGATAAGCAAGAGACATCTATGAGTCAAAAACTACTTCCAGGTTCCAATGCACAGAAGCTGCCTAAAAATGATGGGAGCTGATTTCTATTTATTTAAAGCTTACATTTAACATGTTAGAATAAGGAATGAGTTTATCCCCTGGCTATTGATTTGGTCATCTAGACTAGAGTACTGTAAACCCTCGGAGGTTTCCTTTTTACTACTATCTAATCTAGAGAGAGTGTTACCTACTGGATAGTGAACTAGACTGGCATTCAGAAGATCTGGCTTCTATTTACAGCTCTCCCACTGACTTGCTGGGGGACCTTGATTTTCCCATTCTCTGCCTCAGTTTTCCCATCTGTAAAATGGGGATATGCTACTTCCCTCCTTTGTAAAGTGCTTTGAGATCCATCAGTGACCTTATCTGTGACAGCTAGGTGGTATTATTTCCCAAAACATAGCAGCTAAATAATCTTCTTCTCATGCTGCTCCAGATATGTTCCCTTCCCATACTTGCCTATTCCCTTCACAGGCTTCCTCTCCCTTTTCAGATCAAATCCAAGCTCCTTGTCCTCACATTAAGGCTCTGTGCAGCTTCTCAGCCCTTGTTGCCTCCAAAGTCCCCTCTTGGGCTCTTTATCCTACCTGCTTTTGTCTCCTTACTGCTTCCCCTTTCCCATTGTCAACTTCATGTCCCCTATGCTTGGAATAGTGGCTTTCTGCCTGTGCACGATGCAGTCTCCATTGACGCTTTTCTCCTTTAGCTCCACTTCCTCTTTCCTTACAGCCTTCCACTGACCAAGCCAGCTGTCTGCTCTCCCACTCATGCCTTATCTTTAGAATTGTTTGTATGCTATCTGCCCATTTCTGAAGGTTTACTCCTCAGGGCAGGGCCCTGCCTAAGCTGTGCTTTGTGGAGCACGACATCCACCAGCAGCATGCTGTTGTGAGGGTTACATGGAATCCTGTTCAGCATTAGACAAGTCAGATAGGTCCAGCTCAAAATAAATAAATTCTTAAAAAAAAAAAAGTCTGTCTAATGTGAGGCAAAGTTGCAACAGTGACATGTGAAAAGGACAGAAAAATCAGATAGTGCCCCAATGATAATGCCCCAATGCAGATGCCTTGAGGAGATCTAGGCTATGGGCTATGTGTGCAAGGAAAATAAAGATTCACAATGGAACCAAATGTTTATAATATATTCAGATGTTTCCTTCTCCATCAGCCTGGTTAGATAAAAAGGCCAGTGTTGCAACATACAGAGTCTGAGGACAGGGCAAGGAGGAAGAGTCCTGTAGTCTGTTGTATGACTAGTTGTAGATAAACTGGGCACAGTTGAGAGAGAGAAGATAAACACTGAGATTTAGCACATCCAAGTCACTAAGAACCTTAACTAAGGCTGCTTTAGTGAAATTGGCTAATCTATTGATTCCTCAACAAAAGCAGTCTCTGACTAGCTGAATATGATAAGCACTGGCTGGATTTTTCCTGCTGGCTTCTTCTCTTTCCAGTAATTATGTAGCTTGTATTTTTACCTTGAGTCTTAGATCTCTGGAACAGCCTAGGAGATGATCTTTATATGCAAGCGTGAGAGAATTTGCTACTTTCCTCTCCCCTAGGGTTCTGTGTACTGCTGTTTGTAAATAAACAATCACTGTTTTGTGTTTGTTGTTCTTTCTTCCTTGTCCTCCCACCACTTGCTCAAAAAAGAATCCACATGTTAATTAATTCGGGCGCTCAAACGCAGTTGTGAGGCAACTCCTCCCAGTAGGGTAGTAAAGATATGCCACAATGAATCTGCCCAGAGTAAATATAGCAACTTGAATGACAAATAGCTTCCAGTGCTCTACAGTCTGGTCATACTGCTTCACCGCGCCCCCAGGAAAGGCTGACATAAGGCCATCATCACTGCATTCTCAAAACCAGTGCCATTCAAGCCACACAACGCTCTCCAGGACCACAGATGCAGCTGTGGCTGATTCTACATGTTTCTCATGAGGTTGCATCAATACCTGAGATGATACTGAGTTGCAGTGACACAAAGATCATGTTGCAAACCTCTAGCTAAAAATGTAACTTTCCCTGTGTTAGTGTAGTTTAATGAACATGTATATAGCCGCAGACATTAGCATTTATTCATTATTTGTATTACAGTTGTACCTAGAAGCCCAACCAAGATTGAAGTCCCAGTGTGCTAGGCCCTGTACAGACCCCTTGTGACCTGCCCCAAAGAGCTGGCAGTATAAATAGACAAGACAGACAAAGAGCAGAAGAAAGGAAGTTGTTATCCCCATTATACAAATGGAGAGCTTGTGGCACAGAGCGTTTAAATGAGTTGCCCAAGTGTCACAAACTTTGTGGGTGACAGAGCAAGGAACTGAATGCAGGTATGCCGAGAGCCTTACCCACAAGACCAACCCTCCTCTTGTCCATGATTCTTTATTAACATCAGCGCTTACAATCTAAATGAAATTGTACTATCCATAGGAAATTCTGCATCATTATGAAAGCAGCCAGACTGGCCTTCACATGACCTTTGTTAGAGTAGTATTTAGTTTATTAATGCCCAGCCAGATGTGCGCACTGCTCCCTAGCCTTGCTGCTGTGTCTCAAACAGCCTTGCTAACTAGGCCAGCAGAATTCCATGCTATGTGGTATCCTCTTGTTCAAAATACACACTCCACCTTGAAGCAATGGCTGCAGCTTTCACCATTTGCTAGTCTTCTGTCCTTCTATCTTAATATCCAGTTGTGACTTGGGTTCACACATCTCTCTCCTTTAGCTGTCAAGAACAAGTCCACAAAGTCGCTAAGCTACTAGCTAAAGAGAGACGAAGCTGAGTGTGTCAGTAATGAGACATTGGCCTGCCAGCCTCAGGTTGCTTGTTTTTTCCTCATTGTTTCCTTTTCTTCTCACATTTGTCTAGTCAATCTTTTCCCAAAGGGTAAGAGCACGTTAAACTCCACTCCCGCTGCCTCACAGTTCGCTCTGTTATCCCAGTTGGCAACTATAAATATGGGCACGATCATCTATTTCAGGGGCTCCCAGCCTTTGAGAGGGACTGTGCCATTTCACCAAACTATGGCTATGCTGTTCCACTCTGCACTGTCCAACCTGATCTGTGATTTAGTCAGCAGAGATGGGTGAATAGACATTATTTAAATCAGGATTAAATTCCTTCCCTCAGACCCCACATGATCTACTGACACATGGACTAGATCCCAGCCTGTTTTGGATCCAGGTAATTTTATTTTGGTGACTTTTCCCCATTGAAATGTACCAACTCAGCACCCAGTCCAGGGGAGGGGAAAATGCCTTCAGATAGAAAATGCTGTTACTACCAAGAACAGGTATTTGCACATCCACTTCACTGAAATATCACAGGAACAGCATGTCCTCGGGGCCTGTGACATTCTGCAGCACTGCAGGCTGGGAAATCAGGGCGGAACCAGGCAGAGAGGGGAAGAGAAGCTGGAGGAAGATGAGGCAGAGGGTAGGTATGGGATGGGACAGGGTGCCACACAGGAAAAATAACAAGGTGGAAGAATGCTGAGCCGGCTGAGTGACTAAGGGAAGGCAGTATTAACTGGAGAACAAGGGCTTGGAAGAAAGGAGGGGAATTGGCCAGGATTAGGCACAAGAGTGCTGGAGAAATGGGGGAGAACCACAGATTTGGAGCAAGCAGACAGAAAGGTGCAATGCATAGACCTGAATGGTTTACATGGCTCTACCCAGCTCCAAATGTTACATCCATACAGAGAAAGAGAAATCTGGACGTCAGAGCCACAAGTGATCATGTGTGTGTTTAAGTAACAGATTTTGCACCCACAAATAAAGTTCATGATTGCAAATCAGGCAGTTAAACATCTATCCTGCTTGTGGGTGAAAATTTATAGGTTGTTTTTGGAAGTTTGTCCCATAAAGTCTTAGTTTAAAAAAAACTGCAGACGTTTTGCGCAATATATTGGGTGTGGGGAGTGAGCAGCATGTGGTTGAATGTGAGCATAGGATTATGCAGACAAACTGCTTCCTTCATTCATACCCACTCATGCCACAGGGATTGTCACAGACGGAGGCGATGCTGGAAGTGACAGGTGGAATTTAATGCATTTGAATTTTAATCAGTCATTTTGGCAAAACACAATAACGCTTCAGCTGGTGCGTAATTCAGACTCAGTTCCACAAATATAGACTCATCCACTACAGCTGTAATTTCCCCACCTCTTACCTACTATATAGAAGTATATGAGTGATAGCCAGCAAAGCAACGATGGCTTGAAATTAGCTTGGCTCATTATTATGCTGCCAAATTACTAAGTGATTCTTTGGCATTCTGCCCAGGTCATGCCTAGAAATATTTAAATTTAAATATCTTATCCTGGACTTTACAAGAAAAGATAGTGAGTGAACCTGATTCTCTGAGGGTTTTATAATATAGTTTTATCATTAAAAGTCAACGCCAAGAATATCAAATTAAATATTCTATGGGGATGGGCTCTTATGATGTCAGCTGCGTTGGCCCTAAAGAATTCAGAAGGTAGGTTTTTTGAACATTCCAACATCCTCTCTTCTTGAGTTTCAAAATTTGGATCCAGATGTTGGACTTCCATAATTCAGGTGTCTTTGTACAACTGACTCAATTTTGGCTGAGAGTGGGGTTTCAGTGCCTGACCTTCAGCACTGAAAGCATTAGCTCTGACCTCTTGCATTAAAGGAGTAAATCCACACACCTGGACCTGGTGGCAGATCTATTAACTTCTGTGTATCAGCTACTGAAGTGACCTGTGTCACACATTGACCAGGGGGTTAATTTGGGTCTGGCTGTTTGGTTTGGGCTCACTTTTAATTAATTTGTATGCACAAAATTCTGCTCTCAGCTGCACATCTCATCTCAGTTTCTGCTCCCTTGGTATGTGTAGAGCTCCAGGAGTTTGAGGTGTTATAGCAGGATGTACATTTCTTCCAGGCTGAGGTTCATTCGCTGAGCAAGTTCTCAACCTGTGAGGCTTTTTTAAAATGAGGCTGCTGAGTTCACAATAACAGCAGGACAGAAATAAACCTACATAGGAATTTATGGGTTTTGGTGCTTGTAAAAGTTGCAATAAATTGATTTGCTCTGGGTTGGGATGGTCATCAGCAGGTTTACACAATAACAGATGATTCACTATGGCATCTAGAGCAGAATCTCTGCCTGGAAGAAGTCATCACTGCATATGGGAATAGTCAGTGCAGAACAAGCTGCCTTCCCATTCATGTATTTGTGCTGAGGCTGGACCCTACAGAACAGCTCAGAGGAAGAGGTTAGCTATTGCTACTAATTCTATGGGGAAGGCACTCAGATACTGTGGTGATGGGCAGTAGGATAAACCCTCAGATAGAATAATAAATGGCAGAAATGTTGCCTTCATCTCACAACAGGCCAGCAGAAGTTTGGTAACGTTTGTCTCAAGGCATCTTATAGGATGCCCCATTTCCCCCACTACCCCATAGGTCCACTTTTGACCAGTGCATCCTTCCTACTGAGGAGAGCTTGTCAGCACCCTTTCCCTGACCATGAGTTGGCAAGAAGAGATGTGTCACTCTTAACCAAAGTGCTCCCTGCTGATCAGGGCCCACAGCACCCAGTTCTGAATTCCCTCAGAGAGGAGGGAAAACAGACAGTAGGGAAAGCCCATATGGGGAAGTGGGCATGCAAGTCTGGTTCAAAGAACTCTGCTGTATTGAAACTCTGACACTCCAGAGCAGAGAAGGGTCTTGAACTAATGCAAAATGAAGATGAACGGTCAAGGGTTATATCCTTAGGAAAAGATAACACAGCTTCATTCTAGTGAAGATAGGCTAGACTGGGCTGGGGCGAATGAGATTCTGCTAGCAGCGATAAAGATGAAGGCCCCGGTGAATGGAGCCACTAGCCTACGGGAATTCTTAGAACGTGCCAATAAAGTAGTGGACAAAGGAGAACCAGCTGACGTAATTTACTTGGACTTCCAAAAGCTGCACAAGAGGCTTCTAAAGAAGTCATGCGGTGAGAGGCAAAGTATTGTCATAACCCAAAACTGGCTCGGAGACAGAAAGCAGAATGGGAATGAGATGGGTAATTTTCATCACAACAAAAGGTTGCCTCAAGGTTCTGTACTAGGCCTCAAGTTGCTTTTGACCTTTATTGATGATCTGGAGAAAAAGGGTTAATAAACCTGACCCTGTGTCCCTCACCCACAGTTTGTAGGTGCTGCTGTGTGAGGCGCCACCCTGCACTTAGCCACCTGCTGTGAGAAGGGTCCTTACAGCTAGCATCCCTCTGAACACAGACGTGAAGCTGTGTCTTTCAGACACCTACAGAAAGTGCATGATCTAAAGAAAGGCACCAACGGCAGTACATGGGCACTGGAATGTCACAGCTGTTTTCTGCATTACTCCAAACTCTCTTGGAGCCAATGGGAGGCTTTCCCTTGACTTCACCGGGCTTTGGATCAGATCCTGTGTGGGAGCCAGGCACTTAGGGGCAGGTGTCACCCATTATTTTAACCCTTCACACAAAGGTGGATTCACTGTGTGCCTCACACATGACTGTAGACAATAATAAAGCTGAGACCCATGTGGTTCCCTACGCAGCAGCTTTACATGCGGGCGAATCAAAGGGAAACCCCTCAGCGGAGTTATGCTGAGATGGGAGTCTCCTCCCCCTGGCTGAGCTGGCAGGAGCCATGCTGAGCTGGTCTTGGCGGGGGGTTGCCTCCCCTTGGCTGAGCTCATCTCAGCTGGAGCAGGTTGAGAGCAGAGGTTCAGCCATCATGGTCCATTTCCATTACCGGGTGGTTTCATGGCAGATCCCTGATTATACCCACTGCTTGGTTTTCCTTTCTGTGGCTTGGTTCTAGAGGCCAGGGCTAGTTCAGATTTACAGGACTAACTGCAGAATAGATGCTTCTACCTGAATTACTTGCCAAGCATTCCTGGGTCAACGGTCTCCTGGGGCTTTGGCCCTTTAACTAGGCCGCTTTAAATGAAAGCCAGTTAAAGTTACTGGCCGGTTTTTATAAAAGCCTCAGGCTTTCGAAGGAAACACTAGATATTTATTTGTAAACAGAGCTGTTTGGGTAATTTAATGCCAGCTTCCTGCATGGAACCCTGGTTTTCCTAATAATACTTCTGTAGTCACTGCCAGCAATACCACTACTCATGGAGGCACAGTATCCCAGAAGCTGCAGGGCTGAAAACACCACCTCCTGCACATCAGACTTGCAGGGTTTGCTCCCAGCACCCTGACAAGGAAGTAGCACAACAGTGAGGGGGCCTGAGGCTGTTGCCTATCCAGCTGTAGAGGGGGGGTCGGTAAGCTCAGAGCAGAGAATGATCATGCCGGAGCTGGGCCTGAATGGTTCATGCTGGGTGCGAGGCCCTCACTCAGTTAGCTTCTGACCATGACAGATCAAAGCCTGTGCTTCTGGAGTCAGCCAACAGGAGGAGGCTGGCCACTTAACCACCCCATAATGCTCATTATGCCCTGATATGGAGTGCCCACCATCAGCCACTTCCCCCAGAGCCATTCTACAGGGCTAACAGAAGTCTGCTTGAAGCCCCACAAGTCTGATTGTGTAAAAGCCCATAGAACCTAGGGCTGCCTCGATTTCCCATCCCTGGCTATGGCACACAGAGTAGATGGAAATTTGATTTTTGGAAGGAATTGGTGGTGCTACTTTGTATTAAGGGGACTTCTCCAATGCACTGAGGTGCCTTCCACTCGGGGCATAGCAAGTGGACTGCAAGATTAGTATTAAAATGCAGAGGCTGTTGTTATACAGAACTCCATGGTTTTTCTGGATACTCCTCCTTGCTGGAAGGTGCCTTTTGCAATAATTTGCCTACCACTGAGAAATCTTCCTCAGGCTGTTTTGTTTCTGCTAGTGCCTGACCATTTGTTCCAGGTGAGTGCGTGTCACAGTCAAATACAGCAGAGACCAAAACAGCTCAGCTCCTTCTCATACTTGTGTTCAGGATATGGCAGTTGCTCTGTGCAATGAATATCGCACAGAACCTGCCTCTGTCGTCCTCACAGAGGAGAAAGAAACACAATTCTGGTGAAGGACCTAAGCAACCTCAAGCTGTCTGCTCTCAAACCATGAGTCATGCTAGTTTCTCTTTAGAGGATACATCTCTTATGTTGGAGGTTAATATTTCTGCTCTGTGCAATCATGGGCTGGCTCTTTAATGTAGTTTCAGTTGTTGACTAACATTCTTTGCTCTGAAATTCTGGCATTTTGCACCCTCTCCCCAGTGAGCCTGTCTGTAAAGAGCTGTAGAGAGAGAACAGAATCCATTCACCCCTTAAGGATAAGCAGGGGGGTTTCTGTGTGGCTCCTTCTAGGAATAATCCAAGATTCTGCTGTACAATGATGAAGGATTTCACCACACTTTTCTTGCAGGACAGCCTGCAACTCTAGCTGTTTGGTGCTGTTCCCCCACAATATTCATGCGGTCTTCTGCTGAAATGGGTTTGAGCTGCAAAGTTTGTTGGAGGTGGATCTACGGGTTTGATCCTGGCCCATCTCTAATCTTCTGGTTTCACAGTCAGAGAGCAACAAAGATGGGTGCCACATGCGCAGGAGAGCCCCAAGACACAGAGAACAGTGTACCTGAAGCAACAGACCAAAATCTGGTTACCAGCCTCTAACCCCTGCATGATTTCTACACTTGGTGGATTAGTTCCAATCTGTATACATGAATGGTTTGAAAACTAGAACCATAGGGTTAGAAGGGACTGAAAGGGTCATTAACTCCCTACCAAGATGCAGGAATTGTTATGTCAAAACCATCCAAGACAGATGGCTATCTAGCTTCCTTTTGAAAACCTCCAGTGAAGGAGTTTCCACAACGTCCCTAGGCAGTCAGTTCCATTGTCCTACTTTTCTTATAGTTAGGAAGTTTTCCCCTGAGATTTAATCTAAATCTGCTATGCTGTAGTTTGAACCTGTTACCTCTGTCCTGCCCCCTGTGGCAAGACAAAACAACTTTTCTCCATCTTTTTTATGGCAGCCTTTCAAGTATTGAAGACTGCTATCATGTCCCCCCTCGATCTCAATGAAATGGGCTGATGGGAACACTGTGGAGTTTTGAATGGGGCTGCATGGAGGACAGAAGTTTCATCTTACAAAGGACTTTGAGATTTCAAAATCAGGTTTTGTTCTGACTCAGAACGAAAACCAGAAACTTCAAAGTTCTCCATGAAGGAAAATTCACCCCCAAGCTTTTGTTTTGGATCAATCAAAACTTTGTTTCGATTTCAAGTATTTTTAATTTTTTTCTATTATAATAATAAAATTCAGAACAAAAAAAGTCAAAATATTTTGTTCCAAAAATGTTAAAATGGGATATTTTGAGAGTGTTTGAACTTTTTATTTTCTGGTTTTTCTTCCAAAATGGAATTCTGAAGAAATCAACCCAGTTTCATGAAGCACTTTGACTTTGATGCAAGTGCATATTCCAACAGAATATGGTTCCACTGAAGTTTCTCCAACCTGCTCTAGTTCTGAGCTGGGAATGGGTAAAGGAGAGAGCAGTACAGTGACATGCTATCCAATCCTCTGAGACAGTGTCAGGGAAGTTGGCTGGTGCCCCATTAATAAACAATCTGAGAGGCTGTGGAAGCATGGGATAAAAGCAGCCATCACTAGCCCAAGGGAAATTTAAGATCCAGGGAAAAGGTAGCCCAGAATGAGAGCTGTGTGGAAAATCCAATGGCCACATTTAGACCACGCTGGTCATATCAGTCTCCTGGTTGAGCAGAGATACCTTTTGACATTGTAAACCGGTTGACTGTCACCCATGCAACCCCTCGGGGTCAGGGATGCCCCTGCCTTCAATTCTCCCTTTTCCAGGTCCTTTTCGGCTCTTACAGACACCACACACTTTGCTTACCCAATCACAACACCCTTACTGGGGCCTGTGTTTATTCACACAGAACAAACTCAAAAGTAAAACTCAAACTCCCAAAAGTCTGCCCCAGGGCCTGGCTCTTACCTCAGAGCCTGGGTGAACAAAAAGGGTCCTTCACAGGGTCTTTTTTATTAGTTCTTAGGCAGTGACCTACTCTGGGGCTCAACCTGCAGCTACCGTGCTCAGAGCTGACTTCAGCTCTCTTATGAGGAACCAGCTGGTTGAGGTTCCTTCCCTGCACCAGAAGTCACTGGTTGGTTCATTTAGCAAGCCTGCTCTAGGATTCAAGTCTCCTGCGGGAACCTCCCTCCCTCCCTTTGTTCTCTCACAGGCATATGCCCCATAGCAGTGTAAAGGACTGGCTTTTAGCCATGTCACCCTCTAGTGGCTATAGTCCATAAAATGGATGACAGAGCTGATGTAGATAGTAGCGTAAAGGAGTTCTCTTTTAGTGCAAATGATGGAGGCCTGCATTGTGTGGTGCTGAAGGCAAGGGTTCTAGTCTGTGTGTAATTTATACTGTAACTGTGTGTCTGATGCCTGCGAGGAAGGTTAGTCTTGTGATTAAGGCATTGGACTGGAACTTGGGGATATGGATTCAGTTCCAGGCTCAGCCAGAGATAATCTGTCTGATGTTGGGTAACTCTCTGTGCCCCAGTAACTTAGCTATAAAAATGGGAATAATATAATACTTCCTTTGGCTAGTTAGACTAAGATCTTCAAGGCAGGGATGGCTTCTTACGCTGCCTTTGTACAGCACCTGGCACAATGGAGCCCTGATTTCGGTTACAGCTACTAGGCACTGCTGTGACACAAATAATAATACTCTGCAGATGTTTTTGTTACATCCGAATGGAGGTGACATGAGAATCTACGTGCACATACTGGCTTCCTACTGATGCAAACAGAAGTGCAGACAGAGCAAAATCAAAGAAAAGTGGAGGCAAGAATCCAGGTTTTGTGCTCCTGGGAGCTGCAAAATAGGCTAAGATTCTAAAAATAACCTGCTACTAGTTCCAGGCACTCCAGCTCTTTACAGAGACAAGGAAAGCTCAAGCTGACTTTTAACACAGGTTGCTTGTTCCTTCTGAGTAGTGTCATCATTACCTTCCTCAGCATTCCCAGACCAGACCAGCTGAATGACAAGGGAGTTCTTCGTTCTTCTTTTGTTCCGGTTCTTGAGGAGATCAGGGCAATTATTGCAAAGGTTTGTCAGTGAATATTCTTCTGACTTTTTAAATGGATAGGACTCACTCCTGCAGCCTGTTTGTCTTTGCTCTCTGTCAGGATCCTCAGGAATGAGTTTAGTGGCAGGAAAGTTCATGGGAACAGCAACATTTAAGCAAATATTGGAGAACAGTCACAAAAAAAATTGTGAATTCACAATTGCCTTTGCCTCAGAAACCTTTCTCTAAAGGGTTACACTGATCTAGTCAGGACCACAGGTGCTTCTGAAAATTTGATCTAGTATTTATCTAAGTGACTAAGGAGCCCAAATCCTATTACTTGGCCCCATGGGCTTCACAGAGAGATTGCCTGGGTAAAAAAAAATCAGCAAGGTCCTCGGGATTTGGCCCGGAGAGTCTAGAACACAAACTCCTGGGACATTCCTCCCTATGTCGAACAGAGAGGAAGAGGAAATAATAAGGCTGATTGGAAAAAAGTGAGATAAACATAGGATAATCTCCTAGGCAATAATTCCTCATTTAAGAGCAAACACAAGGAAACAATTTAGTAGCTACCATGGCATTAAACAGATGGACTAAACCACTTCAACAGCAATCAGGTATCTCAGAGCTCGGATGTACCCATCTGTCTACAAACCAAAGGGGGGAATATGTTCGGTGGCACCGGTATTTCCAAAGCCAGAGTCACACAAACCTCTCACTGTTGTTATTATTATTCCTATTTTATGAAACATTTGTATGAAGTGTCATTGATATTTCTGGTGCTTTACAGAAAACAGAAAGAGATGCAATCCCTGCCTGATGTGCTGATGCTCTCACAATGGACTGTTTCGATATGCAAGATATCGGAGAGATATATCCTATCTAGAGAGAGGTTCTTCTCAGCCCATTTCTACAGCTCCCGAGCCTGCACCCCAATCTGCCTGAGACCTTGGCTCTGTCCTGCTCATGCCCTGCCACAGCAAGAGTTGCAGGCAACTTCCACCTTCCACAAATCCCTAGTGCTGATTTTCTGAAAAGAATGTGCTTTTAACCGCTTAAAACCCCACAGGCACAAGATCAATCATCCGAAGTGAAAAAAACCAGCCAACTTGAATTCATTTAAATATAAAAGCACCCAACTTTGTTATATCTTAACCAATTGTTATCCTCCCCAAATGGTTTATTTAGGTTGTAAGCTCTTTGGGGCAGGGCAATATCTTTTTGTGGTGTGTTGGTACAGCACCTAGCATGAAGGGCTATTGGGCCATAGCTACAGCGCCTAGCTACAGCTAATAATAATGTACAGAACATACGGTCTGTGTAGGGTAGTATCATAGAGACACAGACAATAGAGTGCTGGTTTCAGAGTAGCAGCCGTGTTAGTCTGAATGCATCTGATGAAGTGAGCTGTAGCTCACGAAAGCTTATGCTCAAATAAATTTGTTAGTCTCTAAGGTGCCACAAGTACTCCTTTTCTTTAGACAATAGAGTGGAAGCAGTCATGTTAGCGCATCTAGTAGAGTAAGGATGACCCACTGTTAGGACACTATCCTGTGACTCAAGGGACCTGCATTCAATTTCCTGCTCTGCCACAGACTTCCTGGGTGACAAAGGGCAAGTCACTTAGTCTCTCTGTGCCTCAGTTCCCCATCTATAGAACAGGGATAATAGCATTTGATAGATAATGGCCATTATCCTAGCTCAGGGGTGTTGTAGGGATGAATATATTAAAGATTGGGAACTACTCAGATACAATGGTACTGGGGCCGAAGAGGTTTCTAAAATAGATAAATCTCCTGGTGGCCAGTGCAGAATTGTTTCCTACAGTATCTACACCTGTGTTTTGTCTAGTCCAATTTTAGACATGCCAAGGGGCTGGGGCTTGTTCTGCAATCCCTAGCCTTCGAAGAGTATTCCATAGTCTGACAGAGCTGCCCATTGGAAACACGGATACCACAGTGGTGAGTATAGTATAAATGAGGACATATTCCCTGTTTTCAGCCCAAATTGAGACCCCTCACCCTTGTATGAGACAGAGACACAGCCACTTTCTCTCTTTTGTGCTGGGCAGCAGAAGAACAGAATGTTCTGAAATAGAGAAACAAAGCCAAGCAAGTGACAGCCCCAGGAAGAGGCCATCTCTCACCTTACCCTGTACATTAATGATACTGGTACAAATCCTGCTCCCTTTTGCCATTAAACCCTTTAAAGTCAATGGGCCACATTCTCCACTATGGTCTGGCTGGAGGAGAATGCCCCTTCTGGGGGGGAGAATGTCCCAGCAGTGTAATGCTGGCACAGCCAGCTCCTGGACCAGCTCCCCTACCCCCAACTGAGCCAGCAGAGGGAGGGGACATGACATGACAATCATCCCTAGCAGAAGGTCACTAGGCTGCTCTAGCTAACACCAGGAATGGGCCAGCACACTCAGAGAGCTCTGAGACAGGGGGAAATTGTGGTCAGTGGGTTCAGTCCCGCACTCACTGAAGTCAGCCCTACACGAGGATGGTGTGCATGATTGGCCCATTCTCTGCAGGCTTGAAACTCTCTCTAGTGGGGAGCAAGTGTAGAGGTGTCTTGCTAGGAGTGGGATGAGCTGTTTTCTTACCAGTAGCAATGCATCTTCCGAAAGGTCTATTGAGACACCATCCAAAGACACCCAGTTTGGGGGGAGAGGGTACATGTGTCTTTGTCTACAGCATGTTTATGTGGAGACCTCATCACTGTCTTTTTCCAGCTGCCTCCGGAAGTTCCTCCCAGGCAGACACTGAAATAAGTTAACTAAATAAGAATGTGATCACAGGTATGAAATAAACGTAAGGGTTATGGCTTTAGGGGGCCTGTGGGCTTCCCCGCAGATCTATCACTCCCTCCCCTGCTTCTATCCTGTCACAGCTCAGAAAGGGGACAGATGCTTTGCAGAGGAAGCCAGGGATTGTGTTGTGGAGCATGTTTCTCACCAGGAGAACATGTTTCAAGGTTAAGGATTGGACAGGCCCCATCTCACCTTTGAAGTTAACTGTGGTCCAGTTTACAGCCACTACCAAAACCCTCCAGCAGAGACAGTAACAAAGGGAAACTGAGCAAGCACAGAGGGGGGCCAGGGTCCTTTGTCAGCCATCGCCAATGTTTAGAACTGATATGAGTTTTGGCAATTTATTCCTGATTGTGCATAGGAAGCATAGAGCCAAAGTCCACTCTGTTACACTAAGTGTCAATTTGGAATAACCCATGTCTCCTTCCTCCAGCTGTCTTGCTTGGGTTACAGCCAGAGTGGGGAACACACTAAGGACTTAGACTGTAGCAACTGGAGAGAGTGCATAGCTCCAGGCTGAAATCTCTGTGGGCAAGTTGCCCTCTCCATTTCCAAGACAGTTCCATTACAGCTCCGCAGCCACATAGCACCCAATAAATATTAAAGAATGCTCATTGGTTTCATTCTGCACACGTGAGATCTGCAGATGAGAGCAGAAGAAGCCAGTTCTGTTGCAGGTAGGCTAGTGCTGCTGGGCCAGCCTGCTCTTTCTTTCGGCTCACAGAGTGTGAAATCCAGGGGTAAGAGGAGAAATAACAAGTACACAGATGCTGCTGATGCTGCCATGTTCCCATTGTGAAGCTGCCACTCAAACAACTTGTTAGGCATGGGTATGACGTCAGATCCAAGTCTAACAAACTTTGCTGTCAGTCAAAAGCCTTTTAACTAATGGATATGGTGACAGCTTTGCATTACAAAACTCCACCCATTCCATATTTTGTTTTCCTTTTATAAACTGACAGTTTTAAAATTAAAATTCTTGGTCAATTGTGACTCTCCCTGTCAAGTAACTAACAGCTGTGGCCATGCTGGTTTATAAATGAATTGTATGAGGAAATTTCTCTTGAAGCTAAGTACAAATGGAATCTTTATATTAGGTAATGAACTGATTAGTGTGTATGTGTCCTACTGTCCTCTGTGGGACAACATCAGAACTCTTCAGCTGTATGTCATAGGCCCTATACTGCTAACAGCTAATGGCAAGTCTACTTTAGAGCAAGTGATAGAAGCTGATGGTTTGGGAGCCGAAGAATCTGAATTCTATCCCTGCTGACACTGTGATGGTCCAGTAAATGGGATGCAGCATAGTGACAACAATCACAAAGTCCTAGGTGGCCAGATTTCTGTGTGTCTGTCTGGCTAGGCATATATACCACACCATCTCTAGGGTGTGCCAGTGTTTTACAAGTGCCAACAGTTATAACTCTGTTTTATTTCTTCCTTGCCCCATTCATAGGGGTCTTTTTCTTCTGCTATGTGGGAAAGCTAAGGTAAAGAGGCAGGTTTGCACTCTGTTCTGAAGGTTCTTGATCATTCCAGTCCAACCTGGGACAGTGGGAGAAGACAAATGTCACGGGAACTTGATCTCACAAAGAGAATAAACCTCCCGCTCCATTCTTATTACTGTCACTGTGCAGCTCATTACACTGAGGTAACTGAGGAGGGCAACTCAGCCTTTGTAGTTTGCTGCAGAAGAGAATCAGACCCCTCCATCCAACCTGAAGTCACCACCCTTTTCTCCTTCATCCTGAGCAAGCATGGTGCCAGATCTCAGGAAGTGTAATATTTGCTTTAACAGGTCAGTAAATGCCCCTTGTACTCCAGGAGGTCACCTTCCTTAATCTGTGCAGTCTGGTTACGTAACAGAGATACTGAACAAATAGCTTAACATTTAATCTTCATTTCCTTCCATCTCAAGCATGGCAAATCAATTCCTGGGCAGAAGCTGCTGCAGCTCAGTGCTGAGAGCACACACTAGTCACATTAATTTAAAAAAGGGCCATCTGAAATGAGCTAAAAAAGCAAAACTTCGCATGGTTCCCCTGTCCCTCTGAGCAACACCCAGCCCTCTCGGGGTCCTAGAACAGAACGGCCACATGCAGTTCCAAAAATATCAGACATCCTTCCTTGCCCTCCAGATGCAGCCTTATGCTCACTCCGGGTGCTCAGAGAGCATGGGGATGGGCAGAGTATAAGAAGCTAGAAGGATACAGGAGCTAGGTAGCCCCACTTCCTGGACTTCAGAGCCCGAGTTCCAGCTCGAGCTGGAACACCTACATGGCTACTTTTAGCACCATAGCACGAGACTGACAAGCCTGAGTCTGTAGACCTTGGCTTTCAGGCTCATTGCCATGGGATTTTTTTTTTCTTTTTTTTTCAGTGTAGGCATACCCTGAGTTTCTCAGAGCCCTCAGTGCCCTCTGGATGCATGGGTCTGTGGACATGGACCCTCTGCCTTTATGATAGATGGAGTTTTGGGATGAGGATTGTATCATTTAACATTCACTGGGGTAATGTCTAGGGGTCTTAACTGGTTGGGGTCCTGCTGTGCGAGGTGCTGTACAAACACACAGTAAATGACAGCCCCTGCTCTAAAGACGAGCTGAGTGTGCACAGTTAGTGCTTTAAGAAGTTAATGGGACTTCATTTTCAGGGGGTTTCTAACCTGGAAACTAAAAATGCATTCAGTGTAAAAAGATCCTGTTTAGCATGCGGTTCCTAGTGCAGACTGACCCATTTGGGTATTGAAGAACAAAAGGCTACGCAATGCATGAGTCTCCTCTCTCCAGCGCTGTCTGATGGCTCCTACACAATCACTGTCAAAGCCCTGCATGGAATTTCAAGCAAATGCCAAAGCAACCAAAGTCCAACCATTCCTAACACTGCAACAGGGAAAACAAAAACTGAAAGGTACAAATCTAAACACTGGCAAGGTATTAGCATCACGGAGGTGGAGATCGCTGCAGGGGGAAGGAGCACTGAAGTAGAAGCACCGGGGGGTGGGGGTGGGGGGCAGAGAGCTCCAGCACCCAAGCCTTGTCTAGACAAGAGTTTAAAGTTGTGATGTTAGCACTTGTTAGCTAACACACTGTAAAAGTTTAATGTGGACAAAGTGCACTGCCTTTAACATGTGCTATGCTGGTCAAGTTAAAGCCTAGGGGATTCTAGACCTGCTTAGCACATTTTAACAGCTGTGCTGCCTTGTCTGTACTGGGCTTCTGGAACATGTTAGTTAGCATGTTAGTTAGTTAGTTACCCTAGTCTAGACAAAGCCCAGTGTGTGACATTTAGAGATGGGGCTTGAAAGAAGGAGGACCATGCAGACATCAGTATTCTAGAGAGAATTAATGCATCTAGTGATCGGATCCCAAATATAATATGGGCCATCGCCATTTTCAAATTCATCTTCTTTATGGGCAGCCAAAATTCTAAGTCACTGGGGTTCGACTCTAGCGCCGGCTAGCAGGGAGAGAAACTCTTCACCATTTCACAGCTGTTAAAGTAGCTGGTGGGTCACAGGCCAATTCCTAGTGGGCACATGTCCACATCACAGAACCTACAATGTTGTTTGCCGGGTTGTGATAGCCAACAAAATATATCTACAAAAGCTATTACCTCACCCACCCTGTTTCTCTGTAATCTACAGCTGGCACGCTAGCTGCCATT
Organism: Natator depressus; assembly: GCF_965152275.1. Lineage (NCBI taxonomy): Eukaryota > Metazoa > Chordata > Testudines > Cheloniidae > Natator > Natator depressus. Next base: position 20,009,725 of record NC_134246.1, read on the forward strand.
CTCAGCTGACACACTAAGGTCTGACTCGGCCATATAGACTGAACTGCCCTTCCTTACCCCTCAAGATAGGTGCCTCTGTGTAACAAGCTTGTTGGCAAGGCGATATGGTGCAAGGTTTTGGGATGTGGAGATCTGCTCACAGCACTGTGCTGAAGTCCACCAGTGCACTTCATAGCAACCACCGAAAGGGAATGCATTTCATCTACTATCAGATTCAGGACCCTACCCTATCAAACTGAAGGGCTCCATCTCTGATTACCACTGCCTGCACCATCTGGTCTGCCAGAGACTTCTTGTTATTCAATGACCCTTGTTATCTGAGGTGTCTGAGTTATTGTAATTGAATAGTTTGCATTCTCTGCTCCTTTAGCCATGTTCCTGAGAGAGCAGCCTCCCCCTGTCAGCGATCCAGCAGGTAAGTCCTGTGGAGAGGATAATAGCCATCCAGATTTAGATCTTTGCTTTGGTGAAGGAAGCTAGACGTGGGCTGCAGAGAGAAGGATTCAGTTCTCTTGTATCATTTCCTACTCATTTTTCTTTGGATTGTTAATCACATCTCATATGATGGGGGTGATATTAATAGGACATTTCAATTCATAATGTCCCCATCTCCCTTCCCTCACTCTCTTCACTTCCTGGAACCCTGACAGCTTCTTTCATATTTAATTAAAACAAATAAGCAGCTCCTACATCTCGTTAGAGTAATTCTGAATTCAAACCCATGAGCAGTTTCCTCCTAATGAAAGCTACGGAGGGAGTTGACAGCAAAAGCATCTACTTCCTTCCTCGTGCGTTTTCTCTCTACTCCCCTCAGAATAATGATGTGCTGTTAACTTCCTTTCTTGGCCTGGTTCCAGCTCAGGTAATAACATTTTGCATCCCTAAATGCCCCCTGGGCTTTCAAAGGATACACTATTCTTCATCCCTTTCTGTCCTAGATTGTTGTGTAGCGTTGCAGCACAGAATGAGCGTTGTCATGTTCCACCACAGTGATTGCTTGTAGATCCCTCCCCAACCTCGCAGTGGGATTAGGAGGAATAACAACGTAGTAAGGCCCAGTTTTTAGCTGGGCCTTAACCCAGCCTTTAAATTTGTGCCCCTAAGTACTTGTGACTGCACTGTGCCGCGGACAGATAGATGTCTAACTGCTGCCATTTACAACCACAGTTTATTGCAGGCACAAGTCTGGATGTGCTAGTATTTCAGGCACAGCTGGAGACCGCCTCTGGAAAATACAGCCCGTCGTGTGTGCGAAGTGCTTTGAGATCCTCAGAAGGAAGATCCCCAGAAATGCAGAGTGTTATTTCTCAACTCTCCTTTATATGATGCAGTGCCCCGCAATAGGCTCTCTCTTGCCTCAGCCAGGGGAGTGTCACATGCATACGTTTGTGGGATCTGAAGGGAGATTTTATATATAGTTCTCTCCTTCCAACCTTGCATTGTTCTGTTCAGGAGTCAAATCAGGTGAGTTTGAGTTCAGCCAGAGGTTCAATAATTAAGGAGAGGTAGGTGCTGCAGGGCTTATGTCCGTGGTCAGAGTCACTGCAGCAAACGTGACCTGGAAAGGCTGAGTCCCCACCACCCCCACTCCGTTTGGTGGGTGGGTCATGTTTTATGTTTGGGGATTTACGTAACAATTTTGGACAGATCAAAGGATTAAGACCAATTTCAGGTACCCTTAATACTCTAATTCTTTCACTAAAAAGTCTCAGTGCACAGAATCTAGTGCATTTTCCCCATCCAGAAAAGGGGAGGTAGGCAGCACGGACAGCACTGGGTATTTAACCAGAATGTATTCAACAGCGCACAGGGGAATTAATCCTGTGAGTGTGGGACTCAAGCTTGTGAATAGCTTTGGCAGGGAAGCACCTGCAAATTCGAGAAGCAGAATCAATGGAAGATGCAGAGCGAATGGGCAAGAGAAGGGGAAGCACAAAAGCTGGAGCAGCTGCTTTGGGGACAGGAAGCTGAGCAGGTGATATTTGCACCTAGAGATAGCTGGGGAGTAGGTGAGTGGTGACTTGCACCTGCCACCACGATGAGGCCTGAGAGGCAGGATTGCCCCTCTCTGTCCCTGGACCACCTCAGGTTTGGAGCCCACGCCTCCAGCCTCTGGCAGAGGCGCCTCTGGGCCCAAATTAAAAGCATTAGCCTCAGATCTCCTAATTTACCGAGAATCTTCTCTTTAATAGTGTTCACTGTGGAGCCATCTGGACTGGGCGCTTTATTAGCTTAGAATAATTTAACTGCTTTGTTAATCTCATCCCATTTCATAGCTTTGCTCTAGTTTTTCTGCAGCACAATCTGGGATAGCAGAGACCCAATGTGCTGATGATACTGGATTCAGGCCTCATCCTGCACTCGTGACTTAAACGAGAAGACAGCCTGCATAAGGGCTGGAGAATCAGAGCCCTTTCTTTCTCGGGGGGACACTGCTATTCCAGCCACTCAGCAATGCTGCTGCCCTGGAGTAGCTCTATATGGGTTCCTGTTGTCTTTTTGCTCCTTCCAGGCTCTCTTTGCTCAGCCCCAAATGCTCACCCATCTTCCCCACACCTTTCCTCCACACATCCAGGACTCCTTCCTCTCCATCTGCTGCCTCCGACTTCCCATGAATCCTTTGGGTCCCTTCTCCCAAGCTATTTGTTCTAAGAGCCTCATCAGACACTATAACACACAGACCTCACATGTACATGGAAAGTGCAGCCACCGAGAGGCTGCTTTCCTCCCTCACCCCAACGCAGCATTGGACTGTCATCACTCTTGGCTCGCTCTCCCAACCCCTCCCTGTGTCTGTTCCTCCTCCTCTTGTTCCCAGCTCCCTTGGATTGACGTCTCTTTGGGGCAAGGATTCTGGCCCATCTTCTGCAAAGGTAGTTAGGTATCTAATGCCCTTTGAAAGGAAGTTAGGCACCTAAATACCTGGGAGGCTCTGGGCCTCCGTCTTTATGTGGTTTGCAAAGCACCATGCAGGTCTATGGCCCTGTACTAGGAATAAAGAATAAAGCTGGGCCAGACTGTCAGCTGCTGTAAATTGGCTAAGGCCCAGTAGTGATGATGGTAGCTTCCTCTGAGAAAGCTCGTCCATGCTCAGAGTGACATTCCAAACCCCGACCCCCCTCGTTACCCCATCCCAACCAAAAACGAGGAATTTATTAAAATCTAAACTAGCAAGCCCAACAGTGCTACTCCAAACAGGGTTTTGACCCTGAAACGGGAAAAATGCCAGAGACTTCATGAAGTCTACCATCAACTTCAGTATTATTGCTATTGATTTTACATGGAAGGTGCACAGAAACCAGGGTGATGGGGAGCCCTATAAAACACTGCGATAGATAGATTTAGGATCAGACTGTATCCCATCCATCATCCCCATGCAGGAGAGAAGGGGGCATAAGGTTATTTCCCCCTGCATTGGCTAGCCATACTGCAGGCAGCCATGCCAGGAGGAAACAGCCTGCACAGAGCTGCTACTCCCCCTCCTATGCAGGTGAGTGGTGGCAGGGATTTGGCAGAAACTTGGCATGCCGGGCATTGCACCCTGTAAGTGTGCCAGGTGAAATGTAAGCTCTGGCATGAGTAGGGGTGATCAGAGGATGTCCTTCTCCCCACCCCAGAGCAGGGGGAATTAGGCAGATTTTGCCATTGAGTCAAAGTCTGCTTTGCCGGCTGCTTTTGGACCAATGCAGCAATGTGCTGCCCCCTAGATAAGCTTGGAAGGATTTGTTTTTTATTGGTAGATGTCGGTAAGTGTCTATTTCACCGTACACACAAACCAAAATAAAAATATGTTTGATAACAATCAAAATTTGCAGCCAGGCAAAGTAAGAAAATGCTGCATGAGAAATCAGAGCTTGATTTAAGGGTATTTACTGTGTACATTTTGGCGTGTGATGTCAACAATTTGTGTTTTAATTGTTATAGAGCTTTAACTTTTTGAACCTCAACATCTACTGTCATTAAATAATGATTGTCTGACACACACCCCATAATTTCCTGCAACTGGGAACATTTAAATAATTGAAAATCAGAAAAAATGCTTAAAACCATAATTTTTCACAACTGAAAACTTAAAAGCGATAAAAATAGGAAAAAATGCTTAAAAATAAACATTGATATTTTCTGTCAAAATTATAAAAAAACAAACAAACAGAAATTCTACTAAGCCAGCCCCAGTACGGGGCTTGTGGCAGAGCCATGACTGAGGCCTGAGCAGCTTGAATGATTAAAGTGCCCTCTATAGAGAGATGCTAATTTGCCAGCCTGTGCCTTTCTGGTGTGCCTGTCACATTAAGCAACCTGCAGGCCAGTGTCCAGCATTCAGAGGGCGGCGCTGATGGGAACACCTCACTTGGAGGCTGGGGCAGGCCCTGGTTCACAGAGTGGAGGGATTTAACTGTCTGGCTGTCGGGTTTTCACCAGACTTCCCCAGGAACGCGTGGGGCTCTGAAGCCTGAGCACTGCTGTCCGTTGTTTTCTCAGCTATGTTCCTGCACCCACCGTTGGCACCTGCAGCAGCACGACTAATCTGTCCCACCCCCCGACACTTCACCCAGCTCTCTTGAGAAATATTAGGAGCCACGTGAGCCAGATCATCTGCTAGGAAATTATTCACATTGAATTAATCACCTGAAGCAACAGCAACTGCATGGGGAGCAAGCCAGTGCCACTGGGGGGAATGAGCTGGTGCCTTCAGGAGAGAGATCATGGCACTAGGGGGCCACTGTTTACAAAATGGATACCCGAAGGGCTAAGGGGCTGTTTAATTGCGGTGTAGATGATTGGGCTCAGGCTGCAGCCCGAGTGCTGGGACCTCGCAGGGTCCTAGAGCCCAGGCTGTAGCCCGAGCCTCTGCAGCGTGGGGCATGGGTCACATGCTGGAGGATTCTCTGCACATTGACGTCTTTAAACCACAATTTGAGGACTTCAATAGCTCACACATAAGTTAGGGGTTTGTTACAGGAGTGGGTGGGTGAGATTCTGTGGCCTGCGTTGTGCAGGAGGTCAGACTAGACAATCACAATGGTCCCTTCTGACCTTAAAGTCTGTGAGTCTATGATTTACACTGCAGTTAAAAAGCCCCGAAGCCTGAGCCCCACGAGCCCAAGTCAGCTGGCACGGGCCAGGAACAGGTTTCAATTGCAGTGCAGACATATCCTTAGCGTACCAAGCACCTTCTCAGCCCTTGACAAATAAGCATGAGGCACCTTCCTAGCGGGCATCTAACTGCAGCATAGACACGCCCTCTAGGAAGAGCCTTTTGCACATGCATTTGCCCAATTTGCTTGCACAACTGCAGCAATTGTGTGCAAAATCCGTGATGTGCTGTTGTGTGCAGACTTGGCCTTCTACCTTTGGAAAGTGGGACCCTTTGCACATAGCAGTAAAACAGAGGCAGGTGTCAGCAGGGTCTGAAAGGAGACAGTTCAGACAGAGCAGGGAAGTGTAGCACACAGGGCTGGAAGCTGAGTTCTAACTCTGGCTCTTTGACACTGATTCCATATGTGGCCTCAAGCAGAGCCATCCCTTGGGTACGGCGAATCGGGGCGACCGCCCTGGGCCCCACGCTTTGGGGGCCCCTGCGCTCTCTCGTGAGGAGGTGGGCAGGGAGTGAGGCGGGAGGCATGCGAGTGGGGTGAGGAGGCAGGCCCCCCCCAATCAGTGCCTACTCCTCTCTCTCAGTGCCTACCACCTGCCACTGATCAGATGTTTTGCGGCGTCAGGAGGTGCTGGGGGGGGGAGGAGTGAGGGTGCAGTGCGCTCGGGGGAGAGGGTGGAACTGGGTGGGGAAGAGGTGGGGTGGGGTGGGGGCGAGGCCTGGACGGAGCCAGGGGGAGCACTCCCTAGGCAGATTAGAAACTCGGCACCTATGTCCTGGGTCCCGCACCCCGCTAGGGATGGCCCTGGCCTCAAGCAAGTCATTTTAACATCTCTGTGCCTTTGTTACACAACCTGTGAAAAGGGGCGAATACCACCTTCCTGCCGAGGAGAATCTGCGGGTAAATCTGTGTGTAAAGGGCTAATGGTTTGTTAGTACAGAACCAGAGCCTGCTTGGTTCTCATGGAGACGGCATTAGAGGGTTGCCCTTACCAATCCGGGCTGTTACACCCATCACAATCACAGCAGTTAGGACACAAATATTTGACATCTGCAAGGTGTGAAAACGACTGCTGTCAGCTGAGACAGGCTTAGCGCACACCAGAGGTCAGGCCGGCTGACAAAAGTGCTCCAGAGAACAAGGGCCCCGATGCAATCCTGCAGAGGCCACCCTGTATCACTGCGTGCAGAACTTCTAAACCAGATGTTCCCCTCTTCCCCTGCTCCTCCTCTTGGGACGTCCTACTTGCCTGAGCAGGTCCTAGAAATTCCCGGCTCTCTGAGGCAGCAATGACCAAGATGCAGCAGTAGGAAAGGTGCTGCTCACTGACCCACTCTTTGGCCAGACCTGTAGTTGTGGGAGGGTTTCAAAGTGCCTCCTCTGTGTTTCAGTATCCACAGGGGCCAATTGTGTGGCTGCCTCAGCCCCCTACCCATCTGCAGTGACTGCCCAGTGATCCCGCTTTCTGCTGGAAAGGATCCTCAAAGATTGGGCCCCATTGATCTACAGCCTGTTGTATTGTGTACAGTCTGCCTGCAGCTCTGCACGCAAAGCCAATTCTCCTCGCAGCCTGTGATTAAGCTATTGATAATAGAGGAGCGTGGCTGCCAGAAAACATGAAATGACTTCCCTCTGTCACTGTAAATCGGAAACATTCCTCCTGCGGGGAGAGCCAGTCCTCTCTCTAATTAAAAACCAGCACTGGCATAGCTAGTCTCAGCCTTCTGAAAGCTGCGGCTCCCATCACAGTGACTGCCCCCAGCAAAGGGCTGAGAGTCTGGCCCGAAGAGCGAAACAGATTGGAGTCACTGAATCACAGCAGTTAGAGATGGAGAAGACACAACGGCCCATCTTGTCCGTATCCTGGTCAGGGCAGGATGCGTCCTTACTTTGTGTTTCCCAGTGTTTTCTCTAATCTAATTCATAACCCCCTGAAATTGCAGTGTGCTGTCCCAGCAGGAAGGGACCACTGCATATAATGGGGTGTGATCCCTCACGCCCCATAGCATCCTGGGGTAAGTTCTTGTTATGTCAGAGACACAGAGAAGTTAGATAACAACAAAAAAACTGTTCCTGGAAGGTTGCAACATAACACTGCTTTATTTCCGAGAATCCAGAACTCGGACACACAACAGAGAAACTTGGCTGTTCCCTAAGGCAGAGGGGCACTACTCACCCCACCTTGCTCTAGGCTGGCTTTTTGCATGAGACAGTGACCCAGATCACACGCTTCCCTACAGAGCTCCCTAGCCTGCAGGCAGGACTAGGAAACCCTTTAATCTTAAAGTGATAGCTTCTCCTTTTAAATGCAACTTTCCTTTCAGGAATGTAGTATAAATGCCCCGAAAGATAAGAGAGAGAGGCTTGGCTTTCACCAGTCCAGAGATCAGGAGGTTGGAGGGCAGTCAGAAGCACCAGACATGTGCATGAGAACACAGAGGGACAGTCCCTGCTTTGAGGACCACACAATCAAAATCAAACTTACAATACAAACCCAGGTCTGGGGTATTATAGTTCAGCCTGCTACAAATGCAGGGCCCTGGTTTCTGCCAGGGAAATGTTGATGAGGGAGAAGGGAATGAAACTATAAGCAGGGCCCTGAGCCAAGGCTTTTAAAATTCCAGGGATGCCACTTTTCCACATGAATTCCATCTACATTCCACTGCTCCTTAAATGGTGGTATTTAAGTAGAAAGGCTGCCCCTGTTATACAGCCTTTTAGAGGATGGAGTGAACATCCATCCTCTAAAACAGGGTGGGGGACTATCAGCCCTCCTGCTCACCAATAAATGGGGGAGGGGAGATTGCACTGGAGAAGTGGTCAGCACCTTGGAAAGCACACAGGCCCTACTATGTCTCCGCAACAATGTCTCTGTAGCAAGTGAAATGAGGGAAGGGTGATGGGAGCTCCCGGGGAACTTGCACCAAGCTGAAATTGACCATTTCAGCGGATATTATTCATGATACAGCTTAGGAGCCAGAAATGAATTCCAGCACCAGAAAGCAAAGAGTCCCACCTGGAAGCAGCATAGCAGTGCTATTAACGCAGCCAGAGTTCAGAACAGATTCCATGCAGACGGTGACCCATTAAATAGCAGAGAAAACCCAGCAGGTGTAGCAGCTGCACTGTCTTAAGCGATGACACAAGACAAATAACTTATTTTCCTTATCTTGTGAGCAACAACGGCGCAAGTCCCCGACAGGGCACCTAAAGTCCCAGTTTATGGCCTGTGACTGTGACCAAGGACAGCTTGGAGAACCGAAAAGGCACACCCTTCTCTCGACATTGACACTGAGCACAGAATAGCTCTGCCCCAGCAGCTTGGTCTGTCTGGTATGCACGTGTTTTAGTCCTCAAGCTGTCAGCCCCAAGAGTACGTTTCTGGGTATTTGGGGCTGGACCCGATTTGTGCTTAACTTTATGCATGTGAGTTATAAAAACACCAAGCTTTTTAATCAAGCACTTTTCATCCACAGCTCTCAAAGCACTTTACAAAGGAGGTCAGCATCATTATCCCTATTCCACAGATAAGGAAACTGATGCACAGAGAGGGGATGTGGCTTGCCGAGGGTCTCCCAGATGGCCAGTGGCAGAGCCAAGAATAGAATCCAGTTCTCTTGATTCCCAGTTTAGTGCTCTAGCCACTACACCACACTGCCTCCTGATTGACCTAAATTGAACAACTCCTGCTTAAAGTTAAGCATGTGCTTAAGTGTTTTGCTGCATCAGGGACAGAGCATTCAGCACCTTGCTGGACTGAGCCCTTATTGCCTCTGGTTGGGCCAGAGGGACATGCAGCAAGGCCAAAGACCAAGTGACTAACTCCCCCAGGAATTGTGCAGCCATCACTGCCATGAGACATAATTTGGATATTATCACGTACCAGGAGGAGAGTGACCTTCTCTTTTAATGGCTCTTACCAACACTGGGGACAATCCGCTCCATTTGCCTTTCAAGCCATCTCACGCTACCCAGTTCAGCAGAAGTCAGGTGGGATGCAGATGGCATAACAAGTAAACCTCTCCGAAGGACCTGCTCTTCTTAAATAGGGTTTTCTGCCCTTTGATACTTTAGAAGTCTGACCCAACACACCGCACATTTCATATTTTAGTTCTTTTAGGCCTGTCACCCTTCTACAGAAGCTAATACCCAGGGGTCTCTGAAAACATTTGTTCAATGTGCAGCACCAGTCAAAAAAGCTAACAGAACGTTAGGAACCATTAGGAAAGGGATAGATAATAAGACAGAAAATAGAATGTTAGTATATAAATCCATGGTGTGCCCACACCTGGAATACTTTGTGCAGTTCTAGTCCCCTCCTCTCAAAAAGGATATATTAGAATTGGAAAATGTACAGAGAAGGGCAAATAAAATGATTAGAGGGTATGGAATAGCTTCCATACAAGGAAGATTTAAAAGACTTGGACTGTTCAGCTTAGAATAGAGAAGACTAAGAGGAAATATGATAGAGGTCTATAAAATCATGAATAGTGTGGAGAAAGGGAATAGATAAGTGTTATCTACCTCTTCCCGTAACATAAGAACCAAGGGCCACCCAAATAAATTAATAGGCAGCAGGTTTAAAACAAACATAAGGAAGTACTTCTTCACACAATGCACAGTCAACCTGTGGAACTCCTTGCCAGGGCAAGTTGTGAAGGCCAAAAGTAAAACTGGATTCAAAAAGAATTAGATAAGTTCATGGAGAATAGATCCATCAATGGCTATTAGCCAAGATGGTCAGAGATGCAACCTCATGCTCTGGGTGTCCCTAAACCTCTGGTTGCCAGAAGCTGGGTCTGGATGACAAGGGATGGATCACTCAATAATTGCCCTGCTCTGTCCATTCCCTCTGAAGCATCTGGCACCGGTCACAGTTGGAAGACAGGATCATGGGTTAGATGGACCATTGATCTGACCCAGTATGGCCGTTCTTACATGGGTGTTTCTACACTGCAATCAAAGGCTTTTTTTTAAACTCCCCCCACCCCTTTTTTTAGTAGTTTACGTTTAACACAGTTATGGCTGTAATTGGAGCAGGAGTAGACATGCCTGAGCTAGCTCTGATTTAGCTAGCATAAATACCAATAGCAGTGAAGCCATGGCCACACAAACTTCAGCACGGGAGAGCTGCCTGAGTAATTACCTAGGTTCCAGGCAGGCTTGTACTGTCCGTGATGCCGCAGCTTCACTGCTATCAGTACCTGAGCTAGCTAGATTAAAGCTAGCTCAGGTATGGCTATGTGTGCTGCAATCACCACCATCCCCAATTGCACTGTAGACATACCCTTAGACTCCATGCCACTCGTCTTTTCAATCGCTTTCACCAGGAGCTCAGTCTAGATGATTATTCCCCTGGATAGGAATTCGTTCTGCATATAACCCCTATTTACTCCCAGTACTTCAGCTTGAATCCATCGATGGTCTACGAGCGAGTCAGGCTAATGCAACTAGCAAATACTTTGCTACCAAATTGACTCCCAGAGAAGAAAGCAGCTGCTTAGCCCTCCCCAACCACTGCACGTTCCTGCCTTCTGGGCATGATATAATTGGAGGCAAACTTTGTTTTGCAGTTCCCTGTCACCAATGGCTGCCTCCCAGCTCTTGGCCTCAGCGATACATTTAATGACACTAAATATAAATCAAATAGGCATCTTGCACAAATATGCCTGTTTGCAATTAAGAAATGACATCTGCGTTCAGATTTAGTAGTCAGACAAAAGATAAATGCTGTGGTTAATTTTCCCTCTGGAGAAATGAAACAGAATCCATGTATGTTTTGCTCCGACACATCAGCCTATCTGCCTTGTAGAAGAAGAGGAAATGCTGGAGATGCAACGTGCCTGGGAGACAGACTGGCTGGGCACAACATGTGTCCGGATGGGCCCATTTCACACAAGCCTAAATAAATCCATCAGCATCTATTATGTACAGAGTGCCACAGATGTGCATGGGGCTCGCAGAACAAAGGAACACCAGAGTTTACCATCAAAGAGCTGAGCAACAGGAGCAGATAACAGAAGGGGGTGATGATGAAGAGTAGGTCAAAGAGAAGAGCAAAATGATGATGCGCTCCCCTGTCAGACTCACTTGTGTGTCTTAGCTGTTACAGTGTTATTGATAGTTGTTTAAATGTAATATCCTTAGTAAATGGCACATAAAAAGGTAGCGTTCTACTTTACACATACAATCGCATTCAAACACAAACTGGTGTGCATGCACATGTACAGACATGTACACACACATATACATGTGTAATCTAGTGGTCAGTGTGTGTTATGTGCCCCCCGCTGTGCCCAATCCACATAGGATGTGAGTCCATCACAAACCCACAGCTCTACAGGTTAGCTCTTTAGCTCAAGCTGTAGAGATCTGTGCTTTCAGGCCTAAAGGGCCTTGTTTCAATCACACAGGGATGCATGCACACAAATATTGAAGCAGCTGGAGTCCGGGGTAAGTGAAATAATGGCTTTGCCCACAGTTTTTGGTCTCAAGGATGTGCCGTTGAGTCTGCCACGGCCCAAAGATGGAATGTCAGAAGTTTTGGCTGCAGACTGCTTGTTCTGATCCATCTCTAAGGTGACCGCTTCCTACAAGGGGGCTGGAAAGTAGCAGAGTGGGGGTAGGAAGCAGAGACGATATTAAGGTGGAACAACCTGAGTATGCCCGTCAGTGAACTCTTCATGACTGTACCAGCCAGTGATGGGCCAAGGTGAGCGTGGGGGAGGGGGAGATGCAGCAGATACACGTTGGCTGGTGAATGACAGAACTGCCAGGCCCAAGCTCAGAATCAGAAGGCAAACTAATGCTAATGCCTGAGATGCCTCCCCAGCATGTCAGGCAGCATAACCCCAGTTCAGTGGCCCCACTGTGCATCACAGCACCTTGTCCTAAGAAGAGCAGGAAGCCCCAGGGCCAGGCTAGAATGCATTTGTCCTTTCAGGCATTAATCACTGCATGCTTGGTGAGTGGCCCTCCACCACCTAATACCTGAGAACCATCCCGCAAAAACAGGTGAATCAAACTTCATCACTGACTAGGGGATAAAGCCATTGCCATTAACCATGCGTTAAAATCACAGTGACCAAGAGAGCTCTTTTGAGGAGAGCTGCACGGAGGAAACTCTGATGAGAACTTTGTTCTATTTCCTTTATGCAAAAGAGAAAATAAGTCTTTTGTGCCAACAGGCTCCCTGCTGCATTTCAGGCATGGACATGCAGTTTGGGATGGGTGAGAGATTACAGAAGAAACAGGGACTGAACCTCCCCAACAGCTGCAGCCCAAAGGTGCCCGTAATAGTCATTTTGATGCCAGCAGGGTTTGTCTATGGTTTCTGAAATGTCCTCTAAGAACCGGGAAACCTGATCACTTTGGCTGTTAGTGTCAGGGTTCCTTCCCCACTCTGAACTCTAGGGTACAGATGTGGGGACCCGAATAAAAGACCCCCTCACTTTATTCTTACCATCTTAGGTTAAAAAATTCCCCAAGGTACAAACTTTGCCTTGTCCTTGAACAGTATGCTGCCACCACCAAGCGTTTTAAACAAAGAACAGGGAAAGAGACCACCTGGAGACGTCTTACCCCAAAATATCCCCACAAGCCCTACACACCCCCTTTCCTGGGGAGCCTTGAGAATAATATCCTAACCTATTTGTTACAAAATCATCAAAGACCCAAACCCCTGGATCTTGGAACAATGGAAAAATCAGTCAGGTTCTTAAAAGAAGGATTTTATTAAAAAAAAAAGAAAGGCAAAAATCATCTCTGTAAAATCAGGATGGAAAATACTTTACAGGGTATTCAGATTCAAAACACAGAGGATCCCCCTCTGGGCAAAACCTTAAAGTTACAGAAAACAGGAATAAACCTCCCTCTTAACACAGGGAAAATTCACATGAAACAAAAGATAAACTAATCCGCCTTGCCTGGCTTACCTATACTGGTTGCAATATTGGAGACTTGGATTAGGATGGGTTGGAGAAGATGGATTTCTGTCTGGCCTCTCTCAGTCCCAAGGGAGAACAAACACGTAAACAAAGAGCACAAAACAAAAGCCTTCCCCCGCCCAAAATTTGAAAGTATCTTGTCTCCTTATTGGTCCTTTGGGTCAGGTGCCAGCCAGGTTAGCTGAGCTTCTTAACCCTTTACGGGTAACAGGATGTTGCCTCTGGCCAGGAGGGATTTTATAGCACTGTATACAGAAAGGTGGTTACCCTTCCCTTTATATTTATGACAGTGCCCCATTATCCTCATTAAAGGTTTCATCTCCTCTTGCTGCTGACACTTTAAATCTCTTTATAGGTAACATCTGCTCTGCAGTTGGCACTGAACACACACAGCATAACCACAGCTCTCCTTGGTTGCAGATAACAAGGGGGAGTAGTGTGTGCTAGTGAATAAGGCCCATAGTTTAGTGGCAGTGTAATACATTGCTAGATACTAGCCCTCACTAGTGAATCTTGTGGAATTTTACAACGTTTAACTTTACAAGTTTTTCCATCTAACCTGTAAACTGCTATTTTGTTCTGTGTTTTATTATTCAAAGCAATTATTAATAAGGCTGTTTTGAGCTTTAGACTCACTGCAGACACTCAGACTGCTATTTTTGTTTAATTATAGGATGACAAAACATTGAAGAAGGAGCCTTCTTAAGAGAAATATTGGGTGTGAATTTCAGTGTACTCTTAAAGGCAGTAAAATGCACAGTGACACTCTTTAAAGCTATATCCAGGAACTAGGGGAATATGTTCCCATGGGAGAAGGATAAAAGGAGGAATATAGTTTGCCTTTATGTAGCTCCTTGTATGAAAAGATCTCAAGGCGTAGGATTCACAGAGACTTAGATGTTGCAACACTGAGCATCAGAGTGCATAACTTTTAAGCACCTATGCTGCTGAGATCTACAAAGCCTGAGTTAGCTCCCTATACAATGCACAGGAAGAAGTGCCTTACAATGTGATGCACAAAAGCCAGAATGCTAAGTGGGGAGCTGCCTAAGCTAGCCAATGGGAGAGGTATATCCTAAGCCCCGCCCTTCTCACAGAGATGGGTACCTAAGTCCCGGCCACAAAGAGGCACCTAGCTCTGATTAGCCATGCATGAACGGAAACCCCTCTCCTGGAGCCAGGCAGCTTCCATGCCTAAGGTGTTTCTTGCGGGAATGACTTAGGCGCCTGCCTCGCTCCACACTAAATGGCGGCAGCAGCAACTAGGAAAGGAGCCGACACTAACTTTTATCCTCGTGGTCAGAGCACTTCCATGGGATCTGGGAGACCCAGGTTCAGTTCCCTTCTCTCTGGCATGCAGGATTTGATCAGGGGTCTCCCACTTCTCAGGAGTATGCTCTAGCCACTGAGCTATGAGATATTCTGATGTGGGGGCTCCCTCAGTCTCTCCTACTGAAGCTATGCCACTGCAGATCCCTACTGAAGTAGTCACTGAGCCAGAGAAAGAGTAGGAATGACTCTGTAGTCCAGTGCTTAGGGTACCCACCTGAGAGGTAGAGACCTGCAGACAGTCCCCATGCTCCAATCGCCCTTTATCTACAGTGGAACAGCTTCAACGAGCCTGACAGGGCCCCATGTCAGAATATCCCATAGTTCCGTGATTAGAGCATTTACCTAAGAGGTGGGAGACTCCTGTTCAACTCCTTCCATCCCACTCACCTCTGGCAGAGAGCAGGGAGTTGAACCTGGCTCTCCTGTATCCCAGGGAAATAGTGTAACCATGGGGCTAAGGGTCACAGTAGCAGCCCCACCCCCGGATTCTGAAGAGGGTACACAACCTGCCAGACTGGGCCTGCATGTAACTTAAGCAGCTGACCACCTATCTTCCCCCACTTTGTGACTTGCTCTGGGGCTTAGGCAAGACACAGGTTTCCAGATGCCTAGAGGGAGCCAGCAGTACAAATACCCAGAGGCAGAAACGTAGGCTCCTAGGGAACATTTACCTTGAAATTTAGACACCTACAGGATTCGGCAGGAATTTTGTGGATCACAATTGAGTGAAAACTTTAGGTGGCTAAGTATCTTTGTGGATTTGGACCAAGGTGCTTTACAAACAACCTATTAAGCATTATTCCCATTATAGAGATAGGCAAACTGAGGCCCAGGTAGAGCACAATGGTGCTGAATGCCCACAGCTCACGCTGACTCCAATGGGAGTTGCAGATGCTCAGCACCTCTGGAAGGCAGCTCATAAGGGCTTGTCCATGTAGCAGGGGACACTCACCCTGGAGCACCCACCCTAATTAGGTAGCAGCACTGATGAAGTTCTTTCACTCTGGTGCCCTCTGTTTTCTGCCATTCTGGTCCTGCAGCAGTCTGGAGCTTCTATGGCCCAGCTCCTTAGGCAGGTCACCCTTCAAGTTCAGTCCCCTTTCAGGGTAACAGAAAAGTCCCACAGAAAAACCCAAAAGGCTAATGGCCTTTACGCTAGCCCTTTGGCCCCCATCTGGGACTCAGCAGCCTGTGTTTCTTTTAAATAATCCCAAGGCTTGTGTTTCCCCTCCTGCTTGGGGAGGGGAATCCAGGCCCACCCTCTCCTCTGGATTCCAGCCCAGCAACCTCCCTCATGTTACACTGCACCTTACGTCTAGCCACTTTGCTGGGCTGCTCCCTACTTTTTCCCTGTTTGCCAAAGTCTCTCACAGGACTCAGCTCCTGCTCTAGAGTTCTGTCTCCTCATGTGACTGACTACTACTGAGGAGCTTCCTCAGTCCCCTACCAGCCCCCCTTCTCTGCCTGAGCTGCTGCCTGTTATGTCAGCTGTTGCTAACTGGCCTCCTCCTTAGTCTCAGTTGGAGGTGTAATTGGTCCATCTATTAACTCTTTCCAACCTGTTACAGTGTAGGGACTAGATTTCAGAGTGGTAGCTGTGTTAGTTTGTATCTAGCCTGTATCAGCAAAAAGAACGAGGAGTACTTGTGGCACGTTAGAGACTAACAAATTTATTGGGCATAAGCTTTCGTGGGCTAAAACCCACTTCATCAGCTGCATGGAATGGAAAATACAGTAGACAGATATAAAGAGACAGTACATGAAAAGATGGGGGGTCAGTTCTAACAAGACAATTCAATTAAAGGGGATGTGGGCTATTATCAACAGGAGGAAAAATCACTTTTGTAGTGGTAATCAGGGTGGCCCATTTCAAACAGTTGACAAGAAGGTGTGAGTAACAGTAGGGAGAAATTAGACTGGGGAAATTTATTTTTAGTTTTTGTAGTGACCCATCCACTCCCAGTCTTTATTCAGGCCTAATTTGATGGTGTCCAGTTTCCAAATTAATTCCAGTTCTGCGGACACCATGAGGACAGCAGTGTTAATGGGAAGTTATCCACATCCTCCACGCAGGCAGAACTGAGCTTAATTTGTATTATTAATTATTATTATTAATTTATTATTATTTTATGTATTATTAATTGTAATACAGCCACTTGGATACTTCAAGGCCTAAACATTTCTATGAGGCATTTGTACTTAAAATAACAGAAGATCGTTGTTGTTTTTAAACAAAATGCATTGTTGTCCATGTATTGGTGACTGTGCACATGTGTTGGTGTGTTTGTCATATGTGTGAGTGTGTGTGAGGGGGTGCATATGTGCCTGGGAGCATGTACATACGTGGGGGTGGGGAAGTGGTATTTGTGCTGGATAGCATGTGTGCACACATAGATATGTTTAGATCTTTTTGTGCCTTTTAGGAATACTGTGAAAATTAGAATTCTTTTTCTTCTGTGTCTTCTGGAAAATTACTCGTTTTTAATTAAATGCGAGTGGTGTGAGCTTTATGGAGTTAGCATTTCAGAAAAGATCCAAATCTATTTTTTTTTGTCTTTTGCCCATCTGAGAGCATTTGAGCTACTTTTCTAGATTAATGAATATCATAAAAACAAGATCTCATCCCAGAACAGTCATAATAAGGTAATACTGGAAATACAAAGAATGAATGGGAAGTTATGCAACAATTTGGCTCTTAATCCAAAACACAATCTTCCCCCACACATATCTGAATTTCCTGCAAGATTAAATGTTCTCAACATATTGTTTGTAAATCTGATTCCTTTTATCAGGTTAATTGGGCTTAAATCATGGCTTCTGTAATTGCACTGCCTATTCAGTTGATCACACAAGAACTTTCAGAAGCAGCTCCTAAAAAGATTTCTTGGCTTCTGACAATATTTGTACAACAATGAAAATGTGTGTGGAAAGAATGAGAGACCTTGGCTCTGCTAAGCACTGCTATGAATGTACGGAATCTATTGTTGTGAAAAGGCTATGGTTCATGTTTTCATTTTATAACTCATCAGTAGGTTCCAGAAGATCAGGGTGTCTGAAAGGCATTCTTAGAATGAATGCTTCTTAAATGATGGGAGTTCTAGTCTCCAAGCTTAGGACATGGGGGGAAAGTATTTGTCGTACATGCCATTTTCCCTGTACTAGTGCCTCGTCCTGTAACTAGTATAACCTCATTGTACAGCATACACGTTAGGAGTGAATTAACATTTTGTTATTGTTATTATTTATGAGCATAGTGTGAGAGGAAGAATTGTTCTTGCACTTAAAGCACTGGACTGGACCAGACTGGGATTTGATTCCTGGCTCTGCCTGACTCCCCCGATGACCTTGGGCAAGTCACTCTGGGCATGTCTACACCTTGAGTTTGGATTGAACTAGTGTGCTAAAAACAGTGGGTAGTCAGAGGGGAAAGCCGCCCTGAGTATGATCCCATCCAACACCCCAGTATGTACTTGGGGTGGCTTGCATAGCTGCAGTGACACTCTATTCTTAGCATGCTAACTCAATCAGAACTAGCACAGGTATGTCTCCTCAAGATGGGAATTACAACCCTAGCTTGCAGTGTAAACAATACCTTTAATCGCTCTGTACCCCAGTTTCCCGTATGTAAATGGGGATAATAATACTCACTTTCTCTCACTCTTAGTCTGTCTTGTCTATTTAGACTGTAAGCTCTTTGGGACAAGGACTGCCTCTTACTATTGTATGTACAGTGCCTAACAGGGGTTCACAGCAGGAGCCTTCTTGTGATGGTCCCTATCAGCCTTAAAGGTTGCGAATCCTGCTAAACACCTTGTACTAACACTTTCCCACATCTTATTAATGTGATGCTACGGAACAAAGGAAGACCTCAACGAAAAGAACTTCCACCCAAGCCCAGACACCAAGGGTCCTGCTTGGGACCAACGCTGACTGTTCTCTCCATAAATGTTGAAGGACAGTAAGCTCCTAAATGGGAAATGATTGCTAATATTTGCGCAAAACATCAGTGCCATGTTCTGCCTACAGGAGATTCACTAAGGATTACAGGACAAATGACCCAGGATACCAGGAGTGATGTTGGTTGTTGAGAGACCACAGAGCCAATATGGCAGCACTGTATTTGTTAAGCCAAGCATTAGGAGTGCATCTACCTAAAAACAGAAGAGAATAAGATTGAACATCTCACTGTTGAGCTCAATAAGATCGCCATAACCTTCATCTACAAGCCACCAGAGATACTTTTCAATATTGTTGATCCACCTGTACAATGACAAAGTGTATCATGCATCATAATTTCAACAGCCAAAAAACTTTTGACCTACCTCACATCTGTGTGATATTTTAAAATTGCTTCAGTGACTACTGCTATATCACATTACAGCAGTTATTGAACGACTTCTTATGAACGAACAGGCTGGCTTTTGCATGAAAGCAGTTGTTAAGAGCTTGTCTACATAGGCAGTTACTCTAGAGTAGTTACCCCTAATGAACTATTCCTGATTGATAATCCCATCTGTGCATATTTTTATTCCAGAATAGGAGTGCCTTATTCTGAATTAGCTTAATCCATAAAGTAGATCGGGTTCCAAAAAGTAGTGTGACAGGGTGTATCTACCCCACACCAGTCCCGAAAGGGTTAACTGTGCTGTGCAGGCTGAGGAAACCCTGCCCCTCCGACTCTGCTGGCCATGGTCAGCCTGGAGACGGAGTATAAAGGGAAGCAGCCCATCCCCACAGCTAGTCTAGACAGGCTGCTGATGGGAGAGGACGCAGACTGCAGGCTGTCCCCAGGGAGCGGCTGCAGGCCCTGACCCCAGGAGCAAGGCACGCAGAGGCCCAGATGGATTCCAGACTGCCTGATGAGCCCGGGGAAGAGACCCCACCAGCAGGAGCTAGGCCATTGGAGGACCCCAGAGATGTGGGAGAAACGTGGAGCATCTCCGAGGGAGAAAGGAGAGGAAGCAGCCCAGGGGACTTAGAATCTTCTCTGGTGAGTGAAAAGGGGAACCGGTCAGTGTATTTCAGGAGGATCTCTGCTGACTCGGTGGTAAACACCCCCACTACTGCCTGGGCTGGGACTTGGAGGAGCAGGGAGAGCCTGAGTCGCCTTCCTCTGAGCACCACAACCCCTAAGTGGCACCATACTCCCCCAGCGGGCCAATAGGCCACACAATCCCACAGAGGTAGACTACCCTATTGACTCTGGCCATTAGGCCATGCTGCCTGAGTTGAAGGGCTGTTTATTGACTCTGGCCTTTGGGGCCATGCTGCCCTGAGTGAAAGGGCCACTTACAGACTCTCGCCACTGGGCCATGCTGCCCTGAGTGAAAGGGCTGCTTACAGACTCTGGCCACTGGGCCATATTACACATTTGTAGTCAGGGTCATGAACATAGGACCTGACAAACTGCTATTCAGTACTTTTTCCCTTCTTCACCCTATACATGACCCAGTCCCCATGACGGAGTGTACCTACCCTGCAACAAGTAGATTAAGCTAATTCAGAACATCCACACATGGAGTTAATGAGGAATATTTAATCCGCTTTAAATTTTTCATGCTCCCTTTTTCTGGGTTAATTTTTGTATGAAGACAAGCCCTAAATAACTGAAGATGCAACAAGCCTGATGGGCTGCTCTCTCCCATCGAGCCCTGCAGCCATTTTCCTTCTGGTTCTTTGAATGCAACAGCTCATCTCCAAGTTTGACATGTCCACACAAACGGGGCAGTGGAATCAGTACTGGCCCTTGGGGGAGTTTAACCTTTCTGAGAGGCTGCGTTCCTGGTTCTCTGTGTGACCCACAGGGGAAAAGAGGTGCAGCGCATGTTCTGTGGGTTTTCTGCAGGCCAGAAAGACAAGCTGCATTCTCAGGAAGGCTCATTCCATGTTTCTCAGCTGGTGCAGTGGGAGGGAAGGTTGCAGCTGGTATGTCATATAAGGAGACAAAGGCAATGGTAGATCCAAACCATATAGCATCTAAATGGAGTGTGAGCATCCAGGATTCCCCTTTACTTATCTCTCTGCCATATGTACAAAGTCTCATGTCAGAGGCTTTCCTACTGTTTGAGGATGGCTTCACATGACCCCTTCTGAAGCTCATTAGTGTGTCTCTGAATGTAGGCAAGGGGAGAATGATAGGAGACCTTCCCGAGGAAGCTTAATCAAAACAAGCCCCTTCATGTGCTTGTCCCCCATCTGAAGGGCCTGTTCTACATCCAAGGGATTGATGTGCATGGCATGTGTGTGGTTCTCAGAGAACATGGTGGAATGGAAAGGACACTGAAGTGGCAACTAAATACAGTCTTGCTACGGAGAAAATCCCTTTTTTATTGCTGTGACTTGGTTTTACAGACACAGGGCCAGATCCTCAGCGGGTGTAAATCAGCATGGCACAACTGCCTTCAGTAGAGCTACACCGATTTTTTCCCTAGCTGGGTATTTGGCCCAAACACTTCAAGCACACCCTAAAACAACCATTGTATATAACACTGACCATAAGCAACAGGTGGGTCAGCTCAGAGTCTAGCTCTTCCAGCAAAATGTTGCGACCCGGCAATATTTAAAGCTTCTTCTTGATAGCATCACTGTGAGACCGCATGCGATCTCTCAGGGCAGAGTAATAATTAATAGTGCCCTTGTTAGGAGTACAAATGGAACATGTGATGGCTCAGCTAGCTATAAATCAGGACAGTTTCCATCTGGTCCAAGGTCTATTTTTACCTCACCAGCCCCAATTAACTTTGGAAGCTGAGACTATTAGTGAAACAGAAAAATTGTTCTTGAAGAGTGTGACTGAATATGGGCTGATGTTAGCAGGAAGGGGAGAGATGGAGACTATTTATGCCACCAACTGAAGGAAGATGTAGAGCAGAACACTGTATTGCTGTAAACTGACAAGCAAGTAGAACACAAAGGAGGGCCAGCAAGATAACTGTGGACTGGTTGCACTAAACAGCAAGATAATTGTGGACTGGTTGCACCTCATGAACTTTACAGGCCCCGTCACCTGTAAATTCCCCATAATTTAGTGCAATTTAGCAGCACTTCCCCAATATTTCTTCCTGGCAGGGCATACAGGCTTTAGTTCCTATTAGAGCTGTGCAAATAGCTCATTTTTTGGTTTGCTGAGAGACAAGGTCGGTGAGGCGATATCTTTTACTAGACCAGCTTCTGTTGTTCTGAAGGTACAAGCTTTTCGGCTTCACAGAGCTCTTCTTCAGGTCTGGAGAAGGAAACCAGAATGTCTGAGCTAAATACAAGTTGGGCCAGATTGTTAAGATTAAGGGGTTAATGCATGTTGTGGGAGACCACTTAAAGTGAAGTGAGCAATTAGTGTTAGCAGACAATGATGTGTGTTACAAATTGTTGTAATGAGCCATAAAACCAGTGTCTCTGAGTCCGTGGTTTTTGATGTCTGAAAGAGTTATGCATTTAAGTTCCCGGGCTTGCTTTTTGAAGGTGTTATGCAGGTTTCCTTTGAGGATGAGTTCTGAGAGGTCAGATATGGAGTGATCGCTTTGTGAAAAGAGTTTGCCCCTGTGGGACATGGAGTTTTTGTGTTATCATTTTTTTGTGTGAGTTCACTGGAGAGCCCAGTGATTGTGTGATTTCACCCATGTTGTTTTGGGAGCATTTAGTGCACTGGATGAGGTACACCACATGTTGTGATAGGCATATGTAGGACCCATGGATCTTGAAAGGTATGTGATATTGATCATTGTAGCAGTGAAGATATGTCTTCGGGTTTTACACCTGTTTTGTCAGGGTCTGGTGCCACTTTGAGTTGGTGTGTTTTGGTCTGTGGGAGTTTGCTTGTTGTTTGCTGACAGTTCTCAAAAACAAATTTGGGTCAACACAAAACTAAAATTTTTGAAATTTTTGGCAAACCAAAAAGTCAAAAAAGATTTTTGTCTTGGCTAGAATGAAATCTTTTGCTTTGATTTTGAGCATTTTAAGAAAAATGTTTAAATTATTTAAATTCAAACTGAAAGAAATTTCAAATGGAAAGTTATTTCAAGTTGAACTATTGAAAAGTTTCATTTAGAAAATGTTAAAACAAACATCATTTGAAACAAACAAAAGTTTTTTGACTTTTTCCAAATATATTTTTTCCCCAACAGGAACCATTTGGGGAAACAGACACGAATCCATAAAACATTTCAGCACTGCTGAATCTGCATTTTCCAATGAAAAAAGTTTTGGCTGAAAGTTTCACCGAACTCCTGTTCCAGAGCCAGGTCCCCTGCTGAGTATTCAAGACAATGCTGCCTCAGTGCTGCCCCAGGGAGTCAGTGATAGATCGACAGATTTCAAGGATAGCAGGGATCATTATGATCATCCACTCTGACCTCCTATGGGACAAAAGCCAGAGGTTTCACCCAGTGATTCCTGCACTGAACCCTCATCAGCTTGTGCTGGGACTGATTTTGTCCCCAGTCTCTCCCTACAGCTGTTACAGCAGCCCATAAGTTCCATAAACCACAAAAGAGGAGCATCATACAGCCAAAGTAAGCAGGCCTACACTGCTCCATATATAGGCTTGGCAGAACTCAATTTTTATCTTTTATAATTTCAATGGATAATATTGAAGTTTATTTTTAAGCATTTTTTAAATTGTCTATTTAAATTTTCATATGGGAAATTATGGAGGGGTCAGACACTAGAGAGGGTCAGACAATAATTCGTTAATGATGGTAACGACGTAGAGATTCAAAAAGTTAAAGCATTTTAACCACTAAAACACGAATTGTCACTATCACATCAAAACACACAAAGTAAATACTCTTAAATCAAACTCTAATAAGTTCTCAAGCAGTATTTTTCTTACTTTGCCTGTCTGTAAATTTTGATGATTATCGAAGGAAATATTTTTTTGGCAGTTCAGGTGTGTTCAGTGAAATCGACGTTTACCAACATTTACAGATACAAATCTAATCCTTCCAAGTCTACCTATGCTGCCTGCCCTGGCACACACCCTGTGCCAGGGATGGGGATGGGAGGGGATGTGCCCCTAGAACTCAGCATTATGAGGATTCTGGACTAGCATTGCTCGTAGGCAGACATGTGGAGCCCACAGCTGTTCTCTGTATAGTTCATTCTGAACTTCCAGCCTCAAGCAGCAATTCCAAGATGTTGTCCAAAAAAAGGTTATTCTGGTCAGATTTATGTCTTGGCAAAACCAAAAAGAGCTGGAAATCTTGCAAAATAAAGTCTGATCTCATGAAATCTCCAGCCCTCACATGTTCAGATAAATCCAAGCCCTTAGATTTGCCTGCAGCCAAACCACAACCTTGCACTCTGAGCACGTCAGCATATATAACCTGAAGAGGGTTAGTACAAGGATGGGAGAGTTCAAGGAACAGCCAGGTGCTGCAAGAAATGGTGCTGCTAATACACGAGGGAGCACTCTCCTCCTCTGAATTTGTATTGAACTGAAACTCCAGTATGATGCTAGGGTATGTAGAGATGCTGTGGTGTTGCCTTTTTGAAAAGGCATAAAATCCCGACCATTTGCTAGCGTAGCAGTATTAACCTTGGAATCCTGGCTGAATCCCAGCTCAGGTCATTACATGCTGCCTATCTGCAGTTTCAATTGGATATTTATTCTTCTTGACTTCCTGTCTTAAACTATTGTGTAGTGCTGCTTCAGCCCTACCCCAGAAGAAGTCCCAGAAAATCACAGAACCCGTGACAGAATCGTAGCCTTGGCCATGACAGAACAGGCTGTCAGATGGAAATAGGAAAGGGCTTTGGAGAAGAAAAGACCATGCTTTTGCACAAACTAGACTTATTCTCCTACACTGTTTATTAGTGTTCCAAGGCTGAACCCCTTCAATGTTATCAGGCTGGGGTAATCTAGTTTCAGGTGGAAAAAGAAACAAGCATACTAAGGATACTTGTCTTTACCTGGAGGACCAGGGAAGGCTTGCTTCATGGAATGAGTAGGAGTAGGAAGGCCTAACTATCAATCTCCTCTTACCAAAACATTATGGGAATGGAAGGAGTCTGGGGCTCATTCAATGCAAGCTCTTGTACATATCTTTCAGTGCTCAGGAGGAGGACAGCAGGAGAAGAGAGGAGGAATGAACCCTGTGAGAGAGAACCTGGGACACATACAAGCGGATCTAATACCCAGAGAAAGCCTACTAACTATATATTGAAGATGATGTTGGGGAACTAGAGTATGTGTAGCCAACCCCCCTATCTTTTTCAGAAAGTGGTCTTTGTCCCCCTTTATTACTCCACCATCGTGATGATCAGGTACCCTGCTGCCCTCGCCAGTGACACCTTCAGAGAAAGATGTTAACAGCATTCCCCATCTGTGGGCTGCCCAGGTGAATCTGAAAGGTCCCACTCCATACTTCCAGAGAGCAGGCTATCACTCTTATCATGCCTAACACTCCATCCTCTTTACAAAAGTGGAATTAATTCAAATTAACTTTTAAAGTGGATTAGTTAAACTACATTAAACTCCTACGTGGATGCTCTTATTCAGAATTTAAGATAAACTGCATTAAGGCCACTGTAATTCTGAATAAGAGCGTCCATACAGGAGTTTAATGTGATTTAATTAAGCCATTTTAAAGTTACAACTTTAGTTCATTTGGATTAGCTTTCATGAGTGCCCCCCAGTAGACAAGACCGAAGAGTAGATCTAGGGCCTGATTCTCCACTGCATTGTACCTTGTGTCATCATTTACACTAAGTAGCTGTGATAGGCCACCGCACTGATGGGCCTGTGCTTGACACTCACTTTGCACAGGACGACACAAGATGCAAGACTGGAGAATTGAGCCCT
The DNA here is from genome assembly GCF_965152275.1 of Natator depressus. Lineage (NCBI taxonomy): Eukaryota > Metazoa > Chordata > Testudines > Cheloniidae > Natator > Natator depressus. The sequence continues at coordinate 20,034,900 of NC_134246.1, forward strand.
TACTGTCTGGAGCTGTGTGTAAACTATTGTGAAGGATAGCACTGCTGCTCTGGTTGTAGAGACAGTCACTGTGCAGTGGGGCTGTAACCCATTACTGTAAAGCACTGGTGTATAAAAGGTGCTATGTAACATTCAATTTTCTCTGTCCAAAAAGAACTTACAAAGTAAGCATCTCATAAACATTGGCTTCATTTTCTACAAAGTCTGAGTCAGATCATGTCAAGCATCTTTGAAATTTTCTGTTAAGAAAGATGCCTGTTGCAGATTTATTCTAAAAGGAGCAGCAATAATCCAGGCCGGTTCCTCTCAGTCGCTTGTCTCAAACTCTAGAGTGTTGGAAAGATAATGCTCCAAGAGTGAAATTAGGCTGGGCCTGCTTATTTCTCACACGGATCCCAAATGGCTCTCTCACCCAGCTGCTCATGGTGTTTCGTTGGCTAACATCTTCCCATCCTGACTAGTGAGTACACTGGGAGATTACTGCCCTTCTGCAATTGTCACAATAGTTTCAGTATTTCATAGACTTTGAAGCAGCCTGATCCATCTCAGGGTGGGCAGAAGGGGACGTGACGTTTTCCACACAGAACTAACACCAGGTAAACAAGATGTAGTGAATCAATGCCTGCTGATCTATTTGTCCTATATTGTTAATGTACATGCTCCGTCATGCAGACAAGACAAGGAGTTGATCACATAATTGAAAGGAGCACAGGGATTCAGCACCATAAGAACTTTCAGATGCCAAAAAGGAGTTTGAGGAACTAGACAAGGCTCTTATAGCTGTCTGATTTGCTGTGGCTGATGTTTTAAATACAGCGATCCAACGGTGGCACTTTCCCCTTCGGGTGAAGTGTCATTATCAAAATGATCATCTGCTGTTTCCCCAGAAGGGGCAGATTTATCTTTTCTGATTCTCACCGTCTGTTTCATTTAGTGTCATATTAAAGTTGGAATGTGGAGACTATTGGGCTGCTGTCACTTTGGGGAAGTGCAGCCTGCACAATAACCATTAGAGGCTGCTACCTAAGGATGAGAGCGGGGATCGGCGAGTCAGGGACCTTGGGTTCTATTCCCAGCTCTGTCACTGACTTCCAGTGTGACTCTGGGTATTTCACTTCTGTTCCTCCTTCAGACTGGGGATTGTAATGTTATCTCTACCTTGTGTTGTAGGGTTAAATGGTCTAGGGTTTGCATTGTACTTGAAATCATTGAAAGGGACTATAGATGTTAAATGGATTATTGTTGTTAGGTTATTCTGTCATTATAGCAAGATGCTAAATGGATTTACCATACCGTGGCCTTTATGTTGAAAATTTTTTTTATCCCCTTATTTCATACTGACACTGTGTGGTTTGTCTGGAGCATTTCTAAATCCACTACACTTGGACTCCAGTGAGGTTTCGTTTTCATTATGGGCCTTGGATCCTCACTCTCATGAGCAGCTCAGTGTTCAGCCTCTACAACCACAAGGATCACTGAGGGTGCAGTGGCACATGGTGTGCGTTTGATTCTGAGGTACTGCCACATAAGAATCATTCCCAGTCATCTGGACACCTCTTCTGCCAGCAGTGCCCACCCCACCCAAGAAAGCACTGGTTTTATAAACCTGGCATTTTATTTCTGATTAACTTTCCTTGTGTTGATTACTAGGCACAGCTTGGACTTTGAGGGCTTGAGGCTTTCTTTGCTTTCTTGCAGATGGATGACTGACTGTTCTTTATTTGGTGAGGGCTAATTCCTTTCAAGGCAAAGGGGGACTTTGCCAGCAAGGCAATAACTAGGTAGCTGGTGTGCAGTGAACATAAGAACAGGCCTACTGGGTCAGAGCAATGGTCCATCTAGCCCAGTATCCTGTCTCCAACAGTGGCCGGTACCAGATGCTTCAGAGGGAATGACCAGAACAGGGCAATAATCAAGTGATCCATCCCCTGTTATCCAGTCCCAGCTTCTGGCAGTCAGAGGCTCAGGGACACCCAGACCTTGAGGTTATGACCCTGACCATCTTGGCTAATAATCATTAATAGCCCTACCCTCCATGAACTCATCTAATTCTTTTTTTAACCCAGTTATACTTTTGGCCTTCACAACTTCCCCGGCAATGAGTTCCTCAGGTTGACTGTGCGTTGTGTGAAGAAATACTTTCCTTATGTTTGTTTTAAACCTGCTGCCTATTAATTTCATTGGGTGACCCCAGTTTCTTGTGCTATGTGAAGAAGTAAATAACACTTCCCTATTCACTTTCTCCACACTATTCATGATTTTATACCTCCATAATATCCCCCCTTAGTTGTCTCTTTTCCAAGATGAATAGTCCCAGTCTTTTTAATCTCTCCTCATATGGAAGTTGTTCCATACCGCTATTCATTTTTGTTGCCCTTCTCTGTACTTTTTCTGATTCGAATATGTCTTTTTTGAGATGGGGTGACCAAAACTACATGCAGTATTTAAGGTGTGGGCGTACCATGGATGCATACAGTGGTATTATGATATTTTCTGTCTTATTATCTATACCTTTCTTAATGGTTCCTAACATTGTGGTAGTGTTTTTGACTGCCACTGCAGATTGAGCAGATGTTTTTAGAGAACTATCCACAATGATGCCAAGATCTGTTTCTTGAGTGGTAACAGCTAATTTAGACCCCATCATTTTGTACATACAGTTGGGATTATGTTTTCCAATATGCTTTACTTTTCACTTATCAACATTGGATTTCATCTGCTATTTGGTTGCTCAGTCACACAATTTTGTAAGATCCCTTTGTAACTCTTTACAGTCAGCTTTGAACTTAACTATCCTAAGTAATTTGGTATCATCTGCAAACTTTGCCAACTCACTGTTTACCCACTTTTCCAGATCATTTATGAATATGTTGAACAGCACTGGTCTCAGTACAGATTCTTGGGAAATCCCGTTATTTACCTCTCTCCATTGTGAAAATTCATAATTTATTCCTACCCTTTGTTTTCTACATTTTAACAAGTTACTGATCCATGAGAGGGCCTTCACTCTTACCTCATGACTGGTTACTTTGATTCAGTGCCCTTGGTGTGGGACCTTGTTAAAGACTATCTGAAAGTCCAAATACACTATATTCACTGGATCACCCTTGTCCACATACTTGTTGACTCCCTCAAAGAATTCTAATAGATTGATGAGACAAGATTTCCCTTTACAAAAGCTGTTGACTATTCTCCAATATATCGTGTTTATCTGTGTGTCTGATAATTCTGCTCTTTACTATAGTTTCAACGAATTTGTCTGGTACTGAAGATAGGCATACCATCCTGTAATTGTCAGAATCATCTCTGAAGCTTTTTAAAAATCAATGTTACATTAGCTTTCCTCCAGTCCTCTGGTACAGAGACTGATTTAAGCGATAGGTTACATAACACAGTTAGTAGTTCTGCAATTTCATATCTGAGTTCCTTCAGAACTCAGGTGAATACCATTTGGTCCTGGTGATTTATTACTGTTTGATTTATCAATTTGTAGCAAAACTTCCTCTATTGGACACCTCAATCTGGGACAATTCCTCAGATTTGTCATTAAAAAGAACAGCTCAGGTGTGGGAATCTCCCTCACATCCTCTGCAGTGAAGACTGACGCAAAGAATTCACTTAGCTTCTCCTTGTCTACTACACTCATCAAAAATTGTCTCACTGTTACTGTTTATTGTATCCAGCTTTTGCATCACCTGTTGTATGCTCAGATCATAAACTTATTGGAGCAACGACCATCTTTTGGTTGTGTTTGTGGACAGAGCCTAGCACAATAAATAACTAGCAATACAAATAACAGGAAATAATGATCAAAGAATGGTGACATCACAAATAATTTGGGTTCTTTGTTTGGGGTTTTAAATTGTATATTGTGCAAGACTGTGAAGGATACAGCAATGTAATGGAGGAATGAGCCGCATAGAAAAATGTTGCCGCATTGTTTTATATTAACAGCCATGTGAAGATTGGAATGGTATAACTTTATGGCTGGTCTGAGCTCACCTGCTCAAATAAATCACATTTGCACATTTCCTCATATGAAACCTCTTTATAATAAGCTCTGTGAACATACAAGTCAAAAGAAAAAAAAGGTGAAAAATGAAAGAAAGAGGAATAATAAATTTAGAGAAAAAAGCATTTAAATACAATCTGCATTTGTCAGGTAAGGTCTCAATTTTTTGTCTATATTCTTAAGAACGGTCAGAAGGAAACGTACAGCCTTGGTACAAAGGGGGTGTGGGGAGATAAGCTCTGTGTGGCTATCCTCCATGCCAAAGGTTCTCATAACCCAGTGCACAATATTTACAGATTTAACCAAATAATATTGGGCTGATTCAGGGTTGGCAAAATGGCTCATTACTTACGCACAGCATGTGCTCGGTAGCAAAGGGCAAGCTGGAGAGCAGAACCCAAATATTTTAATAGCCATAAAATCTGTCCCATGGGAGGTTTAAATGATTTTTGTAAAAGCCAAATTCTTCCATTTTTTCATCCGAAAATGCACAGCAGCAGTACTGCAAATCCCCAGAGGCTGTGTGTGGGGTACGAGATATTGATGGCAGGAGACCTGCATTTCCTACATCAGCTCGCTGCAGGCAGCAGATTTTGTGCTTCTAGAGTCATTGGGCCAGATCCTCAGCTGGTGTAAATTAGCATCACTCCACAGAGTTCAGTGGGGCAAGGATGATTGACACCAGATGAGGATGTGGCCCATGCTTTTTTTCGGAACTCCTGAAGGAGAGAAGGAGGGGGCTGGTTATCGTGTTTGTTTGTTTGTTTTTTAAACCATTTCCCTTTCACTCAGCTCCTAACATTTCTCCAATATTGTAAATTTCCTCATGGAAATGTAGTATAAACAATGAGTTAGGTGAAGGGGGTAAGAATAGGGGTTGCTCCAATAAAGGGATGTTCTGCACAGCCCCCACTCCAACCCTGCCTGGGGAATGCTCTGCGCACCGGGTAGTAATATGGTCCAAAGTGCTCCTACTTCTAGTGTCCCTAATACACTTGCATGGAACTATAAGTACAAGAACAAGCAAGCCTTGGGATAAGTCATCTTTATTGCTTGCTTCTTCCTATTACAGCTTCATAGACACCAAGGCCAAAAGGGACCAATGTGATCCTCTGGTCTGACCTCCTGTACAACACATTCCCCCAGATAATTCCTAGAGCAGATATTTTAGAAAAATCTTGATTTAAAAATTGTCAGTGATGGAACTTCTTTGCACCTTTCCAGGTAACGTGAACAGATTCACTAACATTCCCTCAATACTGTCCATGGCCATGGTAGATTTCTAGGTAACAATGTAAACAGCTGTTATCCATGCTGGGGTCGACTCTACTTTGTCCCTTCATGCCTTCCATGGGTATCCCACACAGGACCACACCCCTTTTTAGCTTGTTTACACTAGACCCTTTAGGGTATCCACCCCACAAGAGACCTAAGTAGGTAAAAAGGCTCCAATTAACCTGTGACCAGCTGCACCTGGAGGAGAGTCAGGGCTGATAAAGTCTAATTGATGATGAAACCTGGGCCAGGCTAGGCTCAGCTAGGCTAGTATAGTATAAAATCAGGAAGGTAGTGAGGAAGAAGAGGTGGGATTACTAGGAGCTTAGTAGGAAAAATTATATGACTTGCTACAGACTTCCTCATAGCATCAGGGTTAAAAAAAATGGCTAAACAAGGTATGTACAAAAAAAATTTTTTTGAGAGAACCAAACATTTTTAGTTATGGGAAATCAAATTACATCTGGACAGTTATTCCCCCATTTGTGGATTTGGAATTGTATGAAAAAAACGAGGGAAGGAAAAAGCCACACATCATGACCAATGAAATTTCTGAATTTATTTCTGAAAAATGGGGCCAGTTTTGTCAAGTCTATACAGATAGATCAAAAGATGACAACACAGCAGAGTGCGTACAGCATTCTGTGTTCCTAGTCTTGGAATCCAGAAATCTAAAAGGCTATCGAATTAGGTGACCAATCTGACAGCTGAAGTAACGGCAATAATGTTGGCACTAAGCTGGATTAGAGATGTGCGACCGGCTGCAGCATTATTTTATCTGATTCCTCGTCAGGCCTTATGACAATCAGAACACGGACTCTGGAAAGCAGAAATGACCGTAAGTGAAATAACGTTCCTAACTATGGACATAATACAAGTAAGTATCTGTGTAACAGCAGCATGGATTCCAGCGCATATCAGAATACTTGGAAATAAAATGGCTGACAAAGCAGCAACACCAGCTCTAAGAAATGAGGAGGTGGATATTAAGATACCCTTAAGTAGACAAGAATTTAAAAGTGTGATCACAAGGAGCTTGCGAAGGAATAGCAAGAACTATGGGATCAGCATAGTTAAAGATGGAAAAGGCCTTTCTTGACCACTGAGTCCATCTCACTGCCAAGATGGGATATAGACTCCTGACAGTGGGTATATAATTGTGTTTATTCCTATTCAAGGGCCATGAAAATTTTATCTCATGAGAGCCCAAACTATTACAAATATTGCTGAGCATATTCCCTTCACAGGGCATTGATTTATCACATAGGGCCTGATAGAATGACTAAGCTAGAAATTGTTGCTAAATATGACTGAATTGTAGTTAAGGTGAAAGGCACAGGAAAAAGGGAAGGATAGATGTTTCTGCCAAAGAAAACATTAATAAATGGTTTCTTACTGATGGGTTCATTATTCCTCTGCTCATTCATTCCGAAGTAATACTAGGCACAAAGGACCCTACCCATACTTTCCACTGTCTAATGAAAAGAAATAAAGGAGATACCCCTGGAGAACAGGGGTTAAAAGCAGCCAAGATAGGCTGATTGGGGAAGCAGCCACAGGTGTGGCCAGCTCAACTAGAACCCAGCTGGTCCTGATAAGAGGGCTGGGGGCCAGGAGCTGAAAGAATCTCACTCTAGCCCTGGAGTGGGAAGGGCTAGCTGCCTGAGAGGAAGGTACCGTACCGTACCGTACCGTTCTGTACCGTATCGTATCGTATCGTACCTGACCTGACCTGACCTGGAGCAGTGCTGGGGAATAGGGCAAGGGAGCTGGGGAGCTCTAGCCTGGTAAAACCCCAGGCTGAAGGCCTACAGAGGTACTGGGGCTATAGAGGTGCAGCCTGGGAATAGGCAGAGGCAGCTGGTCCTAACCCCTTGCCAATGATGAGTGGCCATTACAGACTGCAGTCTACCCCAGTGAGCGGGGGCTAGAGGACAACTGGCAGTAGCCACTGAGGCGAGGTGGGGGTAGAGGGTTGGGGGTAGAGCGTGGGGGTACTGCTGGGGCAGAACCCCGAGGTAAAGGGCACCAGGGTCCAGGAGGGACACGGGGCCAGCAGCAGGCAAGACACTGGCCTGCAGAGGGCACTCTGGGCTGGACAAGAGCTAATTCCCAAGATGACCAGAAGGAGGTGCCACCCCAGTGAATTTTTGCTTCGCTACACCCTTTACAGCTCTCACTCTTAAGAGGCCCCTTGACCCACCCATTTCTATCTAAATCTTGCTTATTGGATCACAGTGTCCTCACCCAGAAGAGGAGCTGAGTGAATAACCTGCATCAAATAGTGCACTGGATGAACGTAGCCTCCTTTCTGCTTGCTCTTCTGTGAGCATAGCACAACCTCCTCCACTTTATTCATTATTTGAATTTGTTCAGAAAAGGCTTTTCTGAATTTTTTTACTTTCTGGAATGAGTTCTTAAAAAGGTAGCTGAGTTGCTTAATTGTGACTGGCCATAAGTCATGGTATTGTTTCTTTTCCTCGATTGAATGATGTGGCTAGTTTCTTTTAGTCATCATGGTTGAGGTGGACTGCTTTGCATGAGGAGAGGGTAATAGAGGTGCAGACCAGTTCAGCAAGGAGCCTTGGGCTTCCCAGGGCAGGGGTGGTATGGAAGAAGTAGACAAATAGGGTATCAAGGATGGCACTGTTGACAATGGAAGGGTTGGGAGAGGGTTGATGCCAATGGCACCAGCACCTGAGTCAGCACTCCAATTAGTTGCCCCCGAGCACACCTGACTATATGAACTGTGCCCAGTGGTGCTGGAATGCTCTTTATAGTTTTGCTGGCTTTCAGCACCCCCACTATCTCCAAACGTTTTATCTCATTCCCCTGACACCCCCCGAGAGCTGAAGCCAGGAGCAGGGCCGTGTCTCCGGAGAGCGGGGGGAACAAGGACACGGATAAGGGGGCCAAGGCTGGAGCCACGGCTGGGGAAACATGCGGGACCAGTAGTGGAGCCCTGCGTGTGGGACTGGCAGCCAGGAACCTGTGTGTCGGGCTGGGCACAGAGCCAGCAGCCAGGACCTCCAGGAATGGGGCCAGTACCTGGGATGCAGGACCTCACGTGCGCGGCGAGGAACGGGGCTGGCAGCCGAGACTCCAAGTGCGGGGCCAGCAGCTGGGACCCTGTGTGTGCGGCTGGGAGTGGGGCCGGCAGCTGGGACCCCGCGCAGACCAGGGCCAGCAGCTGGGATCCCGTGTGCACAGCCAGGACCCCACATAAAACCTGGGGGTGCTGCACCCCTGCGCCCCTAATTCCAATGCCTAGGACTGTGCCCAATTGATAGATTGAGATGGGTTGGAGAGAGTTAGTAGGCCAATTAACTCATTAGCCCAACGGGTACATCTGACCGTTTTCCCACCCAGGGTGCCACCTGGAATTGGGATATCACTGAGCCCTCTGATCCACCAGCCTGGGCTCCCTCTCACACTGTGCTGCTGTGACGAGCTGCAAAGCCCCCCCGCCAGCATTCACCCAAGTAGGGACACACCCAGCTGCAGTTACACGCAGGTCTCTCTAACCACCAGCTTCCCAGCCTAGGACCCCAGAGCAGTACCGTCCTGCCCTGGTCAAATCTGGCCAGTATATGGGTTTAGTACCTGGTCCACCTCTCCCTCAATGTGAAGAGAACAATACACACTTGAGGTAACCAAGCACAGATTTTCCCCAAGCACTCCAGTCAAAGATCATTGGTTTGGATTAACACATAAAATAAGTGTATTAACTACAAAAAATAGCTTTTAAGTGATAGCAAACAGATCAAAGCAGATTACCTAGCAAATAAACAAAAATGCAACCTAAGCTTAATATACTAGATTGGATATGAATAGCAGATTCTCACCCTAACTGATGGTACAGGTAGACGTGTAGATTCTTAAGGCACAAGCTGCATTAGCTTTACAGCTTGGGTTTCTCAGGTCTTCATACACAGGCTAGAAATCCCTTTATTCTGGGTCCAGCACTTCCCCCAGTTCAGTCTTTGTTCCTTAAGTGTTTCCAGGTGTTGTCTTGTGTGGAGAGTGAAGAACTATAGATGATGTCACTCCCTGCCTTATATAGCTTTAGCATATGGCAGGAAACCTTTGTTTCAAAACTTGGTTCCCAGACCGGTTTGTTGACAAATACTGACATCCCAAGATGGAGTCCAGAATCATGTGGCCTGGTCACATGTCCTTGCAGTGTCATAGCAGCCATTGCTTACAGGCTTGCCAAAATGCCCACAGGAAGGTTAAGCTATTCCACAGGCCATTGTCTTTGTTAACGGGCCGTCAGCCCCGTCTGGCTTCTTCACTGTTGTATCTGAAAGGCTGGCTGTAGGCGTTTTCCAGAGTAAGCCCATTTGAAATAAAGATCCCTAGTCAATATTCATAACTTCAGAAACAAAAATGATACATGCACACAAATAGGATAATAATATTCAGCAAATCATAACTTTTTCAATGACACCGCACATGACTTATCTTGTACAAAATGCATCATAATTATGCCATAATCATATCAATAATATCACTGTGAAAAATATGGGGTGCAGTGTCACAGTATAAAAGGCACAAGGATGCATGAGAGAGGGACTTGCAAACTCAGATGTGAGTGATCTCCTTCCCACACGAGCCAAATGCTCCGTGGTACTGCTGATACGAGGCTGCATAGTCTGTAAAGGTGGTGGGAAAGAACATTGTAAATAAACTGCACAAGGTGTTTTGTCAGAAGAAGGTCTCCAAATGGTTTGTGGGCTAGAAATTAGACAGGAGCTAGTCTTTCCTGCCCCACAAGAGTGGATTATTTAGGTGGGGAGGGAGGAGGAGTTATGCAAGTCATTAAAGGGAGGACAAGAATATCGAACTTGATGTGTGGAGAAGGGGAAGCCAGTAGAGGAAGTCAGAGGAAATTAATATGATTGTGATTCTAAGGGATCCATTTGGTGCGGACTGGGAGAGGCCAATGTGGGTTTCAAGAGGCTGGAAAGGAAGAGGAGGGACTAGTAATTAAGATTCTGAAGGCCTGGACAAGCGTTTTAGGTAGTTGACTAGCTAGAAAAGAACCAGATCATAGAAATAGTGTTGAGGAAGAAGTGGCAGGATTTGGATGTGTGGACAAGGGTGAAGAAGTCCGAGAGGATACTAAGGTCACAGGCCTCACTGAATGACACAGAAGATGGCTGTGTGTACAACAGTAACAGTAATGGGGAGAGCTTGGGAGGAAATACAAGTTTGACTTTTGGATACATAAAATTTAAGTTGATAGCAAGACATCCTTGAGCAGATGCCAGAGAGACAACCTGAGATATGGAACCGGATGGAGGAGTCAGGTGACGATGTGCATTTGTGAGGCATCAACATGGAGAAAACAGTTGAAGCCATGTGAGCAGATGAGATCAGCTTAAGGAAAGGGTCTAAAGGGAGAAGAGGAGAGAACCCGCAGAGGATTGTGTTGTGCAAGCCAAAGCAGGACAGATGTCAAGAAAGAGGGTATGATCAACAGTATCTAGAACAGCAGAGAGGATGGGGATGGGGAAGGGTCCCTGACTTTGGTCAGGAAGAGGCCATTGGTAGAGCTGGCCAAAAAATGTTTGGCAAAATCTGTCCTTTCTTCATTGAAGAATTTAAAAATTGGAAATTTTGTGATCAGACCTAGTAATGAGAAACCTTGATGAGAGCAGTTTAATTGGAGTGGAGAAAGTAGAAGCCAATTTTTGAGGACTGAGGATGGAACTGCTATTCAGTTTTAAAAAAAATACAATCATTTTTTGTATAAATGTAGGCAGTTCGTATTCCTTGTTTACCATACAGGCATCATGACTCATGTGACTTTTATACTTCATTAGCTTTTGTTTATGATGATATGCTTTGTGCTTAAATTAAAAATATAGTTAAAAAATCCTGTTTTCATCTAAATATACCTTTAGGCTTTATAATGAATAGTAGTGGAAGAAAACAGACATATTTTTGTGGACATCAACATAGTTTTGAAATAGAATGTTTAAAGAACAGGTTAGCAGAGGGAAATTGTGTTAAAGAGCCCTGAAAGGATTGTAAATTTCTCAAGATGGGGATGAATGCTGTCTGCATCTGACTTGTCATCACACCCCTATCACTCATGCTTTCACATACTCATGTGGTGCACGCAGCACTGGTGGCTCAATTTCCAAAGCATTATTGTAGTGAGAAATCTCTAGCTTCAGAGCCATTTTTATTTTCCCCACTTTGAGGTTTTCTCCCACCTTCACATGGCTTTTGTGTGCGGTATCATGGAATCAGGCTCATCTTTAGAAGCAAATGTGCCTTTCTAATCAAAATGCTAAACAGAAATGCAGAGATATAAAAGATGTGGTAGGTGGTGTACAATAACAGCTTGCTTAATTAAACTACCAAACCATAGATAAACCATGTACAATGTAAAGCTATAGAACATAGCATTTTTTGTGTAGATCAACACAAAGCATTTTGCATGATTGATCTGTGACAAATTATCTTGATAACATCAACATCCTGCCTGGTCTCCTCTGTCTCATCTTGCTTATTATCTTCCACTGGGCTTAAATGCAGAGGCTAATCGTTTGCAGGGTCTGACTATAGTATTGGGACATCTAGTGGTTGAGATCATTCTTGCATGTAAGTTACCTGATTTGAGTTCTTGCCATGCCACCTGCAAGGAATCAGACAGGAAACTAATTAAAAGCTTGCACTAGTTCAGTCCTTGAGCCAATGAGAATAAAGCCACAGATTACCTCATTTCTAGACCCTATACACTGATGGGTTTTATATCCCTTTAAATTTTAAGCTTATCTATTTTGGGGGTCACTTCTCACTGTGCTAGTTCTGGCATGTACTGGCATGCATCCGATGAAGTGGGCTGTAGCCCACGAAAGCTTATGCTCAAATAAATTTGTTAGTCTCTAAGGTGCCACAAGTACTCCTCTTCTTTTTGCGGATACAGACTAACACGGCTGCTACTCTGAAACCTGTACTAGTTCTGTGATTTATTCACAATATTTGATTCGGCAGTGGCTCCCTGTATTTCTAAGCATATTAACATGTAAAATTTGGTAATGCACTGGCAATTCTAAAGGTAAAAACATTAATATTTTCATACATACTGCCCCAAGGTTCTGTCTGTTCTGTGTGTTCTGACATCTGGGCCCTGCCTGCTTCTATCACTGCCACTCCATTTTAATTGGTTTAATTGAGTCACTTGTACATAGCAAACACCTACCATGTGAAATGACACCAGAGAGTCTGATTCTGCCATGCTGGCTCACCTTGAGTAGTGCCTTACTCTCAGTGTGAGAGTTCAGGGGCCCTCACAGAGAATGCCATGCCAGCAGCTCCCTCTTATTTATACTGAGGGGCTGCAGCCCAGTGGCTTTGCAGTACTATGGTATAGGTCAAATAGGACCCAGATTCATCAAAGCTTAGTGGCCCCCTGAAAGACGCATCAATCCAGCCAACACCCTGGATCTTTCTCAGAGTCCTGAGTCCTTGAATTTCTTCCCCAGAAAGAAAAGGAGTACTTGTGGCACCTTAGAGACTACCCAGCCAGGCCATACCCACCCCAAGAGGCTGCCAAGAGTGAAATACTTACTTAGCCATAAAACTAAGCAGAAACACTATTACACCCAGGGAGAAGAACTGTAGAGGAAGATTGTGTTTTATTTTTCCATAGCCACTTTTCTGATTGAAATTGTACATCAGAGGTGCCTGGACAACAGACGATTCTGTGAGCCAGCCAAAGCCCATTTTCACAAGAAGTTACAAAGATCCTAGATTTGGTGTGCACACTGTCTCAGAAGAGCTTGGAGTTACATTAAGATTGTTATTGGAGATCCAGAATCTGGAGAAAAGAGATCAGTGTGCAGAACACTACTGATGCTACTAAATAGATAAGAAGTATCTCTCCACATAACTCTTGCCATGCAACCTTAAAATAAGAAGGAATTCATTTTTAGGTCTTGTCAGAACAGCTAGTAAATAAAGTAAACTGTTTGAGAAGTTACCTCTGGCTTCCTCTGCATCCTGTGCTCTGAAAAATTGTTTGTTGAGGGTTGCTGCCTCAGCAGCTTTGAAAAACACTTGTTCATTTCATGGTTTAAATTTCCCCAAGCATTACACTGGATCATGTGCACATACTGAGTGTGTCATTGTCAACAACCATAAAAGTTATGGTATCGCATTGGCTGCCAGTCATCTTTCTGTTACATTGAGGGGTTGTTTTGTTTTTTAAACACAGTGCTACTATTTACCAACTTGAACATGATGAATCTCCTTTGAATCATGGATACGAGCTAACTGAATTTCCTCAGAATCAATATTCTATCCTTTCTGTGAGCCTCTGTAGTGAAGAGGCGTGGCCACCCTCCAAGATTGACAGTGAGGAGCAGCCAGCCGCCCCCTGGTCTTATTGGGATCCAGGAAGTGGGCGGGCAAAGCCCACCCACTGCTAAAGGATCCCCCCCTGCCTAAGAGGGGGTCCACAGGACCTGGAAAACCAAATAATTACGGGGGACAACTAATGAACAACAGGGACAGGAGTGCGGTCAAAGGGTCAAACGAAGGGAACCGGACGGGGACACCAAGCAGAGAACCCCGGACAGCGCCCACTGCTCCTCGAAGGCGTCAAGGGAGTCAGTGGACGCCGCCCAGAGGAACTCTGCCCGGAGGCGTAAACGGACGGAGGATCGGAAATAGGCCCCACAGTCACAGGAGACTCCATCGGCCAACCTCCTCACCCTGGTTTTATAGATGGCCACTTTAGCCAGGGCCAGGAGGAGGTTGACCAGGAGGTCCCTTGACTTAGTGGGGCCACGGACAGGGAATGCATAGATAAGGAGGTGAGGGGAAAAGTGCAACCAAAATCTCAACAAAATATTCATGAGGAGCCAGAATAGGGGCTGCAGCCTGGCGCACTCCAGATAGACGTGCACTAGGGTTTCCCTCACGCCGCAAAAGGGACAGGTGTCTGGGAGCAGGGTAAACCGCGCCAAGTACATGTCCATGCTCACGGCCCCGTGAACAGCCGCCCCCTGGTGATGGGCAGAACCAGGGAGGCCACGCTCTCCATGCTGGAAGCAGAGGGGTGGGACAGAAACACGAAGTATAAAAGGCGGGCTCTGTAGCTCAGTTGGGAGGCAGCTGCCAAAGGAGTTGGATGCGTTCTCCCTGCTGTAGACACAGAAGACTTCTGTCCCGAGAAGGGCCCTGAGCTACCCGTACAGCCAGATATGTCGGATGCTGAGGAGTTGCTGGGACTGCCGCTTGCAGTGTACCCTGGGGAGATGGAGGACGACCCTTGCAAGGTACACCCAAGGGGGAGTATAGGAAGTGTCCCAGGGCAACTGACCCCAGGCTGGCTGCAGCGCTGCAAGAGATTAGGTCAGCATGTTGTAGTCAGGATCCCCACTGACCCAATGGCAGACCACTCTGCCGCTGTTAGGGCCCTGGGCTGGGATGTGGGGAAGTTGGTGCCATTGGGGGAGGCTAGCCCCTTCTGTGCCCCCCCCCCGACCAAGGCCCTGCCCCTCTCTTTCCACTCCCCTCCCCCACTGGAGCCCAGAGCACCCTGCAGCCCCAGCACCAGGCGGATGTGATCACTGGCCCCAGCCTGCCTGCCCCAGCCCAGCGGGAAGGGAACTGAAAGCAAGCAGGAGGGGGTCTGGGATGGAGCATGGGAGGACCATGCCAGGCTGTTTGGAGAGGCACAGCCTTCCCATGCCTATGCTACCCACTACCCATGGTCCCTGCCCTTCCCTACATAAACAGTTCTTGGATTACATGAAAATCTAACAAAGACAGCAGTCTCATAGACATGCCAGTATAATCAGAATTTTGGCACCTTCCCTATTATCTCAACCAAAAGACATGTCGCAAAGGCCCTGTTTACAAGAGAAAGTTGCACCAGTTTCACTAACATCATTTTTTAAACCAATGTAGTTAGCACAGACAATTGTGTGGGCACTCTTAACCCAAAATAACTCAGTTTTAATTAGAATATCTGAAGTCATTTCCGAATCAATTTAAGCTAATCCATAATAAATACATCCCACTGAGCCTTTAGCACTAGTTTAACTAAAAACTCGGTTTAAAAACCACAAGTTTTTCACATAACTCACTCCTCACTTATAAGCCCAGCCTCTCCTTTTATGCAGCTCAAATCTCTTGTGGCTAATTGCTAAGGCTACGTTTTAGTCATGGCTATTTTCAGTAAAAGTCATGGACAGGTCACAGGCAGTAAACAAAAATTCACGGTCCATGACTACTACTATATACCCCTGACTAAATCTTGTGGGGGGGGTGGCCCAGGGGCACTGCAGGTGCTGGGGGCAGCAGTGGTGACCAGCTCTGCCGGGACCTCCACTGGTGCTGGGGGATGGGCGGCAAGGGGGATGTCACCGCTTCCAGGGAGCCCCTGAGGTAAGCCCCGCCCAGAGCCCACCTCACCCCATCCTGTGCCCCAACCTCCTGCCCCCTCCCTAACCCAGATTCCTGCTGCTGCTGGGGCAGAGTGGCATGGTGTCCCAAGACTGCCCCAACAGCGGCCTGTGCAACTGGCACAGCGGCTGCCTGAGCTGCCCCCAGGCCAGGTGCACCGGCCACTGCAGAAGTCATGGAGGTCACGGAAAATCATGGAATCCGTGACTTCTGTGACCTCCATGACAAACTCGCAGCCTTACAATTGCTAAATGAAGACCATTAGCCTTCAGTTATTACCAGTTTCATAGTCACTTGTTCCACTTGCAAATCTTTTGATGGTTGCAATCTGTCTACCCCCTTGATTTTCTGTTAACAGACTTGCAGCACAGTGCTCCTGCCCTTCCATGGGAAGGGAAGGATGGCATGCATTGGTCCTAAAGTTATGAGAAGAGTGTAAATCAGTTCCTGGGCATTAGGACATTGGCAACTGTTCATGTTCCTGATCTTTGTTTGTGAGCAACTATTTAACTACAGAAAATTTGCAAAACAGCTTGTGGAAACTTATTTGGCAGGGAATTAAATCTTTGTCTCCCCCATCTCCATTTCTATACTTGTTGGCACCTTTTGCAGAGCCCAGAAAATGACTGTTAAAAGTCAAAGCAAAGCTCTCCTCTGGTATATCACTGTATTCAATCCAATATACTTGGCATGGGAGGGGGAGTGGCTATTACATGGGTCCAAACTGAATACCTGTCTTCCTAATCTCATCACTTCTTACCTATTGAAAGTAAGAAGGGACTAGCCCCACGCAGAATGAAAGGCCCATCCCCTCCGTTGAGGGCGAGAAACTATAAAACCCAGAGCAAAACTGAGGGAGGGGGAGGCAAAAAATAAGAAACCAGGGATGAGAATGAAGGTCATAGGGCCAAAACAAGGCATCCAGAGGGGGACACCAAGCAGAGAATACCAGACAATGACCACTGCGCCTCAAAGGAGCCCATTATTTCATAATAGATTGAGGCCTGGCCTGTGCCTCATGCACACTGCTTTGAATAATTTATTTTGACAGACTGCATAAGGCTGAGAACAAGATACAAGTTGAGGTCTGTGGCACTTTACAGGGGGGAATAAGAGAACTAGGTGCCTAAATATCTTTGAGGATCTGGGCCCCCATCCCTGCTCCAAAGCACTCACAGTCCAGGTTAATAGGACAATGTATGATGCAGAGAGTATTGACATAAGGCAAGAGGGAGGAATATAGAAAATAAATTATTATACAGGTAGTTAGTTAGAAGGATAGCATAGGGGAGTGAGTCACTGTTGGAGAGATTGTGGAAAGAGGTGGGCTTAGAGCGGGAAGCTAAATGAGGAAAGAGGTTGTGTGACAAGGTGGGCTTTGTGGGAGATTTGGATAAGACAACAGGACACTGAAGACATGGGGCAGCATTGCAGAAGGCACAGAAGCTTTTGTAGAAGAGGGAAACAAATGGGGCAGAAAAGGAAGCCGTTTTGGCAGACTTTAGGGCTTGGACAAGAGCATGATGGAGACAAGAGATGAGATTAAAACAGGGACAGAAGGCCAGGTTTTTAAAGGTAATTAGGGACCTAACAATGCAAATAGGCACCCACTGGAATTTTCAAAACACCTAGGTGTCTAACTCCCATTGAAAGAAATGGGAGTTAGGCACTTAGGCCCAGATCCACAAAGGTACTTAGATGCCTAAACCCCAGACTTAGGCACCTAAGTCTCAGATGTAGGCACCTAAATCCCAGTTTTGGCTCTACAGTGATCCATAAAATTCCCACCAAACTCTGTAGACACTTTAACTTACTTGGTTCCTAAATTTTCCCTGTAAAACTTCCGTAAGCACCTATGGGCATGTGCAGTCCCTCTAAGTGGCCAGATGCTTATCTCCCACCTAAGCCCTAGAGCAATTCACAAACCAGGGAAACTAGTCCCCTGTGGGGCCCAGTCCGGTAGGCATGCTCAGAGGCTGCCTACCAGATCAAGTCCCAATCAAAATCTGGCTGGAGCAGGAGGAGCTGTCAACCCATCTTTTCACTTTTCATAGTTAGAGCACTTGCCTGGAATGTGGGAGACTCAGGTTTAGTTTCCATCTCTTTGGCAGAAAGGATATAAACAAGGCTCTGCCATCTCTCAGGACAGTGCTCTCACCACTGAGCTTTGGGATAGTGTGATGTGGTGTCGCCTCCATCTTTCATGTTGGAGCTGTTGGCCTTAGGATATACCCCTCTTGTTGGCATTTCCCATTGGCTAGCTTAGGTGACTCCCCACCTAGCATGCTGACTTCCATGGATCATATTGTAAAGTGCCTCTTTTTCCCCATGTATTGTACAGGGAGCCTAGGTGCCTAAATCTGCTTTGGGAATCACAGTGTTTGTTCCTGTGATTTTCTAGGCCCCTAACAGTTAGGCGCTGTAATGCTCTGTGTTGAAACACTCAAGTCCCCCAAAAAGAACAGGAGTACTTGTGGCACCTTAGAGACTAATAAGCTCTAATAAATTTGTTAGTCGCTAAGGTGCCACAAGTACTCCTGTTCTTTTTGCAGATACAAACTAACACGGCTGCTACTCTGAAACCTGTCAGGTCCCCCAAGTCTCATTGCTTATGAAACTCCAATTAAGAGCCTATCTGCATCCTTAGACATCTAAATACTTTTAAAAATCTGGCCTAGAGCCTTAAAGGTGAGATGAGGAGCTTGAATTTGGTGCAGAAGTGGACCCAGTGCAGGGACTAAAAAGGGGTGAAATGGTCAGAACAGTAGGAGAGGAAGATGAGTTTGATGGTGGGGTTTTAAATGGAATGGAGGAGAGTGAGAGGTGTGCCAGGTAGGCCAGAGAGAAGCAGAATCTAAACAGATGATTACCAAGACCAGGACAAATTTTGGCTGTAGGGTTAGAGTTTGGTTCTCTTTAAATGTATTTTAAATTTCACAGGATGACCTTCATTCACTCCACAGGAGGTAGTCATAGGGAAAGGGAAAGCGTTTAGCTCCCAAGCAGGGAGTTGAACAGTTCAGCTAGGTCAAGTAGCTGGGTACACTGCTTATGAGGTCTTGTGCTCCACAAATATTCATTTTGATTAACAGGATCCTCTACACATACTTGGGGACGATTCTATGTATTTAAATTCTTGTACTATGCTCATCACCACGATATCTGAGTATACAAAACACATCATGATGGCATGTCTAAGATTAGTGACCAGTTTAGGTTAGGGATGTAAATATCGGTTTAAAAAGTTAACCAGTTAAATTATTAAAATTATTTTGTTTAACCGGTTAACCAAGATAGCTGGGAGGGCCTGGCACGGTGGGGTCTGGAGTCTGGCTCAGTGCAGTGTGGCTGGGGCTGAGATCTGGCCGGCCAGAGCTGAGCTCCCACCCGCTCCCGCCAGCTGGCACGGCGCAGCCAGGGCTGGGGGCCTGCTCCGGCTGGGACTGGAGTCCTGCCAGCTCAGCCAGTGTGGTGCAGCTGGGGCTGAGCTCTGGCAGGCCAGCACCGTGCAGCCAGGACTGGGCTTTTGCTGGCTGGCGCGGCCGGGGTTGGGGGCCCTCTATGTCCGGTACTGGGGTCCTGCCGGCTCAGCCAGCGCAGCTGGGGCTGAGGTCCAGCCGGCATTGCACAGCCAGGGCTGGGCTCCCGCCAGCGCAGCCAGGGGCCTGCTCCGGCCAGGACTGGGGTCTCACTGGCACAGCAGGGCTGAGGCCACTCCAATCCAAGCCTATTGCTTACTGGTTAACCTTTTACATCCCTAGTTTAGGTACAGAGTTCTGCTCTAAACTGGAGGCTCATCTTTTATACCCTCAGAAGACAGTATATTTCCTCAAATGCCTTTTGTTACTGAGAAAGGTCAGCATACATTTGATTAACATTTAAGACACTTGTGCCATCTGCTGGAAATGACTTGGATCAGCAGTACCATTTGCAAACTACCTTTTATTACAGGACTATCATTTAATTTCATCATTGTTATTAAGTCCTGGGAAGAGGACTAACAAAAACAGGTTATGCTATAGGCTGCAAAAGAGCAAACATCTGTTCCATCCACATATGCCACTACCTACAGATGCCTGCCTCAACCCTCTTCTGAGGAGACCGCCACAAGGTGTGAAAGGTCTGATATTATATACAGGTGCCTAGTTACTTGAAACAGTATACAAATACAAAGGTATTGTCAGGTACATGGGTATCCAATGCTGAATTGCTCTACTTGGGTAAATATGCAGATATTATTTACACTGTATGTAAATTATAGATAAGTATCTTTCCAGATGTACTGCACTGCAGTTTAAGCTCAAGATCCTTGTTGTTTTGTATGTCTTTTGATGGTTACAAATTACTGAAGCCAAAAGTGCCTCAAACAGGTTTTGGAACTATCTAATGCAAGCTGAGAACCATTTCATTTATCTTATTCTGTTTAGTAGCATAGTAGAGTTTTGTCTTGTGAGACAAAGGTTGTGATGTGTTGTCCTGCTGCTATTGTTAAACAACTTTTTCCCCTTGTCCCTGGAGGCACAAATTAGAGCACTCACAGGGCTGCTCTAACTTACACTGCCTGGAATGGCCTCCTAAGGGGCCTTGTGCCCTAAATTCCTTCAAAGCTGCATGGCCTTGCAGCCACCCAGCAGTCTATCAAGTGCTGTGCACTTCAGGTGCCCCTCCCCCAACGCCTCTACCTTGGAGCCCCTGGCCAGCTGCTCCTCGGAGCTATGCAGAGCGGCGGGGAGGAGGGGTGCTGATGTCAGGGTGTCCCCCACCCACCTCCATACCCCATCTCCGCAGAGCGGGGTGGGGGGGAAGAACACGACAGGGCTCAGGAGTGGGATGTAGGACGGAGCTGGCTGGCAGCTGCTGCTGTGTCTGAACAAGCAGGATTCAGATTGGTGAGTGCTGATCTACAGCATGTCTCTCTCTCACACACACACACAGTGTGTTTGTGTGTCTCTCTCTCACACACACTCACTCTATCTCTCTCACTCACCTCCCAACACATACTTGTATTATTGTTGTTTTTACTTCTTGATGCTTCCTGCAATGCACATATAGTCTCTGTAATTGTATTCTTTCAAAGTGCTGTTATTTTTGTTTTTTGACTGGTTTACGCATTTCATAATTTTTATTTCTTAGGCTTAAAGTTAATTGAGTAGTTAGTTCTAAAATGCTTAACCTAGCGTGGCTGGGGTAATTATCCCTATAGTAACTTATTAAAATATATATTATATCTAGGTTATTTGTTTCTACTTGTGGTACACATCTGCACATTACCTTGATACTGGTGCACATAACAAAATTCATTCCGCACATGGATGAAAAAAAATTAGAGGGAACATTGCTTCTGTCAACCCAGAATTGCCAGAATAGTGTGCTGTAGCCGTGCTCCCAGACACATCTCCAACTCAGGAGGGGAGAAGGAAATAATAGCTTTACACCACTGGGGGATTTCTCTGTAACAGGAATGCGCAGCTACCTCTTTAGGGCAGTTTTAAGTCCCTTTGTGCTGCTGGAGTGGCTCCAAGTATATTTAGCTGAGGCTGAGGACCTAGCTGCTCATCTGTTGAGGCTGTATTTTTGGGTAAGTTATTATTGTTTGTCCAAATGATTTCAAATCTAAACTGTGAGTTGATTGAGTTGAGTTAGTGAAGTTTGCAATTTAATATTTGTTTTCTCAAATTCATAACTTATGAATGCTGAATAAACTTCCTTCCTTCCAAAATAATTCAGCTTTGGACTGAGACCAAGCATCCAAACTTTGGTGAAAACCTGGCCCAACTGAAGTCAATTGGAGTTCTGCAAATTGGAGTTTGTGGGATCATCCTAAGCAGGGATTGTCCTCAAATGTTTGTAAAGCACCTAGCAAATAGTGGGCACTACCGCAAATAAATAATAAGAATTTACAAAGGATGATCATGCAGCCTGAAGGGTTCATGGGATTCAGGCATCCCAGAAATCACATGAGAGCCCACAGCTCCCCTTGCAATTCATTTTGATGCCACATGATAACACTTTGAGACAGAGAACTGTTACATTGCTTTCCATCATGACGACAGGTCAGCTTAATGTGATGACTCTTACACTACATCATGGTGTCTTGTGTTATACATGTTTCAAAATGACATAATTACATTTTGAACCAACAGGATACGCTCACCCAACACAGTGCAATGACTGGAAGCAACATGACAATGATTTGATGCAGTGCTCTCTGAATGCCATATTGATGCAAAATGATGCCATATCAAGATGTGTGACACAGTATTGCAGTGGTAACATGCCATGATGCCATCTGGAGTTAGCATGCAGTCATTTCATAATGGGATGACAGTGGTTTGCAGTGATTTGTCAAAATTCCATGATGCAAGAACATTACTGCCTCTTCAACTCTGTTTACATTAGGCCTTTTTGCCATAAATTTTCCATTGCCTACAATAATGCTCCCAGTGATGGACTCAGCCAGTAACTGCAATAGTGGGAAGACTATGGCAAGAAAACCAAAGTGTAGACAATTCATTCTAGCCTGAGAGGAGCTGTTGCTGCTACAACTCAGAGAGTCTAACAAATTTATTTGAGCATAAGCTTTCGTGAGCTACAGCTCACTTCATCAGATGCATTCAGTGGAAAGCTTATGCTCAAATAGATTTGTTAGTCTCTAAGGTGCCACAAATACTCCTTTTCTTTATGCGAATACAGACTAACACGGCTGCTACTCTGAAACCACTCAGAGAGTGACACTCCCCCCACTTTTCCTAAGCCTCCATCCCATCTTGTTATTACTCCTAGTAATGCTGTAATGGCCAGGAATCCCACTCATGATCAATGCTCCTTTGTGCTGAATGAAGCACAAACATAAAAGACAAAGAGTTTACAATCTAAACAGAACCAAGAATGTGCAGGTGGATGAAGAACACAATGGAGGGGGAGAAAAAGGCGACAGTAATAGAAATATAATGTTGTATCCTAGCAAAGTGCTCAGTTTGAAAACTTAAAAAGAAATAGCAAGAGATGCGATGTTAATAATTTGCTAACAGGCCACCTGCCTAGCCATTATCATTAGACAATTTATCATTGGAGTTGCATTAGAACGGGTTTGAAGGAAGATGGCTACACAAATCCATTTGGAGAGGGCTCTTTATGCATACAGGGCAACATGGAAGGCTAAAGGCTCTTATGGGAGAGTAGACAGACAGCTAATGGAGTTTGCTGGCTCCAATGGAGTGAAAGGGGTGGTTATGAATCAGTGAGTTCAGAAAATAATAAATAGGGAGGCACTAACTTGTGAAGAGCCTTGACGGTACAGACTTTAAACTCATGTTTGATGTGATGAAAAAGGGGGAACCAGTGGCGGGTCTTGAAGATTGGGGGTGAGAGGGAAACCCAATAAAAGAGTTGGGGGCAGGGAGAGGGAAACACAATAAAAGAGCTGAGCTAGGAAGACGGTTTGGCAGCAATGTTCTGAATGGGGCTGAGAGGAGTAAGGTTGCAGAAGGCAAGGCCAGGCCAGAGAAGAGGCCAAGACAGTTGTTGAGATGGGAGAGGATGAGGGCATGGACAGGCACAGGCAGAGGGGAAAGTTTGGAGCCTGGAAACACTAAGGAAAAGCAGCAAGATTCAGATATGGCCTAGATGGGGCAGGAGGAAAGGGGGACAGAATAGGAAACAGAGTGCAGGTCTGAGCCTGGGAGATGAATGATGATGTCATCAGCTCCCCTTCACCTCCCATCCTGTTTCAATTACCCCATCCCCTCGTAGCCTCCCCACGACCCCAACCCCTCTCAGTCTCCCCACAGCCCCTCCCCTCTCTACCACCCCATCCCCTCAGCCTCCCCACAACCCCACCCCTCTCTACCACCCCATCCCTTCTCAGCCTCCCCACAGCCCCACCCCTCTCTACCACCCCATCCCCTCTCAGCCTCCCCACGACCCCACCCCTCTCTACCACCCCATCCCCTCTCAGCCTCCCCACGACCCCACCCCTCTCTACCATCCCATCCCCTCTCTACCACCCCATCCCCTCTCAGCCTCTGCATGACCCCACCCCTCTCTACCACCCCATCCCCTCTCAGCCTCCCCACAGCCCCACCCCTCTCTACCACCCCATCCCCTCTCAGCCTCTGCATGACCCCACCCCCCTCTACCACTCCATCCCCTCTCCGCCTGCCCAGCTGCACTATCCCCTCCTTGCGCACCGACCCAGCCCTCACCTCCCCGGTTGCCATAGCTGCCGAGGTTTCCTACCCCGCCTACGCACCCCGCCCCGCGGCCCCTCTGGCCCAATGGGGAGAATGGGGCGTGTTCCGGCAGCGGAAGGGGCGTGGGGCTGGCACCGGAAGGGGGTGCTGGAGCCGCCGCAGGGTGTGTGCGGTAGCGAAGCGGCCGCCGCTCTCGGAGTCTCCTGAGCCGCCCGGAACTGAGGTGTGAGCCCTCCGCCAGGTGAGGGTCTCGGGCCCATCCCCATCGCCCCGGGGACAGCGTACGGGGGGTGGGAGTCGCGAAGAGGCCTCGGGGCCTCGCCCCTTCCCGCCTCCCCGTGGGGGAGGCAGGGCGCTGCGCGTCCCGACAGGCCCAAGGGCTCGCGGAAGTAGGAGGGGGCAGGTCCCCTAGCCTCGGCCGGCCCAGCTCCTCCCTCTCTCGGGGGTGGCAGGGCCCGGGGTGGGAGGGGCAGGCGGCGGGCAGAGGCCTTCGCAGGCCGCGCTGGGGGGCGGCCCCCCACCCCGGGCTGCAGTGGCTCGGGTCTCTCCGGGGAGCCGGGCGGGGAAGTGGAGCCGCCCAGGTAACGGTGTGACCCACTCCCCTCCTCCCAGGCTGCCGCAGGGCCTGAGCTGGCAGCACCGCCTTCTCTAGCCTCCCTCAGCCCAGCCCTACCTAGGCTGAGTCACCTTCTCCCCCGAGGGCTAGGCTGGCCTCGCACACCTGTGTGCAGCAGGCGTCGCTGACAGGGGCTGCTCCCTTGGCCGTGATTGCCACCCTTCGGCTCCTACCGGCTGGGAAATGAGCCTCCCCCTTCCGGTCTGATTCTAGGCCTCTCCTTCCAAAGGCTCCCTGCGATCTCTCTGTCGTGGGCCAGGATGCCCAGCTGCCTGCACTGGGGGCCCCCGCCATGTTGCTCCACACAGATCAGATTCCTGTGCTGCAGGCATTGCCTACCTTGAATAAAAATCTCTTGCTGTGTTCAGGAGATGGCAATAATGTCCATGGCACTTCATAGCATCCTTTTCACATAGGTACTCGTGGTGTTGTTCCAAACAAATAGGGAGGAGGTAAGGATGCAGCCCTGATATCTTTATAGAATAATATGTGGGTGTAAGAGCACAGATACAATGCCTAGCACAATGGGGTCCTGGTCCATGATTAGGACTGCGAGATGTTATAGTAATACAAATAACAAAGGTGGTATATTATTTATTACTAGCCTCTGCTGTGGCACAAAGCAGAACTAAATGTAGGCAGGCACGAGGAGGAAAGAATACTGGTTTGGGCATCAGGCACAACTTCTAAGACTTCTTAGAAAAACCCATAAACTGCCCTGATGAGGTTGTAATCCACAGATGTTATCTTGTATAGTGCAAGTATCAGTGCCATGCAGACATTGCCACTGAGTGAAGATTCCAACTAAAATGTAGTAATTTATTTCATTTAGTCTTTTTGAAGTTATAGTAACTGTTCCAAACAAGGAAGCAAATTGAAAGATATATAATACTTTAAAAGCTAAATTATACTGTACATGTAAGTTCAATAGCTTGAAAACATTTATAAGGCTGTAAAACTTTTATAGCTTTAGGAGTGGTTAGGTTACCTAAATCAGAAGTCTCACGAACTGTCTCAGTGCATTTTATGCAGGAGGATGTATCTTTTTTGATAGTTCCCCAGAACAGAGTCCATTTAAAAAAAAAAAAAAAAAAAGCCTTGAAAGTATAAATTCACCCTTCCAGAGGGAGAAAACACTATTTATTTTTGGGTCTTAGATCCCAAAGTGGTGGGCAACTAGCAAATAGCTGATTGCAAATGAAGTGTCCTGGCCATGTACCTATATTTAGATTTTGAGTTAATTTGATATGCAGGAAGTGAAACACCATTAAAGCAAACGGGGTCCAGTACAGACTTGCACACTCAGTTTTGTCAGTGCACCATCTTCTGACCTGCAATATCCTTGCTATTCTGGTTCTCACTAGCTTTTAAGCAGAGCAGGCTAAGTGTGTGGTTTTTGTTATGTGCACAAATAGACTAGGATGAGACTGAGTTGGAAGGCACAACTGGCACATAAATAAGGTTTGGAACTATGTTCTTCAGACAGAAGGCTAGTGTCCCGATACACATTACATTAAAACTAAAGCATTGCAGTGGTATGGCTTTTTATTTTGCTACAGTCTTATCCCATCCTGCAATAGAAATACTTTCACTTTAATATTAGTGAAGGTGATTTGCTGTAATATGAACATGTTTATTTTGGCATGAGTTTTACACCTGAGGGAAGATGTTTTTGGGGAAACTCACTACTTTCATCTGGACCCTAGCCAGAAATGATTATAGTAGTTGGAACAAAAATCTAACCATGTTAAGTACATTATATACATTCCTGTTTCCACTTGTAAGTGTCCTTTATTTATATAGCACTATAGATGTGCATAATAGTTTGGACAGAATGACAGGTCCCTACTCCAAGGCGTTTACAATCTAAGGACTTGTTTACATGGGGAAATAGCCTGGAATAGCTAATATGCAATACCTATTCTGCATTAGCTCCACATATGGACACTCTTATTCTGTAGTAGGGGTGTCTTTGTCCAATTTAGCTTAATCGACCTTGCAAGTGGATTAAGCTAAATTGAAAAAAGACACTCTTTTAGGGCATATCTCTACAGCAATTGGGAGATGTGACTGCAGCACATGTAGCCATACCTGGCTCTAACTCGCCCACTAAAAATAGCAGTGAAACTGCAGTGGCATGGGCTTGTCACCTGAATACATATCTAGTGTCCCAGAGGGCTTGCACTCTAGGGCTAGCCTGTGCTGCCTTGGCTTCAATGCTATTTTTAGCTAGCTAGCTAGATCAAAGCTAGTTAGGGAATGCATATGCATGCTGCAGTCACACCTCCCGACTGCTGTGTAAAGGTACCCTAATGTGCGGAGCTAGAGTGGAATAGCTATTGGGCTTTAAATTCACAGCCTAGCTTATTTCACCCTAACTTCCCTGTGAGGACACGCCCTAAGTAAATAACATAGCAAGGGGTGACAAAAAGGTGTGGGAAAAGGGTTGTGTATATATAGGAAGGTGATTGTGCAGAAAGAGATCATAAGGCTTACTTATTGTCAGTTTTTTCTCTCAAAGTTTTAATGAAGATTTTGGGGCAGTGTTTGGAGTGGCAGAAGGATGACCAGATGTCACAATTTTATAGGGACAGATCTGATATTTGGGGCTTTGTCTTATATAAGTGCCTATTACCCATCACTCCCTGTCCTGATTTTTCACACTTCCTATCTGGTCACCTAGGTGATGGGCACATTGGAAAGCTAACTGAAAGAAATGAGTTTTGTTGAGGGTTTTGGAAGAGAGTAAGGCTTCATAATATAAGGTTGGAGGGGATATTCCACATGTTATGCTACCTGTTTAAAGCCCTAGAATATGGAAAGTGCGTTTTATTAATCTTACTGGTCAACCTAATGGTGATCGAGGAGAAATCTAGCTTTCTGTGTTTGGGTAAAATCTTACTGGGAATGTACAATTTCCTGATATGTCACTTTTTAATAATACATACTACCATGGGGGGGTACTTTATTTCCATTAGCTTGGAGTGATGAATGGATTTTTTTCTTTGTGGAAAGGCAATGAATGAGAAATTCTGATGTCAGTGAGTAATCTGTATTTAGTTTCCAGTGTTCTTCCTCACCACTCCTAAATCTGTAGGTCAAGATAAAGAACACAACTCTAGCTAAGTCGGGGGGGGGGAAATGGTATTAAAAGGCAAACAGGCTTCTTGTATTTAATTTATAGGGAGCTGAGGAATGCATTGATTTAAAGAGTACACATCAGCAGTGGTGCCTGCTGTGTGAGCTGTATGGTGGATATCATCTGCATCATCCAAACTGTCTCTTGTCAATACTACAGTTGTTCTTGCATTAGCATGCACATGACTGAATTATGAAGGAAGCCTTTCCCTTTGTTTTGGAGGCAATTGCCTCCTTTTGAATCCCCATCTAGGCTCCAAACTTATGAAACTGGAGTGTGGGATGCTATGCAATTGATATGGATTTTTCATTTTGGGGTGAATTGCCGCATTAATGTCACCAGCTAAAACCAAATCAGATATGTTGAGGGGCTGTTCACTTTTGGTAGGTAGATCTGCAAATATCTCCTATACTATTCTTCTGCTCTTCCAGTACTAAATTTTGTAGCAGTTTTGTAA
Source organism: Natator depressus (assembly GCF_965152275.1). Taxonomy (NCBI): domain Eukaryota; kingdom Metazoa; phylum Chordata; order Testudines; family Cheloniidae; genus Natator; species Natator depressus. Next base: position 20,063,019 of record NC_134246.1, read on the forward strand.
TGGGAATAAATGCATATGAGTCTGAAACTACCGAACTTATCCCTTGTGACCAAATCTAGATTTAAACTAATTTCTCCAAAAGTGAAAGGTTAGTGTATTAACCCACTTTTCTGCCTGACTTCTTATTGACGTATATGGCAAACCAATAATTGCATTCCTTTCTTTCCCAAATCTTTTCTAATGGAGAAATGTTTGTCTAATTATTTCTACCTAACAAGCATTAAAACTATTAAAAAAAGGATCAATGACCTATTTAGCATCAAAAGAACAGATCATTGAAAGCAAACTTCAGGACAGTGAAGGCTTATTAGTACTGTTTTGCCAGTTCAATATATTATGTAAGTCAGATATTTTTCAGTGCCAGTTTTTCATCTGCTTTCTACAGTGTTTAAATGCAGTTACATCTGATCTGATTTGACTGTTGGTCTTGAATAGCTCATGAAGGTTGGAAGCAGCAGAGCCTATAAAAGCAGGCATGATCACTGTCAAGTAACTTGGGCCTAAAATATGGTTTATCATAGATCTCTTGTAATCTGGTGGGGAATGTTGAGTGTCTAAACATTTTTATCTCAACTGTCATTAAAATTTACATAAATCCCAAATTCACCACCTTTGTCCTTGCTTGCAAGTCCTGTGGGTTTACTTTGACCTTGGGTGCCCTTTCGAAAATGACTGTGGCTTTCTCCCGCTCCTTACTTCCCCTCTCACCTAAAGGAGCCAGGGGCAGCTATAAACTAGTGTCTTTTACAGATACCTACCTCTGGCAGTACAATTATTAAGAAGAAATCCAATCCAGGCCATGTCTACATGAGCAAGCAAACTCAGCTGAAACCTTTTAATTCCCTTGTAGACACAGTTTAATACCTTTAAGATCACTTGACCTGGTTGTGGTGTTGGACCCTAGGCTAGACAGGACCTAGATATTTTCTCAGCTTGCAGGAGTGGGAAGAAGGGTGATGGCTTCAGTGGCTAATACATAGGAGCGTTAGATTCAAAGTTCTGGTATCTGAGTGCTTACTGGCTTTGAACACTCTGGTTGCTGGCATTCTTGATCAGAGATAGGATGCAATCATTGCCTTTTGGAGGGGTTCTAAGCCCTGGTTTGGCATGCTCTTAAAAATCTGAAAAGCACTAGTGTCTCTCACCTTCTACTTAGAATTAACAAGCCCTGTTCTCAGAACTCTTCCATGGCTATGACTTGCAACAGCCCCACCCCTCTCCCCAAAAGTATCTATGCTACATTAGACAATTCCTGTCAGTCTCTCACTACAGTCGTTGTTGAATGTACTGCTCTTAGGGCTTGGCTACACTTGCGAGTTACAATGCAATAAAGGAGCCCCGGGTGCACTAGCTCACTACCCGTCCACACTGGGAAGGTACGTAGAGCGCTCTGACTCCGTGGCTACAGCGCTGCTGGTACTCCACCTCGGCGAGTGGAATAATGTTTGCTGTGCCCCCCGCTGGAGCGCCACAGCACCAGTGTGAACGAGGTGTTGCGTTACTGCGCTCTGATCAGCCTCCGGCAATGTCCCATAATTCCCTTAAGTCAAGTGGCCACTGTTATTGTTTTTGAATCGGTGCAGGAATGCGGATATGCCCTTTGAAATCTCCGTTTCTGACAGCCGGCTGCTTATCTGCTCCGAGACAAAGCAACCATTACTGTGGAATGCTGTGTGTGAGAGAGAGAGGTGGGGATCGGGAGGGGGGGTCTGCTGCTGTCTGAACTTACAAGACAGCATGCTGACATGCTCTCAGCCCCCCCAAAAACCCACTCTCTCTCCCCCCACATACACACAACATACTCCTTCTCACACTCCACCCCACCGCCCCCCCATTTGAAAAACACGTTGCAGTCACTTGCATGCTGGGATAGCTGCCCATAATGCACCACTCCCAATGCCACTGCAAGTGCCGCAATGTGGCCTCGCCAGTGTGCTTGAAGCTGTCAGTGTGGACAGACTGCAGCGCTTTCCCTACTGCGCTCTCGGAAGGCTGGTTTAATTCAAAGTGCTCTACGTCGGCAAGTGTAGCCATACTCTTAATTGCAGGTAATCACCACTGGTGACTTCCATTTGTGGCCTAAGAACATGTCCAGCCCAGGCATCCCAGAATGCTTGTTCCAGGCTGTGGCACACTAATCTATTGTTAGGAAGGACATAGCTTTCAGCTCCTTTATGGGAGGGACCAGCTATAACTGATAGTGGCTTTTTTTTTTTTTTTTTTTCAAACATCACTCCTTTCCTTGTGTCTTTTTTTTTTCCTTCTGGCAAACACTTCCCTCTTATGGAGCCCAAGTCATCATAGCCCTGCAAAGCCCTTCTCCAAGCTTCTAACAAGGTAAGCAATGGAGAATCAAGTCTCTAACAGTGTTCCTTTATACAGCAAACCCTTCAGTGAGAGTGATGGTAGGTGTGTACTGCCAGATTATCCACATTTTGGTGTGGGGCAATGCCTTTCTTGGAAGAAAACACTGTGGTATTTGAATTGTTATGTTAAATTCGTTTTACTGAACAGCACTTCATACTTTTGTAGCAAACCTACTAACAATGAAAGATTCTAGGACAAGTTAAAATAGTCAAATCAACGAATAAATTGAGGCTCCAACACTGGCATCTCAGATTCTGGTACAAATGTACACAATTAATGAAGTTCTTATTAAAAAAGTCTGACTTCAATAAGTAGTGTGAGCTGTCTTTAAGATGTACACATAATTTAGACAGTCCAATAACTAAGGCTAGATAACATGTTTTGTATGTCTTGTACTTGCGTTTGGGTTGAACAGTCAATTTTGTCAGACTTTCTTCTGTACCTTCTCTATGCCTTCCCTATTCCCTCTGTGGTTTCCCTAATGCGCCCTTAAGTGAACCCCCTGACTGCCATGAAGGGACTTGCATTTAAAGATAAATATATCATATTAGCATTGTGTTAATAAACCCTCCACAGTTCCTAAACTGAACGCTGCACAGGTGATTTGTTTTGCGATCCATAGCACTACTTGTGCTGTGCTACTGAAAAAGTACAGATAGAATATAACACCAACTTTTTAAATAACAAAATGCAAACTTCTTTAGAACTACTTGTCTCTAAATTTCAGCATGCAGACTATTTTTCAAAACAAAAATCCAAATCATATGGTAATGGTATTGTGTAAACTGCTTGTGGTAAACCTAAAGGTGACTACAATGGAAATGCCTCAAGAGGCAGTGCAGGTTGAGGAAATTGGAGTCATACAGTTATGTGAGATATTTTAGTATTTATGGCTGGCTTTCATACACTGTTTATATAGACATACTTTGATCTTCAAATTAACAGTGAAAGTTAGGGGGTCCCCACCTGTGAACTAGTTACTGTGTTAAGCATGTAAATTGAATTCATTTCATAATTGAAAGTCTAGCAATTTGGGATGCGGCAAGAAGGTGGTGGAATATTGTTGACTTGAAATACAGAGCACTGCAACTCTACATCATTAGTTCATCTGAACTGGTTCATGCTGGTCGTAATAGTGACCAAAAAATGTTGCTATTTGACTGATCTGTCTTTTCAACGTACATTTTTACTAGGCAGTATATTTATTAAGGCTATATCTACACTGTGCGCTTAAGGGTATGATTCCCCTGCTCGCGTATACGTACTTGTGCTAGCCCTTGTCAAGCTAGTGCAAATATTGATAGCAGCGGAGCTGTGGTAGTGTTAGTGGCATTGGAGACATGGCTTAGCTGTTTCGAGTACAAACCCACCTGAACCTCGTGGGTATATACTCATCATGGCTAAGCCATGCCTCCGCTGCCATTATCCTATTCAGATTATCATCATCATTATCCAGATATCTGTTGCTATCTATACTTATGCTAGCTCAATGAGAGCTAGCGCAAGCATGTGTCAGCGAGCAGGGAAATCACACCTCTAGCTTGTAGTGCAAATGTAGCTTAAGTGTGTGCATTACAAAAAAAACCTCTCTCTCACTTGGCATCCTTACTTGGAGTCATCTTCTTTCATACGTCTTGGGTAGGTAACATGATTACGAATTTATATCTAAGTTTGATAGCCAGCACATTGCTGCAGGCCCCCGGCAAAAGAACAAAGGGGACACTCAGATATGATGTGCTCCATCATTTGTGCCTGGTGACCACAGTTGCATACAGGTGTTTGCCTCATTTTCCATTTAAAGAGGGTTTGTCCACATATCCCATGAGATGTCCTGACGTGATTCAATCTGCATCAGTCTTTCCGAAATAAATCAAAACCCAGTGTTTCCTTGGCAGGCTCAGTGATGAGCTCACTTGGAGTCTGCAGTAGCCAGTGATACAAACCAACTACTATGTCTCCCTAGAGTCGAGCCTTCCTGGCAAAGACAGAGCCATGTTAGTGAAGTAAAATAAGTTAACTCACTGTTGGTACCTATTTTTGTCTTTGGGGAGAGCAGCAATCTTAATATCAATTTGGCACCTTTTAAAAGTGCCAGGTTCCACTGGTTTAAAAGCTGTGTTTGAAAGAGAACTAGACTTAATGCAGAACTACGTGTGCAAGAGGACTCCATTTTCTGGGATGGCTTCTTTCAGCAAAAAATCTGTATTGATCCAATGGCTCACAGAACAGGCACATCCATAAGGTGACCGTGCATATACCACACAAGTCCTTTGTTCAAACTTAGTTGTATATATAAAATGAAAAGGAGTACTTGTGGCACCTTAGAGACTAACAAATTTATTTGAGCATAAGCTTTCGTGAGCTACAGCTCACTTCATCGGATGCAAAATTTATTTGAGCATAAGCTTTCGTGAGCTACAGCTGACTTCATCGGATGCATTCAGTGGATGCATCCGATGAAGTGAGCTGTAGCTCACGAAAGCCTATGCTCAAATAAATTTTAGTCTCTAAGGTGCCACAAGTACTCCTTTTCTTTTTGTGAATACAGACTAACATGGCTGCTGCTCTGAAACCAGTTGTCTACATGTTACCATTGTGCCTTGCAGACACACAGAACATAGCAGTGAGGAAAAGCCATTTTCCTTACTAACTCCAGCATCCATTTTCCTGAGGCAGAAGTTCTTAAACTGTGCTCAGTGGAGAGTTGGTCATATAGCATATGGCTGACCTTATTTCCAGCTGCTAAATTGCATTTCAAAAAAGATGAATGTTTCTTTCCACGTAAGCAATTACTTTACAATTGCATGACTGTCATGTGCCACATCCTTTCTCCCTCAATCTCTGTATTAAAATATGGTTGACATTGAAAATGCTGCAGGATAGCAGGGTTGATTGTCTCAAAAAATCTCATGTGTAGAGAAACACAGACATAAGAAATAATTTTCCTGTTAGGGCAGTATAAAAACATTTTTCTCTGGTACCAAACACTGCAGCTTTATTTTGCTGTTTTAAGTATCCACAGAAGCATTGCATTTTGCATCGAAGCAAAGGAGGGCTGCTCAATGACAGCAGGAGCTGTCCAGTGTTTCAGATACTCCTGCTCTAAGAACATTATTCCTGTCATGGAAGAGTACTAGAGGATACTGTAACATGAACAAGTCCTGGTTTTCTTTTTTGGCAGCTGTTTGAACATGCAACCTTTCCTCTCAGACTTCTGGTATTGTTAGATTGGGGTCATGGTAAGATAAAGAGGATTGGAGGAGAAATCTGTCTGGGGCGGGGGAAAGATTGATATGATTGGACATAACATTAGTATTAATGTTATATTTGAGAAGGTAATGTTCAGGTTCTTCCAGGAGTGTGATTGGTTGTGATCCTTAGATGTTACAGAAGATGCTGATTAGGCCTCAACTGGAGTATTGTGTCCAGTTATGGGCGCCACATTTTAGGAAAGATGTGGACAAATTGGAGAAAGTCCAGAGAAGAGCAACAAAAATGATGAAAGGTCTAGAAAACATGACCTATGACGGAAGATTGAAAAAATTGGGTTTGTTTAGTCTGGAGAAGATAAGATTGAGAGGGGACATAACAGTTTTCAAGTACATAAAAGGTTGTTACAAGGAGGAGGGAGAAAAATTGTTGTTCTTAACCTCTGAGGATAGGACAAGAAGCAATGGACTTAAATTGCAGCAAGGAAGGTTTAGGTTGGACATTAGGAAAAACTTCCTAACTGTCCAACCTGCTCTTAAAAATCTCCAATGACGGAGATTCCACAACCTCCCTAGGCAATTTATTCAAGTGCTTAACCACTCTGACAAACACCTGTCAGTGATGGTCTAGATAATACTTAGTCCTGCCATGCATTCAGCGGACTGGACTAGATGACCTTTCGAGGTCCCTTCCAGTCCGATGATTCTATGCTGCTCTTAGTGAAATAACCAAAATATAAAGTTAAACTCCTGCTAGTAACTCACTACATTGATCGGGAAGAAGACAGACTTCCCACTTATGACTTATGATCATGACTTATACTGTATCCCCTTTTACCTTTATCATTTGTTTTCCACAACCTGTGCAATCAAGATAAATTATTTTTTCTCCTTTTAAGGAATAACTATGGATAAAAGCGAGCTGGTACAGAAAGCCAAACTGGCCGAACAGGCTGAGCGCTATGATGACATGGCTGCTGCTATGAAGGCTGTCACTGAGCAAGGACATGAACTGTCCAATGAAGAAAGGAATCTACTCTCTGTTGCCTATAAGAATGTGGTTGGTGCCCGTCGCTCTTCCTGGCGTGTAATTTCCAGCATTGAACAGAAAACGGAGAGGAATGAGAAGAAACAGCAGATGGGAAGAGAGTATCGTGAGAAAATTGAGGCTGAATTGCAGGATATCTGCAATGATGTTCTGGTAATAATCCAGCAGCAAAAATAACAGTAGTTAGCATTGCAGCAATTGCCAGGGAGGCTTAAGGAGCCTCACTTACTGAGATGCTAAAGATCCAGGCAGGAAGATAATTTCTTATGGCTCTGGGTAAAGAACTTGGCTGGGTTTAGTAATTGAGTCTTCTAGTTTCTTTCATGTAACTGTATTCAGTTTCTCTTAAAGTGCTATCACCTACCAAATATCAAAACAAAACCATCTACTAGCCAAAGGCACAAAACCTGTTAGGCAGAGATTAATATGGAAGATGATTGGGGGAGAAGGGGGAAGACACCAGAAGGATCTGTGGCCAGCTGCCCTGGCAAGAAGCCCATCACTTACACTCGGGTGCTCAGATTCTTAGCAGGATGCTGTTCCTGTTTGGTGGGGGAGAGTGGGTGATAGATGCTCCTATGTCTTTTGATCACCTGAAATTTTAAGCCTCTACCCATATTCTTTTGTGGACAAGAGAGGAGCTAGCATTTTCCCCCACACCAGTTTCCTGGCTTCTCTGAAGTTAGGGGTTGAGGGATTCTGCTCTTTTGTGGTTGCCTCAGTCAAGACCCTAATGCATGTGAAGGGGAGAGGGTTCCTGGTACTCCTCTTGCAACCATTTTTGAGTCCTGTTCCTCTGAATACGCAAGTGCAGCCTCTATTGCTAGTCATAGCTTTAGACAACTTCATTGCTGTCCACAGTTCTAAATAGCAGCAGTGAAAGTAATCAGACTCTTGTGAATCTCACGCTGCCAAACAGCAGCAAAATTACAAATAGCAGTGGAAGCCCTGGAGCACTGTACCTGCGAACTCATGAACACAGCACTGCATCAGTTTGCATATGAAAAGCTGTCCTCGCAATCAGGAGGGCTATCAACTTTTTGAGAGCTGAAATTTTGCAGAAATGAATGGTATAGGTCCTCAACAGGGCAAGTTTCCCACTCCCCAGTGGATTTTTCTCTGCGCTTTGGTAGTGGATAATAAACTTCGTGTGTGTAGGTTTATCACTCCTGTGACTTTCATGACAAAAGCATCTGTGATGCTTCCTCTTTCAGGAACTCTTGGATAAGTATCTTATTGTCAATGCCACACAGCCAGAAAGCAAGGTCTTCTATTTGAAAATGAAAGGCGATTACTTCAGATATCTTTCGGAGGTGGCATCTGGGGACAGCAAACAAAGTAGGTAGAGTTAAAATCTTTTTACACACACACACGCGCGCGCGCCCCTCCCCCCAATCAGAAGTTAAATGGCCACTAAGCAGAATGAAGTATGGAGAGAAATGTTTGTTTTCAGTGAGGAGTATTTATATAGATTTCAACATTCACTAACTATGGAAAACAAGCATTGTGCTAGTTGCTCTTGTCATGCTTCTCTGGAGTGTCTTCCTCAGGGCAGATTGTCAGAAAACAGGGAAGACACCTCAAGCTGGTGGTGTGTTCTATAATTAGATTTCACCAAGCCAGTGACACATGTGAACTCCTGGATCACTATAACGGTCTTACCATGGAGTCACAGATAGTCCCTTTAGACTCTCCAGTCTATCTTACCACACAGACAAACTGGACTTTGTGAGAAAAGGTCTCTTTAAACCAAAAATCACACCACATAAGGTTGCTCTCAGGCCCGAGAGACCAGTCACTTCCCCCCAGTCAGTTGGTACTCTAGATCTTATACCAAAGACCATGCTGGTAGCCAGTTATATAGTAAACTAACTAAAGGTTTATTACCTAAGAAAAGGAAATTTTGTTATTGAGAGGTTAAAACAGGTAAAATATACGTACAGGTGACTCACAGTTTGTAATTCCAAATGGTGGCAGTGATATAATAAACTTCCAGTTTCCAAAAAGTCTTTTCAGGATACCCAGGTTGTCTCTGGGGATCTCTGCTTTGCATCTAGTACACTTTCCCATACTAGTCCAAGCAGTCCAGAGGTGCAGGATCTTTCCTTGAATCCATACTTATAGCTTCTTCTCACAGAAAGCAAGCTGACAGTGTCACTACCCACATGTTTTTTTTTCTTTGATAGAGCGTGAGGAATACATTTTGAGTCTTTGACCTCTCATCATCATCATCACACAATGAGCACTTGCTTTGAAATTAAATCTTTTCTGTTAGTTCTTCATTTGCATTCTATAATGCTTCTTTCTCATTTGGGTTATTTAGTTACAGGGGTGTACACAATGTAAATGTTTGTTTTCACGTATCTGTATCCTGTTATAACATAGTAGCAATGTAAGTAACATCCAATTCGTTTTCATGAAGTTAAAACATAAAGTACACTCTTATACATTTAACAATCACTTTGATCTATACTAATACACAAGTGAATAGGCCTAGGGCTTCGGCATGAGCTGGCACATGGTCTGCCAGTGTCGTAGCTCTGACCAAACCGCCCCCCCCACCCCCAAAAAACCCATTATAGGTGAGTCTCTGTAATTAACATCAAGCCAAACACACTGCCATCCCTCACTCAGCCTGCTCTGTCCCCAAATGTCTCTCCTCCCATCCCTGAAAAGGCTTTTCCACCTGTCTGAAAGTTCAGCAAATCCAGGATCTGGTAGCCAGAGAGGAGGAATGCATTATTTCCTCATGGAAAATGCCCTGCCAGTCGTACCCTCCTAATTATATCAGGGGATCTAGCTGAAGTAACTTCACTGGTTGCAAGTTTGGTATCCCATTTTGATAGGTGGACTCTCAAGTAACCAGGTCCTAAACTAATTAGAGTTCTCTAGGTTAAAACTAACACCTTGAACTCTGCCTGGAAGTCAGTGGGCAGTCAGTGCTGTTCATGGAGCAGGATCACAGGGCTACACAGTCCCTCTAGAGTTTGTTGTGCTACCCATCAGCCTGGGGAGGGGGCACTCACAGTTCCTCTGTACTCCCAATTTTTAACCCATGGAGTTCAGGACAAGAGGTTGCCTCTTGGACCCTTCCTTCTCAGAAGCATTAGGGAATGGCTCATTAGGGAATTCCCCCTCCCAAGTTTTCTTCAGCGTTTACCTTCCAGAACTATTTCCTGTTCCTCTGTTGGCTTCTAGCTTTTAAACACAATGCAGTTTGAGTTCAACAGTACTAACCACAACTTTGTCTGATGGTTTTTTAATCTTTGTTTGGGTTGTTGCATTTTAAATCTTATGAGCACTCCTGCATTAATAGCTTAGTTTTATTGTTAGATTTTTACCATTACAATTATTGAAGGAAATCCCTCTGTGCTTGTTTTTTACATGTAGATATTTATTAACCTTCTAATTGGAATTGTTACCAGATGTCCAAAGTTCCTAAATTGCCCAGACTAAGATGATAATAAATAATCCTTACCTTAAATACACGATGATAAAATAAGAGATGTAGTGACTTACCATGTATTAATCTTACTGAAATTGCTTTTTACAGCAACGGTATCAAACTCTCAGCAGGCTTACCAGGAGGCATTTGAAATTAGCAAGAAAGAGATGCAACCTACACACCCCATTCGGCTTGGTCTGGCTCTCAATTTCTCTGTCTTTTATTATGAGATATTAAATTCCCCTGAAAAAGCCTGTAGTCTGGCAAAGACGGTAAGCAGACTCATCTTATCAATATTTTTGTCTGGGGGAGGAAACTATTGAAGGTGAAAACTATTAAAGGTGTACAGTAGTACCTCTGAAGGTAATTTTGAGTGATCTATTCTTCTAAAAACAACTAGATTCTCCTTTAAGAGTACTCTGTCAGCGGGAGGATGCCTGCCTCAGAGCTGCTCGCCTCCTTTCACACTAATATCTGTATCTTAATATATTTTCACATAAACCAGCAAAAGCATACTAGACTATTGACAATTACCCTGTGAGGAATAAGACAAGCTGCCCTCTTCACACTTTCACAGGATTCTCCCAGAAAGTACTTGTTTTGGAAATTTTAAAATGTTTGAGTTAATCTAGAGCTCCTAAAACTGAAAATAATAACACTGTCTTTAGTTGACCATATTTCAAAAATTTGATGGGGCAGTTTTTCCAGGGTGACTTTACCAGTGCTCTCCATTCATGACTTGTAACATCCCAGTCTCTCTTCAAAGACCAAAACTGCTTTGGTTTGATTGGTGCGACAAACTATTTGATGGTTTAATTGTGCCCAAATAGATCACAAGTGAGTTCGTTTTTGTCTTTTACCTCTCCTTAAAATTAGACCAAATCTCTTTCTGAGAGGTGAATAGCTCCATGTGGTATTTTTATTAGTTCACCTCTACTTGCTTCAATTGAACTGTCAAGTAACAGCTTGGATAATGATGGCATTCAGAGTTACTTAGCATATACGTACAGTGCACTTTGTTCAGGATCCTAATATTCTGTAGCAAGAAGAGATTTTTCCCTTGCAATGCACTTACTACTGTTAGTTCAGCTATTTAAGTTATTGGGCTGTAAATCAATCTGCTTTAGAAATGAGGTTGTGTTTGTGATTAGAAATCTATTTAAACAGAAAAAGGGGCCTTATTCATGGCAGCTGTCAAACATGCTGTGTGGACTTTGATGGAAGATTTTATAAAACAAGTTGGTGGCAACTATGGTCATATTAGTCTTTAGTGGAAAGTACATTGTTTCTTCCACTGTCACACTGTTTCCTATGTCTTTAGTTGCCTTTCTATGTGCAGCAGATATGACCCTGAAGATACCTCTGATTTTTCAGCTTTAGCTCTACATGCCCACTGCTTCTAAATCAAACCTTTGAGCCCTCCATTTTTAGTGAAGACACTCTAAGGAACTTGTCTGACAATGCTGCTCTTTAAGTGGGTGGCTGGGTTGGTTTTGAGCCATGTGAAGCAGTCCATTCTGTGGGAGTGAGCACATTCACTTCTTGAGTATTCTATGCTGGTCTGGGAAGTAGGCCTGGTTCAAGAATTAATCTTAAAACTCATGTAACAAAATAGAATTCTTCCAGTCGGCCAGTGGCCTGGTCTTCACTTTGTTGTAGTTGAGCCTGGCTAGTACTTTTTTCGTTTGGGGAGAGGAAAAATACTCCTAGTTTTTGGTCTTTGTTTTTTTGTCCCCCCCTCCCACCCCCCCACTGAATTTTAAATGTAATATGGGAAAATTTAAGAAAAAAAATTATCTGTGTAAATGAAATTGAATTCAGATGAGTACAGAATTTGAAAATCTGGTGTCTTTGCTCTGTTAAATTATATTGCCTATTTCAGGCTTTTGATGAAGCGATAGCTGAGCTGGACACACTGAATGAAGAGTCTTACAAAGACAGCACTCTGATCATGCAGCTACTAAGGGACAACCTTACTGTAAGTATCACTGGGACAAACTACTACACTTTAAACTTGTCACTGTTGTAAATGTTAGGCTTTCAGGCTCCAATAAATAGGCTTTATCATGAGAAGTTTTGTATATTCCTCTGCTTTACAAATCACTTCTCTTATGGAGAAACCACCACACCAACTTGTGTAATTGGACCTATCTGAGAGCCATTGCCTCTGTATGCTAAATAAAATGGCAGTTGCTGTACTAGCACAAGTTAGTAAGCCTTTCTGCAATCAATTGTCATTGAAAGGTGCACTTTTATTGACCGTTTCCCAAAAGCTAACTTTCCTCCAGTGCGTACTGCCTGTAAGCTTCATTTGCTTTCTGTTCCTAAGCCTCCATCCAGCCTTCTGTTTTTAGTTCATTATTCTTTCTTTGCCACTAAATTCAACCACTTAATATTCTTCCATTAAGAAAATTGCACAACCTACAGCTAATTACCCCATCTCCCCTTTCCTGACAAATGTAATTAACTGCATGCTTTCAGCATAAACATGTGTTTGTATTTTCTTACAGCTATGGACATCGGAAAACCAGGGAGATGAAGGGGATGCTGGGGAGGGAGAGAACTAATGGCTGTCACGCTTCACTATATGTTCAATGTCACTCTGTATCCTACACATATATCCCTTTGTGCGACAAGCAAAAAGAATAGTACATCGACTTTCACAACCTCAACGTAGCAAAAACTGCCTGTGGGGTAAAAACAATTGGTTGGTGTTTTGTGTACTTAAAACGGAGATTGGTTATACAACTGCATTCTGAACTTATTATGAACATTTGCAGTTATGATTACCGTGTTTATATTTTTAACTCAACACTGTGATTATGGGTTTTGTAATTGCAGCTGACTTTACAAAACTCTTCCTGGTAGAAACTAGATATTAATTATGTAACTCTGGAAAGCTTAATCTGGCACCAAAATAGTCGAAGTACAATTCTGTTGTAAAGTTGTACAGAAAGTTATAAAAATTATATTGTGACACTGGGGCATGGAAGGAAAACAATCCATTGTATGGCATTCCAGTTCAGTAACACACTTCAGTGAATTAGTTTAACAGGCACACTCTATAGACATTTTTAACCAAGTTTGGTGCACTGCTTTCAGTCAAAAGCTCACTTTAAGTAATCTTACCTTTCTGAGAGTTCAGTTTTTTGGGAGTATAGCAGCCTAGGTTTCCAAATTACATTGGCAAGTAATTGGGGTTTGACTTTGAAAAATGGTCCAGTGCTCATACAACATGCATGACTAAAACCTCTTCCCACAACAATAAATTACTTAGTTACAACTTGGACTGTTCTTTAGTAGTAAGACTTCTTAGTGCATTACTGTCAACTTGCAACAGGAAAAGACTAATATCGTATGAATGGCCTTATTAGTTTTTTGGATAATACTGTTAAGAGTAAAATAATGCAATCTTTGCATTTCACTTAGGAGAATTAAAATCTCCTTGGGTATTCCCACTCTGAACTCTATCTGGAAAAATTTCTAATATTCCACTCTGCCATCTTTGAATTCACTTTATAGAAATCTTCCTCCCATTGAATTGATGTTCATCCTCACCCTCTCACCTGCTTTTAAACTTCATTAAAAAATTTCTGGACTCCTACATATGTTCCATTATTTGTGGATTATAAGTGATATCAGGGTGATGGAGGGACATGAGTGTGCTATTGGACAGGTCTCTCACTCAGATGTTTGAGAGTTGCCAGTGCTGCTGTAGTCTTCAGCTCTTAATGTCTGCCACTTTAAGCCAGATCCTGGTATTGCCTAAAATTTTCAAGATTTCCCATTATTTCGTACTGGAATGCAGACCTTACACATTTGTAATGCTTGTTAGGAACTTGTGATATTAGAACTCCAAATGTCCTCATTTAGTTGTGTTCCCAAACAGGTCCAGTCAGATAAGACCTCATAAGAGTTGCATGAATAATGCAATGGAAAAGATTAGGAATAGTCATCTATCAGTCTCCCAGTATCATCCCTTTACCATTTCACCTAGTTGTAGAATCCATCTGTTTGTCTGTCCATCTGTCTCCTGGAGAGAGAATTTCATGCACTGATTTTAAAACTCCCCTCTACTAGCTGAACAAATAGTGCAGTTAATACTTGGCGCTTGATAAATGCAGTAGTGATGAACGTGGAACCGAGCCTGTCTGTATATCTGGTAGCTCTTTTCGCTTTGTTTTTACTGACCAGTATTCTGCCTAAAGTCTGCTTCTGTGACGGTTATATTGCTAGCACACACGTGGTTGTGAGAATAGTATAGCAAAAAAGAAATACCTGGTTATTGATGTACTAGATTTGTGTATGTCTTTTAAACGGTTCTAGTTTCACCTTACACAAAATAATCAGGAAAGTGTAAAAGAATTCAAAAGTGAATAATAAAAAAAATTTATCAGTTCCTTGTGGTTTTTTATCTTTGTCACACTTGTGGCAACAGAAAATTATGGTAGTAGAATCACCACCTCATTATTGTAATGTCCAGAATTTGGACTCTGTGAGACTTGACTCGAATTAAGTGGTACAAATATTTAAATCATTCCTTTCACTAAGAAAATGAAAAAACTCTGCTACAGTACTCACTTTGTAGTAGAGGACACTGGTTCTGTTGCTTGATGTCCATTCTGTTAGGCGCATGCCTGTACATTTTCATGTTGTGGGGGAGAGGAGGAAGAAATGGAACTATAAATATCCTTATTTAATTTGAGACTCATTGAGTGTGGTAATGGCTGAAAACACAGTATATGAACAACATCTATTGCAGTGACTTCTGTTGATGGCTAATACACACAAGATTCTGACCTGGGTACTACTGTTAGGTTCCTGTCTGACTTGTTAATGGAGCTTGCATAGCAGATGCTGAGAGCACTGTGTGTACCTGTCAGTCAGTCCCTGGAAATTTCAATAATTAATTTCTCATCACAGAAGCCACAGCTCTGCATCTGACTGCAAGACCAGAGCTCAACAGTTTTGGAAGGGTGGGGATCAGTCAGTGGAGAGAGGGTTATAATCTGACTAATCAATAGTGGAGCTTTTTCTTATGTTTCACACTTATGCTAGTTTGCCAGAATGCTTAGGTGTAGTGTAATTCTTTCCCAAATCATATTCTGTCAGGTACATTGCAGTGAAGTTACTTATACTGGACAGCTAGCCTAATGCTGTGACCTCTCATGACAAATGTTTGTGCATGGAGTTTGAATCCCTTGCCTCAAACAGTATGTATCTGGGGAATATGCATAAATATGACTAAGCATTCTTCATAATGGTAGTAAGTACTCTTGATGGTTCTCCCTATTTTATAATTGTCACACACAAAAGATCTTAACAAAGATGTCGTCTTACCCCCAGTCTCCTCTAGTCATATCTCTGGTGTGATCAATAGAATAAGGTCAATTTTTCAAAAGTGCCTATGTGACTGGGGCATAGAGGCGCCTATTTCTCAATGAAAGAAACTTAAGCTCTGTGCCCAAGTTACCTTAGGCACTCCTGAACATTTTTTCCAGTGTCTGGAAATAAATTCAAAAGTTCCTATTTAAGGCTGAGTAGTTTGTTGGAAAACTATCCAAGTTTGGATGGCCTTCCTCTCCCCACTTCCCCCACAGCTTGCTAACAGACCCATGCACTTTTATATTGCTAATAATCTAAAACTTGTAAATGTAGGTCCTGCTTTCCAACATAGCCCCAACCTGGCTTCTATTTGCATGTCAGTTTACTGTTTTTGTACATTATCAGCTGTATGCACAGCTAATAAAACTTACACTACACACAGGTATCCATGGTAGTGCATGAAAATTAAATGTGTAAGTGTGTGCGCAACATTGAACACACAAATGGAGGCCACATTCTGAAAATTTGCTCACAGTGAATAGTAACAGTCAAATTATTTCATGATCCAGGGTTTATCCTGAACCCTGAAAGCAGGTTGACTGGGGATGAAAAAAGCATTCTATCCCACTTTAGCTTTATAACTGTTGTAATGGCCTTTTTGCTGTACAAAGGATTGAACTAATCTAATATCTAGGGAAGCATCTGACACAATTATGGAGAGCAGAATTACTCTCGGCAAGCCTCTCAAAGCAAGGTAGAGCCTGAGTGTGGGAGGGATTTTTGATGTTGCCCTGCAGCACTACACTTACTACTTTGGAAGAATATTGGCACATAAATTCCATCCACATACAAGCCACCTGTTTACATATTTGTACTGTTCAGATTTTTAGAACATTAGGGAGTACAGTAGCTATGCAGACTCAAGTTACCTCAGCTCCATTTAAATGGCATTCTGTAGCTATGTGGGTTGTGGTAAGACACTTCCCCCTCAAGTCTCTGAAGGTCCCTTTCTCAAAGTGCTGTCTGTCACTCACACATACACACTCACCCAAGGGAAAAAACCCACAAGGGAAGTATTCTAAATCTTTTATCTCTGATGGTGTTCCTTTTTTCTTCCATGCTCTTGAGGATTCAATATGGTAGATTCAATTGTAACTGTGCTGTACCTACAACTTGAATATAAGGTGAGGTTTGAGAAGATTCAGAGAACTCGTGCATTTTCTTTACTTTTAGAGGTTCTGTACATCTTGGCATCCATTGGAGTAGGCCGTCTCATTTAATGCTATTTCTTGTCACACTAATGCAGGGGTGGGCAAACTTTTTGGTGCAAGGGCCACATCTGGGTATGGAAATTGTTTGGCGGGCCATGAATGCTCATGAAATTGGGACTTGGGGTGCGGGAGGGGGTGAGGGCTCCAGCTGGGGGTGCAGGCTCTGGGGTGCAGGATGGTGGGGCTGAGGGGTTTGGAGAGTGGGAGGGGGATCAGTGCTGGGGCAGGAGGTCGGGGCGCTGGAGGGGGTCAGGAGTGCCAGCTGATGGGAGTTGTGGGGGCAGCTCTTGGGGAGGGGGCAGCATGCAGAGCCCCATGGCTGCCCTTACGCTTAGGAGCCAGAGGGGGGACATGCTGCTGCTGCTTCCACGAGCTGCGCAGAGCCACAGCACATGTGGAGCAGGGCAAGCCCTGGCCCCCGCTCCCCTGCAGGAGCTTGAGGGCCAGATTTAAACTTCTGAAGGGCTGGATGCGGTCCCCGGGCTGTAGTTTGCCCACCCCTGCACTAATGGTACCGACCTATGTCTCCCCACTCCATTGAACTGCTTTACCTTCTCTGCTAGAGAAGCATAGTGTTAAAACCTAGCTAGTTGGGGTTCAAGCACTAATCTGTCCCACTAATCTTGCGTTGAATGATTTAACCTCCATTTAGATGTATAGTTATTAGGGCTGTCAAACGATTAAAAAAATTAATTGTGATTAATCACACTGTTAAATAATAGAACACCATTTATTTAAATATTTTTGGATGTTTTCTAAATTTTCAAATATATTGATTTCAGTTACAACAAAGTGTACAGTGCTCACTTTATATTTTTATTACAAATATTTGCACCGTAAAAAACAAAAGAAATAGTATTTTTAATTCACCCAATACAAGTTTTGTAGTGCAGTCTCTTTATCATGAAAGTTGAACTGACAATTGTAGCATTATATACAAGAAAACTGCATTCAAAACAATATAAAACTTTAGAGCTTATAAGTCTAATCAGTCCTACTTCTTGTTCAGCCAATCACTCAGACAAACAAGTTTCTTTACATTGGCAGAAGATAATGCTGCCTGCTTCTTGTTTACAATGTCACCTGAAAGTGAGAACAGGCGTTCTCAGGGCACTGTTGTAGCCAGCGTCACAAGACATTTACATGCCAGATGGACTAAAGATTCATATGTCCCTTCATGCTTCAACCACCATTCCAGAGGACATGCATCCGTGCTGATGATGGGTTCTGCTCGATAATGATCCAAAGCAATGCAGACTGACGCCTGTTCATTTTCATCGTCTGAGTCAGACGCCACGAGCAGAAGGTTGAGTTTCTTTTTTGGTGGTTCGGGTTCTGTAGTTTCCGCATCAGCGTGTTGCTCTTTTAAGACTTCCGGAAGCATGCTCCGTACGTCATCCCTCTCAGATTTTGGAAGGCACTTCAGATTCTTAAACCCTGGGTCAAGTGCTGTAGCTATCTTTAGAAATTTCACATTGGTACCTTCTTTGTGTTTTGTCAAATTTGCTGTGAAAGTGTTCTTAAAACGAACAACATGTGCTGGGTCATCATCAGAGACTGCTATCACATGAAATATATGGCAGAATGGGGGTAAAACAGAGCAGGAGACATACAATTCTCTCCCAAAGAGTTCAGTCATAAATTTAATTAACACACTTTTTTAACGAGCGTCATCAGCATGGAAGCGTCCTCTGGAACGATGGCCGAAGTATGAAGAGGCATATGAATCTTTGGCACATAAATATCTTGCGATACCGGCTACAAGAGTTCTTGTTCTCACTTTCAGGTGACATTGTAAATAAGAAGCCAGCAGCATTATCTCCCATAAATGTAAACACACTTGTTTGTCTTAGTGATTGGCTGACCAGGAAGTAGGACTGAGTGGACTGAGAAGTAGGCTCTAAAGTTTTACCTTGTTTTGTTTTTGAGTGCAGTTACGTAACAAAAAAAAAAAATCTACATTTGTAAGTTGCTCTTTCACGATAAAGAGATTGCATTACGGTACTTGTATGAGGTGAATTGAAAAATACTATCTTTTATCATTTTTACAGTGCCATTATTTGTAATAAAAAATAACTGATCACTGTACACTTTGTATTCTGTATTGTAATTGAAAGTGATATATTTGAAAATATAGAAAAACATCCAAAATATTTAATAAATTTCAGTTGGTATTCTATTGTGTGATTAAAACAGCGATTATTGGTGATTACTTTTTTTAGTTAATTGTGTGAGTTAATTGCGATTAATCGACAGCCCTAATAGTTATCAGATATTTTGCCAGTTTCTCCACTCCTTGTAGACACATCTGGACTTAAATCCCCAACTCTTGTTACAGCATTTATACTGTACATTTCCTACCTCTTACCCTGATAATGCCAGCTACTGCTGTTTGCTGGTGCTGATCAGCCTGCCTCAGGGATGACACCTTCCCATCCTCGCCTCTGGGAACCTAGGAGGCAGGCTTGTCAGCAGAGGCAATGGGGAAGCGAACAGTTATGTAGGGGGACAAGAAGGTAAAGAATGGGAAGAGAAGAGAGGGGAGATTATTATATTCCTTGCTTTAAGCCCATAGACCTGCAATGGCTTGCTGGAAAAGGGAAATCCCTGGGCGGGAAGCCATAGCAGGAGGGCTCTCCTGTTACATGCCCCCTGATCCTTTGGTCCTCATATGCTAGGCCATGGTCCGAGTGCAGTGCTCAAATAGTGATGATGGTGTTGTGAGGCACTAGGGCCACACTGGGCTGTGTTGAAGGAGAATCCAATTTTTCTGCTGCTATGGCTCACAGCACAGGAAATATCCTGGTTGAGCCCATGCAGATCTGTTAGGTTGAGAATGTAGGCAAGTGCTAATGCTCCACTGTCATCTCTCCCCCTCCTGCCTGCTTTCACTCATTCCTCTGGTGAACTGGGAGAGCAAAGGCAGCATTGCTGTGGGGAATGGCATCTTTGCGCCGAGACAGCACTTCAAGCATTCTCTGTGGTGCTGCTAAAGATTTCTGCAGTGTCAATTGCAATTAACATTCTGGGAAGTTGCCAGATAAGCTAATGTTAAATATTAATGCCATCCTTAATTGATGCATCTTGTCACTCAAACAGAAAACCCAAAGACTTCCTAACTTCACAGCAAATTCCTGTTCAAAGTCAGAATATTACACACATCCAGTTCCTCACTGCCAAGCTCAAATGCACAAAATGAACTTTGACCTCAGTGCTGGATTAAGATGTATTACCTATAGGCATAAAAGTAGGGCTAAAGTCTATAACATATTTACACATGGAAAAAGTATGAGGTTAGATACAGAGCTCAGGTTATGTACTGTGAGATTGCACGTATCTACTTCTTCACATGCTGTCTAATTGCCTGAAAGGGAGTTTATGGAGCAGAGGTGTCACTGTGTTTAAGTGATAAGGTGTGAGTTAAGGGTTGCATATTTTGCTTTAACTACTGCTTCTCTGGATTTTTAGTGGCTGTTTTTACAGAAAATGCATTTGAGGAGTTTTAACTAAATATTGTAGATTGGCCACAAATATTGAGCACTCATAGAATTTAAGGTCAGAAGGGACCATCATGATCATCTAGTCTGACCTCCTGCATGTTGCAGGACACAGAATTTCACCCACCCACTCGTGTATGAGACCCCTATCCTCTGGCTTCGTTACTGCTATCATTGCTGCAATGCGACTAGGGCTAGGGTGGACTGCAGCTGTCATTCTGCAGCAGCACCGTCTCAGCTTTTCTTTTAGGAAGGAAGAATAACTTTTCCAACCACTAATTTAGGTGCAATTGTATTTAAGTAGGTAGAACATGATTACCCACTGTGGACTAGAACCAGCTTGCTGGCTTTAATACCCCTGTACTCTTTACAGAAAGTCCATAGGGTCTAATTACAAGTGCTAAGGAGTTTTGTGTGTCACCTAAAAAAGGTAATGTACTGCCCACTAAAACCATGTTGGATAGCTATTGGTATATGACTGGAAAGGAAAAACACCACTTCAAATCTCCAGCACCTCTTGCAGTATCTGGTCTTTCCTTGGTTTTCTTGTCATGTACTCAGCAGGCCTAAACGTTTGCTTATGAGCTCTGCCAGTGTCAGAGGCCAAGGCAGGATGTCTGAAGGAAATTCAACAGCAATACATAATTTTCAAAAATCACATGAAATAAAATCCTTTCAAACTTCACTCATCCCAACCATGTCCTTGTAGTTTTTCAGGTTAATGGGAATCTCCTCTCCCCACAGCCGCATGGCAGATGGCTGGAACTAAGGAACAATATCCCTGAATCTAAGGTGAACTCCTGGGGGAGTAAATTCTAGGATTTTCAGTTTTTGCGTTACTATTATTTATTGTCTTGTGGTAGCATCTAGGAGCTCTATCTGTGGAGCAGGACCTCATTGCACTAAGTGCTGCCTAAACCTAGAGCAAAAGCTTCTGCCCCCAAGAGTTTACAATCTAAGGGAATAAATACTAGTATTAATAAATCTCCAATTCTCTATATGCCTTTTCTGTGACGATTAAGACAGTGTGTTCTTTCCTTGGATGCAGGGACTGTCATTCACATATTCTTATTTTTGGCACAGTTTGGCCCCTTTTTTTCATGATCTCAGATAAATACAGGACCTGATTTTCAGAAGGGTGGGTGAGCCCATGTAACCCAAACTGATTTTGAGCCCTAGTGCTCCCATTCATTTCAGTCAGAGTGTTTTGGTATCTTTTATAAAGGTGTGGTATTTAAATGTGGATTTTCTGTCCTGCCTTGTTTGGTTTCTCAAAGTATCGTAAGACATCCAGTGGCCTTCTGATAAACTTGGGTATAAAGGAGCTGGTTCCCATAGGTGAACTGATGGTTCAATGTGAATGGCACACTTAAGCCTCTGCTGGAACAAATTCAATCCCTGTGGTTCAGTTGCACATTTCCACACATCTCCTGCTCCTCGGTATGTAATCTACATTTGAAAGAGATGCTGAACAGCTACTGAGAAAAGATTAACGGGGTACCTGACTTTGTTTTAGTTCTATCTCCCTCTATATTTCTCTTTGACTCCTATCACCATAATATCTAAATGCCCTATCACACCTCAGTAAGACAGAAGAGCAGTAACAGTCCCTGTTTTACAGATGAGGAGCCAAACCGCCACAGGGAGAGGTGACTTTCCTAAGGTCAAGGTGGGTGAGGTAACATCTTTGATTAGACCAACTTCTGTTGATGAGAGAGACAAGCTTTTGAGCTTACACAGAGCTCTTCCTCACGGCATTTCCCAAGCTCGGGCAGGATTCCTGGGGTAGTGCAGGAAGCAGAACCCAACCTCTTCCTTAACAAGACCTTCGACCCGTCTCCGATTGTGGCCACTTAGGATGCCTGTCACCACAGTACGGTAGCAGAAGCCCTCCTGAACACTGGTTCCCAACCAACCGGTTCTCCGAGCACCCCTCCGCTGCTGTTCCAAGTGCTTTACACCAGCCTGGGGCTTGGACCGCCCGGGCTAGGATTGGAGGAGTAGCCGGAGCCAGGGATGGGTCAGAGCGTGCGCAGCAGCTGAATGGGAAGGGGGTGGCTGGCACAGCCCAGGGCTTAGCCTGGCCCCGGGCCGGGGAGGGCCAATGAGCTGGCAGGGAGGCCGCAGAGTGAGGGGGCGCCCCTGGCTGCGCGGGGCTTGGAGCCCCCGCCCCGGTACCGCTTGCAGCTGGCTGCGCGGCCAGGTGGGGGAGTGGCCGCCGGCCCCGCCTGCCCGGCAAGGGAAGGGGCGGGGCCCGGGGAGCCCTGAGAGCTTCGCGCGCCGCTGGCCGCAGCCGCCTGCACGGGAGCCGCCGGGTCTGAGAACGTGACGGCCACGTGTGAGTGTGGGCGGCCCGCGGGGAGGAGGCTGCCGCGGGGGGGGATGAGCTCCGCTGCACCGGCTCCCACCTCCGCTCAGCCCTGCGTGCCCGCGGAGCTCCACGGGGCAGGGCGGTGCCGCGGGCGAAGCAGGCAGCGAGCGGGTGGGGCTGCGGTTGCGGGGTGTGCCAGGGCTCCTGGCTGGTCGGTGCCAGCCCGCCCCGCTGTCCCAAGGGGCTCCTGCGGCTCAGCGGGCGGAGGGGTCTAATGAGCGCTTCCAGCCCCCTGCAGCCTCCTGAGTCCATTGTTAAAAAGCTATAGAAGGCCCGCTCCCCCATCCCCACACACACTCCCTAGGGGGTGCTGGGGTGGGGGTAGCTCTTAAATGCTGGCTACCAGGGCTGTCGCGCTATGCTAGGGGGCGCGGGCTTTGTGGACAGGTGGAGGAATTGATCCCCGGCATGGTTCTAGGGGGATCTTGGATGCTGAAACTAGCCAACCTGATGGAGTGGGTGGTGCATTTTCAGCAGAAGCGGTGAGGTGGGGTATCCCTGCGGGTCCCCTCCTTCCTTGCCTAAAATAGGCTTTTACCAAACACACAAATGCTTTCCTACTGTGTCTTACCCAGAAAAGTCACTTGGCCGAAAAACTCATTTACCATGCATCAGAATCTCACCAGCTTTTGAAAGCAACAACAAATGGAGATTTCATTGGTATAAATGCTGAGATAGACTGTAAGGAATGAGCAGCCCAGAAATGGGAAGCAAATTCTGCAGGTGGGGAACCAAGTTATTAAAAGCCCCTGCTGCTTCTCTGGTATCTGAGATTTTTCTCAGTCAAGCTAACTGCTTCTGACTCTACTGAGAAATCAGGAACACACCTTGACAATTCTGTTGGGTCACAAATATTAAATAATGAAACCCTGAAATTAACACAGGATTTTAGGGGAAAGCTTTCAAAGGCACAAATGGAAGTTTGGCACAGTTGTGACTGAAAGTCAATGGAAGTTGGGTATCTGACTGCCCTTTGTGACTTGGACAGTCTTCCCTTTCAAGTACTTGTGCAATCCCACTGAAGGCACATGGTGTAAAATTTGAACCTGAAAGCATGCGGATCCTGTGATGCTTATGGGCCTGTGATGGGTTGGTGTTTTGAGGAAAGGGTCTTTGCAAGGTAGTAGTATTGTAGAAAATGATCTTGAGCCTGGTGTTCTAACTCCTTGGACTTCCCCTTGAGCTGTGAAATTTAAACTCACTTTATAATATTGAAAACCCCAAATCTCTCATTCTCCAACACACCAACAATCAACTGTGATGAAGTGTCCATTTAGATCTGTTTGCATGCAGATTCTTCAGAAAGGAGAAAATCCCTTGGAAAGAAGTCATGCTAAAGGAAATGGTACAAACATTGAAGTATATGAATACTTGAGTGTACATGGAGATGGTAGATACCCCTGTCTCCAAAATGGAGGTTGTTTAGGTACACGTAAACTTAGCTATCTAAGCTATGAAACCACAAAGCTAGTGGCCAATCTCCTGCAAGAATGAGTGGATTTGAGGGGGAGAGAACACAAATGGCTCGGATGGGCCCTTGATGTTGAACTTATTCCAACTGGCTTTAGGAGCCCCAGTCCTACAAATCTCCTTTGCCAAGCAGATGTGAAATGAGAGTGCAATACAGACCATTTAACAGAAGTAAATCCTAGCTTTGCAGAACACTGGGTTAGAGTCTTCCCTCCACACACTGCTCCTTGGCTGGGTTCTGCCAAATACTCTATTGGAAAGACTCCAGAGTTGCTAATGTGGCTTTGAATTCTTCCCTTGGTGACTTGCTGTTTTTGATCCTCTCTTCAGGGAGAGTGTGATTTATGTTAGGCCTTCCTCCACGAGAGAGGAAGTGTTCAGTGATTGGAACATTAGCACTAAAGGGTCCTATTCCCAGTTATGACACTGACTTGCTCCGTGGCCATGGGCATGTCACTTCCCTGAGGTTTTCCTCAAGTGATAATACTTCCCTACTACAGAAGGGTGTTGTGAGACTTAACTAAGGTTTATAAAGTGCTTTGAGATTCACAGACCAAAAGAACCAGAGAAGTGCTGGGGAAATTCCTTTTGCCTCCCTCCTAGAGGAGACAGAGCCATATTTCCAAGATTTGTCTCTTATTGGCTGATGGGGGAAGAGGACAACTAGGGACTTGCAATGGTCAGTGGATAGGCAAGGCCAGAGTGAACTTCAACTTCCTCGGGCAGTGAGGGCTGGGACCGTTTCTGGAGACTAGGATTCCAAAATTCTTACATGTTCTAGTCTCCGTCTACTCTCTTTTTACTATGGACTAAAGGCCACTTCTGAACACATGGGGACCCGGTGTCTTTCTGCTGTGACCTGACTGATTTCATGGGCTGAGTTTTATTCTATTCTCAGGTGAAGTTTCTTTCCTGATTGCCTGAGCTTTCAGGGTGGTCTTGATGCAGGCTCTGTTATTTGCTGGAGTGGGAACCCCATCTCCACCATCTTTAGCTTAGTTGTTGATGGGCTGCACTTTTACTGCTGGCTGCACACACAATTTGACAATGTGACTTTTCATGGCTCAGAACTGTTGTTGGCCTGTTTATTCATAGCATCCTCAGGCAAAATGGGATGGATCTGAAAAGGCAGCTTGCTCTCTCATTGCCTAGTTCTCCCACCCCCCCTTCTCTCCCCTTCCCAGTGTACTGATTTATTTGTTTTAGTAGTCTTGCTTATGCCATGTTTCCAGCTTCATCCAGATTTGTCCACACAGATGAAGAAGCTTATTCCATTGCCCCAAATGTGGCTGTCAGCAGAATTTAAAGATGGAATTGTAATAAAGTTCACGAATGGCGATTCACTTCCTCCACTTCTTGGGTTTCTCTAATGTGCTTTCTGCATCCCCTTTGTAAAATTTCCCTCCCCCCATGGCTAAAGGCCTTACAAAACAGCAGCCTTCTCACCAGCTGTAGAGGGCTGTTAACACCTCCTTCCTGAGCCTACGTTTGTGGGGGTGAACATATTTGCATGAGGGCTGTGGGAGGTGCTTTTCAGTTACTTCAGAAATTAGAATCTCTTGGTATGTCACACAGGGGCACTGAGTTTGGGAGCTGATGCAAACTTCTCCAGATATTAGCATTTGGCTGAGACTCAGAGCTGGTAGATGATTTTTAAAGTATTTAACATACAATAATCATGTGCTGTACTATATGTATATTTATTTCAAACATTGATTTGGCACCCATCACTGTGTTATCTAAGGAGCCTTGTAACATTAAAGTTGAGACCTTAAAAATCTCAGTGAGAGAAACCAACACGACTCTTCCCTGCTGCTTGCATCTTTACCAGCCAATCAGGATTTAATCAGTTGGGAAGACTTGGGCAAAGGCCTATATCTTGCAGTTCTGGAAGTGGCTAGGTTAGTACTTCTGCAGGGAGCGAATCCCGGGGGCCTGGAAGTGCTACCAAGAAAATTCTGCCACTACCACTTGGTTTACCTCTAGAGCAGGGGTAATCAATTTATTTTTTGTCAAGGTCCACATTTCTTGATCAAGGTAGAGTCAGGGTCCAGACTTCAGAGAAAATAATACAAACAAATAACAATGATAATAAATAAATAAAAAGATTTCAGAGTCTGTTCAAAAGCGTCTGATGGTCTGGATTTGGCCCGCGGTCCAACTGCTGACTAGCCCTGCTCTAGAAGTATGTCTTCACTGCACAGTTCAACTCAGGTGAGGGGTGCCTGGGTTAGCTTAGCCCAGGAATGAGCATCTCCACTGGAAAGCCCTAGCAGCATTACTGCATCCTCACTGTTTCTGCACTTGTCTGTGTGTGTCTGGGAATATATCCAGTGGTTCTTTGTGCTGAGATGCTCTGATTCTTTCCCAGTCAGTTGCCAATTGTGGGAGAACTTGTCTATTCTTCAGGGACAACTGTGGGAAGGGGTTTGGCAGATTATCAGCATTCCAGTGATTTGTGGGGGTGTATGTGGGGAGGATGTCTGCATTCTCACTGCAAAGTGGGTGTGTTCCAGCCAGAGTTAAAGCAGAGCTAGCCTGGGCTTAAGACACTGAAAACCCATGTCAGAAGTTTTTGTGTGTGGCTGCTAAAGGGTGAAGGTTAAAACCTGCATAAGACCCCAAGTTAACTGTGCAGTTGAAGAAGATACCCCCCGACATCAGATTCCAGCATTCTTGATAAGAGTAGGTCATGTGGTGGGTTGGAGGTGAAGTGATTCTTGGACCTGATAACCTCTCCTGGTATCTTGTTCTCACTGCATTGCTCCGTGGTATCAGAACAAATGGTGGCTGTACCATGCCTAGAAACATTGGTTACACTGGTTGGTGCCTCATCACCAGCCATTTATTTCAGTCCGTTATTTTTCTTTGATATTCTGCCTGAAAGCCTTTGTTTCCTTTTTGCTAGTGTTTGAGATGTGGTATGTGGAACAGTTTTGTTTGGGCCTCGGTCCTCTGAAGTGAGGGGCTGGGTTGTTAGGGTATCTGTGGCACTATTGTGAATTTCTCTAGCACCTTCCATTAAGGATCCCTCTTAAGTGGGGAAGTATTAGTGTCATCTCCGTTGTACAGCAGGGGAAGCACAGAGTGTGTGACTTGTCCAAGGTTGTACAGGCTCTGCCACTTTGCCCTACTCCTCTAAATCCCCCCCCTCCCCGCACTATTTAGCCTTTCCTTAAGAGGCCATTTGCCCAGCCTCCAACTTCTACAGCATGTATGTTTGTCCTACATCCTTCTAGATCTATGACAAAACATGCACAATGGCACCCAGTGCACTCTGCTTCAGCAACAGTGAATCTTGCAGTGTGATGTCACCCTGGAACAGTACAATATACAGTGATACTGAAAGCTATGATGTCATACTACGAACGGTAACACCTTCATAGGAAATGTCTATTACAGCAAATGCCCTCTGTGGTCCTTGGATTTGCTTTTCTGTCTGAAGAACAGGGGAAGAAAACTGTATAAGGGATTATAATATAAATCCATTGGGTTGTTTTGCTTACTGTGGAATGAAATTCCATTTGGCATCTCTTAAAATAAAGAACAACACCCCAGCTAAGTAGCCTATTGTCTTTATAGTTTGCTCCAGATGGGGAACAGAGTTCTGGTAATGTACATAAACCTGTCAAGCTTTTCATTATCAATATAAGTGAGAGCAAAGCCTTATTGAAAATACTGGGTCTGTGGTATACCTGGAGGGTAGTTCACTTCTGATGTGTTACTAGAGAGAACGTATGGATTCTGGATTCTGCACTGCAGCCAACTTCTTCCTAGGCAACTGGGGGTTTGGGCTGAGACTTTAATTGGTGGTTGCTGCATGTGACCAAGGTCCATATTCTGTTATCTTGGCACAAAAATATCCTCTGTGCCACAGACAGTAACTAGGTCTTGCTTCACTTTAAAGTTAAGCTTTGTGGTCGACCATGAACGCTAGTGGCCCTGGATATCCATTAGCTTCTTTGTATGTGGGAGATCTTCACACAGATGTGACCGAAGCCATGCTGTATGAGAAGTTCTCACCTGCTGGACCAATCATGTCCATCAGAGTTTGTCGGGATGTTGCCACGCGTCGATCGCTCGGTTATGCCTACATAAATTTTCAGCAGCCTGCTGATGGTAAGCCTGATAAAACTTAACCTATGGAAAGTTGTTTTTTAAATCTGTGGTTTGGGATGGGGTGTGAGGGCTGATTACATGGGTCACGTTAAGGCTACCAGGTTTAAAATAAATGCTGACTTAATGCTTTGTTTTCACTTGGATCTAGTCTAAACCTATCCTGGGTTCTTACATGGTGCCCGTCAGCGTGGTATCTGTGTGTCTGATCACATGTGTGTGCCTAGATAGAGGGTGGGAGGGGAGACACCAGAGGACCTACAGTTGAGTTTTGTACCCAGGTGAAAAAGTCAACATACATGAATAACCTTCCTCCAAGCGCTCAGAGGTACATTTGACTTGATTGTCCTCCTCTGAGAGCAGAGCAGGGGAAAGTGGCATTGCCGTGTGTGTGTTCACGATGACAGTGACAAACTGTACGGGACTCTCATTTTCTAGCATCAGAACTGCTAGGCAGGGATTTGTTCTCATTTTAACTAAGATGTTGCTGAAGTAAATGGCAAAACCTCTAAGACACCTTTGATTTTTGGAATGAGGTTACAGCTGGTGAAGGGTGCCAGGTCGGTAGCACTGGAGACTGAAATCCTCTATTGCTCAAAGCAGAAACAACTTGGGCAGCCAGGTTTAAGATTGTTCCATTTTACTGTGAATGACAAATGGGGAGTTTTCTTCAGTGCTAATGGGCAGAAGGATTCTCAGATTCCTGTAGATGAGCCTTGGGCGGCTACATGATCAGAGCCCATCGCCTGACTCCTCCGTTGTACGTTACTAGAGGACTGTCTGGTGTGTCTACAGTGGCTTGGAACCTGGCTTGCAATATAGCTCCTAGGCTGCCTCTCTGGTTGTGATTTAATGGGGTCTTTTTCCCAACGCTGAGGCTAGAAAATAACACTTCCCTGCTCCTTGTAACAATTTGATCATGCAGACAGCCAGTGTTACAGTAGGTGGAATATCAGGCCATGTCACAATTCTTCTCTCCTTGTAATTGTCTTCACTTGTTCATAATAAATGTGCATGTTTCCTGCCAGCTGAGAGGGCCTTGGACACCATGAATTTTGAAGTGATCAAAGGTCGGCCCATTCGAATCATGTGGTCCCAGCGAGATCCTGGCCTCAGGAAATCAGGGGTTGGAAATGTCTTTATCAAGAATCTGGATGACTCCATTGACAACAAAGCCTTGTACGATACATTCTCAGCCTTTGGGAATATCCTTTCTTGCAAGGTACGTATGTTTTCGCTGCAAGAACAAGATTTATCGTAGGACTTGCCTGCACTTTGTTACAAGGGTTGTCAAACTGGTTGAGATCTGAATTCTCTTTCCATTGCTTTGTGTGGTTTTCTTTAAATTTTCACCTGCTAAGTTAATAGAAGACTTAAAGGGTTATTGGGGAGGACCGCTGCTATCTTATTTCCACTGGCAAAGGAAGCTGGACGCAACTTGCTCCAGAGCTGATGCACTCTGACTCGGCTAGAAGGGATCTCCTGAGAGCAGTGCAGACCACTTCCTATCTCAGGGGCTCAGCACGTTTCCTCAATGGTGTGTCCAGCTTCTGTCAACCCTGGGAGCTGAGCTTGTGACCTATATTCTTATCTCCCCACGTGACAGTGTGCCATGAACATGGGGCTCTAGGTATTGTAGCTTGGTGAAAAGCAGATGCCAGTGAGGCTGAATGTTCCTTGGCAATGGGACTTGGGTTTGGCATGGGTGGCTGCTAGGGATTTCTGCCTGGGCTTGTAGGAGGCAGGGGAGGTCTGCCTTCTGTTTTTCAGGGCTCTTCAGTGTCTGGCTCTGCCTCTCTCTTGGCAGGTGGTTTGTGATGAGAACGGATCCCGCGGTTATGGCTTTGTTCACTTTGAGACCCATGAGGCCGCAAATCGGGCCATTGACACCATGAATGGGATGCTGCTCAATGACCGCAAGGTGTAAGTGGGGGGGGGGGGGGATCCTCATTTTGTGCTGCTTCTCCCTTCAATAGCCCTCTCTGAATGTGGCCTTTGTATAGTAACTAGACTCTTGGTTATCGGTATTTGCTCAGTGTGGTGTAGCATAATCAGCATTACTCAGTGGGCAAACGTGCTCCTTGTTAGGGCCTCTGCTGTTTCTGCCCTTTTTTCACTGGGCTTTGGAGTTATGCTGATGATCCTGGTAGGATTGTATGGAGGCTGAGAACTGCTGGCACAGGGCGAACAAATCCCTAGTCCAGGTGAGAGCAGGCATACATCATGTTGGTGATGCAGCACCGCAGATGTCCAGAGCTCTGTACTGGTCCCTGACTCCCTAAGAATTCAGTTTAAGATAACGTGGAAGAAAGAGGATTTAGCCTTCTCCAGTCCTCTCTTCCCCTCCCCTCCTGTGAAGGACCTCCGCATTCTTGGATCTAGTGAGCTCTAGATCGCTGCCTGTTTATTGCCACTACTGCCCAGCTGGGATGCAGGGGCAGGGATCCTCTGAGGGTGGAGCTGGCCCTGCAGGGGGGAGGGGCAGACCGTACGCCATCTAGGAGGGAGAGAAGGCAAATAATTGAATTCCTTTAGGATCTGCTTGATCCGGTGAGATCCCCTGAGCAATGCCTGGTATGAGATGGCTCTTAGATTGTGCGCTCCTTGGAGCAGAGACCGTCTGTTGTTCTGCGTCTTTACAGCCGCCAGCGAAGGGGGCCCTGTACTAATTAGGGCCTCCGGGTGCTACTGCAGCATTAATGTTAAGTAACAATAGCCAGTGTCTGTGGGGATAGGGGGAGTGTGCAAGTAGGATCTGCTCAGGTTGCTGAGATGCAAAAATACCCAGTTGTTACTAGTGATAAAGCAACAGTCACCATTAGAGGCAACTCTACTGACCAGTGGGCTCCCATGTCTTTTTTCCCCTGGCCAATGGATGTCTGGTGAAGATTCACGTTCCTCCGTTTACTTTCTGCAGCTTTGTCGGCCATTTTAAATCCCGCAGAGAGCGGGAGGCAGAATTTGGGGCACGGGCCATGGAATTCACCAATGTCTATATCAAGAACTTTGGGGATGATATGGATGATGACAGACTGCGGGAAATATTCTCCAAGTTTGGTGAGTAGCGTTTCTACAGCAAAATCTGCACAGTGGATGGTGAATTGGAGGCAGTGGGACCAAGGAGTATGTTCAAGGGGAAGAGCCTGAGTGAGGAGTTAGATCTCTTCTCTTATTTATATAATAGTTTTAGTGGTAACACTTATCCAAGAACAAACCCAGCTGAGGAGATCACCAGTCATTCCAAATGACTGCAGTGGTCTCGTGCAGCTTTGCAGAACTGTCATTAATTTAATCACTGATTACCTGCTCTTGACCATGATGATGGAGGATGACTGATAGCTTTTCAAAACAAACTTGCTTTTCAAAACAAACCACAAACAATTGCCCTCCCCAGACAAGTGAGTCAGTAGAACTTCAGAGCTGTGCCAGAGAATGGAATCCAGTTGCAGAAAGGTAAATGTCCTTTAAATCTCTTTAAATTACTAGTCTGAATTTAAAAGCAAAAGTTATTCTTTCCTCTGGGGGTCTCAGTGGGTTGTGACTGTCTCCTTAGTTCCTGGAACAAGGTCTGTTCGATGTTGAGTCCTGAGCACACTGTTGGTGCTTGAGAAATAGTAAATAATCTAGCATTTCTGTAGTGCCTTTCATCTGTGCTTCTCAAAGGCTGTGTTTCTGTGACTAGATTCCTCACACTAAGGTAGATGGGAATATTTGTCTCAGTTTTGTAGATGAGGAACCTGAGGCACCAGAACTTGTCTTACTGTGTAACCTTGGGCATCAGGACCAGAACCCAGGTCTGCTGTGCCAACCAGTAGATATGTTGGGTTATGACTCGTCTGGCTGTATAGCTCCTGTGAGAACCTTGCTAGTGGGGAGGGCTTGGAGAAACCAAGCTAGTGAGTTGGGGTGCGTGTATCTACCAGCATTGTGTCACTCCTGTTAGCCAGGATGCCTTAGCTGGCAGAGGAACGTCCACACTGCAATAGACACTTGTCATCGCCCCCATTCTGCACCAGTGTATTTTTGGAGTCACCCTGACATGTGGATCTCCTTGGGCTGCTGCCACTGCCCCCACATCACTCAGCACTGGCCTGTGCTCTAACAAAGCAGGAGATTTGTGGGTGGAGGAGGCAGGGGTGATTGCCTCAAGCTGTGAGCAGAGACCTTGGTGGACAGTATCTTTCTGCTCCAGGCTGTTTTCAGGCACTGCACTCTTCTGTTTGCAGGGAAGACGCTGAGCGTCAGAGTTATGATGGACGATACCGGTCGCTCGAAAGGGTTCGGGTTTGTCAACTTTGAGAAGCACGAAGAAGCCCAGAAGGCAAGAGGGTCTTTGCTTTATATATTTAATTGAATCTGTGACATTTAGAGGCCTGGCTGGGCCTTTATTCTCATGAGCAGGAGCTGACTGGTGCCAGCTGCTGAAATGCAACTAGCCGATCTGTTAGTGTGAAAGATTCCATAACTTCCAAGTCCTGTAGCTTCTTGTTAACAACGTGTATTTGGGTGACCAGTGAGTCTGTCTGGGCAGTCATCCTAGGCAAAGGGAAGCTCTTATCTGCCCTGTAATCCAAACTTGGAAGCAAAGCTGCTTTTATACCTTTTATTTTGAAAGATCTCTAATAGCAGTGGGGGGAAATAAAGCCTACACCAAGGGGGGCTGGAAGGGTGCTGGGGCTGTGGTTTCTTTTTGTGCTTAGACTTGGGATCATCTCCTGGCAGGCTGTGGCAGACATGAACGGGAAGCAGATCAATGGCCGGATGGTGTACGTTGGCCGAGCTCAGAAGAGGATGGAGCGTCAGAGTGAACTGAAGCGTAAATTTGAACAGATCAAACAGGAAAGAGTGAGCAGATACCAGGTAATGGGAAAGAAGTGGAGGTGCCTCATGCCATGTGCCTGTTTGCTCTCTGGCAGGGTTGCCAGATGGAGTAACAGCATGGGATGTCTCTGCTGAGCCTCCTAGTCCCAAAGGGAAGCTTTCAGGCATTCCAGATACAAAGGCATGGCCGTTGCTGAGTGAGCACTGTTGAAAATCCCAATGGCAGCCAGCATCTCTCTCGGGGAAATGAGCCTCCTTGCTTGCCCAGCGTGCTGGGATTTCATATATGTGCATTTTTGGCACTGGATCCTTAAAGGAGCCAGTCCAGTTCCCTGCGTTACACACTCCTCCGGGGCATGACTTATAGGCGACACCTACAAGTGAGGAGTGTGTAAAACCAGTATGGTCCTAAACCCCCACGGGAAGTCAGTGACTTCACTGTATCTGCCACATACTTTTATGCCCAGAAAAAAAGGGAGGATTTGTATTAATAGAGTAAGTTGCAAATATGGTCTTCTGGGAAGGAGTCAGTAAGACACAGCAGAACAAGTTCCTAATGGAACACTTATTGTGGGCCTTCTGTAGCCATCCTGAGTTTTGGGATGTTTGCTGTACCTTTTTAGAGAAATCTAGTTATAGCACTGTCTGTTCTTAGGGGGTGAATTTATATGTGAAAAACCTGGATGATGGTATTGATGATGAGCGGCTGAGGAAGGAGTTCTCTCCATATGGTACCATTACTAGTGCAAAGGTAAGAGAACTGGGCTACCATGGGGAGTCTAATTCACAAGGCATTAGATCCTAAACAGTCACTGATCTCGATCTGGTGGTGCTTTATGAGGCACTGGTACTGAACATAGCAAGTCCTAGACTTTGGATCTGCGTAAGCCTCAGTCCCCAGCCCTTGAGTTGTGACTGGCTTGCATTGTCGCCTGTAGCTTTTCAGATTATGCAAATAAATCACTAATACTCCCTGCTGCTGTGGGAGACTCTTATCTGCTGCCCCTGCAGTGCTCACAGCCCCTGCTACCCCAGGGAACTCGGGTCAGGAATCCAGCTCCGATGTGTCCCCCACCTCAACCGCATGTGACCGCATGCTAGGCTGCTACTAGAGCTGTTGTGTTTTGAAGTCAGCTGGGAATAGGTGCTAGAAATAGACACTTAGAAAAAATCACCCTTGATTATTACATGTGACT
Organism: Natator depressus; assembly: GCF_965152275.1. Lineage (NCBI taxonomy): Eukaryota > Metazoa > Chordata > Testudines > Cheloniidae > Natator > Natator depressus. Next base: position 20,097,155 of record NC_134246.1, read on the forward strand.
TACACTGTATGATGGCTGCACCCAGGGCTCCTGCCTCCAACTTGCTTGAAAGAAATCAGTCCCACACAGCCCCTAGAGCCTCAGGCCACAGTGTCGGTTGCCTCTGAGGCTGGCTGCTGTCCACTGTCTCCCTCCCTGCTCATGTCCCCACCTGTGATGACAGCTCTGTGTGATACGCGGATGGAGTGCCTGGCATTCAGTGGACTTTGTTGTGTTCTAATCTAATTTTAGGTGATGACAGAGGGTGGACACAGCAAAGGGTTTGGGTTTGTATGTTTTTCCTCCCCAGAAGAGGCTACCAAGGCCGTGACGGAAATGAACGGACGGATCGTCAGCACCAAGCCTTTGTACGTCGCCCTCGCTCAAAGAAAGGAGGAAAGAAAAGCGATTCTCACCAACCAGTATATGCAGAGACTGGCCACCATGAGGGCCCTGCCTGGCCCTCTCCTTGGCTCCTTCCAGGCGCCCACAGGGTACTTCTTGCCTGCCATCCCACAGGTGAGGCCCCATCCATCCCTCTGGGAGGGGCTCATCAGCAGACCAATAGGGAGTCTGAGGAGCTTGCCTCGGGCCGGACTCCACCTGTCTTTGGGGTGGGAGGGGTGTATTTGATTCTTTGGCACCTCAGCATCTTCAGCACTGAGAATAATTGAACCAAATAGCTTGTTTTGGGACCCTAAAGGTGACAAACCAAAGATTGTCATTCTAGGGATGTCAGAGCTACAGGTGTCATCCTGAGTGCTGCTCTGTTCCAACCGCTCAGCCTCGCCGTCCTTCAACCCCTGACACACCAAGCTGATGCAGAATTGGTTACCGTTAGTCTGTCCTGATCATCTGTCTGCTTACCAGATGGGCTACTGTGCCACATGTCACCTGACTCCGGTCTGCCCCGCGTGCTTGTGTTGTTGGTTGAGCACTGTCAGCATGCCCAGCACTGCCGACATTGAAGAGTCTCTGCCCCCGAAGAGCTTACAATCTAACTGGTGTACATAGTACAGTGTGTAAACACAATGGGCAAAATTTTCAAAACTGGGTGCCTAAACCTGGCTCCTAAGTCCATGTGTCGACCCTTAAATGAACGGACTGTTTTTGCTTTTGTGTTCCCCAGAAGTGTTGGGAGCTGCTGCCTTCTCAACAGTTCTGAAAATCAGGCCATGTAGTTACATACCTAAAGAGGCACCCGGATCCATAATGTTGGGCACCCATTTTTAAAAAATCTTGGCCACTTTGTACAGACAGTGAGATTCAAGTGAGCTTCCTGTGAGTGGCATACTGAGTGGATTATTGTTGAAAGGCCTCGCGGACGAAGGGTGATGCAGGCGTAGGCACATGGAGAATGGGTTTGCTTTTTAGCTGAGAGGGAGTGAGTTGATGTGTTGGGGTGGCATAGAAGGTGCAGAGGTGAGTGGGAGGAGCAGAGGAATGGGATGGTTGGAAGATGTACAGGCAACAGGAAATGGGTCTGTAAAACACTGGAGGACACGGCACTGCATGTGGTATAAATGCCTAGAATGCATTGGCGTGATTGGCATTATAGAGAGATTACTGAGATGCTCGGTGTTTAAATATCTGAATTATCACAGGCCTGTCCTCTGCTTTTAACCCCAGAGCTGTGATTCCCTCTAGAAATTTCACCAGACTTGCCATCTGGGGCTTTCCCCCTTTATCGTTGTGCCAGAAGTTACTAATGACTCCAGTCCCTCAGGATATCCTAACCCTGACTGGCCTGCTTACCTGGGTACTAACATTTCTCAAGCCTCCAGACTGGGCATTAATGGGTCCTGGGTCTGTAGACATGTCGGTAACTTATGGAAGCGTTTGAATCATGCTGCTGCCAATTTCATGAAGGGATCTGTTGAGCTCTGCTTCAATCCGTTCATCCAGTCGTCTGCAGTTCCTGAGTTAGTCTCTGTTGCTGCTGCTATAGGGTTCTAGTAACTGACTCACACTGGCGAGTGAGACACTCTGTATTCTGCTCCTTTCATAGCCACAAACCAGAGCTACTTTCTACAGTCCTAGCCCAGTTGCCCCAGTCCGTCCTGCCCCTCGGTGGAGCACGCAGCCCTCCAGGCCTCCCTGTGAGTGAATCTAAATCCGCTGTGCCCCCTCTGGCCCCCTGTGATGGGCAGTGTGTGTGTGGTGGAGGGGAGCGACAGCCTGCTTTTGTGTCTGCTCTGCGCAGCTTGGTGTGTGGTTTTGGTGTTTTCCTTCTGGTGCTGGGGTAGTTTAGGACTGAACGCTCTCTAAAAGCAGCACAAATCATGCAGCTAGGGGGAACCTGTTGGTTGGTGGGTCACCTGCAGGCAATAAGCATTGGGAGGCAAAGCTGCCTGCATTGCATCGAGTAAGAGAAAAGGCCTCCCCTCTTGTCTGCGTGTCAAACCCTTCGTTCTCTCACCCTACCGGTGAACACTGCCTGTTCGGGCTCACGTCCCAGCACAGATGTTTCCTTCCATGTCTTTATCATCGGGAAATTTACAGCGTGTTCAATCGTTACAGCCACCTACCACACGGCTACCCCAATCCTGAGGGCAGCAGCTCCACCCAGGCGCCTGCTATCCAACATCAGCACCATGAGACAAGCATCCACCCAGGTGCCCCGAGTGCCACCGCATGCCCAGAGAGTGGGTAAGTCAAGGAGGCAGTGGACTAGAAGTATCTAGTGAATACGTGTCCAGGAGGGTTTTGGCCCCAATCTTCTTTGTTTCTCTCTCTCTCTCTGCCTTTTGGAGGAAGGGTTGGCTTGTGCAGTTGTTCATGGGTAGGCTTGGGAGGATTAGATTTTTGTCGGTAAATGTCGATAAACCTCGATTTCACAGTACACACACAGACTGACAGAGAAAATATTTCCACTGATGATGATCAAAATTTGCAGATAGGCAAAATTAGAATAATACTGCTTGAGAACTTTTAGAATTTGATTTCCAGCTAATGACTTTGTCTATTTTGACATGTGATGTTGACAATTTGTAATGGTTATAATACTTAACTTTTTGAATCTCAGCATCTACTGTCATTTAAATTTTCACAGGTATGGGAAATTATTTAATCTTTCCCAGTAAACATTGATATTACCTGTCAAAATTATAAAAATAAAGACATAGAAATTCTATTGAGCCTATTAATGGGGGGGGAGGGCGCGGCGGGCAGTGGAGGATTTTGAAAATCTTGCCCTCTCTCCCTTTGAAGTTGGAGTGTAGGTAAGAACCTTGCCCCAAAAGCTTGCAGTAGAATGGCATAGTGTGCTGTGTCCCCAATGGACTCAAGGGACTTAGGGCTTGTCTACACTTACCGGAGGATTGACTGTTGATTTAGCGGGTCTAGTGAAGACCCGCTAAATCAACCACCAATTGCTCTCCCATCGACTCCTGTCCTCCACTGGATCGAGAAGAGTCGGGAGTCGACAGGAGACCGTCTCTCGTCGACATTGCATAGTGTGGACCCCACAGTAAGTAGATCTAAGCTACATCAACTTGAGTTACGCTATTCATGTAACTCAAATTGCATAGCTTAGAAAGACTTTCATGCGTAGTGTAGACAAGGTCTCAGACAGCACTAGTAGTGCATGGGTTTGTAGTTCTCAGGGAATGTTGTTGTCTTTGGGTCGGTGCCTAGCACAAAAGGATCCTGATCGATCCCACCATGTGCTGTTCAGTAGTAATGACCACAGTCCGAGATTTAACATTCAAGCAAAGTGTGTTCTCCAGGCAAAAACAGATTTGAAGGGATTCCCTGGACAAAGGAAGTGGTTTTTAATGGCTCCAGTTAAACAACAACAAAGGTTTTGAGATTCCAAGTAAAACAGAAATTGCCAGTGCTTATGGTGGAGACTGACTGGGATGAATGGTCTGAAAATGCTCTGTGCTAATCTTGTGCCTTTAGATTTGGTTTGGCTGTTGCTCTCAGGGTTTCCTCTGAGCAGTGAGTGCCTGCCCATGACTGCATCTAATTCATCTCCTCTGGGCTCATCTACTGACATGCAGCTCTTGCTTCTGCAGGATTGGGGAATGGGGTTTGACTGTCTTGGCCTCTTGTGCTAGGTATTCAAGTCAAAGGATACCTATGAGAGAGACTCAGTGGCTTGTCAGTCAGTTTACCTAGTCACTTTTCACTAGCATAAGTGATGTGGTGGTGGAGGTTTAGCAGGTTCAGCAGAATCTGAGGGCCAGCTTTGGGGGTGATGTGTATGTAGGACTTAGTTGCTTTCCTTGCTACTCTGTGCATTTCTGGCTCCTTAGTGTGTGAGTTACACCAGGTCAGTCTCTCACACTTGGTCTTAGTTGGCCAAATTCTAGGTGATGTGTAAAGGGGGTGAGGCAGAAGCTGCATGTTGGTAAGAGGTACAAGTCTCAGGTGGTCTAAGATATGTAATTTACTGGCTGGAGTTGCCAGGAATTACACTGGCCTAAATTCTCTCTCTCTCTCTGTCTTTGTGGCACTTAGACTTGCTTCTGTATTTGGCCCTCAGTCTTTTCTGTTCTTTAAACGAGCAGATGATGTGAAGCAGTTGGTGTCGGAGACACTTTGTTGAGTCCATTCTCTTGGGCAAGGTTCTGGGCTTCTGGTAGCTGAAGGGAAGGAAAGTGGTTCCCCAATGAGTTTTTGGAGCAGGGTGCACTAGGAAGCTGTAATGCTGCTCCCAAATGGTGAAGTGGGAGTTCTGGTGGCCCCACAATCCATGTGAAATGGATACAGCCCACACTAGCATGGGGGCGAGGGGGTGGGGCGTTGGAGGGGCCCATCAATGTTGTTTCTCCTCAGTTTTCTTTGTCCTTTTTCTGTACTTTCCTTTTGCGGAGTCAGGCAGGCAGCAGGAGGAGGGCAGCCTCCTGCTCCTGCACGAATGACCGCATGCTGCCTGTGGCTCCTGCTGTGAGCGAGCACCGTTGTGCCATCCTCGCTGATGCATTTGCGGTAGGAGGCCTGGGGCAAGTGCCTTGGTACCAGGCTTGGTGCTGCCCTTCAGCTGCTGAGAGGCATCAATCTGTGGGTGGGGAATGAAAAAGACAGGTCCATTCGTTGACATCCCCCCACTCCCCTGATTGATTACGCTGCGCTAGGAGAGCACGTAGCCTTTTTGAACTTGAATGGCACCCGCACGTTGCTTTGAAGTTGAGGGGCGTATTTTACCTGCCCCGCTTGGCATGCTACTTTCATGCTCTTGGCAGGTGTAGAGTTAACGCCTGTGCACATGCATATTGGCACATCTCTTCCTTGCTAATGTTCCTGTGTCTCTTCCAGCCAACATAGGGACCCAGACGCTTGGTGCCCGTGCACCCACCTCACCAGCCCTGCTGCGGGGCGTGCCACAGTATAAGTACTCCTCCGCGGTGAGGAACATCCAGCCGATGGGAAACGTGGCACCTATGCTGGTACAACAGGTAACCCATTCACAGGATTTTGTCCTAGAGGTGCTGATGCTGGGGCAGAGCCCAGTGTTCTGCTCGAGAGTCACAGGGAGGGAGAAGCGGAATAGAATGCTGAACCGTGGCCATTCCAAAAATAGCCTTTGTTTCCTGAGCCCCTGCCGGGCAAAGATGGTGGCCAAGTTCTGAAAGGCCTTTGGTGTTCCCATTTGCATTTGATGAGAACGCTGCTGCTGCTGCTAGAGAGTTTCTGGTGGAGGTGGAGGAAGGATGGAGTCGCACCTTGAGTAGGACTGCCAACTCTCCTGGTTTCGCCGGGAGTATCTCGGAGTTGGGCTCTATCTCCTGGAGGATACTGAAGCCAAATCAGAAGATTTTAGGCCAATAAAAGTCCAGCGTTGCAGCAGGGCTAAGGCAGGCTCCCTGCCTGCCCTGACCCTGTACCGCTCCCAGAAGTGGCTGGCACATCCCTGCAGCCCAGCGGCAGCGAGTTATATGGGCCCGTGGTGTCCAGGCTCCAGCAATATTCAGGGCCACGGGGCCTGGCTCAACCAATGTTCGGAGACAGGTCTCTCCCCTGGCCACACCTGCTGCCCCCAGGCACCTCCCCCTGCCCCAGGAGTATCCTGCCTCTCCCCTGCAGCTCCACTCTGCTCTGCTGGCTCCTGGCATCAACTGCCGCCGCAGGGTCCTAGTGTCCCCCAATCACTCTTGGCAGGGCAGGCTGCCCTTACCCTGCCCTTCCACCTCGGACCCTTCCCTTTTCCGGCAGGACCCTCACCAGCACAGGGGGCCCACCCGCCCGCAATCACCGCTCCTGCCCCACGCTGGGTAAGGGGCAGCCCCATCCCTTACCCCCAGTGAGGCTACAGTGAGGGGCAGCAGCAGGGGAGGAGGCGCACATGTGATGGCAGGCCCCCCCCCACCCGGCACCCACCACAGAGTAGGCAAGGGGGCTTCCTGGACCTGAGAGGGGACCTAGGAGCATGTGCAGTGACAGTGGTGCGGGGTGGGTGTGCTGCTGGGGGAAAGGGGGGGGGCCCTCCCGCAGAGCTCACTGCTGCTGGCGGGGAGAGAGCTGGGGGGAGTCCTCTCTGGCCCCAGCCCTGGGTCAGCCTGCCTGCACCCCAAACTCATCCCCAGCCCTGCCCCACCCCAGAGCTTGCACCCCCAACCAGAGCCCTCACCCCAACCCTCTGCCTAAGCCCTGAGCCTCTCCAACACTCCAAACCCCTCATCCCCAGCACCAGACAGAGCCCTCACCCACCCACACCCCTACCGTCTGCCCCAGCCCTGAGCCCCTCCCACACCCCAAACCCCTCATCCCAAGCCAGAGCCCTCACCCACCCACACCCCTACCCTCTGCCCCAGCCCTGAGCCCCCTCCCACATCCCAAACCCTTCATCCCCAGCCCCACCCCACAGCTCTCTCCCCTGCACCCCCTCCCAACCCCAAACTCCCTCCCAGAGCCTGCACCCCTCACCTGCTCCTACACCCCCACTCCTTGCCCCAGCCCAGAGCCTACACCCAAACTCCATCCCAGAGCCTGCACCCCTGCCCCAGCCCGGAGCCTGCACCCAAACTCAGTCCCAGAGCCTGCACCCCAGACCCCCTCTCCCACCCAAACTCCCTCCCAGAGCCCAACCTCTCACCCCTTTTGCACCCAAACTCCCTCCCAGAGCCTGTACCTCTCTTGCACCCCAATCCCCTCCCCCAGCCCAAGGCCTGCACCCCAGACCTCCTCCTCCCCCCACTCAAACTCCCTCAGAGAGCCTTAGGCAGGTAGGGGGCGGCGTTTGGTGGGGGGGTTCTGGGCACCATCAAAATTTCTACAAACCTACCACCCCTGCTGCAGCCCCTGGGGGTGAGCAGGGGTCTCCACACGCTGCCCCTGCCCCTAGCGCTGACTGTGCAACTCCCACTGGCCAGGAACTGTGGTCAATGGGAGCTGCAGAGGTGGTGCCTGCGTGCGGCAACCCTTGCCCCCCTCCCCTCCCCAGGGGCCACAGGGACATGCCGGCTGTTTCCGGGAGAGGCATGAGGCCAGGGCAGGCAGGGAGCCTGCCTGAGCTCCACTGTGCTGCGACTGGGAGCCACCCGAGGTAAGCGCTGCCCAGCCAGAGCCCACACTCCTCACCACCTCCTGCACTCCAACCCCCTGCCCCAGCCCAGAGCCCCCTCCTGCACCCAAACTCCCTCCCAGAGCCTGCACCCTACATCCCCTCCCACACCCAACCCTCTGCCCTAGCCCAGTGAAAGCGAGTGAGGGTGGGGGAGAGCAAAGAGCAGAGGGAGCGGTGATGGAGTGAGCAGGACGGGGCCTCTGAGAAGGGGCGGAGCAAGGGTGTTTGGGTTTGTGTGATTAGACAGTTGGCAATCCTAACCTTTAGGGAATTGCTCTATCTTGCGTGGTCCTGTAAGAGGAGGGAGTGGCTAAAGCATCGCCTACTGAGCACTACCATCTGGCTGATAAGCCTGCAGATAGGAAAGGCAGGCACCCAATCATACAGAGCTGCATCTTGACCTTACCTGCCAGACCACTCAGATCAATGCAAAGTATTGCATGCTGGGTCTAGTGCCTTGGGTGGACGCCTCATCTATGTGCTGTAGTCTGCTCCATTTGATACCTTGGTGCAGCCCTCACCCTCCTTGGAGACCATCAGCTGGGCCGAATCTGGCCAGCCCAGATACCGAGAGTCCCCAGGGATGGGAGGGGAGAGGAGAGGAGATTGAGTTTAGTCTCCCTCCTGAAGCGTACAGATTCTCTTTGTATTATGACTCTGCTCTCCTATCTGCCCAGTTGGAAACTGCCAGACTCTTGCCACTTAGCAGGGTTGATTCTTAATGCTGGTAGCAAAGCTGGAATTGAGTATCTCCTCCTCTGTGGGAATGGGGAAGCTCTTCCTCTAGTACTGAAAATGGGACTCCTCAAATGGCTTTCAGCATTGCTAAAAACAAGTCTCTTGTGCCTTTTAGAGAGATGCTGTCTGGGAAGCCCAGGTGCGGGCGGCCCTGAAGGAAGCCAGTGATTTAATGGACCTGTGCTCTAGTGATGAGGGCAGGGGACTGGGATTCCAGGCTCTTTGGGGCCACTTCTGGCTCTGCCATTGATTCGTGTGTGACCATGGGCAGCTCACAATCAGCACAGCTCAGGCTTCTCATCTGCAAAATGGGGGTAACTTGCCTTAGGGCTGGATTAAGACCTAGGCACTACAAGTTCCTGCTTAGGGACCCAGCTGCTGGAGTTGTGAGATTATACCACTATTTTTTTTTTTTTTAATGAAAGCTGAAATTAACTTTCTAGCCTCATGATTGTGAATAAAAGCTTGAAAACATGAGTCAAGTATAACTGATGCAGCGAAGTCTCCTTGCTTTAGGCTCCGTACACATTAGCTTGCAGAGGTGTGAATAGTCCCCCCAATGCACTTCAGTGGAGTACCCCACTGCTCCGAGGGGCACTGCCAGCACCACTCCAGCTGAGAGCTGTGTGGCAGGAGAGGGCAGCAGGCACAACCCCTCACCCACAGACACATCCAGGCTGCTGCTGGGTAAGCAAGCCTCCCCCCACTGCCACTCCTGCCTTTTGGTGGGGAGAACAGGCCTCTGTTGCCACCCCTAGTGGGGGGGCTGATAAGTGGGCCCCATGCTGCTGCCCTGCCTCTCTGGGCAGGGGCACAGGCCGGGTCTGTGCTACAGAGGCACAGCTACAAAGCAGTGCTGCAGCAGCACTGGAGCGTGGGCACCTCCTGCATAGGTGGAAGGGGGTTTTCCATGGCTGTGAAATTTTTTTCACAGCCCTGAGTGACATAGCCAGGTCACCCTACGTGTTAGGTGCAGACCAGGCCTCCTGATGTGCCTAGGCCACAGATTGCCTTCATCCAGCCCTGACTTGCCTTCCTCATAGGGGTTACGGTTAATGATTGAGATCCGCAGATGAAAAGAGGCAGTAACTACCAAGCCCTCCCAATAGACTGTGCCCTTCTTCCCTGACTCCTTGCTTCTAAAATATGACTTGCGCGCCTTGATTAGCCCAAATGCTGCTTCCTGCCCTTCTGAGTGATTCTATCCCTTGTACTTTGTTCAGGCTGGAGAACCTGCTGTTCATATTCATGGGCAGGAGCCTCTGACTGCATCTATGCTCGCTGCAGCTCCTCCTCAGGAGCAGAAGCAAATGCTAGGTAGGTGCCGGTGAAGCTGTTCCTTTACACCCTGGTAGAATGAGGATATTGACCTACTGGAGCTGTTGCTGCACTGTGTGTGCGTTGCACGTCAACAAGCCCAAGGTTTCTTCCTAGCCCCGTATGTGGCACTTGTGGGATTTCCACAGCCTGTGCGATAGTCTCCAAGGCAACAGAAACAAACCCTTGTTAAATCTGGGCTGTGTTGTGGAGTGCTCTTGCTTGTAGTCCTTTGTACCATAGCCTGTGGGAGTGGTGCGATGGGTCACTGCATCCTGGGCCAGGCTAAGAGAAAACCTGTGAGCTCGGAACACGAAGGAGAGCTCCACGCTGCCCGCTCTGCCAGGTTACAATGGGGACAATGTTTCAGGCGCCCCTGAATTTCAAAGACACACTTCACTGCTCCTGTCAGGTTTTGGGTGAACAGTTTGTTGCCTGTCAATCAGCTGTTTACCTCACAGGGGCTGTCTCTAGCAGGCGATCAGGCTCTGCCAAAGTGTTCAATTTCACATGGAGTCTGGGACTTCCCGCTGACTGAGCAGCTGGTGCTGGTGCATGAGCACAAGCTGTGCAGAGACGTTGCATCCGGATGCTTGTTAGGCTCTAAAGAGCTTAGCTACAGAGAGACTTGCCTGGCTGTCGGTTCCATGGGTAGAGCACTTGTCTCAGGTACTTGGGCCAGCCAGATATAGAATTGAGCAGAGACCATTCCTTCATCACTAGACTGGCACTCCAAGCAAGCTCCCTTAGAAACAGACACTTAATATTCTCCATACTGCCCTTTTCCAACCCACCATGACGGGTACTGGGAGATGTGCTATTCTCCCTTTCTCAATGCTTGCTGCACTTTCAATACAGCCCCGCTGCAACAGGTGGCTGCTGCTATCCAGTTTCAGCCAGCAGCCTTGCTCCCTGCATGTGTTCTCTCTGCAGCATCCAGGAAGCTCTCCCTGAGCTGCCATCTGCTTTGATGCTGTGTTTCTTGATTACTAAATTCTAGTTCCACCAGAGAAATGCTAGTGACTCAGGTTATTTTCGTGGCTCTACCAAAACATGGTCTTTGCAACCTTTTTTGGCCTGTTTTCAGCGCATTAGGTACACTACCAATTCTCACCGTCTCTCACAGACGAAAGGATGCCAACCAGAAACGCTACCAATAAAGTCAGTGCAAGTGCTCTACTCAGTCTTGGGGGAGGAACTCTATGGGGCTCCTCACTCAACTAATTGGTTAGTATCTCTGCACCTGGATAAAGCTGCCTTTCTCCAGCCAGTGAAACTGGTTGCTGTTCACACAACATTATTTAGCCCTGGATGGCACTTCACAGGTGTTAGTGACATTGGCACCTGAGTAACTGTTCCAAATCCACTTCCATTTGCAGATGTGACCCCAGCTCCTGCAGGATAGAGAAGCTGACATAGTTCTTTTCTAGCGCTCTGGCTCTGGCCTGCGTGTCCCAATGACAGACTGTAAAGGAAGCAGCAACTATGCCTCTTGTTAATACCCAGAGTCTTCCAAACTTTTTTCCATGTGTGGTCTCCTAAGCATCACCCTGTTCTCATAGCTAAAAACATTTTAATCCAAGGCTTTCAGATTTATGGTGGACTAGTGCGAAACAGCAGGATTGAAGAGCTGCAGCTGGAGATGCTGCTACACTCAGTTTCTCACCTGTTCAAGCAGCAAAAGGCTGGGAACCAGAATCGGCCCCATTCAGCACACAAGTAGAACAGGTCTCAGCAGCTGTGTGTTGACACCATCTCCATTTTGCACAACGTGCCTGGCTAGCAGCCATGTCTGACTCTGTTCTTGGGAAGCCGAATGGCACAATGAGTCAGGGCATTAGCCCTTTAACTTCAGCGGGCTTTGATTTCAGCTTTCTCTCAAACCCACCGGGCTCACTGTCAGTCTTGAAATCGTCCAGATCCCAATCTGTGCATGTTACAAACCCCTTCTCTGCTTAAGAGAGGCCCGAGAATGGAACAACTGCAGGGAGGCACATGGCTGTGCTCGGGACTAAGGTGCATTGGCAAAGCTGTGTGTGGGGAGCCCAGCACTGAGGGGTATTGGCAGAGCTGTGTAGGAGAAGCTTGCACAGCACCTGCCTGGTATAAGTCCTTGTTCCTGGCCCCTCAACTTAGTACCAGATTCTCTCACCGTGGTTCAATGTCAAGGAAAATGTAACTAGTGGTAAAGGTCCTGACTGTGCATTCACACCCCCAGCAGGGATTGGAAGCTTTCTTGGAACATGGGATCTGGGTGCTTGGAAACACCTCTGCAGCAAAGCATTGGTGTGTGAACAGTGATCTCCCTGATCTGTACCCCTCCTACCCTGATGAGAGAAGATCGGAGCTGGGACTCATTCTGTGCGGGGGCAGGCTGGGTAGGGCTGGAGAGAGGATGTTGAATCAAAAAGGTCTGAAGTTGCCTTGGATTTTTCCATAATGTGTAAGGCTATCCTTGATGTTGTGACCAGGTGAACGCCTTTACCCCCTAATCCATGCCATGCACGCCTCATTGGCTGGGAAGATCACAGGAATGCTGCTAGAGATCGATAACTCGGAGCTGCTGCTTATGCTAGAATCACCAGAATCCCTCCACTCCAAGGTAGGAAGTAGCCAACGCTCTAAAGAATGAATGTTTCCAATGCAATGCATGTCACAAAGGGAAAGAATCTGGTGCTGCAAATAGTAAAGCTGCTAACGAATGTGTGTGTGCAGAGGGGCTGCAGGGAGGTAAGGGTCCGCATTGTTTTAGGGTGAGAGATGGAAAAGCAGATACAGCTCCTGATAAATAAGCAGCTCAAATGATAATGCAACCCCTTCCCCTCTCTCTCCAGAACTGTGGGAGGAGAAGAGGCCAGGCTAGAGTGCAGGAGCTCTCTGGAAGCTAGGAGACCAATTTTGAAATCCATTTGGAGATGGATAGGAAGTATGGTGGGAGTTGAGGCAGGGAATGTCCTAGTTTTCTGGATCAAGATGGTAAAGATTGCAGCATTCTGACTGCCCTGGAAGTTTAGAGAGCAGAGTTCTAAAAACATTGGGAAGATATTGCAGAAGTAGAGGCAGAAATAAGGATTTCAGCAGAAGCAGAATCAAGGATTTGTTCTTTCAGAGTTTGTCTGAGGAGCATTTTGTACCTCTCATTAACTGATTGCCAATTAGCTCTAGGAACTTAGTACATCAAGGCTAGCCTGGACACGCTCCATGTTTGTTCCTGGCTACAAATGTTTGGAACCTTCTGAGGTATGGCCACGCTGGCCTTTACAAGGCTGTGAAGTTTGACAGTCAATTAACTGAAGGGTTGTGGTGTTGTGTTTTTTTTTTTTTTTTTTTTAAATCCCTCTTGTTAGAGACAAAATACTCAGTGATCAAGAACGGATGATAGCTTGGCTGATTCTTTCCCATAAGGAAACTCCAGGATTCTTAGGCCTTCTTGAGAACCAAAGTCAGTGTGCATGTAGGGAGAGATAAGAGAACTCATGAAGTCAGATTGGCTGGGGGTAACCAGAAGCTGGCAGAGCTGAGACCAGAAGATACCAGAGGGATTGGAGAGAGTTAAGGGACTTGGAGCAGTATGTGACTTGCTTCAAAGAGATGTCCCACAGTGAAGATAGCACAGGGATATTCAGAAGTCAGACAGAGATTTGTTGTGTCTGAATGTTTGGTCTTATTCAACATATTTTTCATGTTTTAATCCTTCACTTAACCCATGTCAAACTCATCCTGGATTTGGGGGTCAGACTCTGTATTGTATGCACAGTCCTTAAATGTTTGGGGCATTTTGAGTGAATCCAGTGCTTTATGAAAATATCAGCTCTCGCTACAGCCACGTAGTGTATGTGTTGGTGCTGTACTAGGTCCCGCCCCCCGCACAGCTTGGCCATTGCATCTCCGTCCTGCAAACATCCCCTGCTATTCCAGTTTGGAATCTCTCTGATGTGGGTGTGTCCATTCCAAACTCTGCTTTGGCTGTATGATGTGGACATGCTTCCCCCTGAAACCGCCAATCTCCCAGCACGCGTGACAGAAGCAGCTTGCATTGTACTCATTTTAGTCTGATATTCTAAGTACGACTGTTTTGTTCACATGTAAAACCTTAAAGGAACCACTTGGCTCTCAATTATTTGGAGGGTGTCTGGAACCTCTTTGTGGACAAGTAGCTGGTGGCTACATGGCAAAGCACAGAAAGCAAAGGGAGAGACCAAATCAGATAGAGATTTGCATATTCCAAACTATGGGCTTGCATATTCCCTGAACAAGTGAAATAACTCCAGGCTCCCTCTCTTGAAAATGAGACCATTCTTGCTGGTTTAAATCTTGGATTCCAAGAGCCACGATCATAAAGTGAAGGTGACACAAGGGCAAGTTTATAGGGTTTTGTTCACACACAGCTGTGTTCCTAGATATCCTATGATTATATGTTGTGCTAAGAAGTGTCAAAAGCCATTCAGTCAGTCTGTAAGAATACAAAATCCTGGCGACTTTGCTTGTAGTCATTGGGCAACATGCTCTCAGAAGGCAAATTCTGCTGTAAGCTATGTCCTTTAGAACTTTTTAGAAGCTGTAGGTCATCAGGTGTCCACACTTTGCTTTCTCCAGTCCTGTAATATCACTCACATAAGAGAGAGCCCATAAAGGAGCCTGGATAGCATGAAAATGAATCTGCTAAATCTGAGGCTGCTGCAAACTCCAATCCTGTCTGACACATTCAGTCTGAGCAGCAACCTCTTTATTCTGAATTTTGAGCTGGTAAAATACTGGCTGTGTGAAATTTTTCATATTTTTCTTGCAAATCTGGTGTACGTTTGGCCCCGGGGTCCCATCAAAACCTCTGTCCTGAACGGATTGGCTGTATTCCGTTGCTACTGGAGGCAGGATTAATATTTTTCACCTGTCTCCCTTTTAAATGAACACGGGGGTTTATCAGGTGGGATCAGACTGCTGGTTCATCTACTTAGGAAGTGGGTCTCAGTGGCCAGTACCAGGCACTTCAGAAGACATCAAAGTGCCCCAACTGCGCAGAGCTGTATGAAAAGGGAGGTGGGTTGCTGTCTGCCGAGTAGATCGGCAGGAGCATGTGGGATGCACGTGCTGATAGCTACTGCCATTGTCTGTCCATGTCGTGCTCAAGGTAGCTGGGGGACTCCTCTGAAGTTATTACAGAAGGCAGAACTCCACATAGACCTAGGAACTGGCTATAGTAGGCTCATCTACTGTCTGAGTGATTTCAGAGTAGCAGCCGTGTTAGTCTGTATTCGCAAAAAGAAAGGGAGTACTTGTGGCACCTTAGAGACTAACAAATCGAGTGTGACTTCTGGAGTTTTGAGGCAGTGGGGAATCAGACTTCAAAATAAAAATAATCTAACCTAAATGCAATGTTGATTAAACATAGCAGCCCTGCTAACTAACTTGCCTCTTGGAAGGGACAACTATACTAAGGTCAAGTTGGGAGCCTTGAGTATCCTGACTGTTACCTGTGTAGGAAGCTTCCAGGTGTCAGAGCAACTAAACTTCTCTCCACCTTGTGCTTTGCTTTGTGAGATCGAGGAAGCGGTTGCAGTGCTCCAAGCACACCAGGCTACCGAATCATCGCTTAACAGCAGTGCTGCAACATTCCTCCTATGAGACCCAGGTAGGTGTGGAAGGCTGTGCGGAAGCTGGTCTCATGGCAGGGTATAATGTGGAGAAGGGTCCCTTTCTGCCTGGAATGTGAGCGCCAGAGAAGTCTTGTCAAGATTAGTCAAGGTGGACTTGGGAAAGCAATGAGTGTGTTTTTTGTCTTGGACCCCTACTTCAAACTTAATTCCTTTATATGAACCGATGCCTCCTGCTATTTTCCAAAACTTGATGATTGTACCGGAGAAAAATTAATGCTAAATGGGTTAATTTCAATGTAAATCTGGGGAGGCAACTTGGAGGTGAAAAATAAAGCAATCTGGCTTTCCTTGTAGCCCTCATAGAATCTGATGAAATCATTCCTGATGCCTTTACATGGGATTGCAGAATAGCTTAACCCAGTGGTTCTCAAACTTCATTCCTCCACGACCACCTTCTGACAACAAAAATTGCTACATGACCCCAGGAGGGGAGACTGAAGCCAGAGCCTGCCCGAGCCCCACCAAAGCCTGAGCCCCACCACTTCAAGCGGGGGGACAAAGCCAGTGCCCAAGAGCTTCAGCCCTGGAGGCTGTAACTTGAGCCCCACCACTCAGGGCTGAAGCCCTGGGCGGTGAGGCTCAGGCTTCAGCTTTTGCCCCAGCAAGTCGAATGCCATTAAAACAGGGTCCTGACCCACTTAGGGGTCCTGCCCCACAGTTTTAGAACCGCTGGCTTAACCTATTATCCTCTTAGAATCTTAGAGCCTCTAATCTGGATCCATTAGCAGTGATCATGCCCCATCCCAGCACAACTCCAGCAGAAGCTTCCAGCTTTCCTGTTTGGTAACAGAAAAGAAATGGCCAGAACTTCTATACACCCCTTTGTAAGATAAAGTTTGGTCATGCAGTTTCCTTGCTCTCACGGGTCACTTAATTCAAGTTCAGTATTGGCATGTGAACTCTAGGCTAACTTAGACTGCGCTGCTGTGTCTAACATGTCTAAAGTGTGTATTTGTTGTAGAGGAGGGACTCTGAAGAACACTTGGCTCTGAAGATAAAGCAACTACAACCCTGACATGCATCACCACATATATTGGAAGCATTTATTTATTTTTTCTGTGTACAGACAGCGACCCTGACTTGCATTCAAAGCCCAACGTTACTTTTTCTTTGTGCATCAAAAACTTTGCAAAATGATTTTTTCCCCATAAATGAACTGCATCTATGTTAACACTGTCCATGTGAGCTCTCTTCTGGCAATCCTCACCACTGAGAGCAGGTAGTGAAAATGTTAATAAGGGGGGCACGTGGTAGAATGACAACCTCTCCTTGTGAGTGGCGAGGAGGGAGACACGATTGGTTCAGTTGTAGTGTTCCATGACATGATGAATCATCAGAGCTTGTCATTTTTAGTAAGTTCTCTGGGTTCTGTAATGTTTTATTTGTTCATGTAGTTGACACCATAAACAGCTGATACATCTGCCCTCGCTATGTGCTCGTCACTGTCTTTCTTTCAAGAAGAAATGGTTTCTTCTGTATAAATGGCAGTACGTGATTAGACCTAAGGCTGATCTTCAGCAATAATGGAGGGATGGATGGGTTGGAGGCCTATAATGTTCCTGAAAACTGACTAGCAGATGGAAAAGAGTAGGACTGAATGGTCAATTTTCATGTTGGCACAAGGCTAACAGCGGGCTGCCCAAGATTATATATTAGGTCCAGTGTTTTAATGTATCTTATTAATGATTTGGAAAGGGGGGTGAGCCATGAAGCAGCAAAATTTGTAGATGACACAGTTGCCTGTTAGTCAAGACCAGGGAGGACTGTGAGGAACTTTCAAAGAGATGTAACCAAGCTTGGTGAATGGGCAAATAAAGCTCAGTGTTGATAAATGCAAAGTGATGTGTACAGGAGGGGAAAAAAATAAATCACTATGTCTTGGTTCTAACTTAGCTGCATGCAGTCCCGAAAGGGGCCTACTTGTCACTGTATACTGCTCCATGAAGACCTCTGTTCCATGTACAGATGTGGTCAAAATAAGCAAACATGTTAGGATGCATAAAGAATGGAATGTCCAATATAGAAAATATCAGGATACCATTATTCTAGGCACAGCAGGTAGTGCTGCCTATAATTAAGGTTGCCTGACACATTCCTTCAGTTGCTTGTAACTTTGCCCAAACAGCTATAGTCTGGCATGTTCCATGCTGGGTGTCTGCCTTTGCTGAACGCTGTTTGGGGCAGGGAGAAATGTGATCATGGAATTATAGACTAATGAATGCACAATGACATGGGGTGCTAAGGTAAGGTGGTACTGTCAACCTTAAATTTTGGCATTTCCTAACTTGAGTGCTTGACTCTGGAACCTTAACATTCTTTCTGCATAATTTATTTTCTATGTAACAGATATCACTGGTGCAGCCTCATATGGAATACTGAGTGTAGTGGTCACTCCATCTCAAAAAGGATATTGCAGAAATAAAGGGCCATGAGAGTGATGGGGGGTGGGGGGAGTAACTGGAAAAACAAGAGAGACTGAAAAGACTGGGATCATTAATCTTAGAAAGTAGATAAGAGGGGATATAAAATATGGAAAAGTGAATGTTTAAAGAGATGGCAGAGTGGGAGTTTGTTCTCCCTGCCTCTTGACACAGGAACAAGGAGACATTCGATGAAATGCAAATTCAAAACTGATCAAGGAAAATACCTATTAACAAAGGCAAACAAATTGTGCGACTCACTGAGCTCAAGAACTAATGTGGGGGACAGATTACTTCATATCTGCTTAGTGTGACATTCTTACATCTTCTGTAAAGCATCTAGCGCTGGCTGCACTGGGAGACAAAATACTAGATCAGAGCCGAGGTCTATCAAGTATGGCAACTCCTGTGAACAGTAGGGTTTCCAATAGCAGTGACTGGGTTAGTCTGCTACATTTACATAATATCTTTTGTACCAAAGGATTCTTAAGTATGTTACAAACGTGTGTATGTCATGTTCTTCATCCTATCCTCCCTTCTCAATTGCAGCCAGTTTTGCTGTTTCAATATTTGGACTCTCTTGGGCAAAGCCTGTTTGTTGCTTGCAGAAATGTTAGTAATTAATAATGCACCTTTTTACTTATAACACCCTAGTCAGAGCTGGAACTGAACTGGCGGTTAGAAACACTTAGCATTAAACTATGTCCCTCCTAGTCAGAGATGGCAAAGATGTATGGCTTACTGCATACAACTGAAGGGGGAGAGGTGATGTTAAAAACCATGTGAGGGAAGCTAAGGTCTATAAGCAGCAATCACACTCACTCTTACAAGTTAACTGCTACTTCCTAGGTAGAGCCACTCCTGAGCTTTAGCAGAAATAGCCTATTCTGTCCTGGGCTCAAGGCCTAACAGGAGTTGATGCTCCCTTTCTCCTGTGTTCTGATGGGGTCCTTCAGCTAACTTCTGTGAAAAGCTTCTCCATAAATGCACTGCGCTCCCTTCTGCTTTGAGCATGTATGTGTTCACAGTTAGTATCTGGAGCTTAGGCTCCGTAATAGAAAGCTGTTTGTTTCATTTTTGATTGCCTGATTCTTCCCATCTAAACACTGCTGGGTTGTGGTAAAGAGAGTGTAACAGGCACCTGTACACTAAACAGTAATGCCTAGGGCAGTGGCTCTCAACCAGGAGTAGGTGTAGCCCTGGTGGTACGCAGAGATCTTTCAGGGGCTACGTCAACTCCTCTTGATATTTGTCTCATTTTACAACAGGCTACATAAAAAGCCCTAGAGCAGTCAGTACAAACTAAAATTTCCTACAGGCAATGACTTTGTACTGCTCTATAAACTGTACACTGAAATGCAAGTACAATATTTATTTTATAATATGGTAAAAAAAGTCAGCAATTTTTCAGTAATAGTGTGCTGTGAAACTTGTGGTGTTTGTCTGATTTTGTAAGCAAGTAGTTTTTAAGTGAGGTGAAACTTGAGGCATGCAAGACAAATCAGACTCCGGAAAGGGGTACAGTAGTCTGAAAAGGTTGAGAGCTACTGGCCTACAGCCCGGATCATGTATAACATGCAACAGTGAGACCAAATTCAATAGCATCAACCTGTAACTAGCATGGCAATATCAATTTACTCAGCCATACACCACCCTTCACTTCTATCCCCTGACCACCAGCTGCGGCTCAGTGGAAAATACTCATTGACAGTTTAAAAGGATGGGTTTTTCTTTTTGCTTCTCTCTCCAAGTAGCGCAGCTTCACTGTGTCAGCCTCTGCTCTTCCAAAGCTGTATGGGGGGCCTGACTCAAACTCTTTCCCCCCAACATGTACCAAGGAAAGGAGATTATAGCCAGCCTCAGTAGGTCAGTACCTTGGGGTTTGTGAGGCAGTCCAGCTAACCAGCATGCACTTCTCTTAACTGGCTCCCTAACCACCTGCTGCCTGGCATTTTGTCTATGGGCCACTAGAGGAACATGGTGCTGTTATCCAATCAGCTCCCTCTTTTAGGAAGGACTGCAGATGAAGAGGCAGCTGCAGGCAGACCTAGCAGCACAGGGAGATGAAACTTAACAGTAGATACTTGTGTCTCCAGTAGCATAGCCATAGTATAGCTATAGCATAAATAGCCTATGGTGAGATGAACAGGGCCTCTTGGACCTAGTGTTTTAGGCTTGCTGTAGACATCACTGCATGCAGCTCCTGTTTTTGAGGTTATTTCTGCAGCTACAAAGGCAAGCAGTGATTTTACAATGAAAGGTGAAGTGTTACAGCACAGCTGTGTGGCTGTGGAGTGAATAGATCCTCAGCTAGACCCAGCTAAGGCAGCAGCACCTCCCTCCCAGCTTTCTCCAAAAGCTTTTTTCCAGCTACATTCTCATTCCATTAACACAATGAGAGCATTTTTTAATTCCCGAACTCAGTTAAGGTAGAGGTAAATAGAATCTAAAATATTGATCTGTCCTGAGAAAGTAAGGGTATGCCACACCAACCCTACAAGGGATTAGGAATGGAAATAGCATATTCTTCAATTTGCAGGGGGAACGATAGGTTGGAAAAGCAGACTCTTTAAGTGTACTTCAATGTAAGTAATCAACCCCTGCTTGTAGTTAGTGTCCTGGAAACATCTCCAGTTCAGATTTGTCAACACTTCTGTTTTACAGTGTCGCTAAACTGCAAGGCTTCTCTTTTGCCTATGCAACAATCTAACATCCTAAGCATACACTGGGATAGAAGTTTGGAAAATAGTGTTTTTAGCAGTGCATAAATGAGACTTCTGCAGTGACACTGAATTATGGAAGCTCCTTGACCATAAGGACAAATAAAATAGTACTTTATGGTGGTGAAATATTCCCTGTCCCAGCAACAATTATGGTAACATAGTACACCCAGAGCCTTGTGTCAAATACACAATTCTAATAAAAACACACAGCTGTAACATATGCTGGCTTTTAATAGAAGCTGCATTGTTCATACAATAGCTTTGCCAAACAAGTCATCCTGTTATCTATTTAGATCTCAAGATTAAAAGTAACTCATTACCACTACTAGATGGGAAGAATCAGAGTATAACATGCTCATAAGTCTAATAGAGGAAGATAGTTCTTCACGTCAGAGGCCTCATGTGGGATACCATCGTACACCCTCTTCCCTGTACCAGCAGTAATAGCAGCTGGCCATCAAGACACAAACAGAAGCTAAAACGTTTAGACAGAAGTTGTAAAGGTTCAAAGCTGCTAGGACCCAAACTTCAAGTGCAGTGAAGATAGCTCACAAATACAGTACCAAGGCAGTTTTAAATTAAAGACTTGGTGCCTGTTTTTGTGAGGGATAAGAGCTATGTGGAAGCAGCTGCAAGCTTCCAAACAGTTACTCTAAACAAAAGCAGCTTTGGGCCAGTAGGCACCAGCTAAGACAGGGAACACCTGAGTCATTTATTCTTGTTGAGGTCTCACCTCATATTTAAGAGAGTCTGGAACTGTGCTAGGGAAACCCTGCCTTTAATTTCTCATGCAGCAGCCCTTGTAAGTGGCTTGTTTAAGCAAGCAGAAGCAGTATACACAGCAGATCTGCTTCTCTCCACTCTGAGCACATATTGCCATAAACTCAGTTTACTGCTCTTGAAGACATACCCCAGCCAGAAGAGGAGCCCTAGCCCCCACACCCATCTTGGCAGACAGATTAACTTAAATAAATAATGAGTTTACAAAATTACCTTATACCAAGGAAATTAACCTGAATGTTTCTCAAAAACAGGGTCATTTAAAATTTATAAAGATCTTACAAGGAGATACCAGTTTTGATATAGATGGTACATATTAATGTATGTGTAATTAAGCAGTAGAGAACTAGCTACTACTCGGCAAATCAGGATGGTAGATTTCAGAGCTGGCCCTACAGTGTTGGGCCCCTGTATCAGTATTAAAAGGAAAGCCTGTCTTCTGCAGTAAAGAGCAGACAGATTTCATGCTCCTTTTTATTTTAAGTTCTTGTTCAATTCTTGCAGTAGTTTCTGTGCAGCTATGTTCTTTGGTTCAATTTTCAGAAGGCTGTTAATGTCAGCCATGCTTGATTTGTAATCCTAGAAGCAAAACACATTTTTAGAACACTGAAAATGCAAACATTTTTGAAACTTGGCCTTTAAAAGCTCACACACTGAAGGACTACCTGCCACAGCCCCTTCTACTTCACATGTGCTTCTCACAGAAGAGACTGACAACTGCATAGCTGTTTTGTAATGCACATAAATTGGGGACTAGAAAGACACTCTGTTTAGATGGGAGGTGAAGCTGATGCATTAACCTGCTCCAGTGTCAGTCTAATATTACACCTGATTACATGTTATAACAGGAGCTGCTTTAACTGATTAAATAGTGCAGAACGCCACAGTTAGCTGTAGTTTAATATCTAGGCTGTTTGCCAAAACCTCTCTCTATAGTCATTTTCAGTGCCCCAAACACAGGATCTAGCTGTTTCCAGAAAATTATCAGGCAACTCAAGACACCAAGAAACCTGAAGCTAGCAAATGAGAAATCCACACAAAGGTGAAGGTAGCTGCTACTGACTTACTAAGAACCATGACTAAGTTTTTGGTAATACAAGCATTGTTTCCAGAAAACCTGACTTGCAGGACAGCTATAAAAAGGACAAACACCCTGATTCTTTGGGAGAAAAAAGACCTGAAAGATCCACACACATCCATGGAGCTGTCAGCCAGCAAAATCACTAGCCTAAGGTGTGGTACATAGTGAAGGGAGATTCCAAGTCAGGTAGCAGATTTGTAGTAGTTTTGCACAGAGGCAAGTTATAAAAGGCCTCTGGAAACTCCACAGTTGTGGATTCAAGATTTAGTGATGCCTGTGAGAACATGGCTTCTCTATCCCAGTCCTGAAAGGGGTCTGAAACTTGTTTGCAGTTACTTACCTTTAGTTCTTTAAATGCTTGAGCACGTCTGTAAAACGCCTTAATATTTTTAGCATCTAACTTCAGAGCTTCTGTGCAGTCTTGTATTGCTTCCTTGTACTGCTTCAGAGACAGGTAACAAAGAGCTCTGGAGCACAGACAATGGTAGTTAAAGGTTTTAGGCTTCAAGTGGTGGGCTACAATGATCCCTGCTTTGGGGCACTATATTCAATCTCAGCCAGTTTTCTTCCATGGAGAAAGTCTCATTGTACAAACCCTGCACTGACTGGTAGAGATTAAAAAGGTTTTTCAAAACAAGGCTAGACCGCATCTCACTGTGCAGCATGTGTGTACCCAGAGCAGGTCTCATCTCAACCCCTGCCCAGTCACAAGCTTCCCTTTAATAAAAAAGCCTCCTCTATAAACTTAGAATGAAGTACTATCAAGGATCTTCTCGTTTCCTGAGCTCAAAACTTGTTTTGGTTAAAAGGGGAGACGATAAAATAATTGCTCCACAAATCTGTAAGAATTAATAATTTTCTTAAATAGTTTTCAGTCCCCAGCTGTCGCTTTAAGAATTTCTAAGGTTACAATTTTTTATGTGTACTGTCCTGGAAGGTTCTCGGTTCTCTGCAGCTGCCTTCAAATGCATCACAAGCAGTAAAGGTTTCCGATAAGTCATTACACCATTATTTGTAGGTAGTGGAGAGCAGGCACCATCAAAAACAGAACATTCTAAGCAGAACTAAAGATTTGAAAGAAGTAAAAACCGAACAATTTAAGCTGAGAATTTCCATACAGGGTCCTTAAAGCCACTTTGGAAAATAAAGGCATCTCCACTTGCAGAGCAAACATCTGTTATGAGGAGAAAATGCTTCCCCTACTCTCCCACACACTTGCACAAGCTATGTATTCTGACCACAACACTGATAAACGTTAAAGGTAAAATTCTACCCTCAGGCATGCACCTGGCATTCATTTAAGTGGGAGCTGTGTGTGGGCATCAGACAGCAGGGTTGGGTCCAAACTTGATAAGAGTTACTGCAATTACTTAAAGAGAGCCCCCCAAAGGGAAATATGGTAAATCGGTGCTTGTACATTACCTGTTGGTGTAAGTTGTGCATTCCTGGTTACTGAGTTTTAGACTCTCGCTGTACTTTTCAATAGCTTTTTTATGGTTCCCTTTCTTCACAAGTTCATTTCCTTCTTGCTTCAAAATTTTTGCTCTTTCAATCATAGCAGCAGTAGGCACTGGAAGTTGTATTTGAGAGAACATAGTGCTACGTAAAAATGAAAGAGCTTTAAGCAGTCACATTTGTTAGCGGCAGTGATCAATACAGTTTAATTAAAAACCCTATTTTTTAAGTATGAAAACCTCAGCAACCACAGAAAAGCCTGAATTCTCTCAGAGAAATCTGTACTGTGGAAAGACTGTCTTTGGACAGAAACCCACCTAGATATCTGAGTGCTACCACGGGGCACCATAGATTTACTGAGAATAAGAGATGGCTAGACTTGCCTGAAAGGATCAAGGTCACAGAAGGCTGAGGGCGAGAACCACACACCTGGTTTTACTCTCTGAATTGTACTTAAATCAGGGTTAAGCTGCAATCCCATCAATTCCTTGTTCAGCAGAATTCAAGAATCCCAAGTTGGTGGCTTGTCCGCAGCATGATACAGAATGGAATGACTGGTTTATTAGTATTTATTATAGGCTTTACTATAATAAAATATAAGTGCCAAGCAAGAACAGCACCCCAATGGATAAACTCATTGTAAGAGACAATCTTTGCCCGAAAGAGTTTACCATTATGGACAAATGGTGGGAGAAAGGAAGTATTATGTTATCCCCGTTGTAGAGACAGGGAATTGAGGTACAGAGCAGTTGAGTGACTTGGCGAAGGTCACACATGGAGTCTGTGGCAGAGCCAGGAACAGAGACCACTTTTCCTGAGACCAAGGCCAATGCCTTAAGCACCAGACCAAGTTTAGCATTTGCCTTGTACTTTACTGTCCCATCTCAGTCCCACAACTCCATGTGCCATCTAAACATGGGAAAGGCTCACCTTGTTTTTCTAGAGATGCAGTTTCATATGGTTTGTCTCTTGGGGCAGCCGCCTGGCTTCCTGCAGGAGGAAAGTCCCATCTTCGCTGAGCAGAAACAGGAACTGAAGGGATTGGTGGGAGCTTCTGGCGCCACTCAAGGCCATCCTTCTCCAACAGGGCTTTTGTCATTCTGGAAATAGAGATATAGGCTGTGTAGCTACCAAGTCTTCTGGCAGAACAGGCCATCTTTCCAGGACAGAGCTCAGTTTCAACAGGCAGGCTCCTAACTGAGCATCTGCAGGCAAATACTGTGTGACTGCTGTGCATGCAACCCTGCTAACTGCGTATAGCTAGGAAAATGTGCCTTTAGGGTAAGAAAACTGTCATTTTAGTGCTTGCCACTTCATGACTTAAACCTCACATACACTCATGGTAGATGTGTTTTCATTTTACAGGTGGGAAAACAGAGGCCTTGGGGTTAAATGATTTGTCCCCAAGGTCACACAGTGAGTCAGTAATAGAGCCAGGACTGGAACT
Source organism: Natator depressus (assembly GCF_965152275.1). NCBI lineage: Eukaryota > Metazoa > Chordata > Testudines > Cheloniidae > Natator > Natator depressus. The sequence continues at coordinate 20,122,259 of NC_134246.1, forward strand.
GAGGCCTCCTGAATCTCAGTTCTGGGTCTGAACCACAAGGCCATGCTTCTTCATGAGATCAGATATTCCGGGCAATAAGAAGATAAATAGAGGAAGTCTGTGGCTGTAATGCCATTCAGAAAGGAAGCTTAAAAAAAGAGAAGACTATCCAGTTACCACAAACAGCAGTTTTTAATTTAATGGTATACGCTCTTTCGCAAGAAACTTAAAATGAATTATCTTTACATATTCTCCATATTTCTTCTCCAGGGCCCTTTTTGCCAACTTCTGTCAGCTCAGTTCCTCTCTCCCTTTGTGAAAAGCAAAGCTAGGCTCTACATAAAGGGTTTCAATGAAAGGAGTCTCTTCTCAGTATTGACAATACCAAAAGCAAAAAGATATGCTAGGATGGGAGCTATGAATTTACTAGAATTCACCGGTGCTGTGAAACATAAGAAGATATGGAGCAGCACAGAGGCTTAGTAGTTTAGTAGAACACACTGTGTTCATATAGACCTGCTCTTGGGAACAGAAAGGTACTAAGGAGGCTTCAGGTTGGAATGTGGCCAGTTGTAATTGGTTAGTTGCCTAAAAATAAACATTATATAAAATATGGAAAACTTCCATGGCCAAATGGAATAATTCCCCAGCTATAATAAAGGGAAGTAGCAACTTGACGGGAACAGACAGCTGTAGTGCTGGCAGCAAATATCACCAAAGAACTCACACCACAGAAACAGTGCTAGGCTGCATAACAATCAGATCTATGCCATTTACAAAGCATTCCAATGCACCCAACCTGCTCCCAAGCAATCGTCCCAGCTAAGTGGGGCTGAGATTCGCAGAGGCAGCTGAATGAGCTCTGCTGTACTTTCAAGTCTTCATTCTGGTCTGTGTAACAGTATGGAGTTAGGAGTTACCTGTTGACACCATCGTGTGCAGCCTGTACAGTGCAATCAACCTGTAATACAGTCTTGTAGTCCACATAGGCCAACTGGTATCTCTCCAGAGCCTCATAGGCTGCTGCCCGCCTCAGTAGGGGTTTGATTCCAAAAGGGACCAGGTCCAGAGCACTAGATCAGTGGGGAGAAAGCAACACAGCTCACTGGGCCACCTGAGCTAAATTCATCAGAAAGGTAGTCAGAAGGTCAAGTTTTTTAATATCAGATTCTCCCACATGGGTACCATATCACCTGGGAGCTTGTTGAGTCTTAACTGTCTATGACCCAAATTTTCAAAGGCAAAGTCTTGAAATGTGTGGCTATATTTCAAACTGTATTCACATACTGCATTGTAGGGAACAAATCCTGCAGTAGTGGGGACTTGAAGGTTTCCATCTCTAATTTCTGTGATAATATAGCCAGTAGTTAAAGGAAGAAAATATTAAACTTTTCTCCCAGTGACAGTCACAAAGGCCCATTTAGTAGGGCTGTCAAGCAATTAATTTTTTTAATTGCACGATCACACTGTTAAACAATAATAAAATACCATTTATTTAAATATTTTTGGATGTTTTCTACATTTTCAAATATATTGATTTCAGTTACAACACAGAATACAAAGTGTACTGTGCTTACTTTAGATTTATTTTTATTACAAATATTTGCACTGTAAAAAAAAATAGTATTTTTCAGTTCACCTAATACAAGTACAATCTCTTTATCATGAAAGCTGAACTTACAAAGGTAGAATTATCTACAAAAAAACCTGCATTCAAAAATAAAGGAAAGTAAAACTTTAGAGCCTACAAGTCCAATCAGTTCTACTTCTTGTTCAGCCAATCGCTCAGACAAACATGTTTGTGTACATTTGGAGAAGATAATGCTGCCTGCTTCTTGTTTACAATGTCACCTGAAAGTGAAAACAAGCATTTGCATGGCACTGTTGTAGCTGGCGTTGCAAGATATTTTACATGCCAGTTGTACTAAAGATTCATGTGTCCCTTCATGCTTCAACCACCAATCCAGAGAACATGCGTCCATGCGGACGACGGGTTCTGGTCGATAACAATCCAAAGCAGTGCAGACTGACGTATGTTCATTTTCATAATCTGAGTCAGATGCCACCAGCAGAAGGTTGAGTTTCTTTTTTGGTGGTTCGGGTTCTGTAGTTTCCGCATCAGAGCGTTGCTCTTTTAAGACTTCCGAAAGCATGCTCCATACGTCATCCCTCTCAGATTTTGGAAGACACTTCAGATTCTTAAATTTTGGGTCGAGTGCTATAGCTATCTTTAGAAATTTCACACTGGTATCACCTTTGCATTTTGTCAGATCTGCAGCAAAAGTGTTCTTAAAATGAACAACATGTGCTGGGTCATCATCCGAGACCGTTATAATATGAAATATATGGCAGAATGCAGGTAAAACAGAGCAGGAGACATACAATTCTCCCCCAAGGAGTTCAGTCACAAATTTAATTAACACTTTTTTTTTTTTTTTTTTTTAAAACGAGCATCATCAGCATGTCCTCTGGAACAATGGCTAACACATGAAGAGGCATATGAATCTTTAGACCATCTGGCACGTAAATATCTTGCGACGCCAGCTACAATAGTGCCATGTGGAATGCCTGTTCTCACTTTCAGGTGACATTGTAAACAAGAAGCAGGCAGCATTATCTCCTGTAAATATAAACAAACTATTTTCTCTTAGCGATTGGCTGAACAAGAAGTAGGACTGAGTGGACTTGTAGGCTCTAAAGTTGTACATTTTTTTGTTTTTGAGTGCAGTTATGTAACAAAAAACCCCTACATTTGTAAGTTGCCCTTTCATGATAAAGAGATTGCACTACCATACTTGTATGAGGTGAATTGAAAAATATTATTTCTTTTGTTTGCCATTTTTACAGTGCAAATAATATAAAGTGAGCTTTATATTATTTGTACACTTTGTATTCTGTGTTGTAATTGAAATCAATATATTTGAAAAATGTAGAAAAAATCCAAAAATATTTAATAAATGTCAATTGGTATTCTATTCTAATAGTGTAAGTTAACTGCAATTAATTGACAGCCATACTGTTTAGCAAAGAAGAAAGGTTATGTAAAAGTATTCTGCTCCAAATAAAATTAATGGCTCATTCCCTGCTGCAACAGGTTCTCCACATTGCTAAAATAATTCCATTCGCATTAAAAAGGGTTTTAAACTTTGTTCCTATCAATGTACATAGCCATTCAGTTGCATATGAAACACACTAGGGTAGGCAGAAGGCTCTTAACCAATCCCCACCAGAATAATCTATTTGAAAAAACTGCTCAACTGTCATATTTTAAGCTTAGAGAAAAACAAGGTGGGTGCGGTAATATTTTACTGGACCAACTTCTGTTGGTGAAACCAACAAGCTTTCGAGCTACACAGAGGTGTAGTTAATACATATTGTGTACTACTTATGCTTAACAATCTGTTCCACCTTGTATTTTACTGTGACACTCAGAATACCTCTCTCAGACTTAAAAGAGCACTGTATAGAATTCTCAATTACTGGGGGGCAATTTCCACTTATTGATATATTTTGATTTCCACAACCAAATCTCTGTACAACTTTTCATGAGTGATGTATCTGAGTATTCGGATTCTAATATCTAAACTGTATTGTTAAATCTATTCACCTAAAATTTGGGTTATTGTCGATTATGTACTCTATGTATCATGTGACTTTTCAAAACAAACTTTGTATTTGTGGATAATCTAAGCACTATACCCAGATGTACAGACACTCTTTTCTCAACCTATGTATTATATAATTATTTTAACATTCGCTTTAATAAAAATTTTAAATCTGAAGGCTTGTCGCTGTCACCAACGGAAGTTGGTCCAGTAAAAGATATTACCTCACCCACCTTGTCTCTCCAATATCCTGGGACCAAGATGGCTACACCATCACTTCAAACATTTTAAACTTTGCATTTCTAAGATTTATAAAGAAATCTTGACATGGCAACCACAGAATCCCACTGCACTAGCCGTAGAAGGTGGTAAGCTGTTTAAGGCAGAATCTTTGTCTTCAGAGCTGCGTGTACATGTAACATGCTATTGGTGCTATACAGACAAACTGTTGCCTAAAGGCAAGAGCATCTGGCTACTGTTTTCCTGCAGAGATGGAGGGGGGCAGATTAGGGTTATGTCAAGTTGCTGTGTAATCACTGCTATTTTAAACCAGAGTTAACTCAGGTTAGCTAACCCAAGTTAGCTAAGAACACTTTTTTTGTGGGGCATTAGGCATACCCTAGATGAGCTATGTGGGCTTTTCCAGCCTGTCTAGGATTTCATAGCCTTAGTCTTAAATTTGCTGCTTACTGAGGAGCAAGTCTCTACCATGCCATATTCCATTACAAATGTTTGGGAAAGAGGAATTTGGGGATGGGAGGTGACCAGGGTCCCTGGCCTAACTCTTTCTAAATTTTAAGCCAAATCTAGTTCTCAGTTACACCCGTGTGTAGAGGAGACTCTGCCCCTACTTGACACAACATGGTAAAAATGTTCATAAGAGCGTAGAAGAGAGACCAATAAAGATTGACTAACATCCTTTTGCCAGGACAAAATATCATCACGCAGTAACAGGGGACATATATAGCAGATACTATATTCAATCCTGTATCATTCAAAACAAAAATACAGCTTTTCTCTAGACAGAAGATGCTTACACTGAACAGTCCTTAACACAGAGGCTACAATTTCCATCCTTCAAGTGGCAGGCAGCTCGATTTGAATAGAGGACACTCACTTCCTCAGCATTCTTCTCCCCTAAGAGCAGAGACAGAAAACAAATCAAACCGTGAAGTGTGAAACAGTTTATTCAATAGACCTTAAAGCCAACTCATCTGAAGTTTCTTGCAGAAAGCAAGACTCCACTTGCTGTGGATATTACAGGTATTGAAGTCACAGCTGGGGAAAGAGAACAGAGAGGTTTACTGCTGATATCACTATCAGTACCAGCAGTAATACTCAGCATTTTTCATCTCCAAAGCATTAGCTAATTAATCCTCATGCCTGCTGAGAGGTAGAAAAGCATCATCATTCCTGTTCTGCAGATAGGGAGAGGGAAGCAGAAAGGTTAAGTCCAAAGTTAGGGTCAGATATAGGCTTGGAGCTCAGAACTGCCCTGTTCCCAAGCCCACATCACTCTCTCACCTGTCCATATATGATTCAGTAATTTGGCATTTTCAATGGTGCAGTCGGCAGAGACAGCATATGGTGGTAGCCAGAGTTACTGAAATGCTCTGGCTTGCAGAAGAGTTTCAAAAAGCACTCGTAACTTTATGGCAGGGCAAGTTTGGAGCCTAAAGAACTGTAGCTTGTTCCTTTACCCTCTGTTACTAGACTGAGAGTACACACACAGGGCAATAATGTCATACTGTATGGGTACATAAAGCTATTCCATGTAGGGGCACAGACTGGTGCCCTGTAGGCATTTTGTCACCTAGGCAGTTAAAGGGGCATCCATTTGCTGTCTCTTATATGAAACTATTTAAAGCCACCCAGGGCAGCTGAGTGGATGAAGTCCTACAGCAACCTGGGGATTTGTATTTGAGTGGGCACTCATATAAATACTGGATCTGGGGCTCAGCTGTTGGGTCACACAACAGGGATCTTCTCCCTTTGCCCTGCACCTACCTGGCTCAAGGCCTCTACCTACCTGAGGCCCCAGCATGTACAAGGAACAGGCATGGGGCCCATCTTCCACTTGGGACGACGTCAGGCTGCCACCACTCAAAAGAATGAGCGAAAGCGGCTCTGCACCCACGGGCGGGGGGGGAAGAGAGGCAGCTTCACCCCCCCCCCCCAACTCCACAGGCCAGGGAAGAGCAGTGATTTTAGGGGAGGGAAAGGTGGTTTCACCCCCCAGTACCAGCACCCCGGGAGGAGGCTGGGGGCGGGCGGATTCATATCCTGGGCCCCAAGGGGAGGCGTAGCTAGGAGGGAAGGTAATTCCGCACCCGCATGCCTCACCACTGGGCAGAACAGCTGCGCCCCCGCTCCCGAGCCCCAGCGCGGGCCCTAGTCCCGCCCGCTTGCTGTTGTGCGCGGCTCAGGGCCGGGCCGGCTGGTACCTGCCGCCTCCAGCAGCCCCAGCGCCTGGCTGTAGAGCGCGGCCGCCTGACAGTACTGGCCGTTGCGGAACTGCTCGTTCCCGGCGCGGCGCAGCTCGGAGACCCGGGCCGCGGGGGCCATGGAGCACGGAGAGCAGCCAGCCCCGGCCATGCGCCGCGGGCTCAGCTCCAGAGCCTTCTGCGGCTTCCTGCCGGCCGGCACAGGGCGGGGCCCGCTGCGCCCCGGCCACGCCCGCTCCCCGCCTCCAGCACCTCCCCCGAGCCGGGAGCTGCCAGCCCCTTCCGCTGAATTGCCCCTGCGGGGGTCCGCTTCCCCGGCACAGGGCGGGCCTCAAGAGAGGGGGCTGGGAAAGAGACCGTATCAACCCCTGACCCCCCAGCTCCCCCCACCCCCACTGCTCTGTGCCGTCTCCCCTCACCCCCCAGCTTCCCCGACCCCCGCTGCTCTGTGCCGTCTCCCCTCACCCCCCAGCTGCCGCGACCCCCGCTGCTCTGTGCCGTCTCCCCTCACCCCCCAGCTGCCGCGACCCCCGCTGCTCTGTGCCGTCTCCCCTCACGCCCCAGCTCCACCGACCCCCGCTGCTCTGTGCCGTCTCCCATCACCCCCCAGCTCCCCCGACCCCCGCTGCTCCGTGCCGTTTCCCCTCACCCCCCAGCTCCCCCGACCCCCGCTGCTCTGTGCCGTGTCCCCTCATCCCCCAGCTCTCCCGACCCCCCGCTGCTCGGTGCTGTCACCCCACAGCTCCCCCTCACCCCCAGCTCCGTGGTGTCAGCCCTCACCCCACAGCTCTCCTGAGCCCCCTGCCTTCAGCTCCATACCTGTCACCGTGAACCCCCAGCTCCATGCCTCTCTCCCCCTTACCACAGCTCCCCAGCCCCTCTGGCCCCTCACTGTAGTTCCTTGGACCCCAAAACATACTTGCACACTCTCCACAGCCCAATGCCTACCAGCCCCCTTGCCACATCCTCCTGGTACTCAGCATCCATCAGCCCCTTCGCTGCATCCCCTGGTGCCCAGCACCCACCACCACCCCACCACATCCCTGTGGTGCCCAATGCTCACCAGTGCTTTCACCGCATCCCACGGGTACCCAATGTCCACCAGCCCATTCACGGCATCCAATGGGTGCCCAATGCTGACCAGCCCCTTCATTGCAACCCCCTGGTGCCCAACACCCAGCAGCCTCTGCTGCACTCCCTTGGTGACCAACGCCCACCAGCCCCTTCGCCACATCTCCCTGGTGACCAACACCCACAAGCCCCTTCACCTCATCCCATGGGTGCCCAGTGCTCACTAGCCCTGCGCTGCATCCACCTGGTGCTCAGCACCAGCAACCCCCTTGCCAAATCCCTGTGGAGTTCAAAGCCCACCTCCTCATTTATATCAGCTCCTTGAAGCCAACTAGCTACCTTGCTGCAGCTCCTGGAGCCCCTCATTCCCAAGTGTAATCATTATGCAGTGGAAGTGCCCCCTCTCCATGGCCCCTACAGCCCTTGCCAACCAGTTCCCTTGCTGCAGCCCATGGGGCTCAACACTCACCAGCGCCCTCCCTGCAGTCTACAAACCAAGGACTGTTTGCGCAATGATTTTGAATAGTGAATAAAATTTGAACAATGTGGTGAATTCTCCATCACTTGAAGTCTTTATAGCAAGACTGGCCACATTTCTAATAGAGATGCTATAGCTCTGACAGAAGTTATGGCTTGATGCAGAAAGTATTGGGTGAGGTTCTTTGTGTAATGCAGGTCAGATTAGATAATGATATCTTTTGGGTTTAAAAATCTATGAATATCTTAATCTCAACTATAGCAGAGCTGGTATTCTACTATAATGGGAAATGACTGCCTAGGGAGGAGTACTGCAGAAAGGTATCTGGGTGTCATAGTGGATCACAAGCTAAATATGACAGGTTTCAGAGTAGCAGCCGTGTTAGTCTGTATCCGCAAAAAGAAAAGAAGCACTTGTGGCACCTTAGAGACTAACCAATTTATCTGAGCATAAGCTTTCGTGAGCTACAGCTCACTTCATCGGATGCATGCAGTGGAAAATACAGTGGGGAGATTTATATATACAGAGAACACGAAACAATGGGTGTTACCATATACACTGTAACAAGAGTGATCAGGTAAGGTGAGCTATTACCAGCAGGAGAGCGGGGGTGGCGGGAACCTTTCGTAGTGATAATCAAGATGGGCCATTTGAGTCAACAGTAAGCAAGACATGGGACGTTTCAGAGTAGCAGCCGTGTTAGTCTGTATTTGCAAAAAGAAAAGGAGTACTTGTGGCACCTTAGAGACTAACAAAGTAATTCTTCCACTCTACTCCATGCTGATTAGGCCTCAACTGGAGTTTTGTGTCAAGTTCTGGGTACCCCACTTCAGGGAAGAGGTGGAAAAATTGGAGAAAGCCCAAAGGAGAGCAACAAAAATGATTGGAAGGGAAGATTGACAAAATTGGGTTTGTTTAGTCTGGAGAAGAGAAGACTGAGGGGGGACACGATAACAAAAGTTTTCAAGTACATAAAAGGTTGTTACAAGGAGGATGGAGAAAAATTGTTCTCTTTAACCTCTGAGGATAGGACAAGAAGCAATGGGCTTAAATTGCAGCAAGGGAGGTTTAGGTTGGACATTAGGAAAAACTTCCTGTCAGGGTGGTTAAGCACTGGAATAAATTGCCTAGGGAGATTGTGCGATCTCCATCATAGAGATTTTAAAGAGCAGGATAGACAAACACCTGTCAGGGATGGGCTGCCACAGACCCTGCCCCCACTCCACTCCTTCCTGCCCCCTCCCCTGAGCCTGCCATGCCCTCGCTCCTCCCGGTCAGAGCCTCCTGCACACCACGAAACAGCTGATTGGGAAGGAAAGGGAGGTGCTGATTGGCGGGGCTGCTGGTGGGTGGGAGGTGCTTTGAGCAGGCGGGTTGGGGGAAGCTGATGGAGGGTTTCTGACATATTACTGTGGCTCTTTGGCAATGTATATTGGTAAATTCTGGCTCCTTCTCAGGCTCAGGTTGGCCACCCCTGCTCTAGATAATACTTAGTCCTGCCAGGAGTACAGGGGACTGGATTAAAAGACCTTTTGAGATCCCTCCACTCCAGTCCTATGATTCTATGATTATATAAATATGGAGCAAGGAGCAATCTTTGTTACTGCTGTATGCTGTAAACAGGAACCTGGTATTATTCATTTCTTGGGGCTAACTTTGTAATGCAAGAATCAGAGCCAATCAAGGATTAAAGGAAGGGAGAAGAGAGAGTAAATATGTCTCTTCTGACTCCCTCTTAGGGTGACCAGAAGAAACGGACAAAATATCGGGACACATGGGGGAAGCAAAAAAAAAAAAAAGCGTCCGGAGCCGAGTTGCCAAAGCAAAACAAAAAACAAAAAAACGCCGGAGTGGCCAAAGCTGCAACATCGGGACAAATGGCGTCCCAACCATGCATCAGTCAGGACACGGGACAAAAAACTAAAAATCGGAACAGTCCTGATTTTATTGGGACGTCTGGTCACCCTACTCCCTCTTCTGCTAATAACAGAGGGGAGCTCCCACTTCTCCTGGGCTGACATGGTGAGCCTTGCCCCTCCTCTTGCAATTCGCTTTAGCCTCTGGAGCTAGTGTTCATGAACTACACCAGTCACACTCATAAACCAGTCGGAGAACACTTCAATCTCTCTGGTCACGCGATTACAGACATGAAAGTTGTGATATTACAACAAAAAAACTTCAAATCCAGACTCCAGTGAGAAATTGTTGAATTGGAATTCATTTGCAAATTTGATATAATTAACTTAGGCTTGAATAGAGACTGGGAGTGGCTAAGTCATTATGCAAGGTAACCTATTTCCCCTTGTTTTTTCCCACCCCCCCCCCCTCCTCAGACGTTCTTGTTAAACCCTGGATTTGTGCTGGAAATGGCCCACCTTGATTATCATACACATTGTAAGGAGAGTGGTCACTTTAGATAAGCTATTACCAGCAGGAGAGCGGGTTTGTGTGTGTGTGTGTGGGGGGGGTGTGAGAAAACCTGGATCTGTGCTGGAAATGGCCCAACTTGATTATCATACACATTGTAAGGAGAGTGATCACTTTAGATAAGCTATTAGCAGCAGGAGAGTGGGGTGGGAGGAGGTATTTTTTCATGCTTTGTGTGTATATAAAAAGATCTTCTATACTTTCCACAGTATGCACCCGATGAAGTGAGCTGTAGCTCACGAAAGCTTATGCTCAAATAAATTGGTTAGTCTCTAAGGTGCCACAAGTACTCCTTTTCTTTTTGCGAATACAGACTAACACGGCTGTTACTCTGAAAACTGGTTCTCTTGTGTGAATAATTGAGCATCTTCCCCAGTGGCAGCTTGGAGCACATTCACCCCAGTGGCCAGCCTGTACTCCACTCTGATTCCATGGCCTGCTGGAGAGTTGGTGGCTCCTCCATAGGGACATGAGCCCAAGTATGTACCTGGTGCAGTTCACAAACTCCCCTGACACCTGTCCTTTGTGCAGCAAGAGGGAGACCCTAGTGCACATTTATGTATGGCGCATCAGTTTGCAGCCCTTCTTCCAGCTTCTTCAGAACCTCTTACTGAGATTCTAGCTCCACTTTTCCCTACACCTTCTCATTTATGCACATCCCATCCACGGGGCCACAAAGTTGTGAGACCTCCTCCTTGTCACCTTTATCCTGGCGCTGGCCAAGATAGCCATCCATCACACCAGAAGGAGGAAGCTGGATGGTGGGGTGCTGTGCAACTGTGAGGCTTATTTCTGATCCCTTGTTACGTTATGCCTGCGAGCAGAGGTCTTCTGGGCAGCATCCACTGACTCCTTAGACACCTTTAAGGAGCAGTGGGTGCTGTTGGGAGTTCTCTGCTCAGGCTGCCCTTCCAGTTCCCTGATTTTTAACCTTTAACCATAACTCCTGTCCCCCTTTTTTCATTTGTTGTCCCCACAATTTACTTGGGTTCAATGGCCCTTCTCCACTGGTTAAGGGCCATTAACTTTGGGCAAGCTAAGGTCCTCTGTCCCCCAATAACCATAATAGGTTGGTGCGCATTCAGGAGAAGGCTGACTGGATAGGAAAGCAGAGGGAAAGGAACAGGGCTGCTGGGCTCTACTTCCAGCTCCCAGAGCAGAGCCTGAAGGGATGGGGGTGGTTCCTAGGGCAGAGACAAAAGGGCTTTGGAGTCCATACTCCCGAGTTCTGGGCCTCAAAGTGACTGCCTCACGCAATCAGGACGATACCCATCCGATTGGATATTTAAATATATGTAAACTAGTATGCAAAATAGGTGGAGGCGCTGGGGCTGCTGGGAAATTGTTGCTCCAGCCCTCAATGCACGGCCCTGTTCCGGTGGCTGACTCTGAGGCAGCCCGCAGCGATGAACAAGAGAACTGCCCGCGCCCCGTCTTGAGTGGGGAGGGGCGGAGCCAGTGGAGGGACCACGCCCCTGCGGCCGCGGGAGGCGGGCGGGGCAGCGGTTTCTATAAGACCATGTGACGATAACCCCGCCCCTTGGTTCTGGCGTGTGGAGAGGAGGCGGAAGTGAAGCGGAAGTGTCTTTGGAAAAGCGCCGGGAGAGAGCGGCTGGAGTCATGGAAGAATGAGCGCGCCCCCTGCCCTGCTGCTCTAGGGCGCCATGGAGACCGTGCAGCTGCGCAATCCGCGCCGGTGAGGGGCTTGGGCTGTGGCTGTGGCTGTGGCTGTCGGGACTAGGGGTTGGGTCATGGGAGGTTGGGGGATGAGGGGAGGTGTGGGTCGGTCTGTGGAGGGATGAGGGGAGGTGTGGGTCGGACTGTGGAGGCATGAGGGGAGGTGTGGGTCGGTCTGTGTGAGGTTGAGGGTTGCGGGGGGGGGGGGTCGGTGTGTGGGAGGCGGGGGGGATGAGGGGAGGTGTGGGTCGGTCTGTGGGAGGCGGGGGGGGGTCGGTGTGTGGGAGGCGGGGGAGGGAGATGAGGTGGGTGGCATTGTGGGAAACGTAAATAAAAAACCTGCCCACTGAAAGGTTAAATCCTCTAAAATCAGCCCAGGTTCATAAGTGACTCATCCCTTAGATATACCAGGTTTTCCCAGAGAGAGCAGGGAGCCGTGGGATGGGTGACATAGCAACCAGCGTCACAAGACTCTTGTCCACAGGCTAAAAATTCCCTCAGGCAGCATGTGTCACTACAGCTTCACTAATATTGGTGCATGGACCCTACTGCAGTGGGAGTGTTAGATTTATCCAGGTAATTATTATACTTGGGCTCTGTACATATTACATTTATTTCCCTTCAGTTGTTTATCATCCCTTGATGAATTTCTAACACTCCCACAAGTCATAGAAAGCTAAGAATAGGATTCACAGTAGCAGCTGTTTTAGTCTGTATCAGTAAAAAGAAAAGGAGTACTTGTGGCACCTTAGAGACTAACACATTTATTAGAGCATAAGCTTTCGTGAGCTACAGCTGACTTCATTGGATGCATTCAGTGGAAAATATAGTGGGGAGATTTTATATACACAGAGAACATGAAACAGTGGGTGTTACCATACAGACTGTAACAAGAGTGATCAGGAAAGGTGAGCTATTACCAGCAAGAGGGTGGGGGGGGGGGAGCTTTTGTAGTGATAATCAAGGTGGGCCATTTCCAGCACTTTACAAGAACAGTAGGAGGGGAAATAAATAAGGGGAAATAGTTTTACTTTGTGTAATGACACATTCACTCCCAGTCTTTATTCAAGCCTAAATTAATGGTAAGAGACTTCAAGACTTTTCCGTAGGTTAAATATTACACAAGAGAGATGTAACCTGGAGTAATTGCAAACTACTTAATGTAAATGTGGTAAGCAGAACATAAAAATGGCCATTCTGGATCCGTCTAGCCCAGTATCCTGTCTTCCGACAGTGGCCAATGCCAGGTGCTTCAGAGGGAATGAACAGAACAGGTAATCATCAAGTGATCCATCTCCTGTTGCCCATTCCCAGCTTCTGTCAAACAGGGGTTAGGGACACCAAACCTTGAAAACAAAAGCCACATATCTTTCAGCAAAGATACCTCTATATAAGGCATCTGTCTTATGACCATCAAACGGGTATGTTAAAATTGTGACACTGTTCAGGATGGTAGAAGATTCAGAAGATAGTCGTCTTTCCCTGAGGCGTTTACAGTCTAAACAGACAACCAAAAACACAGTGGGAGACCCAAAGAAATGTTTTATAACCCCCTTTTAAGAATATTTTTTTTTGCAGTTTTAAGGAAACAAAAAAAAATCAAAATATCTCTGATATACAAGGTACCAAGAAAAACAATTTTTTAAAAAAAAGCTGGCTACAATTATAGAAAGAAGCAAAGAAAAACTGGTATCATCTTATTGTACCTCTTTACTGTAATCCAATAGGGAAGACTACACTGGCTGGGATACTGATGTATCTACAATTTTTCTTTTGCATGGAACATCAGTTAATTAGGAGAGTATGGTGCTTGGAGTTGTTGCTAAATTATTTCATTGAGGGAAACAAACCAGTGGACTTTCCTGTTGGTGATAAATTCTGTGCTACACAATGAAATAACTGGCTATGTCTGTTTAATTGGTTAGTCACAAATAAATTTCAGTCTACATTTCTGTGCATCCAGAAACTGAATATTTCTGGACCTTGATACACTAAGTCTGTCAAGTGGTGATGATGATTTAGAGACTCTCTTGTCCTTAAGGGAGTGCCTAAGGGTTTTATTGTTATACACGTGCACACACATGAACGCCATCATACCTTTCATAACTGCCATGTCTTATCTGACATTTGGGAAAGTTGGCTTCCCAACAAATGAGCACTTAGAGATCAAGGAGGTATGCACTTTAAAAATACCTTAGAAACAATTCTGTCACACTTGTGGTGGCCGTTGCAGGTAATTGTGGTAATTTTCTGTTTCCATTAACGTACATCTCTTGTGACATTACACACAGTGTTATCTTTTAGGTTAGATCTGCTTGGTCCACATGTTCTTAGAATTTTTCAGTTTTCTTATGTCCATTTGTAAGATTGAGGAACTTGAACAAAAGAGGGGGAGAGATGGAGACTAGCTGTAGAACACCATAACCAATGGCAACACTTTGAATGAATGAGGGGCATCAAATTGCTTTAAAGAGAACCCCAGGGGGGTAGAAGCCTGGAATATTAAAACATTAACTGGTTTTTGTTTTTTTGCCACTAGATTAGTTTAATAGTGGGATCAGGCTTGCAGAGATGGGAATTTGTGAAAACAACGTTAGCATAATTGGGCCTCCACCCTTTGAGGAAACCCCTGTCAAGTTAAAAACAAATGACTCAAACCTTTTCTATTGAAAAATGGAAGCATAAGTCTTGCATTCAAAAAACAAAAAAACCCCACCTTTTGTACTAAGAGATGTCAAGTCTGCTGTCAGGTTGCTTTTTAAATTGGTTTTTGGGGGGGAATCAGGCATAATTAGTCAATAATGAATTAGATGTTTAATTGCAGATGTCTCTCCTTAATAATAAGTTATACATCAGTAAAGGTCACTATTGCATGTATATTTGGCAAAAAGTGAAATTATGTTAGTTCTTTGCACTCCTGGCTATTCCATTAAATGGTCAAAATGTTTAGTTGTAGTGCAAACTAATTAGCATGATGACAAGATGTTTGTTCTTTACAGTTATGCACAGAGCCTTGTATACTGTTACTTATGTCCCTCAGTGTTCTTTATCTTATTTGTGTCAGCTACAGCAGTATCTGTTGGATGTGAAGACCAGTTATATCTTGGGATTTCAGTGAAACCTTTGAATAAAGCTGTTACCTTCCTATCATTTCACTGCAGGCTGTACTTGAGCAACCCGAGATAGGGGATATTTTAGAGGCATCTCAGCAATTGAATGAAGTTTCAGTTTGTCAAAATACTATCTGTAGCTTGCAGCTGCTTCTAACGGTATATTTGAATGATGAAGTGAAAAGGCAGCTTCCTTTGTTCTGTGGTGTAGATAGCAGTTGTTTTCTTTAAATGATGGAGTAACGTTTCTACTAGTAGAAATGTGCATTTATTATATAACTGTTTATGCAAACATTTAACTATACTTGACCCAGATGGAGTGGGTGTCCATACAGTGTTGGAGTGTTCGTGTCCATACAGTAATGCTGGTTTTATGGTTTCAACCCTCTCTAAAAATGTACACTGTAAAATACAGGATATTCTAAATGAATTGGCTCACTCATCATTGATTCAGAACTTTTTAGTAATGATGAAATAAAACTTGAATTTCTGAGTTTGTTCAGAATCTGAGTATTCTGGTGGTGTCAGTAGAAACAGAAGTTAAGATGCATCCGATGAAGTGAGCTGTAACTCATGAGAGCTTATGCTCAAATAAATTGGTTAGTCTCTAAGGTGCCACAAGTACTCCTTTTCTTTTTGCGAATACAGACTAACACGGCTGCCACTCTGAAACCAGAAGTTAAGTTGGCTTCTAATGAACTTGTGTAGTGCCTGGATTTTCTAAAATTCTAGCTTGATACTTAATGGTTGGGTCTCATACTAGATGCTTTTTTTAGTATAGTATCTGTCCTTTAGATTTCCACATTTCACACTGCTTGGAAATGGTGACTTATATGGTGACTATTTACTGATTTTTTTTCTTTCAAACAAGTAACGTTCTGTTGGTTTAATGCCTATCTTTGCAGAGAAGCTAGTGACTACTTTCAGTATTTCGCCATTTCCTGAGTCTGCTTGTTTGTAATATTTTCTTCATTTCAGGAAGCCATTGTACATAACGCATGTGTGTACTGCTTCTGCTATATTGCTTTTGTATATAAACATAATAGAAAATGAGCACAGCGTGGCTTCTATTCCTGGTTTTCAAAAACTTCATCAAAGCTTTTTACATTTTTTACTAGCGTCTGATGAGCCACCTTAGTATCACAAATACAAAAGCTGTATTTGCTGTCTTGATGTGTAGTAACTCCAGCTCATAGAAGCCATCAGATGTTTATTTGTAAGTTATAGGCTTACGCACATACTTCATCCTAAACATGGCTTAAGTGTGGGAATCAAAATTGGCTGATAACGGGGTTGTGCTTGACTTTTGGATCCACAACTGAGCTGTTTTGGGTTTAAATGGAGGCAATGCATCTTTTCCTGTGGCTATTATATGTCACTTAGTGGATTGTAAAGGATTGGTTTTGAGAACTTATGGCCTTAAGGAATGTTCGGATCCTTGTAGTGATTGTATGTAGCGTATGTTAAAAGTAACCTGCAAAGACCAGCTTTGTGCTTTTCTTGCTGCTTTGTGGTGATTGAGAAGGTTTTTTTTTTTAAATTGAAAGAGCATAGGAATCTTTAACTCGGGCATCTTTGCTCCTAAGTGTTTCAACTATAGGAGACTTAAGCAGTCTGACTAAAAATCACTTTCTATCTCAGTTAATGAGATTTCAGTTTTATTACTTTTTTTTTTTTTTTGGTCATTATCCTACCAGTTCTCCAGTCATTCATAGTCTTCCAAGATGTACAAAATCTGAATTTAAAATGTGAAAAATAAGCAAGGAAAAGACCTCCCCCAACAAACCTTTTCTTTGTGCATCACAAAGCACCGCCCTCCCCCCAAGGCATGAAAATAAATTTAATAATGTTTGTGTGGGCTCTTGGTACAAGCTTTTTCTAAACTATTTCATGCCACAAGACTTTGAGCTTGTTGAAGATTTGTTCGATAGGTATGGACATCATGATGTTCAAATGGTGTGGAAATGATCCGGAATATATTCTGATACTACATAGAATCATAGAATATCAGAGTTGGAAGGGACCTCAGGAGGTCATCTAGTCCAACCCCCTGCTCAACGCAGGACCAGTCCCCAATGTTTGCCCCAGATCCCTTAATGGCCCCCTCAAGGATTGAACTCACAACCCTGGGTTTAGCAGGCCAGTGCTCAAACCCCTGAGCTATCCCTCCCCCCATTGAACTACTTACTGTTTCCTGCCACTGAGAGGAAATGTAGATCTTTGTGCTTGATAAAACGCTACCCCCCTGTACTACCTTTTGTAGTAGTAAGAAATAGCACTACCTGGTGTTCAGATTGTGCTAAATGCGGTTTACTTCACACTACATCTAACCACTGTATTTTATTCCTCAAGCAGACTAAATTTTATATTGTTAAGATAAAATGTATTTTTGTCAAATTATTGGAGTTGCATGGTTTAAAATGAGTTTTACTTAAAGTTCTATTCTCAGAAATAACCAAATTACAGAATCTTAAACTCTTTGATTTCTACATCTTTATATATACACAGGCAGCTGAAGAAATTAGATGAAGATAGTTTGACCAAGCAACCAGAAGAAGTATTTGATGTACTGGAGAAGCTGGGAGAAGGGTGAGTGTCTGAGACAATGTAGAGAATGTAAACCTGTCCAAGAACATATACACATAATGGCCAACTATTTGTGAAGACCTGTTGTGTTTTTTTTGGTTTTGTTTTTAACAGAGAAATTTTTTTTGAGGGAGGTGGCATTTTGAATATATTTCTTGCAATTGGAGCACCTACATCTAAGCTCTGAGTTGTGTAAACACCAGTTTTAAACTGGGGAACTGTAAAAGTGCTTGAAGGGACACTGTCAGGAAATAAAATCTATATTTTTTTTGATAGAGCCCTAATATAAACAAACTTTTTACTAGATAAAACAATAAAGACAGTATCAAAACTGTTTTATAGACATACGTACTGCTAGTTCAGTATTTCCATTCAGTGAATGGGAGTGTTGGCTTTGGAGCTGCATTTTTAATGATACCTTTTAGCAGTGACCTCAGTTTGAATCAAAGTAGACAAAGAATCAGCATTCCTAGTGGAAAGTATTGGGAATCAGAAAACGTAAGTAGTTGTAAATTGTCTAACTTTTTTTGTTATCAACTCTTAATCCAAATATTAAAATGTAGAACATAAATTAAGTAAGAGAAGAATTAAATTGTTGAGAATAAAAATGACCATTTCAATTGTTGGGCGTTACACACAGTAGCCCTTTTGTTTTTCTGGTTTTTAATGTACAGGTTATAGCTAGAAAACATCACCTCGTTACTGAAATATAAAAACCAGAAATTAATTGTAAACCAAGACACAGAGGCAAGCAAAAAATACATAACACTAGAATAGCAAGAGTGGGAGGCATATTTCCCCACAAAGTGTAGGAGGGGAAAAAAAAAATACTTCCCTACTCCTAAGTGGAGAACCTGAAGAATTGTATTAATGCTGAACATTGAAAACTGAAATTTAAAACGTTTTCCTTTTCATCTTAAAACCCCTTGTTGGAAGTTCAGTGGAGTCTAGGGGGAAGATGCTAACTAGAAGAAACATAAAAGTTAAGGTTAGCTTGCATTCTGATGCTCAGGCTCTTCTTTTTAATCCTATACTGTGACTGAATAAGATATGTTGAACAAATCATGAGACACAACTTCTGTAAACTTAGTAGTCTATTTCAAGATGAACCCATGAAACTGACACTACACTAGTGCCCTGTAATAATATCTAGTTCTGGCAAAATGGATGGACTGTAAATTCTTACTAACTGGCATCCAGTTAAACAGTTAAGTGCTGTGTGAAATTCTGAAACCGCAATAACTGAATACAATGTTGAAGTCTAAACCTCTGACAGTGTACAAACTTATGCTGGAAAAGTTTTTCTTCGTCAAGATTGCTGGAACATATTTGGTCTATTTGAATTACAGTATATCAATGGAGACAGACAACTGTGTTTGAGACAAGATTTAGGAATAGTTATAGTAGACACTAATGTTGGAGGAGAGGTTGGTAATAAAAAATGGAAAGCCTCAGAAAAGTTAATTCTTATGTTAATTCTTTTGTATTTATCTACAGTTTTATAAGAAATTATAACTTATTTATTCCAAGCCTTGCTGTCTCAAAGGAAATTTCTTATTCAGATCCTCTTGTTCATTGAAGCAATAACTTGATTTAATTTTTGGGGTGAGAGGGTTATCCAAATACCTTGATTTTGTAGAAAAACGTAATATTGGAGTGTAGGGGCAAACCCATCTTATTTCTTTGTCTTTCTAATTTGCTTATCTCGGAACATCTTATACAATGTTTACTGTGTGGTGCTGTGAAATAGAGACTTTCTTGGCTACGTCTCCATCAAGCCCCGAAGATTTCTCTATATTATGGTCAGAACCGTGTCTTGTGAGAATCCATGCTGCATTAATTCATCTAGGAACAAAGTCCCTGTGTTATCCTATTTTTTCCTGCATCTTTGAAACTATTGCAGTGCTTTACCTCCGTCTGAGATAATCTGGACACCATCCCTGTACTTCATGAATTAGATGGATATAAGTGACAGTTGGGTTTACTTCCCGGTTGCCTGCAAGTTTATTGCCATGACATCCACTCATTTCTCAAGAGTTATTCTGTATGCATTATAGGAAATTGTTGCTGTACCTTATTTGGAAATGGATGAAAACATAATTTTAAACATGCAAAATATGAAACTCCTATACCATGTGCCTATATATAAAAGTATGTAGTATTGCTCAAGATGGTCTAAAGCTCTGGGATGAGGACTGTGATTGACAGCTTCACTCCTCTGGCACAATGGAACTCTTAACAATAAGAATAAAGTTTGTTATGTGGGAGACAGAACTTTCTCAGGGGCTGGTCCAAGACACTGGAATGAACTTGATCAGACACTAAGGACCATCATAAACCTCACCACCTTCCGTTCCAAGTTCAAAGCTCACTTTTTTCACTTTGCCTTCTCTAATATAAACATATATCAACAGATATATCTTGTATTCAAACAGACAGAAAAATCTACCAAAAGAAGACACTCCAGTGCACATGTTTCTCCCTCTGGGGAGAGGATGAGAGAACCAACAAGTGACAGATAGATATATAGTCATGTTGTTCAGTTACTATGGTGATGAGCATGATATAAAAACCTGTATAGACCAGTTTTTTACTGCACCTCAGTTAAATGTATATTGAAAATAGTTTAGACAAATGAGTTTGCTGGAGTTTGGGTAAAAAGGTGTATTTAAGGTTATTGGGAATGGTGATTAGCATCTTTCCTAGGTATTTCTCATTGTTACTATAGCACCAGGAGCTTGTAGATTAACTGAAGTTTTGCAAATACTCCTGTTTTATTATGTCCAAGTTGGATGTGGTGTTCAAAAAATCAACTATTAAGATATTCTTAGTAGGAGAGGTCATTAAACAATGTTCCCTTTTTTCCAGATTATGATGCACCTCTAAGTGTAAACCAGAAAGTGTGCCAGTTTTTAACCTGTTGTATTGCTTGTATTTAGTATTTCACATTTTGATTGTTACAGATCCTATGGGAGTGTATTCAAAGCTATTCATAAAGAAACAGGTCAGGTTGTTGCAATTAAACAGGTTCCTGTTGAGTCTGACCTGCAGGAGATCATAAAAGAAATATCCATAATGCAGCAGTGTGACAGGTAAGTGCATGCAATGAATCCCATCTGCAACCCCGTAAGAAAAGTATTGCATGTGATCTGCTTAGCAGTTGAATCTAGGAAACACTGTGTTGTATTAAACACTTCTCAGAAGTGAGACCAGCTGTTGCACTGAGGTGGACTAGCCAACGTTTATCAAAGAGACATGATTTACATTGCGTTTTTTTAAAAATATTCTTATGCTGGCTTCTCCTCAGTCTAGTTTAATAGACTATCTACATTTGTTTACAATAAGTGCCATTTGGAAAACCGAAAGAGCAGGCGATGTATGCATGGGTTTTTTTGTTTTTTTCTTTCTCCCCCTCCTCTCCCCCCGCCACCTCAGTATGCCTCCACCTGAGTTCCACTTATGTGTTTCACTTTGCATATGTACAGGCTAGTGCGCTGTCTGCAAAGGTGACAGAATTCTCATTTGCAGAGCCATCACTAGCGTGTGCAGATTTTAGTGCATTAAAATACGTGACTAAGTTGGAGGACACTCAAAATTCCTCTTGCACAAGTAGGGTGGTTGTATTATGAAAGACCAGGCTTTGTGCATCTCCCACTGATTTCACTCATTTCCTTTGAAAAAACTGTCTGAGCAGAAAAGCTTATGAAGAGATCATATACACAACTGCCCTCCTGCTACAAAAGTGTTTCCCTTGGTTAAATACTTAAAAGCCACATACCATTTCTAAGTCCTTACTTAGTCTAGTGTTAAGCCTCCAGTCTGAGGAACTTTATTTTTTAAACAGCAAGCAAGCAACAAAGCTTAATATGAATAAGATTTGCAGTACTAAAACATGGACACAATGATTTATAATTCTGCTGAGTACACTTCTACAGCTATTCCCTCTTCCTTCTGGTAATCGTTGTCTGACTCAATAAAATGTAACTTTTTTAGAACCAGTTCATAAAGTATTCTGTGAATTAATTTACAGAATTCATTAGGCTTCTTTGAGTGTTTTGTTTTTAAAAGAGAGAGTAGAAGGCCTAAAATGGGACCTTTCATTTTGCCCAACTGCTCGACACTTGTGAGCAGTAGGGATAGTGAATCATGGAATAACTCTGTTCTCTGCACAAACATTCTGGGGAGACTCCTACATGGTGACTAACTCTTCTGATATCAACATTTAAATTCTTACATAAGAGAGAGTGTCATTCATAGAGCAGAGTAAGTTTATTTTTGGTCCATTTATAACTGTTCCATTTTTGACAGCCTTTGCCTTCTTTCTAAAGGACAGAGGGTCATTCTCATGATCTGATATGTTAATATAGAGTAGGTTATTGCTTCTTGGGCAGCCAGGAAGTAGCTGTAGATAAGATAAACTGATCTAGTGTACTGTAAAGACCTAACTCTTATTAGATTAGTAAAATGCATCATGTCTCAGAACTAAATTGCAGAACTGGGAGGAATGGTTGTTATGGTATTTAAGAGGAAATCCCCATATGCAGGATATGAGCATTTCCTGCAAACTCTTATATCAGCCTTAAGTCTGGGATCCCAAGTCTGACCCTGAACTCTTAGCATCTTTTTTTGGCTGTACTTTATATTGTGCTCCTATTTATAAAATTGCTTTCATCAATAATATCTGACTCTCTCTCTCTAATTTTCCATAGTCCCCATGTAGTCAAGTATTATGGCAGCTATTTTAAGAACACGGACCTGTGGATAGTCATGGAGTATTGTGGAGCTGGATCTGTGTCCGATATAATTCGATTACGAAATAAAACAGTATGTCCTTCCCCTTACAATCCATATTTATACAATGTCATGTTTTAAGTATCCACTCTAAATATTACATATTATAGTAAGTAGCTTTGTAGTAGTCTATGCGTAGTTCTTTGGCCTGATTTTTCCCGAGCATCCCGAGCTCTCATTAGCTGTCCTGTGAGCTGCAAGTGCCCAGCACTCCTGGAAACCAGGATGTTTAGCTAGGTAGCTAACTTGATCCTTCAAGATTAATGTAATGTTTTCTGATTAAAATGATCTGTATGTCTGAAAAAATAGAATCCTGATTTTTCAGTGCTGGGATTTTTATAGCTGACCTTGTCTAGTCACATTGGTCATGTAATAGCAAGTTACCTGTGAAAGGGCCATACACACAAAATACATGAAGGGAGACCAAGTAAACCAGTTGTACTGTGTATAGATAATACTATATCTTGGTAACTGGAACTGCCTAGAATTTTCTGCTAGTTAGTATGGCAATCTTGTATTTGTATTTCAAGGAAATGTCCGTCTTCAGCATGAGATACCAATCTAACTGCTTTTTTTTTTTTTTTTCCCCTTTAGTTGACAGAAGAGGAAATAGCTACAATAGTACAAGCAACCCTCAAAGGACTAGAATATCTGCATTTTATGAGGAAAATACACAGAGATATCAAAGCTGGAAATATATTACTAAATACAGAAGGACATGCTAAACTTGCAGATTTTGGGGTAGCAGGCCAGCTTACAGTGAGTAAAATTGTTACTTGGGTTGTGTATGTAGAAATGTCTCATTCAGCCTACAGGTACAAGTGAAACACTTACTGGAGAGATTATGCTAAATTCAATTGTTTAGCACTTACATGAATGCATTGCACATGCATTGCAGTGGGGCCCAGAGGAGGGACAGGCGGGCTGACACTCTGGCTTTCTTGTTCAGAGAACTAAAGCACCAAAACAGTTGTGTGTAGTAGCACATCTACTGTTTTCTACTGAGTCCCCACACAGCTCTGCCAGTGCATCTCAATCCTGATGTGCAAAATTCCTTATTTCAGTCTTACTGAATCATTTTTGTGTATAATCTTTAGGGAGAGTGTTATTTATTAATGAATAGCTGGCAAACTTGTTCCTTCTGCTTGCCAAATAGTCTGTTCTTCTGCTCTCTTCCCCTCCCTCCCCTTCCGTTTTAGGATACCATGGCAAAACGGAACACAGTTATAGGAACCCCATTTTGGATGGCTCCAGAAGTGATCCAAGAAATAGGGTATAACTGTGTAGCAGATATCTGGTCACTGGGAATCACTTCAATAGAAATGGCTGAAGGAAAACCACCATATGCAGATATTCATCCAATGAGGGTAAGGACTGAGGCCTCTTCAAATATAGCTCTCTTGCAGAATGCAGGTAGCCTCTGTTGGCAGTTAGCTGAATAAACATTTTATAAGATGCTGTCTAGCTTTTTAACCTAGAGAAAATGAGCAAGCTCTTTTTATTTAACTTGTGCTTTTTAATATTTAGTAAAATGGGGAAAAAATATTCAAAGGAGAATCTGTCAACTTGATTCTTTTGTGTCAAGGCATGCGAAATTACCAGATTTGTTCAGAATATGCATGCGTGGAAACGGGTAGTCTTGAGTTTGATCCAAAGTGAATCTTTTTGTCACAGCCACCAGTAAACACAATTTTTCAGGTCATCATCATAGCTTATTGGTCCAAAATCTCAGCCAAGATCTGGTGTTATCATTTATCTCGAATAGTTCCTTGGGAGTACAGCTAGAGGGTAATGTGTCAGTCAGTGCTCCAGTCTTTGCTTAGGGTCTCCACATTTGCCTGTGGGGTCCATTCCTCCGCTTCCACTTGGTCATATTGTTTCCAATCTTTGCCATCCTAATTCTCACTAGATTTGGTGTACACCAGTGTTTTTGTTCGAGGTCAGTTCCTGTAAGGAGATGTTCTGAAGGAACAAGATCATTGGTAATTCCCACCATTTTGTTACTCCATTGCTTTCCACCGTGGTATTTTTGGGTAACGGGACTTTTCAGAGGCAAACCTCTTTTGGGAGTTCCATCTCTTGAGTGGTGGAATGTGTCCATGCAGTGGGTATCCTGTATTATGCACCTGTTTTTCTTTCATTTTTAGTAAAGGACTTTTAGTGGTTTAAAATAGCAAATGTCACCCTCTATGCAAAATAGTGGCTTTGCCATAGGAGGAAACGTGCGGAGTACAAATCCCTTGTTCTCTTTGGAGGGGAATATACATAGCATTGGCATAAAGACTTAGAGGGTTTTGGTACATGAATAACTTTGCAAGGGTCTGTCTCTATGCTCTGATCTATGTCTGTTCTGTGTTTTTTACCTTAAAGATTTCCAAAATCAGTGAACTCTAGAACAATACTTATTTTATTTTTATTATCAGGCAATTTTTATGATTCCTACAAATCCTCCTCCAACATTCCGGAAGCCAGAACTCTGGTCAGACAAGTTTACGGACTTTGTAAAACAGTGTCTTGTGAAAAGTCCTGAACAAAGAGCAACTGCTACACAGCTTCTCCAGGTTTGGTATTTGTTACCTGGGGTGCTTTCAGAGGGTATCAGAGGGAGTTCTTAACTAAACAAACCGCAGTGCAGGCAATGAGTATTTGTGCAATTTGAGATGTTGGTTTCCCTTCGTGCTTCCCCTGTACAACTTGTACAGTGTAAGATCAAGTTGCGTGAGGTTTTTAAACCTTTAGTTTCTTCCCTAGAAATTAGACCATCTCCTACTTTCTATTCCCATACTCATACACGCATCTTTGTGCCCCCTGGCTTTTGTCAGTGTTTCAAGATTTTGAGAAAGAGAAATCCTGGCACTTACTATTAAGCCATACAGTTTATCCTTTAACTGACCCTATGCTTGGAAAAGAGCCATATCTGATTATGTTATGTCAAAATCCTCCATTTCCTAGCTATCCCAATTTGCCTCTAGTTGTTCTGTGACCTCAGAGCAGGGGTGGGCAAACTTTTTGGCCGCCACATCAGGGTTCCAAAACTGTATGGAGGGCCGGGTAGGGAAGGCTGCGCTTCCCCAAACAGCCTGGCTCGCATCCCCTATCCGTCCCCCGACCCATCCAAGCCCCCCTGCTCCTTGTCCGCTGACCGCCTGGGACCCTGCCCCCATCCACACCCCTGCCCCCGACAGGCCGTCTGCTTATCCCACACTTATCCAACCGCACCCCATGTTCCCAGTCCTCTGACCCCGCCCGTCCCCCCCCCCCCCAGAACCTCTGCCCCATCCAACCCCCTATCCCCCTTACAATGCCACTCAGAGCAGCATGTCTGGCAGCCGCGCTGCCCAGCTGGAGCTAGACACACTGCCGTACTGCCTGCGCGGGGGCGTGGCTGCAGGGGAGAGGGGACAGCGGGGGAGGGGCTGGGGTCTAGCCTTCCCGGCCAGGAACTCAGGGGCTGAGCAGGATGGTCCCGCAGGCCATAGTTTGCCCACCTCTGCCTCAGAGGCTACTACTTACAGAGATCCAAGCAAAGCTAATCAATTTCTAAAGCACTCTCGGCGTTTTAATAACTAACCTTCCTTTTGCTGTCTTTGAGCTGATGGAGGTTACCTGCCCTCTGCACCATGTTAGAGGAGCCCCAGTTCTTTCCTCTAAAGTACCTCTTCCTTTCCATGACAGAGGTGCATCTTGGTTCCTGAAGCATTATCAAGGGATTATCTCTCTGGCTTTTCAGTTGATCCTTAGAGTGTCAGAAGCAGAAGGCAAATAACGAAGGCAGACTGTTGGCCTCTTATTAGAAAGCGATAGCCATAGTGTTATCTTGGGTGTTATGAATTTATCTCATTTCTAGATATGACAGTTCAGAAATAAAGTATGAATGCAGGGTCATGCAGGAATGCCCTTTTAGCGTGACTCAGTATGGGTCTCTCATTCTCCATCACTAAAAGGGTAAATTATGAAATAAAAGTTTATAATAAAGTTTTTACTTGGTTGTGTACACCAACTGTAATTCAGCAGGGATAGGCATAGCTCTGGGTAACAGCGTTTTACTGCTTTGTCTTCATATTTGCTGCTTATAAAATATATCTACTTTTTTAGCATCCATTTGTTAAAAGCGCAAAAGGAGCGTCAATCCTGCGGGACTTGATTAATGAGGCAATGGACGTTAAACTGAAACGTCAGGAAGCACAACAGCGTGAATTGGATCAAGATGATGAAGAAAACTCAGTGAGTGTTTAATGGGCACAATAACTTTAAAATATTGATGCTGATATATGTGTGAGTAGGTGTCTTTCCCAAACTGCTCTAAAGTAGTCCACATATGTGGTAGAGTCTAAAATTCCTCCCTCCTGATTATTGTCATTGTTTGTATTATCATAACACCTAGGAGCCCTAGTCTTGGATTAGGACTCCACTGGCTGCTTTAACACAGAAATTAATAATAATGCTACATAGTGTTCAGCTCAGTCACTGATTCCGGCGTTGATTTTTTCCTGGGTTTTTTAGCGTAGGACTGCTCAACTCATGTCCTGTAGCTGCTCTCTATTAGCCCACTCCCACCTCCTTTATATTCAACCGTATTGAGCTACTTGCCTTAGTGAGTCAGCGGAACGTAGATACAACACCTACCACAGGACAGTTACTAGCCCAAGAAAATACTTTTAAAGATATGTAATAAATTTGTAGAAGACTTCAAATACATTTTCCCGGCTGGATCAAGTTTTTCCTGTAGTAGAGAGGCCTTTTGTTTGTAGTCTTCAGTGTGTTCTATTTTGCCATATAACACAAGTATGTTGTTTTCTTCATACCATCTTCCTGATTTAGAAACCCCTTTATAGAAACTTCATACTGTACAATAGAAACAGACACAAATTTAAGGAGAGGGGATGTGTGCTTAGACTTCTTTTGATGGTGTAGTGCTGTGAGCTTGAGTTCTGTGCTTTTTTTCAGTCCAGAGTTGCAGACCAAGTAATTGCTTGTTCATATGTTACGTTTTGACTTTTGAATAAGTGTTGTAGTGTGAGTGGTGGTTTTTCAAAAGCATGTCAAAAGCCAACTTGAAGCATGCTCCGTCACTTTCAACCAGACTGAATAAAATGGACAACAGACGGTTATTCTATAGAGCAAGCCTCTTCTGAAGCTAGATTTGAATAGCATGCTTTGCAATGAAATATAGGTATGTTAAATGCAGTGTTTCCTCACTGTGAAGTTAGGGCTGCATTGTGCTTTGGGATGGAAGTAATCTTTACTCACAGTGTCACCATGATATTGACTCTAAGGTTATGTGCAGCTGCTTATGTGTCTGAATTGTGATCGCATCACTGACAGCTGGTGCCAGATAGTTGGAGGTGGAAGGATTCCTCTAGTGTAAATGTTTTCCTGTGGCCTCTCTGCCCTGCCACATTACCACTGCTAGAAGGGAAGAGTTACCAAGAGCTTCCATGGCACTGTAGGTTTTCTGCTGCAGCTTCTCACAATGCTGGAGGGGGAGTTTATTGCCCACCTGCAGTAAAACTTCATCCCCTCCCCCTTCTCCCCCCCCCCCCCCCCATTAACTTTTGAAGTTCATCCTTTTCCCAGTCTTCTTGGTTTGGTGTTCAGGAAGTTCGGCTGTGAACTACCAGCACCCTTAGTGGGACAGAGGCCTCAGACATGGAGGCACTGGAGGAGGGCAGGGTGCACTACCACATGTTGACAGTGGTGAGACCTTGTATTGTAGCTCTGTGAGAAGTGTGCGCGTTAGCCTTGTGACACTAGCTTGGATCAGAAAGGCCACAATCACATATACACAGCAACTGGGGGCTTACCACTTATAACAAGTGGCCTTGTGAACATCATGGATGATTTTTTTTTTTTTTTTTTTTTTTTTTTATGAAATTCACGGCAGTGTCAAGTATTGATATCCCTCCCCCCACCCCGAATATGCATGGCTGCTGAGTCCTGCCCTCCCCCACCAGACTGCTGCGATTTTTTTCAACAGCAGGGAGGTAGAAGTGGGCATCTGTGTGCACTTGTCTCTTGCTTAGTGCAGCTCATAGCACCCGGCAGGCCTTGTGTTGGAGCAATAGTTTGGGGGCGGACTGGATTTGGTGACCAGTTTTATGCAAGGCACAGTAGTAAGCACCACAACTGCTTGGAACATGTGCTACGAACCACACCGAGCACGAGATCGTACATGCTCACTTCTGCCTCCTTGCTATTGGGAAAACTGAAGCAATTTGTCCTTGTCCTGCTCCCTTCTGACCTTTAAAGCTGTACAGCTCCCGGCCTTTTACTGTGCTATACCCAGCAAGCCAGCGTGCCTAAAGGCCAGTGCCTGAGTGTTGCTTTCTCTATAAAGACTGTGAACAGCATATTGCCAGCATTTACAAATTACCACACTGCTCTTTCTAAGCAACCACCTTTATTCTTAAGGTAAACGCATTACAGAGAAAACAGAAGTTTCTATATGCATGCTTAAAGCTTACCAGAGGTCACCCCTCAGTCTTTCTGTCTTAGCAGGGCCCCAGGTCTTTGCAGACTTTCCACAAGGGTTGGGATCCCCTTTGCTCAGAAGGTCCTGTCCATTTGCTGGATCAGAGAGAAGGGTCGAGTCAGTTTAAATGCAGCGTTTTTATACCGAAAGCTCTTTCTTTGTCTGTTAGCCTCTGGAATACCGACTTTGAACTAGTATGTGCAAGCCTCCCTGGGGTTGGTACCTCTTTAGTGTTTACAATCTGAGTGTTTCACCTTAATCACCCCGCACTATTTTTAGTTCGTGGTGAAGCTGTGCAACCCTCCTCCCTCTGGACTTTTGTACAGTCCCTGGCTCACAATGATACTCGACCCAATCATAACTATCATACAGTATGTTCTTCCGAAGATGCTGCATGGGATTGCAATATCTGTCACAATGTTAATGTGTGGTAACAAATGGAAAAAAATATTCTCTGAAAAAAATGACTGGGTTTGATTTTAATGTACAGTTCTTTTTCTTTTTTCTTTTTTTTTTTAAAGGCTTGCAAATTCAGTTTATTTCAATTCCTTAAGAGTTTATCACTAGTAATAAACTATTTTAAATCTCAGCTTCTAAAGTCTGGCATTATCTCTTCAGCATGCACATACACACTATAGACTAGACTGAATACTGCTGCCATCTAATAACTGTTCAGTGATCTCTAGATCATTTCAGAATGGAATTTTAGGTCAACTGTATCTGGCAATCTTTGGGCTTGTCTCCACATCTATGCTGCAGGGATCGATCCACCGGGGGTCAATTTAGTGGGTCTAGTGAAGACCTGCTAAGGCGACCGCTGATTGCTCCCCCATCAACTCCGGTACTCCACCGGAATGAGAAGTATAAAGTAAGTCGACGGGAGAGTTTCTCCCATCAACCCAGCGTGGTGTAGACACCACAATAAGTCGACCTAAGTTCACGTAGCTGGAGTTGCGTAACTTAAGTTGACTTAACCCCATAGTGTAGACCTACCCTTAGAGACAGTAAGGGCTGAATGAATATTGCGACTTAATTACTCCTAGTGATAGGCCATTGGGTCAGGGCTCAGATGCCAGCTGGCTGTGTTGGGACGCTTGTACTGCTAATATTGCTCTTATGTAGTTAAGTGGAAGACTTCAGTCTGCAAAGTGGTCATCCCAGCATATTTCTAACAATAGATAAAGCTAGAGGAAAAGAAATGGAGAAGATCTTTCATTACCCATTTGGGAATAGGAAGGAGAAAAGAAAAGGCATAATTTGTAACATCTTGCTGACTTTACAAAATTTTTGTAAGACTCTGATACCAAAGAGATATTGGAAGTTGGTACCAGTTCCCTTTGAATGTTGCCACTCTTTTTTATTTAAAAAAAAAAAAAAAAGATAACTCTGATCAGTAAATGCATGTCTTGCATCCTCCTACAGGAAGAAGATGAAACAGATTCGGGTACCATGGTGCGGACAAGTGGAGATGAGACTGGTACTATAAGAGCTGCCAGTACAATGAGTGATGGAGCCAATACCATGATAGAACATGATGGAACCCTGGAATCCCAGCTGGGTACAATGGTAATAAACACGGAAGAAGAGGAAGAAGAGGGGACCATGAAGAGTAAGAACTCCTTATTTTTAATGATTATATAGTCCCTAATTCACACACAGATGAAAATGCAAAGGTTGAAGTGGGGAAAAACACATGAATGTCTGTGGTCAAAAAGTACAATGAGGCCATAGTAGGATAAAATGTCAGCAGAAGGGAGAAAGCTAAATGTAACGGAAAGTTAAGATTATTACAATAAATGTCTTCTGTATGGCAGCTAAGGATGTTTTAATTACAGTGAGTAATAGCTTTCAGCAAGCTGCTCTGCCAATGGGACATATTAGTTTTATGGTAATTTTATGTACTTTCACTATGCTATTTATTGTAGATACTCTTAGTGTTGCTCTAACTTCCCTTGACAAAAAATACTAAATAATTATAAATTACTAGTTAAACTCCATCCTGGGTTTTCTAACTTTGAATTCAGTTAATGGTTTTTCTATTATGGCATGTCAGCCTCACTTCCTGTTTCTAAGGAGATGTGCTGTCTGAAGTTACTGGGTGCTCTCTGTTGTCCTGGTTCCACTCAGTTGATGCAAGCATTTTATTAGAGAGATTTTACTTCTAAAAAGTAAAGTAGTATTGGTTATTTGTATTGTGAGCGTGCCTTGGGTTCCCAGTCATGAATCAGGGCCCATTGTGCTAACACTTAACAAAAAGATGATGCCTGCCCTGAAGAGCTTGCAATCTGAGTATAAAATGAGACAACCAGTGAATATAACGTACAGGGAGAACGCAAGGTGAAAACAAAACTGGACAATGTGACAAGTAGCAGTCACAGCACACCAGCTGTCTAGCACTATCTGGGAGGGTATGGGTGTGGGGGTGAGATGGTGTTTTTTGTAGGCATCGTGGCAGAGGAGAGATTTAAGGAGGACAATGCAATGGCTTTGCAGATGTTTACAGGGAGTTCCTCCCAGGCATTGAGGTGACA
Organism: Natator depressus; assembly: GCF_965152275.1. Lineage (NCBI taxonomy): Eukaryota > Metazoa > Chordata > Testudines > Cheloniidae > Natator > Natator depressus. The sequence continues at coordinate 20,153,430 of NC_134246.1, forward strand.
TGGGAGAAAGTGCAACAGTACTTCTTTTTTAAAATATAAAGAAGCAGCACTGGAGATCTGAGTTTAAGTTCTCAGTTACTGAACTCCCATGGAAACAATCAATACAAAGATTTGTGACTTTAGTAGGGGGTGCATTGGCCCCTTCCGGGAGCGGCATGGGGCCGGGGCAGGCAGGGAGCCTGCCTTAGCCTCGCTGCGACGCTGCCTGAGGTAAGTACTGGCAGGAGACTGCACCCTAGCCTTGAACCTCTTCCTGCACCCAAGCCCCATCCCAGAGCCAGCACCCCAAACCCCCTCCTGCACCCCAACCCCCTGCCCCAGGCTCAGCCCGGAGCCTGCTCCCACACTGTGAACCCCTCGGTCCCAGCCCAGAGCCCGCGCCTACTCCCAAACCCCTGCCCCCGCCTGGTGAAAGTGAGTGAGGGTGTGGGAGAGAAGGGGGGATGGAGTGAGCAGGGTGGGGCTTTGGGGAAGGGGCGGGGTAGATACTGGATTGCCCTTAAATTCAAAAAGTGATTTTGGGAGTAAAAAGGTTGGAGACCACTGGATTAGACCAGCTAAGAATAATTGGTTATAAACATTATACAGATCACTTAAGAAGAAGTACTTTTCCCAGGAATTCCTTAGTTCTGTCAAATGAAAACTCTTTTCCACTTGTTGGCTTTTTAGACTCACCATCTTCTCTCGGTGAAGACAGTTTTTTCTAACAGAAGAGGGAGCACATAGTAATATGCTTACAAATCGATATAGAGCTCTGCAAACTCTGGCTTTTCTGCTGAAATTTCAAACTTTGGCAAATATTGATTAGCCATAAGTAACAGGGGAAGTCTGCTTTTATAACAATGGGAAGAAAGGAAACGGAGTTATCAAAGCTGACTTGCATTTCAGTGTTAGCATGACTGAAACGGGATAATAGTCTGTGACAAGGAGAGAGATGGAAAATCAGGCATCTATGTACAGTAGTTTACTGTAATTTAAATGATTGCCCAAGAAGATGTGGAAAGGGCTGTTTAAGGTGAGAATACCAGTTGTTCAGAAACAGAAAACATTGAGTTTTTCCTTTTAAAGAATCTGAGTAATATGGCTTTTCAAGTTTTCAAGGGAGCAGAAATCTAAAGGTTTTTTTTTTCTGTTCTAAGAAAAAAGCCTATGATCAGTCTTTCACTTTTGAGTATTTCCCCACACCTCTGCTATCACTTGTTAACTATTCACTAACTTCACACTAAGGGAAGAATGCTACCAAAATTCTGTTTAAACTTGGATGGAAGAGGGAATTGCTCTTTGATGTGAATTAATGTATCAATTACAAAGTTGAACAATGCTAAACCCCTTCATTTTTGGCCTATTTCAGTTCACTTACCATCACTTACATTCACCTTCACCTCAAAAGTTTGTGGTCCTTACAAACTGAAAATAAATAGTTCTGTCCTCCAATTACTCTCTCTGTAGAGGATGTATGTGGTTATTTTACTTTCACAGATGAAACACCCAACTTTAAAACCAGCATTTATTTTGTGGTTAGGGACATCCTACAATGGCTACTGCAGTTGTTGGATATGTCTTAGCATCTAACCAGAAGAGGGAGCTCCAGAACAGGCTGCTGGCAGCTGCTGCTTGAATTGGAAGATGAGCTTCTAAACATTTGGAAGTGTCAGAGGACTTCCTCAGTCTGAGGAATGAATGTGAGGTTCCTGGTGCAAGTGGCAACGTCACTTTTGTGCACACTACTTTCATGTACATGTACATTTAATGCCATAATTTCAAGAGGATCCAGAGCAGCTTGGTTTCATTCAGCATTTTTGCTCTTGCTGTCAAAGGAGTACCTACATTTAAAAAATAATTTTTTTTATATATAATATATATATATAATAATCTTCAATGCAGTTGGTTTGTTGATTTCATCATTTGGAAAATTACCATATCAGGTTAAAATTTAGCTTAAACTCCTTTTCCTTTCTTCTCCACCTCCTCCAATAGAATAATATTGAATTCCTAAGTGCAGCCCAGTGCACTGTCCATATTAATATTCCTTTGTATAACTGTTTCTTGGGGAGATGGCTTGGCAATAATCTCTTAGGAGTTTGCAAATGCCTTTCCTGTGAATTGCCTCAAATGCTCCATTTTTTCAACTTATTTCCATGTTAATGTTCTCCTGAAGTTCAGTTAAATTGATTGAGCTATAAAAAGTCATCAAACCAGCAGCAGAACTCTTTTGAGGAAGGATTTTTCAAAATCTTAAGTGGGTGAAATAATGGTAATTTTAATGCATTGGAATTGGAGAATTTTCATTAATTCATGTATTAAAAGTGATCTGTCTTTCAAATGATAACTGGTCTAGCAAATCATGGTAAAGAGTGTTCAGGTGAATACAGTATGAAGATCTAAATTCTTTTACATAGCAGCAGTGGTAGAGTAGAATCTTCCCAGGAGCCTGAAACTCCTGCGTGCCTAAAACTGGTTCTTGTACCATTTAAAAGAAACAAAACAAAAAAACCTGCCTTTTAAATGAAAAAGGGTCTGAGAGACATTGAAATGTCATATTTAATACTAGGCTTTCTATGGAAGTTCTGGGAAACAGTTTCCTCTAGCAACTCATACTATGCGTGATGAAACTTTGAGAGCCATACCTTCTGTTTTTAGATGAAATTTTTTTTAAAGGATTTGATCATTTAAATATACTAGATTTTAAATGTACTTGTTGTGTATAGGGTTGAATACAGAAGTACCAAAATCCATCATGTACTAATTTTGGCTGGTTAAATATTTTACAATTGCTTGGTTGTTTTTCCAAAGAGATACTCAAAACAAAATATTCAAACATTTGCAAAAAAAACGACCCCCTTCCCCCCCAAAACAAGCATATCACTAGATATCCTAGTCTTTTGTGCACTAACCCTTGAGTCTTTGATTTTTCTGAGAACTGCAACTATTTAAACTGCACTGCTACACATCTTTTTTGTTGTTGTTGTAAATCCATTGTTAAGAGCTTACTTGATATGAGTTTAACTGCTTTGGAGCAACCTTTAATTTTAACATTTAAAAGCTAGCCTTCTGAAGCACTAAGGAAGGGCACTCATTTGTAATATAAGGAACTCTTGTTCTGCTCAGAGACCAGAATAATTATTTCAGTATAGCCACAACAAATCTTTTTATTGTCCTTTCTTATTAAAACATCTACTAAACTACACTTCAGCCAGCCATGAGCTCAAATTGCTAGTGGGGGGAAAAAGTTGTCATTTCCTCTTTAATGATAAATTTCACTAATATTCATGCAATTGATAAGTGTATTTAATTTATTAAAATTTCTTCTCTTATCTCCCAGGCTATTTGTGTGTGTATGTTTGTCAGTAGACATATTTCCTGCCATTTGCTAGTATTCGTAGTGCTGGTAGACACTATTGAAAATCTTGTCTCATCCACATCTTGCTTGTATTACTTGCCCATAAAATGGGTAGGACTTGAGATGAGGAAAACTGGTACCTTGGAGCTTTTTAGGTCTAAAGAGTAGAAGCATACCTGATGTGGAAGGTAAGATAACTATACTGCCTTCTTGGGCTGTAATCATAAGTGATCTCAAGTGAGGCTCTTTATTGTAGCATACAAATGCAGCAGTGTGGCATTAGCAGCTCTAATAGCGCTATGCCCTTTGTCATTTGGATATGATGTAAAATATGTCTCCGTTTGTGATAGATAAAGATCCTCTAGCACTCCTCACTGCGTAGGTGCATTAGCCTCAGTGTCTTAGCTAGATTCCAAATCCAATGATTACATGAATTCACCTGGAATTTCCAATTACTTGAAATCTCTTCCTATGTCCTAAGCTGGCAAATGATTGTGCTCTGTTAAGAAGCCGCCTTCTATTCTAGAGATGGCAGCATTTCATTAATGAGTGAAAGTGGTGTGCGTGCACTCTGCAATTTTTTTTAGGTGAGAAGAGCCATCTGAACTTGTTACAGTCTTGGTAGTCTTGTGTTAAATGTACAAGATATTGATATTTTAACTTAGCTAAAGTGAAATATTTAAGTGCCAACATTCAATAGGCCTTTCACTAGTTAGAACTCTAATTTTTCATGTAAAGCAATTTAATTTTCTATGTAAAAACTGTAATTTAAAATGCACAGCATAATTAAATGTGGTTGGCTTAGAAGGCATCCACTAGGTGTTACACTCGGTTATTGTTGCAAATGAATAAAGCGTTATTTATCTATACTTATGAGGCAGCTCTAGGTGGTTTAATGACAGTCAGTGTCTGAAGTTGTTTAGTTGCCTGGTATTGAAATGGATGATGTGATTATTGCAGAAGTATGTCATTGGCATTTTTCTGCTATTCTTCAGAAGATGATTTTCCATAACACTACTTCCGGTTCATGTATTAGGTTGAGTTTTCAGTGGTATAGCTTTATATCTAAAATGAATTGGACCATTTAAAAGTAATTGGGACATAAAGCATTATTAGCAATATGTCCTCAGATATTGCGATGAGCATTGTATAAATACCTAAATTGACTAAACACTTCCTTCCCCCCTGCTATACTGTTGATGCATGGTGAATATAAATGTCCACAAATGAGAACTTTCTTTCAGTACTGGGCATATTTCCCTGTGGTAGTTATAGTCTGTATTGCTTTTCACCTTCACACACCAGAAGTACCTCTGGTGAAGATGACTGCTCGTTTGTTTGTTTGTTTTACTTCCCATCTGTGCAACAGGAATATCGTGTCATGTAGCTGTGAGTACAGTCATGTAGACTAGCAGTAGGAGTACATATACAGCCATTATGGTGTTGACAAAAAGTGGTGTGTTTTTTAACAGTAGAGTAATGTCTTCTAAAACATATTGAGAATCTGAAGGCATTACCCAACAGATTGTGTTTTAAAATGGGTTACAATTGGAGTCCGAGCTACACACTTGTCCACTTTCAGTTCTTTGCATGCTGAATATTGTACATGGCCTCACCATTAATAAAGCCCATAATACATGAACATAAATTCCATCCAGCATTCTGAAATTGGAAGCAGACATATAAGTGTTTAATGTAGCAATCTTGGAAGTATACAGCTGAGTGCCTTTATTGCTTTTACAGTACTGTATATCTATGAATGCCAGTGATAGAAACTAGAAGTTTTCCGGACACGGGCAATGACTTGATCAAGATGGGGATCATGAGTAATGGAGTACTGAGTAGTATACAGTGGGCCGTATACCACAACAGTATCTTGAAAGATGTAGAGGAAAGAGGTGAATTATTTATGATTAGACACAACTTTATCCCAAAATAGTAAATCTCATCTGCAGGCTAGCTCTGACCTACCTGTCTCCTCTAAGAATAATTAGGAGTTTATTTCCTGTGAGGACCAGAATGAACTGTGGAGGAAGTGTTCTCCTCCTGGGAACAAATAGTTTCTCAGATAAAATCTTAAAGTACTTTGATCAAAGAGAGTGCCACTTCTAAATCCGAATTCCTCTTACTAGCCATTACTTATGCTATTGAGGATTTTTCTCCCAGAAGAACAGCAACAAATGTGATGTATGAATATTAGCTTCTGTCTTAAGCATTGGTAAGTTTTATGGCCACAAACATTAAAAAAGGAGTTGCTGACACGTCTGTATTCTCATTCAGCTGTATACCAATCAAAATCCTTAGATTGTTGTGTGCGAGACCCTGGATATAAAAGATTGCAACAAATCGAAGTAAAGTTGCTGCTGGGTAAGATTATGATATGGGCTAGGAATGAGTTATCCAATCAGAACTTGTCACTGTTTCCCCTTTTTCTGCTTTTTTTTCCAATGCCTTCATGTATTTAGTCCAATGACTAAAGAAAACAAGCTGAGAGAGAAGAATTCCCTGTCAGAAAATCCTGTGGTGATGTATGGGGAGGAAAGCAGCCTCTGTCCCTTCATTTGCTTGTGGGCTAGTATAATATTGTCATAGTTCTTAATAAAACATCCTAAAGGAAGATGTCAAAAAGGGTGGTCCTCAGTTTAACTAGCTTTCTTGCATCACAGAACATGCACAGAGCCTTTTATCATTTTATAGAAAGATTCCTCTATCATCTGTACCATAGACTTTTCTGTGTCATTATGAACAAATATTCTTTCTTGAATGAATATAAGATACTTTATAGTTTACAAAATAAATTAGTTTGGATGCTTTGAATTATTTGTAATGGTTCTCTGTTGCTTTGCAGTGGTGGCAGGACCCACCAGGCATGGTTTAGATTTCATTTGGGACTGAGAAAATTTTTCTCATAGTCATGGGAAGACTTATCAGTGTAAATTTAAGGAGTTGTGAAATGCTGCATGCCTTGCACTTCATGTGGGTGAATTGCAGGTCATGTTACTAAAGTGTAGGAAATTAATTAATGGTGGAATACTTTTTGCTGTAGTTGAATACATTTGCCTCTTTCTGCTATGCTGAATGAAATGATGCAGTTCTGTTAATCTTTCTTAGTTTCTGTACAAATTATCCCAAGTGGCTTTTAAACTTCCATTATAGTTCTCTTGAGGAAAAGCTTGATGCAAACAGAACTACAATTTCCATTTGAAATTTGCATATTAGGCATTTATTGTATGTAATCATTGGGCACTATTATTGTTAAATGCTTAGCTTAGACCTTTGAGTTAAACTATAAAAGACAGCAATGGCTTTTCTGATTTTTAAAGTTAAAACTAACATGATACATCCTCACAAAGTTTGATCAGGAGCTTTTCTATACAGGGACTCTGTATTCCTGGATGTGGAGCACCATGATCCTTATTTTGGGTCTCTTCATGCTACCACAAAACAAATAGTAAGTTATTTCCAAAGTCCTTGGTGTTCATGCTCCTGCCACCCTATAGCCCATTATCACAAATCACGCACTCTCTGGAACTTAATTGTAGTCCTCTAGTAACTTGTCTAGATGCTGCAGCTTACTAGGATCATGAGCAAACTAAAGTCTGTCTAACAAAGTCAGTCAAGTTCTTTCCTAGTACTCTAGTATGTAATTCCAGAAAGTATGCCCAACTACTCAGATTTTGTCAAACTTTTTCTCATTCTCAGTGGATAGGCATATCAAATAGTTCGATACAACAAGTCTAAGCCATGATGAAAGACAGAGTACAAGAAAAATACTTTGTATTTACAATCTTCTATCCAAGAATTTCAAAGCACTTACCTGTGTGTAGTTGGTGGGAAAACTCCAAGATAATCCTGTGTTGATAGGTTCCTCATATAGAAGTTTGTAGTCTAATTAGCCACTGGTGACATCATTTGTCACCAAAAAATACAGTCTGACTTAAAAACAATTCATGTCCTGACAGTTTATACACTAGTGCAATGTTTGTGTATTTGGGCTTTCAGCACTTCATGGTAATGTTTAAAACGAAATAGCTCGTTTTTATCCTCAACATTTTTAATTAAAAACCTTTCTATTAAGTTTAGAGGAAAGAATCAAATTTTTGTTTTGATAATCTTTAGTCTTCCTATCAGGAAAATATACACATGCTCAATATCTAACTTCTCTAATATAATATTACGAACCCCATGAGCGAACATTTTATGGTTTTAGATAGAATTATAGTTCTGTACATGAAGATGTCCATTAGCAAACTGGCAGGGCTGCAGGTTAAACATTTACTTTTAAAATCTTAATGTACTTGCAGTGCAGTTTCCCCAGCTCTGATTTGGAATGAAGAAAATCTACATGCTTCAGGCATAGGTCTGTTTAAAACAGAACATGGATTTAAAGAACACACAAGAGGTTATAGAGTACAGATTTCAGAGTAGCAGCCGTGTTAGTCTGTATTCGCAAAAAGAAAAGGAGTACTTGTGGCCACCTTAGAGACTAACCAATTTATTTGAGCATAAGCTTTCATGAGCTACAGCTCTTGAAGGAATAGATGTACTTCTATCATAGCCAGTAACAGCTCCGGAACGTGCTTTCGGTGATGGAGCGGGAATCTCTATAAAGAGGGAAAAATAGTAAAATAAGGATTTTTTTCCTATTGCATTGGTTTCTATTTCGTATTTATTTTAGTAGGGGAGAAACATTCTTGTTACGTTCATAGTTTTACTACTCAGCAAGCTTACTTGAATAATAGGGTGGAATTTTCAAAAGCATTCTTCCTTGGCCTATTTCTACTCCTATTGAAGTCTTTTGGTTTTGGAAAATCCCGTCCAAATGCCATTAGAGTTTATTGGGCAACACTAATGAAGATTCAAAGCAGTGGCTAGTTACCAGACACAAGGCTATGTTTAACAGTAATTTTGAAATTTAATGTTAATATGGAGTACTTCGTATAGCACTGATTTAAAATTCTCACCTTTAGGTGTGTGGGGTGGGGGGACTTGCCATACATGATTTGTGATCTTCCCTTCACCTGAGCAGCCATGGCAGTGACATTTCACTGCTGTTCTTTTTTAACATCTGTCCCAAAATAGATTTTAAACGTTAATATTTCTCAATTTTCAAAGAAATTATACCAACAGCACAGTTGAGTGTTCTCTTTTTTCATAGTTCATTTTTGGGTAGGGATTCTGATCTTTATTCTTCGTTTGGCAAACTTTACAGTAACGTGCTATGAGCACTGATGGTGCTAAATAAATATCCTAAACATGTAATAGACTGGAAAGGCTCCAACAGAGCTGTTGTGTTCCATTTTGTAATTAATATGGCTCCTAAAATGATGACTACATATTTAAATGATGAAACATTAACAGCTCCAGAGGAGCTATATTGATTCATCTCCATAAGATGGCTTTTTTTAAGGTCCTAAGTATATGCTTACATAAAGAAGTTATTCCAGTCTGACATGCATAATGCACACAGTATAACCAGTAGCAATTCTCTCTCTCTCTCTCTCTCTCTCTCTGCACTTTCACTTAAACATTAATATTTTGATATCACCCTGTAATACTAGGAAATGTCCCATCTAGTCTGGTGTCTTCCTCCAGTAGTGGCCAATATCTGATACCCTTCTTTACAGAACCAGACTTAGTTTTTAGTTTCTTCTTTGGTTTCTGTGAAAACCTTAAACAGAATTAAACAGGTGAACTTTGTATTGAATTAATAGCAGATGACCTTTCTGCAAAGCTGGCATCGATATAAGTCAGGATTACAAAAATAAATCTACCATGCCAGAATGACATTGACTTGGTGTATTGTCTTTCCTTCTCAAGGAGCATTTCTGTCAATCTTTCTAAATAAGCAACCTGACTCTGAAATTATAGTAGCAATTAAAATTTATAAAAATCCCCAGAGCTGTGCTAGATTTGTCATTTTACAGTCTTTTTCCATTCATCATTTCCTCGTCAATTAGTAAACCTGCATCTTAATCAGTTCAATAAATTATTCTAGTAAATCAATATTTAAGGTTAAAAATATGTCCCGTACAAATGTACTTAATTGGTGGCTATTAAAGACTGAAGGTTATTGTATCTCTCAAAGGACAAAGCTGACTTCATGGTTAGTGGTGGATGAGAAGTACAGTACATGCTTTCTTTTAACTATTGTACAGTTATCAAAATCTAACCCAGAAGCTGCTTGTAGTCATTTGCCTTTTATTTGTATCCCTATGTTGCTCTTCTGTGTGGAAACAGAAATTTAGTTGACTAAATATCAGAAATGTGTAATTTTGGTTTCACTGAAGTTACCAAAGGACCCTTCCATGACTGAAGTAACTAGTGATGTGATTGACTGCACCTATCCATGGATGTTACTGTGAGCAACAGTTAATTGGTGCAGAATAAAATTTTACTGTTCTGGGAAGAGGGGGAGATTTTTTTTTTTTTAATTTTATTAAAGGTTACTTTCTGAATTAATTCCTGCAGTACAGCAACTACATCTAGGCAAAATTATCTTTCAGTAAGAATATAAGCTCATGAAAATCAAGTAGTACTCTGTGAAGGAGTATTTAAAAATGACTTTTTCAAACCACTAATTTGACTGTTCATTCTAATATAGATTTTTAAAAAAGAACTCCAGACCATTATAGAGTGAGTGTGTGTGTGTGTGTGTGTTTACACAGATGAGTTCATGCTGCTGCCTCCTCGTTCTTGACACTTCGCTTATTCGGGGTTGGCGACTCTTGTAGCCTTCTTCTCGGCTGTCATGCAGATTGGTCTCTCTGGAGTCCACAGATATCCGGTCTGCGTACAGAGTCTTTGGTCTCCCCGTTAGCCATCTTTCGTCAAGAGCCATCCCACTGATATAACTCTTGGGTCTCCGCTGGATATGCCCGTACCAGTGTAGCCCAGCCTCCTTCAGCTTGTCCTCAATCGGAGCTACTCACATTAGGCCCCTTAAACCTCATTTCGATTGTACTGTCCAACGTGAGTTCATGCCTATTCTACAAAATTCCACCACATAAAACGTTGCTCTGTATTCATTGACTTTAACATTTATAATGTGCATCTTGCTTCTAACAGTATCTTGCAGTCTCATAGAATGAGTATGCATAGAGTATCTTCACTCTCTAAATAAATGTTTTGTCACCACAGTGGTAATTAGAGTTCTATACTACTTCAGTAATTATCCCCAATAGCACAATATTTCTCTACTTTGCAAACACGTTTCCAGACTCTGACCTTGCTGCAGTCTGTCTGAAGGTGTCTTTGTTGATCTGATTCTGTACAATGAGGCTTTTTAAAAAAGGAAACTATTGCCAGTGGTAGAATAAAATAATTTGTCTTAACATCTGTTATGATGCAGATGTGTAAGCATTTATTTTCATCCTTCAGCTGTTTGCTGGCTCAGGAAAGACTACAAGATATTTGCAGTGTTGCTTAAAGAGTTGTAATGATATTTTCACATTATTTGTACAGCCACCCCTTTGTCTCTTTCAGTATCTGAAGCCAAGGATCATGCTAAAATATTTTATTGCTTTATGGAAGTTCACTTTACTCTATATTTAACATCTCTGTAAACATACAAGATGTCCTTAAAATATCAAGTTGGTACAAGAATTCAAACCATTATATCTATTAATAATCAAATAAAATCTGGAAATGAAGTTCTACAATATAATATGTCAGTTTTACTTTAAAGAATTACTTCTGTGACTAAACCATGTATGGATTTCCAGATACCAAAAATAAAGCACCAGTTAATAGCATACAGTCTCTTGGAAAATTTAGATCTTTGACAAGCTTATGTCTACATATCTCCAAAATGTGAAACTCTTTGCCAAAGATTTGTCTTATGGACATCTGGCAAATCACTTAAGAGACTATTTTATGTATTTTAAGCCCCATTTTTTATTAGTTTTGGCAATTATACTTAATTCACTTGTGTGGCACTTGATGGTGTAATCTTAACTACCCAGTCTAGACCTGGCTTATGTTTGGCTAATTTTGGTGCCATTTATACTAGCACTTGACCTGGGGTAACTGTTGTGGGAAGCTGAATTTATGAGTTGCTGGCTTTTATGGACATGTGAGACTTGACTTCTGTAATGCTTAATATATTTAGACATGATAGATTTCTTGCATTGTGTAGCAAACTGTGTTTTTTATTACAATGAAATAACATTCCCTTTTGAAAACAGGGTCTTCAGAATAGGTTAGTTGACTTGCTCTTCCAGAACTAACTCATATGTAATGTGCACAAAAACCATATGCAGCAATTTATCATAAATGAAAGCAATACTGCATTTAGCTGTGAATAATCTTTGTAAATACAGTTTCAGTTTTCATGATCCTAAGGTGTAGCTTGCTGCAATAGTATATCTTCTGTACAAGCATATTTTTATTCTTATGCTGAGACTCTGTACAAAGTATTATCTGCTTTAAATCTTGTTTGTCAGCTGGACATAAATTTGAATACATATTAAACAACATCTGAAACTGCACCAGTTGCACTAGCAGGTAAGTCTTAAATTTGACAGTCCTATCCTTTTATACTGTCAAGAATCCACATTGAAACTTTCAATATTTTGTTACTTCTAACAGTTCTTATATTGTCTAATCCCCCCCCCCCTTTGCGCCCCCCCCCCCCCGGTGCTTTGAGGCTACAGTATGTTCACTTTTTGTCTCTTTTTTTCCCCTGACCCATAAACCCCATATGGCATCCTAATGATCCTTCAACTGAGGAAGGCTGGGCTTCTCCTAGATCCCATCTCAAATCTCATCCGTTTCAAACGGTGTCAGTGTCCTAATTGAATGTATGGCCAGACACTTCCACTTTTGACATAAGATGAGCAGGGGTGACAGTGTGCTAGAGGGGATCGGTTGGGTGAATTCATGCTTAAATGTATACGGCTCCAGGGGTGCTGTAACAATATTTAGAGTTGGGGTGCTGCTGATGGAAACCATGTATTTGGTGTTAAAACTTCAAGCCAAGGGGTGCGGCTACACCTCCAGCACCTCTAGTTCCAGCACCACTGCACAGATCACATTAAACCACAATCCAAATGTAAATGTGGCTGAAAGAAGGCAGGGCATGTTACCATCCTTATTTCTAATCCAATCTAACTTGTGTGACCCAGTAGGAGAACCTGTATTTGACTAAGGGAAATATCCTAGCAAAAGAATCTGGTAGAATAAGTGTTGATTTTAAAATCTATTTCTCCCCGACCCCATGCATACCTTAAAAAATTAATAGTCCCTCCCCACGCCTTCAGGAAAGGACAGGGTATGTAACCGTTATACAAAGGAACTTACAGGGGCTTTCTTGGAGTGTGGTGGCAGCTGGCCTTCTGTACTGTTCCAGTCAAATGGAAAATGTAGCATGTTCTCACTTGTAAAACAAATTTTGATTCTGATCTCATTCGTTGTTGAACTTTAATTTATATCCTTTTTTTCATATTTTATAATGCATACAACCTAGTTTGTAATAAATAAGCTGGCATCCAGCTGGCTGAAGTCTGTATGCAGCTTCTAGTGCATATCTTAGCAGTCACTTAGCAGTTTGTTCTGATGGACTCAGCACAGGTCTAACAATCAGAACCTCTGGACTTCTAATCCTGGCTCTGATGCAACTGGCTCTGTGGTCTCTTAACCTCTTACAGATGGAGAAACAGAGGCAAATGGGGATAATACTTCTCTCACAGTAATGGCGTGAAGATTAGCTATTTGTCTAGTGCTTTCCACATAGATAGTACTTTTCAGCTTTGCCAAATATTATTAGTGAACTAATTGCTTGAGACAGATTCTGTTTGGTGAAATATAAAATGCTCTAGTTTCTGATTTTTACAGAAGTGACCATTGTTTTACCATTTTTTAAATATTTCCAGGGAGCGATGAAACAATGCAGCCAGCCAAACCATCATTCCTGGAATATTTTGAACAAAAAGAAAAGGAGAATCAGCTCAATAGCTTTGGGAAGAATGCATCTGGCCAGACAAAAAATTCCTCTGATTGGAAAGTACCACAGGATGGAGACTACGAATGTGTAAGTATATACTTTGAAATGTAATACGGCCATCTTAAAGGTTTTCTGTTAATCTTACTGTAACTAACAAGTTTCTTATTTGGAGAAGGTACAGTAGAACCTCAAAGGTACAAACACCAGAGTTACAGACATACCGGTCAACTGGCCACCCTGTGGAACCGGAAGTAATCCTGCAGCAGTGGGGGGAGACAAAGACCCACAGCCACATCCACACACACACACACCCTTCATTGCCTCAGGGCTTTAGCTCTGGGGTTTGGGCAGGGGTTGGGACTGCAGCTGCAGGGTGAGGGGGGTCAGGGCTCCAGGCAGGGAGTGGTGGTCAGGGCTTCTGATCCTTGGAAGTACTGGGGCTTGGGGCTTCAGCCCTGCGGCTCCTTTCCTGGCTTCAGACCTGCAGGGGGCATAGCGGCTTGGGGCTTAACTATGAGGGGAGCGCCGGTTTCAGCCCCATCGTGCACCCTTCTCTCTTCCTCTTCCCCCTCCCCCCCCCCCGGCTGAAACCAGGAGCAGAGCTGCAGGGCTGAAGCCCTGAGTCCCAGCACTCCCCCAAGATCTAAATCCCTGAGTTCTAGTGCTCCCGAAGGGCAGAAGCTCTCACCCACCCCCCACCTGGAGCTGTGATTACCCTGCACACCACCCTGCGGCAGCAGCCCCAACCCCCCCCCCCCCCCGCGGCTGAAGTCCATAACATCTTGTTCAGAATTAAGGACATTTCAAAGTTACGGACAATCTCCATTCCTCAGGTGTCCGTAACTCTGAGGTTCTATTGTAATAGAAAGTCAAGGAGAATTTAAATGCTAACTCATTACAGCCTCTGGGTATATTTTTCATGTAAGAACATCTAAGATACTAACAAACTTTTTGTAATTTTATTCTTTTTTGTTTGAAATGCGTAATGGCTAAAATATAACCAAAATTCCACATGGCTATTGGAAAATATTAATCCTTAATGTGTCGTGTGTGAATCAGTGTTGCCAAATCTCATGATGATTGGTATGTTTTATCTTAAAGCTTTACCTCTAGGAGCCACGTTATTTGCAAATCTCAGCCTTCATATTTTTTAAAACAAAACCTGTTTCTAGCCTTCATAGATAGTAATGGAGAAAAGCTGGAAAATGCAAACCTCAATGTCTCAAAACCAGAATGCAAAACTGGACCTTAAATTTATTTTATTTAAAATCTCATGATGACTCTTAAGCCAATCTCACTTTTTGGGGGATCAGACTTAAGATTTTTGAATGATTTCTGGAGTTAGCAGTACTGCAAGGTGGATAATCCACCCTACTGTGGTGTTTTTCAGCTGTCTCTTTCAGTGATATTTCAGCGCAAGTTCTTTCTGTGTTAGCTGCTTTTGTTTTATTGTACTCTGTTTTAACTTACCTTGAATCTTGGGTAATATGAAGGAATCAGATTGAAATAATTAATGTTGAAATTTACTCCAGCATCATAAAGCCATGCAGGAAGCAAAATCTACCTCCTGGTCATGACAGAGTGCTTCAGAGGAGGCCTTGCAGCCAAGGCTGGTATAGTATCTGCAGTTCTTCTGTGCCTCTTGCACTGATTCATAGGGCCACTGGAGCCAGGGAAGCACAGATCGTGCAGTCTCTCCACTTTAGCCTAAATAGGACCGGCATGGAGACTCCACTAGAGGACCCACCGCACATTTCTCCTGTAGCCCTTTGTAACATACAAGCCCTGTTTTGCCCCTGCGCACCACTGTTAATGTTCAGAATCGCTTCAGAAACACATTTTACAAAAATAGTATATAAGCAGCAGGTTAATTTACCAGCCTATGCACCAAAGAGCACTCCAGCCACAGGATTCCAGTCCCTTTTCTTCAAGGACTTCAGAATAACAGAAAATATATCAAACATGTCCTTTTCCACTTGACCCAGGGTTATCTTCAGGAGCCTATCTACTCTCTACAGGATTACACTCTGTAGGCCTTCTGCCTGGGAGTCAGGGCGAGCCTCTCTGTTTCCTTTTCCTTCCTAGCCTGTTCCTTGCAGATTATGCACTGCAGGCCATCTGCCTGAGAGTTTTATATAAACTGGCCTCTTCCCCTGACCTGGGGACTACTGCAGGAGCCTTCCTACCCCTGCAGCTCTCCTGCTAACCTGAGTTACTTATTACCTGTTGGTTTTTATGAGGACCAGGTGATCTTCAAGCTGTCACCTGAATCCTGGCCTCACAGCCTCAGCTGGGCGGTGGCTCATTAGTCACAGGTAGGGTTAGGCCCAACTCCTTTTAAAAGGGTCAGCCACCCTCTGACATAATATAATTCTCTCCCTCTTTTACTTTAAGGGGTGCTGCATATCTTTCCTTCTCCATGTGTGCACGCTGTCATTGAATGGGTGTTCGTATTGGCCAACAATGTGAAGCTAGACACTTTAGCATAGTAAAGGATACACATTCCTCTTGAAAAGAGTTGTGGAGGAAAAATTGATTTCTTCTGTTTTAATTCTAATAGGTTGATACCAAAATCCATCTAAAAATTTTTCATATAAACATTCTGGGACTTTCTTGAAAACTGTGAAGACCCCAATTTATTGCCATAGAATGGGGTGTTCTCTTATGGATCAGTGCACATCTAGTTCATTGGGAGTGTGCACACAGTGAGGGATGTGTGTAGTGTAGAAGGCACAAGGTAAAGAGGAAAGTTCTGTGACATAAGAACGACCTTAGTGGGTCAGACCAATGGTCCAGCTAGCCCAGTATCCTGTCTTCTGACAGTGGCCAATGCCAGGTGCTTCAGAGGGAATGAACAGAACAGGTAATCGTCACCTGCTGTTGCCCATTCCCGGCTTCTGGCAAACAGAGGCTCAGAACATTGTAACGGAGAAGAAATATTTTTAGACCTGTGATGAGTAGCTGTTTTGACTCGGTTATATGCCCTTGGTTACTGCCTTCTGTTATTACTGAAGTATTGCTGTTTACATAGATTACCAGTTTGGTGATAACACAAAAAGGAAGCATTTTGAAAGCAATAAATCAAACATTATTTAAAAGTGCTTGGGTCCCCCTCATACATTAATTTGTAAAAATCTCACTTCTAAGCAGTGTACACTTCCTTAGTTCAGCTTTCCCTCCATGCATGAATATGCCACAGTCTTGCATTTTAATTCTATAATTGAGCTGACTCTCCAGTTTTTCTTTTCTGTAGGATAAGTACTTGAAAGCAACAAACATTGTTTAATATACACAAGGGTATTTCCTGCAGCCCTTAAATGAGGGTTACTAACAGTAACATGTTATGTAATCCAATCAAAGACCTAAAGCTGAATACCTCTCCTGTTTAGTTAAAAAAATTGAATAGAGTAACCTAATGTTGGGCTTTAGGCAAAAATCATCTGTTAAACTGCTTAGTAATTGAATGCCCCAATATCATAAACTGCTTGAAGTGAGAGTACTTTCACTAGTAATATAAAGCACATTCAACCTAGACTGAACCCAGCACTGGACTAATTCTGCTTTGTCAGAGGACTCAGGGTGGCTGACACTGGGGCCACGCTACCTCCCTGCTGCCTGGCACTCCGGGCAGTGTTGGACACCATTGCAAGAGCATTTGGATATCATCTTATGTTTCCCTACCGGCACCTGTAGCTATGTCACTTCTACTGCAAAAAGTTAGGATTGAAGCAGAATCTTCGATTGTATCTCTCCGAATGTATTTATTAGCACTAGGGTCAACTCCTGATGCCTTAGTCTCAAATGAGCATTTTGGGTTGGTTTGTTTTGAAGCCACCTGCACAATATCTGTGCTTTTGAAGGCCTGTTGGGGTGCTTCTCTTAAGAGTTATGTTAATAGCCCAGCTGTATTTAGCCATTTATGCTACTTCTAGCTTCCAGAGCTGCTAGTGAATACCTGGCAGAAATCCAGTTGTTGAAAATGGGTATGCTTTTTTGTTCAAGGGATCCCAGGAGAGCTTTACTCATTGCCTGTTAGCCCTCATTAAAATCCTCTAAATTCTCTTAAACTATCAGGAATTCCTGTACTGGCAAGTTTTAGCTCTGTGGCTGGGCAAGGAGACAGCCATTCAGAAACAAAATTCATGGCTCTTCCCTTCAAATAACCCACCTTCTTTGGGAACAATCTGATTTGGTTCATGCCTAGGTATTGGTGAATAAGCTCTTTCCCATCCCTGCAGTTACTGAGAGCAGTGCATTGTGGTAGCTATCCCAGGATGCAAGTGGCTGCAACATGCTTTTCAAATGGCAGGGGTGGGGATGGAGTGTGACAGGGAGTGTGTTGTGTGGATGTGGGGGGAAGAGAGAGTGCGTTTTTGTGGGGGCTGAGAGCATGTCAGCATGCTGTCTTGTAAGTTCAGACAGCAGCAGACCCCCCTCCCGACCCCCGCCTCTCTCTCTCACACACAGCATTCCACAGTAATGGTTGCTTTGTCTCGGAGCAAATAAGCATGCCGGCTGTCAGAAATGGAGCTTTCAAAGGGGATATCCACATTCCTACAGCGAGTTCAAAACAATGGGACGAGTGGCCACTTGACTTCAGGGGATTATGGGACGTTTCCGGAGGCTGATCAGAGCGCAGTAACGCAACGTCTCGTTCACACTGACGCCCAGGCGTTTCAGCCAAGGCTCAGCAAGCGTTAATCTTCTCACCGAGGTGGAGTACCAGGAGCGCTCTAGCCGTGGAATCAGAGTGCTCTACGTGCCTTGCCAGCGTGGATGGGTAGTGAGCTAGGGCGCCCGGGGCTGCTTTAATGCGCTCTAACTCGCAAGTGTAGCCGAACCCTAAGTCAGGCAGCCGGCTGCGCCCCAACCCTGGCTGCGCCAGCCAGACCCTAGCCCTGGCCACGCCAGCTGGACCCCAGCGACCTCAGTTAATGGTTAACCTGTTAAATGAAATAATTTTAATCGTTTAACTGGTTAACTTTTTTAACTGATATTTACATCCCTAGCTCAAACAACGTGGAGTCCTTGTGGCACCTTAGAGACTAACAAATTTATTTGGGCATAAGGTTTTGTGGGCTAGAACCCACTTCATCGGATGCATGGAGTGGAAATACAGGAGCAGGTATAAATACATGAAAGGATGGGGGGTTGCTTTACCAAGTGTGAGGTCAGTCTAACGAGATAAATCAATTAACAGCAGAATACCAAGGGAGGAAGAATAACTTGTGAAGTGGTAAGAGAGTGGCCCATTACAGACAGTTGACAAGAAGGTGTGAGTAACAGTAGGGAGAAATTAGTATTGGGGAAGTTAAGTTTAGGTTTTGTAATGACCCAACCACTCCCAGTCTCTATTCAGGCCTAATTTGATGGTATCCAGTTTGCAAATTAATTCCAGTTCTGCAGCTTCACGGTGGAGTCTGGTTTTGAAGTTTTTTTGTTGAAGAAATGCCACTTTTAAGTCTGTAATTGAGTAACCAGAGAGATTGAAGTGTTCTCCTACTGGTTTTTGAATGTTATGATTCCTGATGTCAGATTTGTGTACATTTATTCTTTTGCGTAGAGACTGTCCAGGTTGGCCAATGTACATGGCAGAGGGGCATTGCTGGCACATGATGGCATATATCACATTGGTAGATGTGCAGGTGAATGAGCCCTTGATGGTGTGGCTGATGTGGTTAGGTCCTGTAATAGTGTCCCTTGAATAGATATGTGGACTGAGTTGGCACTTGGGTTTGTAGCAGGGTTTGGTTCCTGGGTTGGTGTTTTTGTTGTGTGGTGGGCAGTTGCTGGTGAGTATTTGCTTCAGGTTGGGGGGTTGTCTGTAAGCGAGGACTGGCCTGTCTCCCAAGGTCTGTGAGAGTGAGGGATTGTCCTTCAGGATAGGTTGTAGATCCTTGATGATGCGCTGGAGAGGCTTTAGTTGGGGGCTGTAGGTGACGGCTAGTGGCATTCTGTTACTTTCTTTGTTGGGCCTGTCGTGTAGTAGGTGACTTCTCGGTACCCTTCTGGCTCTGTCAATCTGTTTCCTCACTTCACCAGGTGGGTATTGCAGTTTTAAGAACGCTTGATAGAGATTCTGTAGGTGTTTGTCTCTGTCTGAAGGATCAGCGCAAGTACAGTTGTATCTTAGAGCTTGGCTGTAGACAATGGATCGTGTGATGTGGTCTGGATGAAAGCTGGAGGCATGTAGGTAAGTATAGCGGTCAGTAGGTTTCCCGTATAGGGTGGTGGTTATGTCACCATTGCCTATTAGCACTGTAGTGTCGAGGAAGTGGACCTCTTGTGTGGACTGGTCCACGCTGAGGTTGATGGTAGGGTGGAAATCGTTGAAATCTTGGTAGAATTCCTTGAGGGCCTCTCCAGCGCATCAAGGATCTACAACCTATACTGAAGGACGATCCCTCACTGTCTCACAGATTTTCATTTGTTCAGATAATGCACAAAGTGATGAAGGGAAATCTGTCAAACAATTGAAGGAAAAATTACTTGTAAAATGTATTTGCTTTAACTAATTTAATAAATGTACCCCCATCTGTTGTGTCTCTTAAAAATTCCCTGCAATGCATTGGGAATGCAGTTGGTATCAGAACTGTAATTAACAGATGTATCCTGAAAGCAATTAATGGTGCCATCTCAGTTTTCTCAATTAAATTACTTTAAAGGGTGCATATTTAGACAAGACTATTTCCACAGGGCAATATTAACTATCTTCTGTTAGTTTTAGAAGCAGTCATCTCCATTTATGTGTACATGATAGAAGTTGTTGTAATTGTGCACGTCTGTAAGCTAGTTCTGGTCCGGAGCTTTTAATTGATATTGTCCAGGTCAGTTCCCTTCTGCAATATAATGTAACCCAAAGTGAGCCCTTTCTCTTACTTGAATAGGAATGTAACACTTTTCTTCTGAGCTCTTATACTGAGAACATCTCAACATGTTTTAAAAACAAAGCATTTTCCCCCCTCTTGCTGTGTCAGTATCCCTTTGTGGCAGTGTAGTCTTGGATCTGTTGTATTTAGTATCTCGCTAATTTCTGGGATCTTTAAGTCAAAACAAACATAAAAGAACGGTTGTAATTTTACTAGCAGGGAAGAGAAGGAAAAGTATTTTAGAGATTAGTAGTAGCTTCCTCCTGCAGAATTGTTGATGAAGTGCCATTGTGGATTCCCCTCCCCTTTGTCTAGACATATTAATTTTGATTCTATGATTATATATACATATACACACACCGAGCTCTGAACTTAACTCTTACTGAGATGTCTGCAAATAATACTGTGAATGGAGAAGAAAAGTTTGTTGTTTTCAGAACAAGCGAAGTCAATGTACTGTATTTTAGTTCTAGTGAAACTGAGAGCATCTGCAGGCTGGAATCCTCTAGTTATTCAGGTTAGGTACATCATGGGCAGCGTAAGGTCCAGCCACATTGGCTCATTAGTGTATGGGGTGAGAGGTGAATTGAGGCTCCATAGCCTATTCAGTCCTGGTCTCTCCACAAAAGCTGCTGTTCGCATCCTAACATAGTGGCATGTTGCTCACAACCCAGTGCAGTTTCTTCTGCAGAGGTAGAAAGATAATTTTTAAAGTTTTAAGAGTATTTTTATTAATTAAAACTTAAAGCTGTATTACATATTTCTTTCTGATGCACTGGCAACTTCATGGCTTTCAGAAGAATGTTAATGATCTGGTGGTTGTGTAGTGAAACCATCCATTTATTTCACTGCAAATGATATATGAGGAACTGTCCGAGACCAAGTGATTTATTGCTTATCGATCATTCTAAACATGCTCTTCTTTACAATGACCAGAGTGTCTGATGTATTATAGTTCTTCGTGCAGGTGTCATTTGTCTTATGAATACATTGGTGTATACCAATACCTGGTACATTGTTTCCTTTTTGTCTTTCTGAACACTGCTGTTGGATGGCATTTATTAGCAACTTCTTGTTGACACTTACGGCTTTCCTTTCTTTTGCCTGACTTTGTGGAAGTTGTGCTAATCAAAGGCGTGGGACTATAGGAGAGAAGGAAGGTGTGGTTTTTTTTGTACACTTTGACACCCCGAGGACAGTAGCAGGCTAGATAACTAGGGTTTGTCTTCACATACAGTGCTGCAGCAGTGCCCTCTAGCACTTTAATGAAGACATTACTACATCAATAAAAGTAAGGCATAGTTAATCCACTTCCCTGAGAGTGAGTAGCTGTGTTGATGGGAAGAGCTTTCCTGTTGACATGGTGCTGTTTATATGAGAAGTTAGGTTGGTATAACTACATCACTTGGGGGTGTGGATTTTTCACACTCCTGAGCAATGTAGTTATACCGATATAGGTCTGTAGTGTAGACCTGGCGGAGGAGGAGATCTGAAGAGCCATCTCAAATAGCGAAAAACCACACCAAGGATGCATTTGTAGAGCTGGTTGTACAGAAAAGGTTTTTTAATTACATTGGTATAGCAAAAACTCCATATAACAATCTAGGGACACACCCTGACCTTGTGTGAGATGTTTTTGAGCTTGTTTACCACTTAACTTTTCTGCCTCTGATATGGCCCTCTGAGTTTAATTCACTTGTATTTATGAAATTGCTTGGAAAATAGAAGTCAAGGTTCCAGAGACAGAAAAATGCATAGTATCCGAGGAGTAGCTGTGTTAGTCTGTATCCACAAAAACAACGAGGAGTCTGGTGGCACCGTAAAGACTAACAGATTTATTTGGGCATAAGCTTTCATGGGTAAAAAAACCCTACTTCTTCAGATGCACCATGCATCTGAAGAATTGGGGGTTTTTTACCCATGAAAGCTTATACCCAAATCTGTTAGTGTAGAAAAATACATAAGATCCCAAAGAAGTCTTATTTTGTTGGTTCTTCCCCATCACATGGCTTGAATGGATATTGTAGGCTGAAGTATCAAAATCCAGTTTGGTGGTAGGGGGAAAAAAATCCCTATTAGAACAAAAAATCCATCTTGCACACTTAGTCTTTTATATGACTTTTAGTATTCTTAAATTAAATCATTGTGAAAAGCATGTGTTTAAAATAACATTCACTCTGATTTTTTTAAATGTACTTTTTCTGACCCAGAGCCTTATGCAATGAATTAAGGTTGTTTGTATCAAGAATTCACTTGAATGTCTACAGTTTTTGAGTAGGGCAAAAGGAAGCTTCCATTAAAACATTACTTTCTTCAACTGCACTGAATGTTTCATGACTAGACCAAATGCTTTCAGTGAATCTTGAGGGATTTCTCTGTCCAAAAGTTTCTCTTTTTCATCTATCATATACTCCCCTTTCCCACTGGCAGTGGCTGGAATAGAAAATACTGCTTAGGCACTAGCTTTTAAAATAATCATACTTTGATCATAAACTGAATTTATTTGGCAAGGTATTCATGGTTTTAACTAGTCATGTCTGGAAACAGTGATGGATATTTCTATCTACATTATGCGTTACTTCATCCCTATTCATAGCTGGAAAAAATAGACATACAGATTATACTGTATTGAATCCATAATGCAAAAGCTGCTTTTGATGGGAAAACACTCGTGCTACAACCTACTTAGACGGAGAGGATTTAAGTTAAAAAAAAAAAAAAAAAGCTTGTTTCTTAAGACTGTAGAGGCTGAAAGGAACTGTTATGAATTCCCAAGATTGAAATTATACCCCTCTGATGGGTCCCTGCTAATTGAAGGAGACCTTTCAGTAAAGCATACTATCTAGATCAGGGGTTCTCAAACTTATTGCACTGCGACCCCTTTCTGACAACAAAAACTATATACGACCCCAGGAGAGGGGACTGAAGCCTGAGTCTGTCTGAGTCCTACTGCCCTGGGTGGCGGGGGCCAAAGCCCAAGAGATTCATCCCCTGGCAGGAGTCCTATAACCTGAGCCCTGCCACCCAGGGCTTCGGTCCCAGCAAGTCTAATCCCATCCCTGCCGACCTCATTAAAACGGAGTTGTGACCTACTTTGGGGTCCTGACCCACAGTTTGATAACCGCTGATCTAGATATAATCTTCACTGTGAAAGTTTGATTATAAGATGAGACATCTTTCTATTGAGGCACTGTTTTATTCATTGGTTTTAAATGTCACGTCTTGGCTCGTAAAATTAGCCATTTCCATTTACCTGCCCAGCCCTCCTTATCCAGCAATCCCTGCTCATTGCATACGATTCTTTTAAGCAAGTGCTGCTGCTACCTTTCTGGCATGTTTGTCACATCCTTTCCAGCAGTAATTTTAATCAGTGATGCTTTTATTAAAAATTGAATATCTTGTAATCTCTTAATCAAATGCTCTCCTATTAGAAATGAGCTTTGGTGTAAGAACATAAAAATGGCCATGCTGGGTCAAACCAGTGGTCCATCTAGCCCAGTATCCTGTCTTTTGACAGTGGCCCGTGCCAAATGCTTCAGAGGCAATGAACAGAACTGGGCAAATATCATGTGATCCGTTACCTGTTACCCTGACTGCCAGAAGCTGGGACTGGACATGTCTACACTGCAGTGTAGACATCTACAGCTAGGGGCTCGGCCTAAGAGCTGTTTAATTGCTGTGTAGATCACCAGACTCTGGCTGCAGCCTGAGCTCTGGGATCCTCCTACCTCACTGGGTCCTAGAGCCCAGACTCCAGCCTGAGCCCAAACATCTACACTGCAATTAAACAGCTCCTTAGACTGAGCCCCAGGAGCCAGAGTCAGCTGGCATGGGTCAGCTGTGGGATTTTAATTGCACTGTAGACATACCCTCAGAGGCTTAGGGACACCCAGAGCATGGGGTTACCAACTGATGCTTTCATATGGGCAATAATGACCAATACAAAGTGCTGTACATGTGAACAGTTCTGAATCTCCATCACAAATCCATCAGTTAGTTAAAAATATGTGAAAACTCTGTGGTGTTACCAGATTGATTCTGAAATAGTTTGCATCTACTGTCTACACTAATTCAGTCCTATGTTGATATCTTCTGCTCCTGCCTGTTCAAAAGATTCCTAAGTCCATTATTGCTTATAATCAATCTCTTGTTTGTTTGCTAAATGTGACCAAAGTTTCAAGGTCATTTGTACTGGGAAGGTGATCTTGAACCTGCATTGCAAACCACATAAACGAATTCATGGTTGCTCCAAATTGCTGATCTGATTTACAGCTAGCTTCTTGTGTGTAGGTTTTATAAAAAAAACTGAGAGCTCTGAATTCCATTTTAACACAAAATAGGGACACATCACATTTTGGATTGAAAACCTTGTGGCAATATTTGAAATGGAAAAAGTCAAGTAGTTCAGTGGCTTGAATATTTTTTTAAATATCTGCCATGGAAGATAATCATTTTTTGCTCTCCCCCACCCCCACTGGGAGGAAAACATCTTGTAAAATAGGAGTCATCATTCATTCATGCTGTTTCACTTTGGCACAAACTGACATTGATTTGATTGCAGAGCACTCACTGTTATAACTTATTCTTGCTGCCAAAGTTACATTTTTGTTTCTGTATCATATATAGCAGTCTGTGCTTGATATATAGCTTAATTTAAAAAGTATCCTTTGGGTGAATTAAAAAATGCATGTAAAATATATAAGCTGCTGTTATGGTTTGCAATGAAGTCTTTTTAGATTATGGCTGTACTGTAGCCTATCAGCCCTCTTAAATGGAAGTATTATGAACCTAACACCGTCCTATAATGTTGTTTACAGGACTAAAGCTACAAAGCTATAAATGGATTGGCTCCTGGTTACCTTAGAGATGCCTCTTTCCCATGTGACATTACCACCTCCGCTGATCAGCTGTTACAAAGTTGAAAATTCCTTAGATCAACCATAAGAGGCTGGGCTAGGGTATCTTCAGGGAGGGGTCCATCAGTGCAGAATTTGTTTCCTCAGAGCCCAGACTTACTGACCTTAAGGTTATACAAGGTCCACTTGTTCTCTTGGGCCATTGTGAGTCATGAGCGATAAGTAGTTAGGTGGGAGTTGTGAAGATTGGAAACATCTTTGGTTTTGGGACACTTGGCCCTATTTGTGAATTTTCTATGAAGAAGGTAGTTGGCACAAGTGCTTTTTAAATTTATTTTGATTTAAGTGCTAAAACCGTACTTGGTGGTGTACAAACCAAAGGAAGAGACAGTCACTGCCTAAGGAGCTTAGTCTAAAAATATTTATAAAACATTTCTTGGCTGCAGTCTATAAGTAGTACACAGTTTAGTTTGGACAAATATCTGAATTTCTGTGTTAGGCTGGTCAAAACATACTTGAATCTCATTTCCATGCCTCTCTTCTTCCTTTTGTGTTTGACTCCGCATGATATGTTTTTTATTTCTTTGTTCAGTTTTGACACATGCATAGAAAAGTCTAACTTGTGCTCATTCTAATGGTGTACTAGGTGTGTAATTACTCGTAGTCTTCCCTGTTTATCTCTCTAAAGCCCCTTTGCTAAGATTTTATGCTGTTATCTGTAGTAGGTATCCTTCAGTCCTGAGAGACCACTGGGATGTGCCCCGGAGAGGTAAAGAATTTACTCAGTTGGTTTTATGGCAGCAATGGTTGTGGCTGAAAAAACCCACTCGAGAGACAATCTCTGCTGCATCTGTCGCATTTAAAGGTGATGATTTGACCCTTTGGGCTCTGCCTTCTGCGAGCTCTTTTCTCCTCTGCTAAGTTAGACGGTTTCCTCTCAGAACTCTGGAGACCTTTAAGTTCTTGTTTCCAAAGGCTGCGGTCCTGAGTGTGATCTTCCCAGTTGTCCGCATCCATTTCTTTGAGGTCTTGCACACATCCTTGAAATGCAATTTTGGGCATCCCTTGGGTCTTTTTTCAGATACCAATTCAACACAGAGAATGTCCTTTGGGATGCGCCCATCATCCATTCGGCACACATGCCCAAGCCAGCGGAGGCGTCTCTGAGGAGTGTTCGCATGATGAGTATACTGGCCCGCTTGAACACCTCAGTGTTGTTGACTCTGTCCCACCAGGAGATTCCAAAGATTTGATGAAGGCAAGACTAGGAGAGCTTTTGAACCCCTTTTCCTGATAAGACTATAAGGTCCATCAGGGTGGATTTGATTTAAATCACTAGTCAGGAAGACTCAATTTAATCATGGATGTCTACACAAGTGCATTCTTGTTGGTTGTTATAACCTTAATACATATTCTTCACAACTCAGAGATAGAGATGTAGGTTTCATTTTTAGAAGGTACACACTATACATTTTTAAAGTGATTTATTTTGAAAACTTTTCAGATTAGTTTTACAGCTATATCAGAAAATGAATGACTGGTTATTTCATTTACCAAAGGTAATTGAAGTAGATAGTTCACCTCCCAATGACTTCATAAATATCTCCAATTCAACAAGTTAATCATTAATATTTGGAGGATTTTCTTGACATGCTGTATCAGGAGGAAAACATCACCAGACACATTTAAATTGTTTTATTTAACTAAAACAACATTATGTATTCTGAATTTTTTCTTCAACAGCAAACATGTAATAATTTAACAAAACAAGTCTATGAATTTTTTAATTTAGTTAAGCATTCAATTTGTATTTAAATCAGTTTGTTTTTGTTAAAATTGTTTTTAACTAAAATAGTTAAATGAAATCTTAAAAAAATTAAATTGACTATGTCAGCCAGGTAAACATGAGAAACTTAAAATATTGGCTTCTGTAGCTAACTCAGTCGTCTTCACCTTCATTTTCCTGTTTGTTCATAATCTGGAAAAGAAAAACAATCTTTCCTGCTTTTTCAGGTCCCAAACAATTTCTCCATTTGGAATGAATTAGTCCAAAGGAAGAGAATAGTCTTTCTACAGAAGAAGCTACTGCTGTTATAAGTGAGATTATCACTTCAATAGTCTCTGACTCCAAGTGCTTAAGTGACTTCCAATTCACTGGTGTGACTTTCTTTAAAACATCAGCAAACATATTTCTTGAATGATTCACCCTTAGCTCTGAAGTTTATTATAGTTGGCATTATGGAGGGAGGATTGCTGGATGTCCATGTCCATAGCCAGTTCCTCCTCTTCTTCATCAGTTAAGGTTTGACCCTGGTACTGAGTATTGAGAATATTTGCAAGAAAATGAGCTGGTGATAGTGCTTGTCCCATTTGTTTTTTTTTAATGCTTGTAATTTTAACTGTCATTGCATATTTCTCTTTTTAAGATCTCACTCAGTTCCTTCCAAATTTCAACAGCGTCAGCAATAAAACAGCGATTTCCCTGTATTTTGTTCAAGGCTACGGAAATAGGCTTCAGGGTACTCAGCATGTGTTCAACGTTTCTCTTAAGCCCAGTGTTGAGAACTTTGGCTGTGACAGCGCCATCTATTTTTTCATGATTTTGTTCACAAACTGTCATCAGATGAAACCAGTTCTTGATACAGTGCTCAAAACAGTTCACTCCTGAGTTCCATCACACCTCTTGTGGGAGAGTTCGCTTGGGTCCTCCCACTTTTTTCAGAGCAGCTGCTGCAAAGTGGTTGTTACAGAAATATTTTGCAATTTCAACAACATTAGCCTTTATTTCTGGAACACTGAAATCTTTGGTGAGGAGTTGCATCAAATGAGTACTGCAACCGTATGTTATTAGGTTGGGACTCTCTTGGATACATTTGCAGCATTGTCTGTGACCAAGCTGCATACTAAACATTTGAATTTTTTTTTCAGTTTTGTTATAGCTTTTACTGCTACTTCTTGTAAGTATTCTGCTGTGTGGGCATTTCCTGATTGTATCAATTGTTTCTGTAAGGAAGACATTCCCTCCTCCTGTTGTCACACAGGCACATACAACAGGAGCATTGTGGACATTGCTCCAACCATCAAGACTCAGGTTAACAATTTTACGCTCTAGACCTTTTGCACACTGATCAATTTCT
This sequence comes from Natator depressus, assembly GCF_965152275.1. Classification (NCBI taxonomy): domain Eukaryota; kingdom Metazoa; phylum Chordata; order Testudines; family Cheloniidae; genus Natator; species Natator depressus. The sequence goes on from NC_134246.1 coordinate 20,181,575, forward strand.
CTTTCATACACTTCATCCAGCAATTTGCCTGCGACATCTGCTCTGTTGAGTGGACTGTATCCTGGTCTTAATGACTGAACCATGTTAATGAAGCGTGGGTTCTCAATCATATAGAAAGGAGAGTTTGTTGCATAAACAAACTGGGCAATTTTTTCATCAATTACCTCTTTTTGTAATCTGCTGGTTCTTATCACAAATTTATTTATGGCTATTTCTGGATGATGGAGATTTTTGCTACAGGTGATATACTGTGACATTCATGATGTGACTGAAACACTATCATTGGCAGATAACTCTGAAACTATAGAAAATGATAGTGATCTTGAAGGTGGATAGTCTTCAGAATCCTGTATGTTGAGGATGGATTCTCCTAAACAAAATAAGTCAATGCAGTTATTTACCAGTAATTACCACCACCATGCTGCTCATTTAGTATTACTCATTGCATTCACTGACACTTAGTACTACTTTAAAGGTGAAATTGTAAAAGGAAGATCTGCCTATTTCAGCTATTTATTTTTTATCACAACTGCATCTAAAATGGTTGTACCATAGAGTAACAACTATATTTTTTGCTCAAACATGAGAATTCACGAATAGTCCAGAACGAAGACAGGCAGTCCTTAAGAAAGAAGAATGAAATAAAAAAAGTTTACCAAGATCCTGCATGTTCAGACATGTTCCTTTCATCATCTTCAACGCAGCTTTCTCCTGAGAGGGAACATTTCTCATGATGTTTCATTCGGCCAACCAGGCCTTGCATTTCTTTCTTGCACTGTTTGCATTTTGCATGCATGCCTGTCTTATCCACAGGTAGAGGAACTTGATTAAAGTATCCCCAAACTGGGTCTCTCTTACGGCCTGTTGCCGTTATAGGTTTTCCCTTCTAGTGAGAGAATGGTCTGATAGATCTCAAATCAATGAAGGCTACACTCAGACCTCAAGAATTCTGGAATATGCTGCTCAAACAGTTTCACTTTTGTTTCTACTGCCTGTCCCTCCCTTCTCACATTTATCTCCAGACTTCTTCTTCTTCTTGTCCAGATCTATTCCGCCCCCAACGATCTTCTATTCATTGAATTTTTTGAAACTTTGCACTTTTAGAAAGAGGTAAGGGATTGACTGTGTACACAAATTTGCAGAGGGACAATAGGGTTGAGGTCTGTTGTTTCTCACCTCTATTTATTTATTTTATTTAAAAACATTTTTGCTCTTAACAAGGATGTTATCTCTGGAGACACAAATCCAGTTTGAGAACTGCAAAACTAAGCATCTCTGATGGTATCTTCTAGACTGAACACTGAGTCCCATTGGGTAGATAAAAAGATTAACCTAAATAATCTATACAGAAGTCCCTGGAACCCCATAAGATTGGGTCCCTAATCCATGAACTACTGGAACTCATTTACAAAACTTTTAAACATTACATGAATATATTGTCTCCTACTATAGAATTAGAATGTATAATCCCTATTCCATGATGAGAGGTTTTTTCCTCAAAAATAATTTTATCAAAAATCCATTTTAAATAAAAAATCCTATTTTAAAAATTTTTTTTTTTTTACATCATTGATTTTTATATCCACCCTGAGGTCTGTCTTGCTCACGTACAAAAGTGTGCTGATAACACATACGTAATACACATCAATCTTTGTGTGTTCTGTCAGTTTGTTTTGCCATACCCTCTGGCTCAGTCTAGACATAGTTGTGGTGGCTTTTCCAGTGCGGATGTTGAGTTGTTTCAAGTGAGAGGTTGACTGCGATAGTGGACCCCAGGTATGTGAACTCATTCACCACTTCAAGTTCATAGTTGTTGATCTTGATGGAGGGTGCTTCAACTCCTTGGCACATTAGGTTCGTCTTTTTTAGGCTTATGGAAAGCCTGAAGTCTTGGCAGGCTTTGGAAAAACTGTCCATGAGGTTTTGGAGATGGGCTCGTAGCGGGTTGCCACTGCTGGCGTCATCAGCGAAGAGGAGGTGGATGAGGGCCTCCCGAGTCTTGGTTTTAGATCTGAGTCTTGAAAGATTGAACAGCTTTCCATCAGATTTTTTTAGGATATTACTTATGGAGGAGTTAATGCAGCTGAATATTTCCAATTAGCTGTGGTGGAATAAAACAACTAATGGGCTCCTTAGAAGGCTTGCCCTGACATATTTCATACTGAACTCCATGGACAGCAGTTTTAAAAAATTCAGATTTATAATGCCATTAGAGTAGAAAGAAAGCTGTAGATCCACATAGAACCTATTGAGGTAAAAACCTGTTGGAAATACTTAAAGTCCCTGAAAACTAACAGTCTCTATTGAAACAAATAGTGTTTGCAAGTGACTAGTCTAGTTCCTTCGTGTTTTGTGTATAGCTGCAGCGCCATAATAAATAGTTAGACAGACGACTACTAGGAATCAAAAATAAAATTTATGAAAATCTGGCATGAGAAAATAGTCATTAACTAGACAAGGGACCGCATATGGTGATGTTGCTCTGAAAGGTCATCTGAATCTTTGGTTGAAATCTCAAAGATTTGGGTCCCATCTCCCACGTTCCTGCAAGCTCAAGCTGTTCCTTTTAAAATACCCTATAAACTGTTCATTTTCAGTGCTTTTTCACAGGATTTTCAAGCAACTCTCATCCCTTTTGCACTCAGATGAAATGATTTTAGTACCTTAAATTGACTGAATGTTGTAGTGGATAGAGGAATCAGACTGGCATTTCCAGCTGTACTCTAGAATTGCCTCTCTACTCCAAAATGGGCCCATGGGTACAATCCTTCCTCTATAACACTCCGGGCCTTGGGAGCAAAGATATAAATGGCAATGATTGTTTCTAATCTATTACTGGTACTTAAGAGTAAGCTTGGAAAAACCACAAGCAGATCCAACTCAGGGCCTTCTCTAATAGACATTAAGCTGCTTTGTTTAACTCAATTATCAGTCTTTATGGGGAAAAAAAAACGCTGTGGAAATTGCAGTGTACTGTAGCTTTAAAATGTATCAGGTCTTTGGACAAATGACCATAATTCATTGAAGTTATCCCTTGGGCCTTATGCCTTTTACTAAATAGAATTGATTCTAAGCCTATCAGAAGCTCAGCACAATTAGAGTGGGTCAGAGAATTGCAGAATCTGTCAGTCCATTGGGAGTGGACTGTAGCTGGTGAAGTGGTTCAATTCTTGTAGTTCTTGTTTGTGAACTTCTGTTCTCTCCTTTTTTCCTTTAACTGGCTAGGCATTGAGCTTTTGAACAAATTTTCCAATGTTGCCTGTCTTCCAGTAGCATTTTCACAGCAGGGTATAATAAAAATGGAAGCTGTGTGTAAATCTCTGCAGAATGCAAACAGTTTCATTACCACTTAATTATAACACTTCTTGGGTAGTGAAAGCTTGCTGAGTTCTTTTCTCAAGCAGTGTTGTGTGGAAGGCATGACATGAACTTTACTCCATGTTTAATTTTACTGCTAGCAGAAGCTACTGTAATTTACTGTGATGTGTAAAAAGACTTTGAGGATTCTATTTAAGGAAATCGGACAAATCATAATCACTTGGCAGGGGGAACACATCTGAAATTGCAAGAGAAATCTATCATTGTGTAAGGACCTTTTCTTAGTGCTGTTTCCAGAAAATAAATCTTCTGGATAAGCAAGAGAGGCTGAGCTCTCCTGTTGGTCCAGACAAGATGACCTTAGCTTGGGTTCTAATTCAGTTACTGAAAAAATAGTGAGAACTTACCTTTGTGGTTTTTAGGATTAGTCAGCTACTTTCTAGGTCCCTGAAGGAGCTTAGATTTAAAATGTTTGAAGTTCAGTGTTACAGAAAAAAACTATTGAGTTTGTCACTTTCTTTGTTTAGATGAAGTGGTCTGGCGTGTGTTTTCAGATATGACACAGGTTACTTGCGCTGATACTTGCTCAGACTGAAAAAGGAAATGGTCTTGGATCTCATATGATTAAAATGTACTGATCAAATCTGTGTTTAAAAAAAATCTTTTTGATAATTCATAGCAGAGAATGGAGTTTTGGAGCCAATTTCCCCTGTAATGTAACTCCTGTACATTACTGATAGTAGTAACAATATGGAGCAGCTGTATGAAAGCACTGATGGAGGAACCTCTCCTTTCTCAACTGTTTCAGGCATTATTATAATCAATACTGAAATGGAATTCAGCTAATACGAGCTAGTCAGTGATGGTCTAGTTATTGATGCGACGCTGCATGGTGCTTCCTCAGTTATACAGTTCCCTACAATCTGGAAGTGGGTGTCTGATTTGCATAATCAATATACAGTCACTTCACAATAACTGTGTAGTGAATGTACAGATCTTTACTACTGGCCACTATGATCTGTCTGTAATTGCTTCCTGTATTTGGAATTATCTGACTGTTTGCCAGCAACAAAGATGCCATTTTAGCTTCTCATTCCCCTCAGAGGAAATAGAACAACTTCCAAATGGTGAAAAGCAAAGAAAATAAATCTGTCAAAAAGGTGAAAGGAGAATTTGTGTCTATAAAGCTACAAATGCTTGTGACTTTTTTGATCCTCTCATTTTTCTCCCTACCATCCTCCCTGCCAGCTGGCAGGGTCTCTGTATTATTAAACTGAATGGCAGGGAGGGGCTGGAATATTCCCATAATGACTGAAAATAATCCAGGAGAGAAGGGCCTTGCTGACCTGTAAGGAGAGAATGGATGTGTATAAATAGGAGGGACAATAGAATTGTGGTGAGCGCTAAAGTTATTTGCTGTCCTTGATACAGAAAACATGAAGTCTGAACATAAACTGGCATATAATAGTAATCCTTTCAGATAACAAGGGGTCAGAAGGTCAGATATCTAAGTGGTGAAAATGTAGTGAATATCAAGGAAGATTGAGGTCACTTGGTTGTGGTGTATGAGTACCTTCACAAGGGGCAAATAGCTTGTACCTAAGGGCTCTTTGATTCTTGTTATGCCTTTCTTAGCTAGATTAATGGCTGAAAGTAAAACCAGAGAAATTCAAATTAGAAATATAAAGTTTTTTTTCTTTTTAAGCAGTGGAAGGTGATTGTTCTAACTGTTCAAATTACCAAGGGAGGTCATAGGATCTCCATCTTTTGGTGTCTTCAGATCAAAACTGGATGCCTTTCTGGAAGATGTGCTTTGAGGCATGTATTCACTGCAGTTAACCCAACAAGAAAATGGTTTTCAGTTCTAAGCACCTGGTTAGCCTAGCCTGGATGTGAGCAGCCACAGTGCAAAGTTGTGCTGGCTAGAAAACAAGAATTCAGTTTTGTGAAAAAATTTCAAGGTTTTAAGGGCTCCTCCCCCCCTTCCATTCCCTTGTGAAACAAAAAACGAGACCTTTCCAATTTTTTTGTAAAACAGGAAGACACAGAGACTGGAGAGTGGATATCATAGGTAAGCTGACTCTACAGTGTGTGTCTACAGTGCAAAGAAAAACCTGTGGCACTCAGTTTCAGAGCTCAGGTCAATTGACTCCAGCTCATGGGGCTGTGGGACTAAAAATAGCAATGTAGATGTTACCGCTTGGTCTGGAGCCTGGGCTCTGAGACTCGATACCATGAGTTTTCTTTGCAGTGTAGACGTGTTGCAGGTGGGGCTGCAACCCAGCTCATTTAAGCAACTGTTTCCACTGAGGTTGTGCGGGAAAGGATCAGGTGATAGCTTGAAGATCACGTGATCCTCTTAAAGCCAGCAAGTAGCTCAGTTGAGCTGGAGACATGCAGGGAGTTGGTAGACTTCTGCAGGAGACCATGGAGCAGGGGAAAGAGCCCAAATTACATAGGATTATCAGGCAAATGGCTTGCAAAATGTAATCTACAGGGAGCAGGCTAGGAAGAAGGGAGAAGGGATGTTTGTCTAGACTCCCAGGCAGATGGCCTGTGGATTGTCTACCTGTATGGAGTAGATAGACCCCTGCAGAAGACCCTGGGAGGTGAAAGGACATGATTGTGTTGAACGTGTGTTAAATAGCTTTAATTGGAAGAAATAGTACTGAATCCCGGAAGAAAAGGGACTGGAATCCCTGGAGAGTGTTCTTTGGTATCTGAACCAGTGGTGAAGCCCACTGGCTTACAGTGGAGAGGTAGAAAATTTTAGATTCCGCAATCCCCAGGATTTGGGCCCTGGAAGAAAGGGAGTGGGAAGAAGGATGCTTTGTTGTGTAACCCTGAGACAGTGAGCTGATTCAGCTGCAGTGGCAAAAAGCCCATATTCATGAACAGTAGAGTAGAACTGACATAAATGTACAAGTTCCAAGTGTCCTGGGTCTGTTGTAACATAACCAATCTGTCTTAAATACCATCACTTGATTCAGCTGGGAGTAGGATTCCAAGTATGCTGAACTATGTCTTTTCTTTCCTTCACAGCCAGTAAGGTTTGGTCTACACTCAGGTTTTTGGGTGAGGTGGGTTTTTTTGTTTTTGTTTTGGGGCGGGAGGCGGGGGTGTGTGGAGAGGGCGGACTCATCTAACTATTTCAGTTAAGGGTGTCATTTTTATACCAATATAATTAAACTGGTATGACTCCTAGTGTGGACACAGTTATGCTGGTGTGAAAGTGCTTATTTCCATGATGGGAAATCAGTTTCTAAACCACTATAGTTAAAGCAATTCAAAAACTCTGTGTAGAGATGTCTATGCCTACTGTTTAGTATCAGCCCTCTCTCCCTCTTGGAAATTCCAGCATAAGTGATGGTATGAATCATACAACATGCTACAGCCTACAGTGTGTGTAGCCAGAACACTACCTAAATAATTAAGTTACATTAAAAGCAGAAGCTTGTGCTGTTCAGATTTTTATTTTTCAAATCCTTTGAAAAATTAATATCTGTATTTTAATCTTACAAGAAATTCCACAGTGTTTGCATTCACCCATTCTCAGTAATGTGAAGGCAAACTTCACTGACATTTTAAGGCTTAAAAAAAAATCGAGATTAGTAGTATTAGCAGAGCACTGTGGTTTGTGCTTATTAACTGTAATATCTTTTCATGACTTAATTTAGCATGTTTAAAATAATATACATAAAATCAAGCCCTGTGGTATTTAAGGCAAGATGAGTAAGATTGACTGACTGCAGATGTTTGACCATGTTTATAATTAAATCTATTAGTGGTCCCAGTTTTGTGATTTCTAAAACAATTTCTTGCATTGGGCAACTTGTTCTAGAGTGATAAAATATTTGTCTGTTTCCATGGGTCTTGATGTAGATGAGAATGAGACCTTAATTTTTATGTTAGTGTTTAATATATGCAGGTAATGTTGAGCCAGCATTTCAAGGGAAAGTGCTAGAGAGGAAAAATACCTGTTTTTAACAAAGCCAAAATCTTGCCAGTTTCAAGATCTGAATTCTGTACCACTGCTCAGCATATGAAATGCCTCTTTGCATTTACCTTATTTTTGCCAGAAGAATTACAAACTTTTTGCTGGTTGATTGGGACCTCAGAAAACAAGCTGGTAGCATTGTTCAATAATTTGCTGTACTCAAGGACTCTTATTTTAAAAAGTGCATATATTTGGCATGATGCTTAACCATTGTTTCAGGTTGCAAAAGGCTTGTACCAAGAATGGCCTAAGCTCTTACATCTGTCACAGCTCTTATACTTGAAAATTTGAGACTTTACATACTATCTGTCTTAGTGTCTAACGTAACACACTGAAGTTTGGATTCTCGATACAGTTTGTTGGGTTGCAAATAAATTGTGTACGAATAACGTCAAATCAGCAATTGTGGCCCAGGAATAAAATTCATGGTTTACAAATGAAGAATGAAAAGTACAAAAATGTAGGTGGATAAGCATCAAAAACAGACTAGTAGGAGGCTGAATAATAAATTTCTAGATATTGACCTAGGTTTTATTAAAGGGAAAACATCCTGATAGTATTGATGATATAGTTCTTTGAGCCAAGGTCATTGAAACACAAGTGCATGTAGTCTCTTGCATAAAATGCCTTCCATCCCAAAGGATCTCTAAGCACTTAACACACTATTTATAGGAATCCCTTCACCCGCCACTGAAATGTAGCCACTTCTGGGGTTAAATGTGGCAACTCCATGCAGCTTGATCTGTATTGTTATGTACAAGAGGCTCAGATATTTTGTGAGACTTATTTTATGGTATTGCAAATTGTTGCAAAATATCCAGTTCATGAAGACCTGAAATTTGAAGCAAATAGTTTGGTAACAATTAAAATGTATGCCAAATTTTATTTTGAATGAGTTCATATACCTGCCCATCTACATTTAAGGTTCTTTATCTGTGTGCCGTGAAGACATAAAGTAAACCAGGATATGTTGTGACTTCTATATAACATACAGGCATGCTATTTATAACCTGCATCCTATGACCCCTCCTGCCTCTCCATCTACTGTCACATCTCTCTTCACATACAAGCTCCCTGAGAATGCTGTCTGCTCCTAATACTTCAACTTCCTCTCCTTTCTTGGGCTATTCTGCAATCAAACTTTTGCCCATCCGCTGAGTCTCGCTAATGTCACTTAAGGTGAATAGCACTTGGCCTTGTACAAGTATCTCTTCTCAGTTTTCACCCTGCTCAGTCTGTCCACTGTCTTCAAAACAATCAATCACTCTTTCCTCCTTAGGGTTTCAGAGTTTTGTGCCCAATTTGTTTCCCTTCAGTAATTAATGCAGCATCACCCTTTGCGGATGGTGACCCTTAACACCATCCTTATTTGCTTCTTCCTTTCTGCACCCTACATTTGGGTAACCTCTTTATAGTGTAACACTCCTTTGGCAAGATTTTTTCAAAAGTGACTAATGATTTTGGGTGCCTCAATTTTTGGGTATCCATTCCAATGATCAGTTCCTTAAAGGGGTTTGATTTGTAGCAGATGCACTCGCAGAACTTTTCTGAAAATCAGGAACCCTTTAATGTGGGTGTCAGCTCAGGCACCCAAAAATAGGAGCAGCCAAAATCACTAATGGGTCTCAAATATTAGCTTCCTACTCTAATTTATAGCATGCCATTTTTTGTGTAATTGTGTTAAATTTTAATGGAACAAATATAGGAAACAATACTTAATCTGAAAATCCATATCAGTCCTAAAACATGTTGTAATAACATTTTCAAGATAAAAGCGGAAAAGAGTCCTGTGGCACCTTATGGACTAACAGACCTATTGGAGCATAAGCTATCGTAGGCAAATACCCACTTCGCTGGATGCATGTGATTTTCAAGATACTGGATCTCTAGTAGCAGATCACATTTTGGCATTTAATGAGTTAGCATAGCTTGAGTAACTTTTTTCCCCCAAGTCATATCTAAATTTCTCCTGTCTAATACCCAAAAGCAAATACTCAGTTTAGTACCCTGCTGACATAAAAATCTAAGCTGTTTTGAATTTCCTTGGGGCATTTTAGATGGTTGATAGGCGTTCAAAGGTGGTTAAATTTTGGTGTGTGAAACTGAGCATAAATGGAAAATACATTTAATAAAAGTTTAAAAAATGTCGTTTTGTTAGCTTTACTTGTCTGGCTCAGATGTATTTCAACCATCAGGAGGTTCTTTCCCCATGAAGCTTCAGCTTTATTCCTCTTGTATTTTAATCTTGGAAACTTCCAAACCTCCTGATGAAATTATTTGGCAAAACCTATTTTCTATAGACAACAGAAATGGAGGTTTGACACTGAGGCCCAGGCACAGTAAAAGCCAGTCAGAATATGTGAGCAAAAGGTGGTAGGTGAGAACCAGGCATGTGAGAGAAAATCAGTTGAAAACCATTGAAAAGTGTGTATGGAAAGTTGGAAGAGTAACTGGGGGAAGGAAAGGGGACTCCCCTCTCTCTGTGCACTAGGTACAAGTACCTTTTCACTGAAGTCCTACTAAAAACCCTGTGTTTTTCCTGCTAACAACCTTTAGGTTTTGTTGGTATTTTCCTGAAAAAAATGAATCTTATTAGCAACTAAGTTCTAGCTGTGGCTACTGAGGTTGGCTTTGGAAATGCTATTGGGAACATCCTGTTCCCTTACATCTAGATACTAGCATGAGATTTTAATAATGCCCTGTTTCTGGCAAAAGGTTTTGCATGGCTGCCAGCCTTTTAGGATTTGTTACTTAAATCTTACCTGCCACCTTCCTCCTGCAGCAACTTTGGGATGTGTTTTGAGCACAGGTTCACAGCTAAAACTAGGTTTAAGCTGCTTGATGATCAGATGGAGAAACTGTAAATCTGCCCCTCTGATCCCTAAGAATAATGGTCAGGTTAACAAGAATGGAAGACTGCTGGGTGTTTAATAAAACTGCAAAATCCTTGCAATTTCTAACCAATCTTTCTGTGGCTTCATAGTGTCTTGACTTTAGGAATTTAATTTATCTTTTTGAAGAGCACTTTGTTTATTTATGGCTTCCTGTTCTTTCATAAAGCTTTCTGTTCTATCATTTGTGTACATTCATCTTTGTGTTTGGCTGACATGCACTGTATGTAGGATGCACTTCAGAGGTGAATAACACCTTATTTTGAAAACTCAACAGTTTAGTCAATAGAGACAAAGCACAGAGCTACATAATCAAATGAGAACTCTCTAACCAATTGTGAAAGGAATTAAACTGTGTCCTTTCTGCTAGAAATAAAGCATTCCTGTATTAATCACTTGTAGCCAGGATGAAAGACAGTTGGTTATGATGTAACTGGTTCAAACTATATCATGTTCCATTCATTTGTGAAAGGCTGTCTGGAAAGTTTATTTTCTAAAATGAATTTTACAGCTTAGTTAAGAATTTGACACTGTAGTTTAGAGGTTAATATAGTTAATAAAATGTGCAATTGTTTTGCTACTAAGACTAAGCATTTTTTATTTTGTGCTATAAAACTGCTTATTCAGCCATTGTCAGTTACTGAAAGTGTGTGTGGGGAGCGTGGAATGATTGTTTTTTTTTTAACCTCAGTAGTTTGCTTTTGTAGCAAAAATCAGTACTTGGTTGTGAATTTGAACTATGGTGCTGAAAGAACCACGTGCCCTTATTGGCAATGGAGTACTGGCTGTGCTCTTGTGGAGCAAATGCAACACCGGCCTGTGTAAGGATTTGTGGGACTTGAACCTGGGTCTGTGGGGCTCCAGGTGAGCAGCGCTTCCACCAGGCAACCTTGGCAGAGGCACTGTCAACACACTATACATCCTGGGAAACCAGTCACTGCAAGAAGTGCTGCCCATGGTAGAGGTGACTGGCAGCTCCTCCCATGACCTCTGATTGGCCCAGACCTACTATTTAAGCCTGGAAAGAGCGCCAGGAAGTCATCTATGTAAAAAGGTAGATCCCTGACCTGTTGCTGGGAGAAACCCCCACCTTGTTTCTGGTTCCTACCACCTCATCTGGCCCCGCAGTTCCTAGCTATTGACTCTGGTTCAATTTGCCTAAGCTCTAACCACTGGATCTGACTGCACATACCTGAGTTCCTGACAGCCTGCTGGCTTTAGAGAGTCTATTTTTAAAAAAAATAAAATCTTAAACGGCATGAGCCGTGGCAAAGATGCTAAGAAAGGGCTTTGTGCTAACTGAGGGGTGAGGTTCAATGTCAGCAGATAACGAGAATTGCAAGAAGAATTGGGATTGAGAGGTTTTAGCTGCCCTCAGAGACCATTTTGTGGCTCGTGTGCAGTTTGGTCTGAATCTGATTTCATACACTGGAGCCAGAGAACTGGCTTGTAGAAATACTAGCCTGTAGGGGAAATGTATGAAAGCTGCTGGTAAATTGCAGTTGCATCTTTTCTATTCCTAACTTTTATTTATTTATATATAATTAGTCACAAGCTATGGAGCCTTTTTACATCTGTCACTAGTTCAGATCTGGTCCAGATCAGTAGTGACTTCACATTGCTAACGGGCTGTTGGCAAAGAGCATGTAAAATAAAATTGGTTTCAGACTAGCTCCTAGTGGGCAATGTCAGCACAACTCAGTTGACACCATCAGTGGCATTTTTGTCACAAATGAGACATGACTCTTTCCCTTTGCTCCTAGAAATGGTCCCTGAAGACCAGGATTAAGGTCACTTTTATCACTGCTGTACGTGTTCTCTGGATAATAAAAGGACTTCACTATGCTATTTAATAGAACCCCTGCTTGCTTGCTTGCTTGCTTCTCTCTTTGGATTTTGAATAATTTATATTGGAATACTTGCACTCTGGTGTCTCCTGTTTTTACTTGTTTAGAGCAGTGGGGAAGGGTGGTAATTTTCCACTCTTAGTTTGTGTTTTTAAGCTAAATCTTTTGTGCAATTTAAATCTGGCATAGTCTGGCTAGAAATACGGTAGCTGTTATAAGAGTGTCTCTGGAGCTGGCAGAATTGTAGAGGTATAAATTACAGAGCACTGTGCCCTTGGATATATAACCGGTGGCTATGTCTAACATGTCTGCTTAGATCCATTATTTATTCATTATTTTTTTCTGCTTAGGATCTTTTACATTCAATAAAATTAAACATCGCAGTAACACCTCACTTGACTAATTAAATGTGTTAATCTTTTTCCTATTTTTTAAGGATTGAAATGAAAAAACAAACTCAGAGAAGCAGATTGATGGTTTAAACATTACATGGCATCAGGTAGAAAGTTATCTATAAGTCTTCCTAATCTGACTGCAAAGGGATGTCATGGATGCCTTGAGTCTTTTCTCAGCAAGTGGTGGCGTGGGTATAATTATCTATCTCTAAGGTGCCCATCACCTTATCTAATATAGAAATGCAGGGATATTGAAAAGCAATTTAGTCCCCTTTTTTCTGCAGTTTGGATTATGTATGGGAGTTTGTCAGAATAGAAGCGTGATTCCCGTACTCTTTACAAACGATGTACAAAATTTGAAGGACAAATGTATAAATTTACAGTTGGTTGGGTTGGTGAGACTTCCTCATGAGCAGCTGCATCACTGATCAGATAGTTTGTCTCCTGTTGTGTATCAGTGTGATGTAAGGAGGTCATTTGAAATATCTGCAGGAAAAATAAAGCTGTTAATTTTGAGTAATTCTCAACAAGATCAGAGAACTGGTAGGTAAGCTCCCACGGGAAGAGAATATAAGGGAAAAAAGGAGTTCAGGAGAGCTGGTTGTTTTTCAGAGACACAATATTAAAGGCAAAACAGCAAACTATCCTGAAGTGAAGGAAAGATAGGAAGAATAGTAAGAGGCCAATATGGCTCGATCTGGAGCTCTTTAATGACCTAAAAATCAAAAAGAACTCCTACAAAAAAAGGAAACATGGACAAATTGCTAAAGATGAGTATAAAAGACTAGAACAAGCATGTAAAGACAAAATAGGAAAGGCTACAGCACAAGTGAGGTGCACCTAGCAAGGGATGTAAAAGGCAAGGTAGTTTCCTAAATACGTTAGGAGTAAGAGAGACAAAGTGTAGGTCGTCTACGTAACAGAGAAGATGATGACATCAAGAAAACCGAGGTGTTTAAAATCTGTTTCACTTCAGCCTTCAGTAAAATGATAATGGAGACCAGATACCCTCCCCCTTGTTAATATTAATTATATTGAGTAACACAAGCCAGAATAGAGAGAGAACAGGTTAAAGAATATTTAGATAAATTAGCTACATTCAAGTCAGCAGGGCCTGATGAAATTAATCCGAGGGTACTTAAGGAACTAGTTGAAGGAATCTCAGAACCATTAGTAATTGTCTTTGAGAACTTATGGAGGACAGATAAGCTCTCAGAGAACTGGAGAAAGGCAAATATACTAGCTATCTTTAAAAAGGGGTTGGGGAAACAGACCTGGGGAATTTTATAGACCAGTCAGCCTAACTTCAATACTGGAACAAATTATTAAACAGTTTGTAGGCACTTAGAGGATAATAGGGATATAAGGAATAGCCAGCATGGATTTGTCAAGAAGAAATCAAGCCAGACCAGCCTAATTTCCTCCTTTGAGAGGGTCACTAGCTTAGGGGTGAGGAGAAGCTGTAGATGTGATATGTCTTGATTTTTAGTAATGCTTTTGACACAGTCCCACATGACATTCTCATTGGAAAACCAGGGAAATGTTGTCTATATGAAATTACTATCAAGTGTGTACACAAGTTGTTGGAAGACCGTACTCAGATTAGTTATCAATGGGTTGCTGTTAAACTTGGAGGATGCATCTAGTGGGGCCCTAGTCAATATTTGTACTAATGACTTGGATAATGGAGTAGAGAGCATGTTTATAAAATGGGTAAATGACCCCAAGCTGGGAGGGGGTTGCACGCACATTGGAGGACAGAATTAAAATTCAAAATGACCTTGATTGATTGGAGAATTGATCTGAAATCAACAAGATGTAATTCACTAAAGACAAGTGTAAAGTACTATACATAAGAAGGGAAAAATCAAATGCACCACTCAAAATGGGGAGTAATTAGATAGGTAGTAGTACTACAGAAATATATCTGGAGTTATAGTGGCTCACAAATTGAATATGAGCCAACAATGTGATGCGGTTGCGAGAGAGCCTAATATTCTGCTGTGTATTAATAAGAGTGTCCTATGTAAGACATGGGAGGTAATTGTCCTGCTCTGCTCAGAACTGGTGAGGCCTCAGCTGGAGCACTGTGTCCAGTTCTGGGCACCACACTTTTAGGAAAGATTGTGGACAAACTGGAGAGAGTACAGAGGAGAGCACCAAAAATGATAAAAGGTTTAGAAAACCTGGCCTATGAATAAAGGTTTAAAAAAAAAAAAAAACCTAAAAAACCTAGGACATGTTTAATCTTGAGAAAAGAAGACTGAGGGGGGACCTGATAAGCCTTCAAATATTTTAAGGGTTGTTATAAAAAAAGACATGTTTCAGAGTAGCAGCCGTATTAGTCTGTATCCGCAAAAAGAACAGGAGGACTTGTGGCACCTTAGAGACTAACAAATTTATTTGAGCATAAGCTTTTGTGGGCTACAGCCCACTTCATCGGATGCATAGGATAAAAAAAGACAGTGATCAGTTGGTCTCCATGTCCAGTGAAGGTAGGACAAGAAGCAATCAGCTTAGTCTGCAGCAAGGAGATTTAAGTTAGAAATTAGAAAGTTTTTCTAACTATAAGGATAGTGAAGTACTAGAATAGGCTTCCAAAGGAAGCTGTAGAATCCCTGTTGTTGGGGGTTTTTAAGAGCAGGTTAGACAAACACCTGTCACGGATGGTCAATATATATGTGGTCCTGCCTCAGCACAGGGGACTGGACGAGACGACCTCTACCCCCAAATATCTGTGCATCATGAGACAATTTTTCCTTTTCTTTCCTATCATTTTGCCTCTGGCATTTTTTCCTAAAGAAAAATAAATTCCAGTCAGCATAAATTCATGGGATACTGAAGTTTGTGACACTGCTCCACGACAGATGTGTAAGGTAAAAATGTAATAGATTATAGAAAATAATGGTCTGTATGGTTTGTATTGGGGCCCCAATTACCCAAACAGAATGGGGGCCATGACATTTTTTAGGCAAAAGAGGAGTTTATTTTGGTAGTGATACACAGTGTGGGTAGGGAACAACCTTAATAAAATGACCTTTCAGATTAGTGGATTCAGATTGTAGTGGATTTGAAATCCATTACAATTACAATTGTGATTACTGACATATGAAAAGGGTTTACACTAACTGCATAAAGAAAAGGAGGACTTGTGGCACCTTAGAGACTAACAAATTTATTTGAGCATAAGTTTTCGTGAGCTACAGCTCACTTCATCGGATGCATTCGATGAAGTGAGCTGTAGCTCACGGAAGCTTATGCTCAAATAAATTTGTTAGTCTCTAAGGTGCCACAAGTCCTCCTTTTCTTTTTGCGAATACAGACTAATACGGCTGCTACTCCGAAAACTAACTGCATAGGGTTTCAGCAAAGATATGTGGCTTATATTAATAACCCCATATAATTTTATTATAAATTAAAGTGAAGGACTCATAGCCCTAGCTTTGGATAGGTGCGATTTTGTTTCCTTCCCACCACTCCACCAATGCGTCTCTCAACGTTGACCCACAACACCTTTGCTGTTCCAATTTTTCACCTCTTTTCAGGTTCTTGTACCCTACGCATCAGCATGGTATCTTCCACAGATGCATTAAGCAATATGTGCTGTATATGGTACCTTCTCCATGTCTCTCCTCTCACCAAGGGGAGAAATAGTCTATGGATTTTATTTTGTTATGAAGTGCTGTGTGCTTTTATTTGTGAAAGCCAAGTCAAAAGCACACCCTGCACTTGGATGGAGGCTGGTGAGGTGTGGTCTTGGTTTCTGAAAGTGAGAGTTCTGGTCCCAGATTGGCTCCAGCCAAACAAGTATTAGGCTTGCAGTAGATAGTTGCTTTGTGCATAGTTGACAATTGTGGTCCTCATCCCAGATTGAGGTTACTTAAGTGTCCCTGGCCTGTGTCAGTAAGAGCCTTGAAGATGAGGTCTGAGACTTCACATGTACTGTGATGTTGGGAACATAAAAAGTGCCATTCTTAATCAACTCCTGTGGTCCACCTGTTTCAGCATCCTGTCTCAGGCAGTGGCCAGCATCAGCTGCTTCAAAGAAGGTGCAAGAAACCCTGCAATAGGCAGGCAGAGAATAGGCAGACAGAGAATACTCTCCCCAGGGAAACCTCCTAATCTCTAGTAGTTAGAATTTGGCATAAACCCTGAAGCATGAGGTGTCATGTCATTTCTAAAACTTTAGTTTTGTCGTATTAATGCTGGCTGTTCTGTGGGGAATGATAGCCATTTCAAGGTTTAAGATGATGTAGCCATTTAATCTACATACTCGCCATTGAATTAATGTTTTCTTCTTGTCTAACTTTACTTGACTACGTTATATTCCCCAGATTCCTAAGGGGGAGAATATTGAATAATTATCTTCTCTAAAACAGATCGTTAAATCAGTACGAAAAGATAACAGGGGCCATACATCAGCTTTAGACTGCTGTCTAATAAAGTTGTATTAACGTGTTTAAAGTATATATATCTGATGGCGAACACCTTGTCTTTCTAGTGAACAATTTTTATACTAGATAGGCAAAATCACTGTGTCTTGCTAAAAAGCTTTCTTGTGCTAGGATTGTTATAATGTATGTATTAATAATGATCTTAAAGTAGTTGCTGGTGGGAAATAATGTCTTATCTTGCATAAAAACACTAATGAAATTCCAAAAACTGAGTCATGCTGGATCTACTAACAGATAACCTTGTGACTTCCAAGAATTATCACTCTACAGTCTAAGAAAAGTCTAGGAAAGGAGTAACTAATTTGCTGAGCACTTAATTAACTAGCTGGATTTCTCTTAACATTTTAGTACATTGAGGACTCTGAAATTACAGCAATTGTCATTAGAAGTATAAGGCAAATTATTATTTAATAGGAAATAATTGTGTTAACTGTGTGGTATTGGTTGGTAAATGACTAAACAACCACTATAGCTGCATAATGAAAAATTAAACATTTAGAGGAGTGCCATTTGCATTTAACAGAAGTAAAGAGAAATAATTAAAATGTTAGGTTTCAGAGTAACAGCCGTGTTAGTCTGTATTCGCAAAAAGAAAAGGAGTACTTGTGGCACCTTAGAGACTAACCAACTTATTTGAGCATGAGCTTTCGTGAGCTACAGCTCACTTCATCGGATGCATACTGTGGAAACTGCAGAAGACATTATCACTAAGCCTAAGTTTCTCATTGGAAAACAGCAGAATTGGAATTAATTTGCAAACTGGACACCATTAATTTAGGCTTGAATAAAGCCTGGGAGTGGATGGGTCATTACACAAAGTAAAAACTATTTCCCCATGCTAATTTTTTTCTCCCCTACTGTTACTCGCACCTTCTTGTCAACTGTTTGAAATGGGCCATTCTGATTATCACTACAAAAGGTTTTTTTTTCCTCCTGCTGATAATAGCCCACCTTAATTGGTCTCGTTGCAGTTGGTATGGCAACACACACATACACACACAACATGAAAAAATGGATCTTCCTACTGTATTTTGCACTGCATGCATCTGATGAAGTGGGTTTTAGCCCACGAAAGCTTATGCCCAAATAAATTTGTTAGTCTCGAAGGTGCCACAGTACTTTTTTTTTTTACATTCAGTTACCATAATCAGTTTTCAATTCTTTAGTACCTCAAATACATTTATCATGTTTCCAGTACTCCAAGGATTAAAAGAATGTACTAGTCTTCAGATAAACACTTTTAAGAGTGTGATCCCCGATAGTTGAATGCTTTGATGTGAAAGGGACAAACTTACAATATCAAAAGTAATTGCTTAAAGTTATTTCTTACGTCACTTTTTGGCTAGTTTGTTTGGTCTTACAAAGGGGAACATGCACGTAACATTACTTACTTAAAAACCAAAATATGGTTACTTGAGGTCTCACTCAACAATGTAGACTCAAGACAACTTTCAGTTATTTATACAGAATTATTCTGTACTTTACATTCTGAAACAAACTCTCAACACTTCTCCCCTCCTCCAAGATTACACAGGGCTAAGAGCTGTTCATAAGGCAGGTCCAAGTCTTGTCTGAATTCTGAAGCTTGCTTGTGGGTCCAGTTAACTCTGCTTCATCCTGTAACCCTGGAGGAAGAGAGAGGCTGGCTGTGGAGTTTCAGCAAACTTTGCAGTCCATGCGTTGGCATGAAGTTTATATACCCTGTTTCCAGGTTCTTGGAGGAGGACAGTTCTCTTACTTTCTATTGGGCACTGGTCACCTGGGCACTCAAGTTGCAGGTCTAAGTTTCTCTCTTGCTTCTGCCAGTATCCAGTAGATGGCGGCAGTGTACAACAAATTTCTTCAATGCTTCTCTTGGACGGAGGGTTTTTGTTTGATTTGCTTCATGGATTGTATTTCAATATTAGCCCAAACCAATGGGAAGTTCCCCATTTTATGAAATTTCTTCTAATATTTCAAAGTTTAAACCCTGGTTAGGTGCTTATCTTTTCCCTTCTTATGCTATACAATTCCTATCATTTTACAAAGAAAAACATCCCTTTGGTCCTCTAAATCCAGTGGACACATGGTCCATACATACTTTTTCATTTCACATCTTTCAGGGTTTATCAAATACATGAGATGCTACACTAGAGGAACAAGACACATTATTCAGATATAGCGAGATGTATATCCGATAACACTTTCCATTCCACTAGTAAAATCATCACTGAGAAAGTTTACAGATGACAAAAATTGTAGGAGTAATAAATAGGGATGCCACCCAGCTGGATTTTACCCGGACAGTCTGGTTTTTGGTTTCTGTGTCCAGGTGCCATGTAGGGTTGCCAGGTGCCTGGTTTTTTAGTGTAAAGTCTGGTCAAAAAGGGGACCTGGCAGTCTCCGGTCAGATATACTGACTGGACACCAAAAGCCTGGTTACCGCGGAGTAGGGGAAGGTGCTGGGTCATTAACTCTCACCAGCCCCTGCTCAGCTGAGGTTGCCTCCTACCTGAACACAAGCTCTTTGTCAGGCTGCAGCAGCTCCTGTCCCAGCCCCAGAGCAGTGGGAGCCCAGCTGGGAGAGGTGGAGATGATCTAGGCACAGTAGGGAGAGGAGCGAATGACTGAAGTGGGGAAGAGGCAGAGAAGGAAGCAGGGCCTTGGGGGTCCAGTTACCAGCCTTTACAAAGATGGCAACCCTAGTGGTAAATAAGGAAGCAAACAGGTCATTGATACAGACTATCTAGATCTCTTGTAAGGGGCCAAGCAAACAATGTGTCTTAACACAGCTATATGTGTACATCTAGGAATAAATAATGTAGACCATACTGCTTCTCAGGATGGAGTCCTCCATCCTGTGACTTTGAAAAAGATGTATATGGGGATAATCAGTTGAACATGAGCTCCCAATGTGACTCTGTTTTCAAAAGGGCCTATGCAGTCCTTGGATGCATAAACGGGAACCTTGAGTAGGAGAAGAGAGGGTATTTTACTTCTGTAACTGGCACAAGTGCTGGAATACGGTGTCCAGTTCTGGTGCCCACAGTTCAAGAAGGATGTTTGATAAATTGGAGAGGGTTCAGAGAAGAGCCACAAGAATTATGATAAAACCACACCCTATAGCCATAGACTCAAGGAGCTCAGTCTATTTAGCTTAACAAAGAGAAAGTTAAGGGATGATTTGATTAGTCTAAGTACCTACATCGGGAACAAACATTTAATAATGGGCTCTAGAATCTAGCAGACAAAGGTATAACACAATCCAATGACTGGAAGCGGAAGCTAGATTAATTCAGACTGGAACTAGGGCATACCTTTTTAACAATGAGAGTAATTAACCACTGGAACAATTTACCAAGGGTTGTGGTGGCTTCTCCATTATTGGCAATTTTTAAATCAAGACTGGATGTTTTTCTAAAAGCTCTGCTCTAGGAATTATCGTGGGGAAGTTCTATGGCCTGTGTTATACAGAAGACCAGACAAGATTATCACATTGGTCCCTCCTGGCCTTGGAATCTGACTTGATTCATAAGAAAGATGAATGTACTATTTCTACTTCGCGATTTGGGATGAAAGATATATTTTGGACATCGTAGGGTATCAGTATGTTTGACCTCTGGGACTTCTGGCTTTTTGGGTCTCACAGCAAGCTATTCCTAGCTGGTTATAATTTACATTTTCTACACTCCTCTCTGGTTCTTAATTCCTTGTAGCTAGACAGTGAGTGGGAGTTCTTGCCACATACACATCATGAGAGGTTCCTTTCTAAGGGTTTTATAATAGCTTGAAGCCTAGGCACCGACTCTTTGCTTTCCTGGGAATTGGCCCACCTGTTGTGATGTGTATTTGATTCCCACTCTCTTGCTTCAAGAAGCAGCTTAATTTTGGAACGTGCATGGGGATTGTTGGCAGTAATCCTGGTTATGAAGAGAAAAAGGTGCTTGCTTCCGGATTATGTAAGTGGAAAGGGCTATAGTAACCCATATTTGACACACGTACATTTTACAAGCATGTCACTTACTTGTCCTTTTGTTTCTCAATTACCCCTTCTTGCTTTTTCCTTGGTTAGTTCAGAACCATTTTTCTACCTACTGTTAGGATGCTGTGTGAATATTTATAATCTGTCAGAGCAGAATTCCCTGCAGAAATGTTGATCTTTTCTGTCCAGTATTTGCACAGGCTCTGATGTTGGTATGCATTCTGTTTCCTTTCTGCTAGTTAAAGAGCTGGGGCGTAGAGGAACTTCAGAGGAGACTCTCTGCCCTCGATCCCATGATGGAACAGGAAATTGAAGAGATCCGCCAGAAGTATCAGTCTAAACGGCAGCCAATCCTTGACGCCATCGAAGCCAAGAAACGTCGGCAGCAGAACTTTTGAAAGCGCCACTGGTAGAATAAATGTCCACCCTCTGAAACAATCAGAACCTTGCTTTTATGACTGCCACGCAGATTGATTTCTATTGAAATGTGTTAGCAAAGTAGGGAGCAAAACTTCTGCTCACTTATTTTTCCATAGCACCTTTCTGAACTCAGGAATGCCATTAAGTGGGACATCCTGATGGATGGATAATGGTATGTTTTAATGTTGGATATATTTAAAATAGAAAGTGTATTATTTCAGAGGAGTTATGTTACTGTTTTTAGATTAAACTTGTTTTAAATCAGGGGAACAGATACAAATAAGACTAACGTTGGTTCATTTTCTTGACGTAACTTTCAGTAGTCCATTTTCTTCCCTTTTAATTTAATATGTACTGTGGTGTTTAAAGGCTGCATTTTTTTTTTTTTTTTTTTTGTACAGGCTCAGTTTCAAACATTTTAACTATCTTACTACTGTTAAGGTACCATGGAAAGTGTTAGCAAATTGAAGAGGTCACTGAAAAGAGTAGACAAGAAGATGCAGGAAACTATTCCCACCTTTGGAAAGGAACAAATCTTACTTTTAAAAAGCTTGTAATAAGCCCCATGCCTTACCCGGTGCGCTTTAAGCAAATGTTTTTTGAGACCGTAGTTTTGTCTTGTGAGAACTGTATAAATTAATAGTGGTAGATTAAGCATATTGCTCTATTTCCATCAAATGCTATTCTGCAGTTTAAAAGTCTCTCACTTAAACCAAAAACCAAGCAGAGTTCCAATGTAAAACGCAGCAAATGTCCCTTCATCTGCATCCTGGGAAATATCTTCATTTAGTTCCTACTAGCATTAGAGAGCTAAAAAATTCTGTGTGAACACTCGGGAAATCAGATATTTTTTGCTCCATGAAGGAGAGGATTTAAACATTTCACTAATTATGGTGATTTACAGGGCTTTACAATTTCAAGCCTCCATCTCTAGATGGAAAAATTGCATAATGTTTTACTTAGAGGTCAAGTATGGCAGAAAAGCTAAGCTGAAAATAAAGTTAGGTTACCCAAAAGATTAAACAACAATATATTGATGCCAGAGGAGCTGGGCGACTGAAGTTCCAACTTAACCTGTTCTGCATTTAATATGGCTATGATCAATCTCTCTTCCAGTTTTTCTGGACATACTGGTAAACAGTGTGTTTTCTGTCTGGGATAACTATAGAAAAGTCTGCCTTTTTCATGGTATTAACGAGTTGTGGAAAATCACCAGATCGTACACTTACCATCAGTGTGAATCAGGTTACCTTGAAATGATTTAATAACTTACACTGACATGATGAAGAGCATAACAGAAAAAGTAATCCAGGTATCTCCAGTTATAGATGCAGAGACCTCACAGTGGGTGTGCTGTGCTTCGGCAGCAGTAGAGCAAAGCTAATGTTGGATTTAATTTTAGGATCCACTTGTATCTAGTTATTCCACATAAAATGAAATGTTTGTAAAGAGCAAGTATTTCAAGTATTTTCTCTCTGACAGAGGGCCTACTTTTCAAGTCATCCTTCTGAACCAGACCTTGGTACGACACACACAATTAAATATCAGTTTCCTGAAATCAAATGCTTCTAGTAACAAGAAGGGTTCTAGTCATAGCCGGTGGAAGCATTATAGTTTTAGACCTTGTTTCTTGGGATTGTACCCTCAGCTGCTGTAAATCAGTGAGCTCCGTTGGCATAGGACTCATGCCAATTTACACCCCTGAGGATCTGGCTTTTAATATCTTCAGTTTATTCCTCAGCTGCAAATAGAGCTAATATAACTGACTCCAAGAGCTCAGCAGCCTAGTCAGGCAGACTCTGGAAGGAAAGAGAGGCATAGGCAATGTGTTCTGGCATGACCTGGGAACAATATATTTCATGCATACCCACATTAACAAGCTGTTGGGAAGTTATGACTTTTGATAGCCTCTAATATTGCAAAAGTTTCTAGGATGAAGATCTTGAAAGAAATCAAGTAAATTGAGTTAATCACTTTCACAGCACAAGCTAAATAATTTAAACCTCTGTTTGTGTTAGTAGATGACAATCTTTTAGTAATAAGAATCTGGCAATTTAAATGAACTATGCAGGCTAGTAAGTGCCTGTGTTGACAATACAGCACACTAATAATGCTGGACATACACACACCATCTGCAGTACTTATTAAAAATTAATCCAATGTGTGTGTTTGCTCACTCAAAAATATTTATTAAAGATGCTGAAATGTGGGTTGGGTTTTTTTAGGGCTAATGTTTATTCCATTCCCTTGGTTAAATGAAGCTTCCAGTGACAAGATGCAATTTAATTTTAAATACTGGCTTATGGCTTAGTTACTTCTAGTACATATACATTTTGCCTCTGGCATGATGCACATGTACAATATGAGTGACTTGGTAGCAAGCTACGTGCGTTGCTTACATGTCAAGTAGACCATTCTGTTAGGAATGGTTTCCTTTGTACTATATTTACCACTGATAGACAACTTCTTTCACCAACAGGAAGACATTGAGAAGCCCATGTTTTACTTAAAACACCAAAGTTCAGTGCTTGACTTCAGTTTTCACTTTACTGAGTACATAACTTGATTGCTATAATTAGTGCTTACGACTAAAGACGTGTTAGTGAAATAACTTTCACTGAAATGGTTGCTGATGAAAAAATCCCAGTAAAAGAACCCAAATATGTGAAAGTAAGTGGTCCAATGGTTTAATTTTCTCTTAAATCTGCCTTTAATCCCCATAAGAATTGAGGCTTACAACTAGATTTGCTACTTTTGGAGTTTGAACAAATATGGGAATTTTTTCACCTTCAGGAATTGGTCATTTTAACTAGGGAAAACAGTTCCTGTTTCAGATCCCCTGCAGGAGCCTCATATATGCTCACTCCTTAAATTCCTCCAGCCTGTGACAACTGAGGCTCATATCCTAAGGAAAGGCAATTCAGGCAACATTTTTAAGCAATATGTTCATTTCATTGTGAAATTTTATTCACATGCTTTATGGGTCCATATTCATTGCTGAAAAGTGTTTTGGACAAACTGTCATCTTCACTTTCCAACCTGCAAAGATGCTGATGCTGTCAGTTACGTGAGACTTAATAATGTGAAATTTGTAGCTTTAACTTTTTGTAACAAATTAGTGATACGGGCATAAAGTGCTGACTTGAAATGCTATTTTGTAAGATCTGAGTATTTGTATATATTAGTATTGTCATTAGTTTGTATATGTATGAAATAGTGACTTATTGCATTTCCTTTGAGTTTGATACAGGAGATTTTGTTTGAATAATCTTGCTCAAATATCTTGCCTTAGTTGTTCAAAATGACAAATAAACTGCCCTAACTGAAAGTCATAATGCCTTGACTTTATGTGGAATTTAAAAAATTCTTAATAGTATAGTATTTGCTTGCTTGAGTCAGCACCAGAAACACTGAAAGATCCTCAGATCTTTCAGAGCAGTTTTCTTGAGGATAGGTTGGTTCAGAAATTGGTAACAAGATGTGGAACCTGTTGCCATGAGAGAACTGGTTCCAGTCTACTCCTGTTCAGCAGTGGGCCCATAAATTAACCAGGGGATGACTCTTCAATGACCTAGAAGTTGAGTCCAGTTTCTATTGGACATTTTCCACAGAAATCAGTTAGCACCTTTTGTTAGTCTCTACAGTAGGCAAGTGCATATGGAGACAGAACTCATTCCCTCTGAGGGGTACCTTACACTGCCTCAGCCGCTTGCTGTACCTGCTCTGTGCCTAGGACTTCACTCTCCAAGATCACTTTCACAAAGGGAAAGTGGACATATTACGCTGGGGACTTAAGTGCTTGAAGCCGAGATTTTCAGTGCTACAAAACCCTGGCTCATCTGGCACCTAAACACACTCCACCTGCGTTTTTGCTGTACAAGTTCCATAGGCACCTAAGTTTCTGCCTCTGGGCATACAAACTACTGCCTCCTTCAAGTCATCTGGGCACCTCTCTCATACTGTAGCTCCAGCATGATCCTCAAACCAGGTGAAGATGAGCACTCACCTAGGCTATGGAAGAAGCAGGGGAATGCCTTAGCCCCGAAACTAAAGTTATAAAGGAAGCAGCATGGGGACCACCACAGCCACCGCTGCCTCAAATGCCTTAGATGTCTAAACTGCCTGACTCCAGGAGGAGGATTCATGGCTATGGTTTGCAAGCAGAACTAGGTGTCTCCCTCCAGCCTAGACTTAGATACTTAACTCCTTGAGGGGGGCAGGGTTCAGGATACACCTCATTAGCATCTCCCACTGGTTAGTTTAGGCAGCTCCCTGCTGAGTATGTTGGGTTTCTCAGACACCGCTCTCCAATGAAGAAGGGGTAGGGGGAGAACAGGGCACCTAGACACACATGCAGCTTTTGGGCATTGTAAATCAATGGAATCCTCAAAGCCTAAGTATAGCCATGCTCAGCATCCCTGCGCTTGTTCTTTTGTGGTTCTGGGCCATAAGGCATTGGTGAGCAAGGGAAGAGTTTCTTTATCCAGCTTTATACTTCGTCCCCTGCAGAAGACCTGGGTCTGCCCTCGTTAGTTTAGTTTTACAGTTTCTGGGGATGGAAGATGGACATGTTAGATATACAGAGTTTATAAACTATACATTAACCTAATGGTTCCTCTATCTCTGTAGAGCAGAATGAAATAATTGTTTGGGGGTGGAGGGGTGTATCTGACCATTGGGTCATTTAAAAACATGGGAGCTAACTCATAATTCCTGAGAGCTTGAAATTTGAGTTAGCAGTAAATTAAAGAAACTGTGCTGTCCTCCTTTTCCAGTGCACTCTGTATTATACACCATTTCCTTGAACTGCTGCTGCAGTTGGAAAAATCTCTAATAGAGAAGGATGACAAAGTGAAGCAGAAGAAATTGAATTGATGCTGGCTGCAGAGTCATCATCTTTGGTTAGCCATGCTGGAAGAAATTAAATTAGGCCAGAGCATTTAAACACAATTCCTGAATTAAAGAGTGGGGGACACTGTAGGTATTACAGCAAAATGACCAATGCCTGAAGATGGGGTATAGCATGGGCCTATTCAGAACACAGGTTACTGGCAGATTTTGGAAAGGCAGAATGAAGATAGGAGCTGTGCAACTTCTGCTGTAGCATGGACATCACCTTCGAACTGTTGTGTCTCAAATACTGACTAGTTCACGAGCATAGGATTAATCTAGGAGCATCATTCACACTGCCATCCATAGCTATTTTTGCAAAGTATGTAGCTAGCAAAGGTTCAAGAATGCAGAAGAAGCTTCATGAGCCAGGAGCTGGTACTTAGACCATATGCCCCTGAGCTTTGTCCCATGTAAATGGGAAATATCTGGCAAGATTGGTAGTTATAACACGGGCAGGAGGGCCCTCTCTCCCCTCCTTCTGTGCATCTAAAACAAATAGCACAACCTAGCAGGTTAGAGAGACTTGAAGGAGGTATAAATTAAATGTAAACTCCCAGAACTATTAATGTTGCCCTAACAGGAAACCCTCATCTCCTTTAACCTTTTGATAAGTTTCTAGGGTCACATTCTAATAGTGAGCTGGGAAGTCTTACACACGAGCTCTGTGAAGGGAGGAGAGCCCAGGTCTCCTGGTTCAAATACTGACCTGGGTAGTTCAGCATTTTATCGGGTGCCACAAGAGGAAAGGGCCACAGGATGCTCCTATTCCCAGCCATCCCTCCAGTGGCCTACATTCTCCCTTCGTGCTGGTAAACAAGAGCACAAGGGATGAAGGCTAGAATCGGCTATAGAAACAATGTTTGACAACTCTTCCATCTTGCTCTTGGATCCAGCTATTTTTGTGCCAGAAGGAGAACAAAACCTGCCTCTGCTCTGATGAACAAACACAAAAAGCATGATCAGCAGAAATATCCTCAGTCTCCCAAAACGCCAGTCAGCTACTTCTAAGCACAAATTGATTTAAATCCCTGTTAAGTGGCTAAAGTCCCAGCAGACAGCCAGTTTTTGTTTAAAATATGAATAGAATTTGGCTCCCCCTGCACTCCCAGCCCATGCCACTTCACCACTCTCCCCCTAAAATAAATATGCTAGAGCTGCATGAAGAAAAGGAGGACTTGTGACACCTTAGAGACTAACCAATTTATTTGAGCATAAGCTTTCGGGAGCAACAGCTCACTTCATCGAATGCATACACACTGTAACAAGAGTGATCAGGTAAGGTGAGCTATTACCAGCAGGAGAGCGGGGTTGGGGGTGGACCTGTTGTAGTGATAATCAAGGTGGGCCATTTCCAGCTGTTGACAAGAATGTGTGAGGAACAGAATGGGGGGAAATAAGCATGGGGAAGTAGTTTTACTTTGTGTAATGACACTCGCAGTCTTTATTCAAGCCTAATTTAATGGTGTCCAGTTTGCAAATTAATTCCAATTCAGCAGTCTCTCATTGGAGTCTGTTTTTGAAGTTTTTTTGGTTGAAGAATTGCCACTTTTAGGTCTGTAATCAAGTGACCAGAGAGCTTGAAGTGTTCTCCGACTGGTTTTTGAATGTTATAATTCTTGACATCTGATTTGTGTCCATTTATTCTTTTGCATAGAGACTATCCAGTTTGGCCAATGTACATGGCAGAGGGGCATTGCTGGCACATGATGGCATATATCACGTTGGTAGATGTGCAGGTGAATGAGGCCCTGATAGTGTGGCTGATGTGATTAGGCCCTATGATGGTGTCCCCTGAATAGATATGTGGACACAGTTGGCAATGGGCTTTGTTGCAAGGATAGATTCCTGGGTTACAGAGTAACAGCCGTGTTAGTCTGTATTCGCAAAAAGAAAAGGAGTACTTGTGGCACCTTAGAGACTAACCAAATTTAGTCTCTAAGGTTCCTGGGTTAGTGTTTTTGTTGTGTGGTTGCTGGTGAGTATTTGCTTCAGGTTGGGGGGCTGTCTGTAAGCAAGGATTGGCCTGTCTCCCAAGATCTGTGAGAGTGATGAGTCGTCCTTCAGGATAGGTGGTAGATCCTTGATGATGCGTTGGAGGGGTTTTAGTTGGGGGCTGAAGGTGATGGCTAGTGGCGTTCTGTTATTTTCTTTGTTGGGCCTGTTCTGTAGTAGGTGACTTCTGGGTACTCTTCTGGCTCTGTCAATCTGTTTCTTTACTTCAGCAGGTGGGTATTGTAGTTGTAAGAATGCTTGATAGAGATCTTGTAGGTGTTTGTCTCTGAGGGGTTGGAGCAAATGCGGTTGTATCGTAGAGCTTGGCTGTAGACAATGGATCGTGTGGTGTGGTCTGGATGAAAGCTGGAGGCATGTAGGTAGGAATAGCGGTCAGTAGGTTTCCGGTATAGGGTGGTGTTTGTGTGACCATAGCTTATTAGCACCATAGCGTCCAGGAAGTGGATCTCTTGTGTGGACTGGTCCAGGCTGAGGTTGATGGTGGGATGGAAATTGTTGAAATCATGGCGGAATTCCTCAAGGGCTTCTTTTCCATGGGTCCAGATGATGAAGATGTCATCAATGTAGTGCAAGTAGAGTAGGGGCATTAGGGGACAAGAGCTGAGGAAGCGTTGTTCTAAGTCTGCTATAAAAATGTTGGCATACTGTGGGGCCATGCGGGTACCCATAGCAGTGCCGCTGATTTGAAGGTATACATTGTCCCCAAATGTGACATAGTTATGGGTGAGGACAAAGTCACAAAGTTCAGCCACCAGGTTTGCCGTGACAGTTCCTGATGGCTTGTTGTCCATCTTTTTGTGGAATGTTGGTGTAGAGGGCTTCTACATCCATAGTGGCTAGGATGGTGTTTGCAGCCCAACACCGTCCTTTATTGCAGCATCCTTTGCCGGCGACTTGGTTGGTCAATGCAGCTGAATGGCATCCCAAGCCTCCTTCCTTTTAATAAGTGGTTTGTTAAAATGGGGGATGTCCTGACCATTAAAAAAGTTGAACTATAAGAATTATTTATGCTAAACCGCCAGTGTCACTTAGCTACCATTCACAGGATATAGGAATGATCCTGCTACAAATATGCCAAAGACTTACCAAGTTTCCCTTTTATTAAAAAGTAAAAGGTGGTTACAAGGAGGAGGAAGAAAATTTGTTTTTCTCAACCTAAGGGTAGGACAAGAAGCAATGGGCTTAAATTGCAGCAAGGGCGGTTTAGGTTGGACATTAGGAAAAAACTTCGTAACTGTCACGGTGGTTGAGCACTGGAATATGTTGCTTTGGAAGGTTGTGGAATCTCAGTCATTGGAGATTTTTAAGAGCAGGTTAGAAAAATACCTGGCAGGAATTGTCTAGATAATTAGTCCTGCCATGAGTGTAGGGGACTGGACTAGATGCTCTCTAGGTCCCTTCCAGTTCTGGGATTTGGAGCTGTCTAACATCTTGATGGACTCATGATTTGGTTGCATGCATGTTTGTTGGAACGCAGTATCCTGCTCTGTCTGCTCCCTTGTTTGTATTATTGTCGTCGTACTTTTTTCTCTCTGTTGAATGTTTACACACAATAGTCCAAAATCCTTCCTAGCCAGCTTCCTGAGTAGCTTAAACCTATGGTCTATCCAAGAACCTCAAAGAGATAGTTAAAGGGAGAACTTGAAATTTAGTCAAAAATTTTTAGAGTGGTTTTAATTAAATTTGTTACCGATGCTTAAAATGCTATTACTCATGTCATGGATATAGAACTGGACACATGCAACCATGCACATGGGAGGACTCCCTTAACACTAGAAAAATGAGTGAATATTTGTATTACAACTATCGCAATAAATGCAAAATGTAAAGTATAACATTGTTTCTCGACTGATTGCTATTGGACTCCAGAAGGCCCCCACTGGAGATAAAACACAGGCAACAGGCTGATTTCATATCTATACCATGGAATTGTGTAAGACTACAGAAATACTGGGAAAATATGCAAACAGCAAATGAACCGTGGGAGAACTGAACATTTTTCCACTGCATCCAAAGATGTTCTCTTGGAGACCCTGCCTGAAGATTGCATGAGAATATAAATATTTCTTTGAGAAACAGCAATCTTATGTATTGCACAGCAATGGAAACCAAAAAGAATCCCAGTGTTACAGGCATGGATTTCAGCAGGCTCCAGCACACCACCACTGAACAGCTTGTTCAGAAACCGAGATACAACTCTGGGAAAATTAAGGAGTCCTGAGCTAGGGACAATGGTATAAAATGGACTCTTCCATGCATTGTGCATGCAGAGAACTCAGCTACAGAACACACTCATCTGCAAAGAGCTACTTGTTTATCTGCATGATCTCTACCAGAAGCGCTAGGATATTCCTTTATATGCACCTTGCAAAAACAAACTGTAAAGACCACTTCACCCACCCGTGTCCTCCCTACCATCTGTTGTGGTTTTACAGTAAAATTTTCCTATTTATTTTATGTTCACACTCCCCCCTTGCTGTGTGAAAGGCACACAAAAACAAGAGAAATCTGACAGACTACACACGGAATGCTATCAAATGCATAAAGCAAATAAACTGCAAAAATATTTTCCTTTAGCAGAATTTTCTATATTAGTGTGGCTAATTCATAATTTTATTAGGAGGCTGGAGAGATCTGATGTTTTGCTTAAAACCCCGGCACTTAGAGAGACATGACTAAGAGAATCTCAGCTTTCATATTAAAAAAGGAGTTTCTAGCCCTCATTGCTGTAGAGAAAAGTCTGATGTCACCCACCTGCAACAATTTAAAGGCTCAAAAACCAGAAAGCAAATAACCCCAAATGTGTGGGATTTGCTTGTTTTTAATCTCATGAGTTTTTGCGGGGCCTGACTCATAGTTTTTGAGCATTTGAGGTAGGTAATACAGTGATAAAAGGTAATTAAATTAACTCTCCTTTTAATCTTAGTTTTATAACCTTTAGCTAGAAGAAAACACTTAATCCGATTACCTTTTCATCATCATCTCAAGGCAAACTAATCAATATCAATCAACCATTTTTTCCTCAGCCTGGAGAGCAGCTTTTGTAGCAACAACTTGATAAAGTGTTTAATTGATTTACCTACTGTCCCACATGAAAATACAATCAGTTTTATGAAAAGAGATTAGGGAATTTGATTAGCAAAATTATGAAGACGGCACCATCATGACAATGTTTACTTAAGGGGCCCCATGAAAGCGAGCGAGTCTGGTACTGTTCTTACAAATTATGCTTTCAACCCTACAGCTGGTTTTTGCACTTGGATTCATGCAGTGAAGCATGGTGGGTAACACAATGGGCTATAATCAATCACTTATTTTTTTGAGTCACACAGTCCATCCTTCATGCTCTGACTTCTTTCTAGCTCTGACAAACTCTAGCACCACACATTTTATCTCGGATGCTAGCCATTAGGGTTTCCCAATAGGCTTCCAATCCTGATATAATTACTTAGTAATACAACCCTTTGCATCCTCACAAAGAGCTGGAGAGGCTCAAATCATCCTAATCCTTCAATCTCATTCTGTGGTTCTCAACTGAGCAAAGTGCCCTTTGAAGACAATGGTGGTTTTGCTCAATTGAGGGCGGCAGAATTTGCCCCAGGTGTTACTGGTTTTGCTCTAGCACTAGGGTTCAGACAGGTTTTCCATTCGAAACTCTGGTAAAGATAGGGTAGCATTGTCATTTCATAGAGCACAGTAGGCTAGAATTTAAACAAGGTGTTTTTATATATAATTTTTTTCTAGCTGTAAAGTAGGAGAAAATTAAATCCCAGTTTGTTGCTAATCATTTGGTCAATTCTAGCTAAAAAGACAGCTTGATAACTCTTTAAACAGTAGAGGCCTACACTTCCCTCCCTATACATTGCAATTCCTTCCCTGGGGACAGGTGCTCTAGAAGCCAGAAAGGTGGTTTCAAAGTCCTGTAGAAGTCAGAGTATCAGGAACCACTCCAGCTCTTCTGAGTTTGTCATTTGAGCTGTCTGCCTGGAACATTAAGGACAAAGAGTCAATGTCAATGCAGAGAGTCTCCTAGGAGAAGAGCGTGGGTTTGGGTTTTTGGAAAGCAGCAAGGGCTACTTCAGAGATACAGCTGATTGATTCTGCCAACTGTACAACGCCAACAGCAAAAAGGTATGCTGGGGAAAAGTTACGATAAAAGAGGGCAAGCTTGTGCTGTAGAGCATGAGTAGGAGACCGACACAAAAGGAGGGTATTCCTGGTGGATTGTTATATCACAATTAAAGTGGGGTTGCTAATAGTTAACCCTCACAGGTCATTGTACGGTGTAACTATCTGATGCTTGTGCAGTTCTCTGAGGGTATACAGCACTATCTCAGTGCTCGGTCATTATTCCAGACTATTAGTTTATCTGGGGGGCGGCACTTCCAGACCTATGAGCAAGATGGACCACAAAGCGTTTTCTGACTATTGTTAAAAGCAGGGGTGACCACAGCCTGGGCGTTACACAGCTTGGCTTTGATATGGTGATGCTGGCATGGAGGCTCCAGGGCCTGGCTCGCAAGGCTCAACATGCACCCAGCAGACTGTCTGGCACCTGGGATTTTCCGTGAGCAACACCTTCATAGAAAAGAAGGTGGCTGCCCTTCTGCTCCATTGTGCGACCGATCCTGCGCCCCTGCCTCCTGTGAGCAATGCTTTTGATGTCCATAGAATTGCTTGTCTGAGTACAGGTTGCAGGAGGAACCACCAGGTGGCTAAACTTTGGAGCCCTAGGAGGCATATTTCAAATAAGGCAGCAGTGTATTAGCTACTTGATCTCTAGTACAGTTTAAGTTACTCCGCATTTCATTATCCGCAAGGACCCCGATC
Organism: Natator depressus; assembly: GCF_965152275.1. Lineage (NCBI taxonomy): Eukaryota > Metazoa > Chordata > Testudines > Cheloniidae > Natator > Natator depressus. The sequence goes on from NC_134246.1 coordinate 20,214,594, forward strand.
AGCTGGGTTTAATATCTAATGAGCTGAGGGGAAGCAAAGAAGTCCAGAAGTAAGATACGAGTATCTGAATCTAGATGCTTTTCTGTCCCCTAGATCGTTCGAGAGTTGGGGTTCTCACAGCCCCTCTAGAGGAAGAATATAGCAATAGCATTCACTGAACTTCGGGTCAGGTCTGTATTGTAATTCCGGGAGCCTGCCAGGAGTCCGTTTTCAATCGGCAAAAAGTAGTAGATGCCCACAGAGATTTTCATTTGGTTTCACTTTCGTGACAGGGGCTGAGGTGACGTGGAGCATAAGGTTCAGGGAGTGCAGAGCAAAGCACCTGCTTGTAAAGGTGAGTGACTGTCAGGGTGTTCTACATTGTCCTGGGCACCCTACAGAATCCCCTTCACCCTTAGGTCCTGGGTGCTGCTGGCTGGGAAGTTACTGGTTAATGCTACACTTACCTATAGCTCAGCTGGGTTAGTCAGCCACCTCACTGTCAAGTGGCAGACATAATGCCTTATCTAGCTATCTGTTGAAGAGTCCAAGATCTATGATTGCTGTTTCCTTTGGTCTCTCTGAGGTACTTACATGGCTCCCCACAGCACTGCAGTGTCTGAGCATCTCAGGCTCGGCTGTATTTACCCTTGTAACACCCTGTCAGGTAGGCAGTGCTGCCATCCCCATGACAGACGGGGAACATCACAGAGAGGCTTAGGCCCGGATCCACAAAGAGAACTCAGCATTGCAAGGCTGAGAATCATGGTGCCCAATTCATAAGTGCCTGGGGAAAAAAAAGAGTCACAGGAACACCGCTGCAATGCACAATGCCTGAGAGACAGCCAGGCTGTACAGTGCCCAGGGAAAGAGGTGCCTTACAATGCTATCCACAAAAACCAGCACGCTAGCTGGGGAGCCACCGAAACGAACCAAGGGGAGAGGCCACTGTGAGCAGGTGGCCTAAGCCCCACCCTTCTCTCAGAAATAGGTGTGCAAGTCCAGGCTGCAGGCAGGTGCTTCTTCTGGGAATGAGTCAGGTGCCTGCTTTGTGCTACTCAAAATGGCTAGAGAAGGAAGAGGATATATAACTTTCCACCCAATAGTTACAGCCCTCACCTGGGATGTGGAGACCCCAGGTTAGTTCCCCTAGAAGGAGGAAAGGAACTGAACCCAGGGGAGAGTTCTAACCCCTGGGCTAAACGCCACACATACGGTGGGCAGCAGCACTGCCTGTTCAGGCCAGGTTTTGAACGGGAACAGCTACGACAAGTGCGTTCAGAGGATGCCTACTCACAGGAAACTTAAGTGGCCAAACACCTGTCTCCCCCACGTTTGTGGATTGCTCTGGGGCTTAGGTGGGAGATGGGCATCTGGCTGCCTGGAGGGAGGCAGCAGCGCACACGCCCAATGGCCGAAACAAAGGCACCAAGGGAACTTTTCCACTGAAGACATAGGTGCTGAGTGAGTGGAGAGACTCACAGGGTTTGACAGAAGTTTGGATCACAGCGGAGTCAAGACTGGGACTTTAGTGCCTACGTCTCTTTATGGATCTGGGCCTAAGTGGCCTGCCCAAGGTATTACAGGACAGCTGGCAGACCTGGGTTCAGGTACAAAAAATTGCAGGCTAGCTCTAACCAGTGGGATCTCCTTCCTCTCACGGGATAATCCTTCCTCTGTTTAACTATTATCACCAAAAATCCAAGGCCTTCTCACAGGCCTACATACTGCAGGAGAATGTCAATGTGTATTATTTTCTCCGTTTCCTACCATCTTGTGATTCTCCCTAGGCCAGTAAGAGGTACAAGAAAGGCAGCAGGTATTTTTCCTGTCGTGGACATCAGGCAAACCTTAGCCTGACTGGCACATGGCTCAAAGGAACAACAGTTTTTCCTTTATGTTGGTATGGTTCAGGAGCAGGGGGACCAGTTCCTTAATTGGTCTGAATACAGAGGGCCCGAGAGCTCTTGCCTCCTTGCTGCTAAATTGTAGCTATGCCATTAGTGGTTAATCTGCTAGCTTCACACATAAGCACATCGCAGAGAGAAATAGTTGGGAACAGAGCAGTGGTTCTCAGCCGGGGTACACACAACCCTGAGGGTATTCAGAGATCTTCTGGGGGGTAAAATCAACTCCTCTAGATATTTGCATAGTTTTACAACAGGCTCCATAAAAAGCCCTAGAGCAGTCACTACAAACTAAAATTTCCTACAGGCAATGACTTGTTTGTACTGCTCTATAAAGTAAAATATTTATATTCTAGTTGATTTTATAATTATACAGTAAAAAGGAGAAAGTAAGCAATGTCAGTAATAGTGTGCTGTGACACTTTTGTATGTTTGTCTGATTTTGTAAGCAAGTAGTTTAAGAAAAGTGAAACTTGAGGCATGCAAGAAAGACAAATCAGACTCCTGAAAGGGGTACTGTAGTCTGTAAAGGCTGAGAGCCACTGGCTTCTATAAAACCCACTAGTCTTTTACTGCAAAGATGCCTTTAAAGAGGTTGCTAATATTGATAAATGCAAAGTAATGCACATTGGAAAACATAATCCCAACTATACATACAAAAGGATGGGGACTAAATTAGCTGTTACCCCTCAAGAAAGATCTTGGAGTCATTGTGGATAGTTTTCTGAAAACATCCACTCAATGTGCAGCGGTGGTCAAAAATGTTAACAGAATGTTAGGAATCATTAAGAAAGGGATAGATAAGACAGAAAATATATTGCCTCTATATAAATCCATGGTATGCCCACATCTTGAATACTGTGTGCAGATGTGGTCACCCATCTAAAAAAAAAAAATATTGGAATTGGAAAAAATTCAGAAAAGGGCAACAAAAATGATTAGGGGTATGGAACGGCTGCCATATGAGGAGAGATTAATAAGACTGGATTTTTCAGCTTGGGAAAAAAGACTACCAAGGGGGAATATGATAGAGGTCTATAAAATCATGACTGGTGTGGAGAAAGTAAATAAAGTGTTATGAGAAGGAGTAAATAACAAGAACTAGGGGTCACCAAATGAAATAAATAGGCAGCAGGTTTAAAAAACAAAAAAACCCAAACAAACGGAAGTAATTTTTTTTCCACACAATGCACAATCAACCTGTGGAACTCCTTGCCAGAGGATGTTGTGAAGGCCAAGATATAACAGGGTTCAAAAAAGAACTAGATAAATTCATGGAGGATAGGTCCATCAATGGTTATTAGCCAGTATGGGCAGGGATGGTGTCCCTCACCTCTGTTTGTCAGAAGCTGGGAATGGGCGACTGGGGATGGATCACTTGATAATTACCTGTTCTGTTCATTCCCTCTCGGGCACCTGGCATTGACCACTGCTGGAAGACAGGCTACTGGGCTAGATGGACCCAGTATGGATGTTCTTATGTTTAAGTAGCTGAAACAGAGGTTATGACAACAATGTCTGTTTTTAAATTTAGCCCTTTCTATTTTTAGGTCAGAAGGTTCCCACCAGACTTGGGTTAAAGGTTGATTTTAAAGCAGGGCAGGTTACTAGGAGAAACAGCTACACACAGTTGCAGCCTTCTGGAACCACATTTACCAGATGGAGAAGGAGGAAGCCACCACTCAGTTTAAAGCCTTCCATTCCTGATAGTTTACAGAGCCCCAGGAGTGCACAGCCTCTTAAAACACAACCCTGCAAATTGCTTCTTTGTTTCCAATAGCTTCTGATAGGCCTGTGAAGTCAGAACAGCCTTTTCATGGGATGAGGGAGCCAGAGTTCAAATGGGGCTTGCTTTATACCTAGGAAATGCAACATTAGTTTTTAATGTTAAGGATCCTTTCCATGCATGTCTCACACCCAGGTGCCTGGCACACGTTCACTCCTATTCACAAGGCTTTGGAACTACTAATCCATGATTTCACACCCTGCAGATATGACAGACAGTTTAATGAACTAAGTGTAAATTACTGGTGGGGTGGCTGATCCTAAATTTACCAGGAGGTAAAATCTAAGTATCTCAGCAATGTGTAAGGTCCCTTAGCCTGCCTTCTAGGGGAAAGGCAGTGGGAGAGACACAGTTACTTCATAAAAAGAAAAAAGAAAACGAGTACTTGTGGCACCTTAGAGACTAACCAGTTTATTTGAGCATGAGCTTTCGTGAGCTACAGCTCACTTCATCGGATGAAGTGATGAAGTGAGCTGTAGCTCACGAAAGCTCATGCTCAAATAAACTGGTTAGTCTCTAAGGTGCCACAAGTACTTGTTTTCTTTTTACGAATACAGACTAACACGGCTGTTACTCTGAAACAGTTACTTCAGGTTTCAGAGTAGCAGCCGTGTTAGTCTGTATTCGCAAAAAGAACAGGAGGATTTGTGGCACTTTAGAGACTAACAAATTTATTTGAGCATAAGCTTTCGTGAGCTTATGCTCAAATAAATTTGTTAGTCTCCAAGTCTCCTTTTCTTTTTACAGTTAATTCAGTTGCCCTAGGAGAGCTCTCAGGATGTTAACTCCACTTTACAGGTATCCATGCTATGGAACTAGACGTGTTTAGCCCAAACAGCTTGGGGTGTGTGGTGTGTCTGTGTAGAGAGGGGGCATGGCAAGAAGACAAGAAAAAGATGAATTAACCCAGTCAGGACTAGGGCCCAGATTCTCCAAGCTATTTAGGTGTCAGCAACAGACACCTCACTCTGTTCCAGCTCACTGACATTCCCTTGTAAATACTCACAAGTGTCTAAGGCTGCTTTTAAAGGAGCTTGTCACAGGCACCCCCCTTCTATGACTCTCTCTCTGCAAATCAGGAATCAGACCCGTGTACCATGTGGTACCCAACAGGGCATTGCCATGAATATGCTGGTTTGCTGTATCCATCAAGTCATTCTGGAAATAGGTTGGCTGAAACTTCAATAGCTGGGGGCAAACTTCCTAACGGTCCCAGCCCAAACAAGCCAATTTAATTTTGCACAACATTAAAGCTCTGAGCTGCCCCAGAAAGAGAACCAGGCTGCAGAGTGGGTCACTTAGATCTTTAATAAAATATACAGTTTGCATTCCATGCATAGATATAAAATTACTTTACATGCTTTTTAATTTGCATAATTCTTTCAGTTAACACGGTTTTCACATTTAAATACATTTTGCTACTGGAATATTTAAGGAGTGAAGGGAAACCCCCTTCTTTTATTGTGTAGTAGGAGCTGGTAGACTCCCAGACCAGAAGGGTAATTCCTCAGTGATCACTTCTCACTGAGAGAATGAGTGAGGCTTGGATCACAGCGATGTTGATTTCTTCATACTGGAAGACTCTGATGAATAATATCAGTCTAGCTGCCTTTCATTGCTCAATGTCTCTCTTGGAACAAGTTTACAATGCACCCATGTTGTCCTTCCTGCGTGGATTTGAAAGGACTAAACAGTTGTTTCTCGTTGTCTAACTTCTCCCTCTGAGCAGCTGCTCCTATGCTGCCGTGTTGCTGAGAGCTGCCATCCCTACAGCTGAATGAAAATCGGCAGGGGTTGTTGGCAGGGGTTTTAGGCCCAGATTTTCGCACATGCACATTTGATCCCTTTGAATCAGTTAGCAGTTGTGTGCCCGTGTGCGCTACCCTAGCTGCCTGCACAGATGGCCAGTTGGGACATCTCATTGCAGAAACTACACACTTTGGTTATTCATCTGCACAGATATGACAACCAGGGCTTCATGGATTTGTGACCATATTATGTTCTGAGACCTTTAAATGATGGAGCATCCACATTGTCCTCCAAAAATCTGACTTTTAAAAAAAAAAAAAAAATACATTTCACTATTCAAGCAAATACTCAAACTATAGAGCCTGGGATAAGAAAAATATCTGTGTGATTAACACTGAGCCAGGAGCTCTTCTATCAGCAACCCTAATAGGAAACCCCTGTGTGTGTGTGTCTATTTGATCCCTCGGTCTGCAGCCTTTACTGTATTTCCTGTCCGGTCAGTAATCTGCAACATCCTAGCACCCAAAGTGATTCTAGGCTTGAACTCATGGCAGCTCCCTGTACTGGTGAACTCAAAACATAACAGGCCAAGTCCTCAGTTCCCCTCCCTGGTAGTTGGGGTCCCCTAACAGAGGGGAATTCTGGCATGGCATAAAGCTGGCTCTATGGCGTCTACTCCCAGCTCCCACCTCTCTACCAGTGTAAGGAGCTGGAAGGGATGTGACACTCCAGCAGTCTCTAGCTGGCAGAGTGGTCCCTGCTGGACCAGTCCCCAGCCCACCCTGGGATCAGAGGAACAAAGAGGTGGCTCAGAATCAACTTTCCCAGCTCCTCACATCCCACACTGAGCCCAGCTCAGCCAGACCCAAAGATAAAGGCTGTAAGTATCAAGCTGTGTTTCTGCAGCAAGAAAGCTGCCTATTAAAACCCAGCATCCTTGGCCTCTACATGAAGAGTCCCCTCTCTACAGGGCTCTGCTTGGTTTCCAGGGAAACACCCTCTCCCCAGCATCAAGGTGCACAGATACTATAGTGATCAGGGACCATAAAAGGGAAAGCAGATTCCCCAGTCAAGGAGTCCCTGTAGCAATGGTTCATTCACAAGTAGATGGTGAGAGCTCAGATAGCAATTGGTCCCAGGCTTTAGGAGGAGGCTTGGCAGGGAGCCCAGGACCATGCACCATGGATGGCAATAAATTATAATCAGAACATCTCAGTTTAAAACAACAACCACTTATTAATTCTAATGCATCCTGAGGTCTAGTCTTGTCACTTTCCCCTTTAGTTCTAACCTGCTTTTCCTGATCTTGGTGGCTGCAGAGTGATTAAATCATCCCTAGAAGTCAATATTGAAGGTAAATGTAATGTAATTTTTTTTGGCTGAGGCCATGGAAACAAATTGGCTGTGGCTACAAGAAAATTTTTAGAGCTTTGACCTTCCCAATGCCCCTTCCCTTGATCCCCCCGGCCATACTGGCTCAGAAAATGATGCTTGTTGGTATGCTCCAGTGGAGGGCATGCAATCAAAGTATTTCCATTTGCATATAATTCATTTATAACATTAAGGGCAGATTTTCAAGGCTTATAGTTAAGCAATTGCAGGCCTGATTGGCACAGGCATTTCCTGCAACTCAGGTCACTGCAAACACAAATGGCTGGCTCTGGTCACCTGCACATTGACCCAATATGCATAGGTGTGTTAACAGTGCACAGAGATACAGTTACACCCCCATCTTCATACACTCAGTGTGGAGTAGCACAGAAGTCTCATTCCATCCCGACCCACCCCCACCTTCTAAGCTTTGCACAATGCTCGTTGCCTTTGGACACAAACAGAACAACTAATCTAGCAGTTGAGCAATGCGGAGCTGGGGTTTGTGTGATAAAGCCTCCTGCTTTGCTGCAATACAGGGCAAGGAATGCCCGAAATCAGGTTGTGGGTTTTTTTTGTTTTTTTAAATCTTTTAGAGGTTTCCCAAATTCCTCCCATCTCTGTAGGCACCGGGGCTGCCTAGAAGCTACTTTTGCACTTGAGAAAGATGATTGTCTCCATGTCCAGTGCAGATAGGATACCCTTGCAAAGCATTAGAAGGGAGCAAATCCCATTCATTTAAAGGGAGTTAGATTAGCATTTCCCTGTGGTTACAGGAGAGCAGAGAAGCTCTAGAATAGCTATTTTCTGCACTTAACTACAATGGGATAGAGCCTCAGTTGATGTAAATCAGTGTCATTGCTCTGAACTCTGGGGAGCCATGTCAAATTGATGCCCACTGGCGGTCTGTCCCTGGGTCTCATGGAACTAGAGGCTCTCAAGGGAAATCTTTGCTAACCTTTATAAAGCAAACTGAACCAAGTTAGCTTGTTGCCCCAGGTTACAGATCCCTAAATGTTACAAAGGGAGCCTGGCTTCTACAAAGAAAGAATGAACCTTTACCCAGGCCATGAACAAGAAACGTTGGTGCCTTTCCAGAGCTGCCAGCCCTGCTGTTTGTTAATGGCTCGGTTTGGGACAGGTTGTGCCCGTTGGGTGGGAGGAGGGGTAGAGGGAGAGACACTCACATAATTGTATTTTCTGCTCTTGATGCTGAAGACCCTAATAGCTAAATGCGTGGTACAATGCACCCTTATGCTGGCTCCAGCCTTACGTCGAACGGGACATAAAGAATTGCTTTCAAAGACTAGGAAGTCCCAGGAAGGGACAGTGCAGGGAGTACCTGCCACCTCCGGTTTCTGGGGGATTACAGCTGCGGAGGGTCTGTTCCTACTTGGACTTTTCTGGCTAGATTTACTCTAGAAGCTTCCAGAAAGCATGGCCAGTGGGGCTGGGTTAAAGCTGAGCGCCTCTGGCAGAGGCCTCTGCAGTGCATGGTGCCCAGAAGAACACTGCTCTGCCCAGATCCCAGACAGCACACCGTCTACTCCAATGCAGCAAAGGCCAGGCCCAGCCCAGCTCACTTTAGCCTCACAAGGAGGGCTTGGCCTATTGCTTGGCTTTGCAGCAGCCCACGGAGGGCGACAGCATCCCTTTCGCCGCCATCACCCACACAGCAGCCTTTCCCTCACCAACCAGCTGCTTCATGCCAGCCTGGGTTCCTTTGCCATGTGCAGTCTCCAAGGGGGCAGCTTCTAAGCAGTTATGACCCATACAGTCCAAATGGACCCCACACCCCTTCTCCTACCGCTGGGCCCAGAGGAGCCCCGTTCTGTCTCGCCTACCCTGCCCTTAAGGCCCCAGAGCAGGGGCGGTGGAGCATTCCCGCCTCTGGCTGCCTGCAGCGAGCCCCAGCCCCTGAACTCTGCTGGCTTCCTTTAGCACAATTTCACATGAGCACCACTTGCCTTTGTGAGCAAACTAATCTCCATCTGCTGGCTGTAAGGTTCTTTGTTAGGGGGAACACCACTGAATTCATTACAGTCACTCAGGGGTCCTGCTCTGGAGCCTGCTGAAGCCAATGGAGAGACTCCCCTCAACTGCAGTGGGTTTTTGGGTCAGGCCCCAAACAGGGACAGAGATTAGCACTGCATTTTCAGAAACCCCTGGGCCAGCCTGGCTGTCTCAGACCCTCCATCACGCTGGGAGGCCTGTCAGTCTGAGTGGCTGTTTTCCCCAACCGCTCCCAGCAGGAAGCCTAGCCTGCTGATGCTGTTGGAGAGCAGAAGAGGCAGCTCAGCGTCTGACACCGTGACCAGCGCAGGGGACTCGAACGTGGCTTGAGGGGAGTGCTTTTATTTTTAGAAAGACAAATTGGTTATTTTTTCCCCTTTGATGACGTTACCAAGAAACATGACCTAGAAACCCAAAAGCCACCCTGGAAACAAGGCAGATCTTTAGAGAGCCCAGCTATGTCAGCATCCTGGAGGTACACTCACCGCAGAGATGCCTCCTTGAGTCTCATCCGGGGATTAGCTCTCATCCAGTCTGATGCCCCCTCCTTTGGCTGCTCACCCCATAGGCTTGGCCTCTGGACTCAGGTTACTCCCTCTTCGTGACTCAGCCCTCCAGGCAGGTCACTATAGTCCTCCCCTTCAGGGACAACAGAGTCCCTCCGGACCAGCTGGCAAGGTGATATCTCCCACAATCCTGTGCCACTTCCCAGCAGCTGGTAGGGGAACCCAGGCCCACTTGCTACTCTAGGTTCTAGTCCAGGGACCCTATAATCTGCAGCCAAGGTCTGCACAATCCTTCACCTTGATTCTCCTTCCCTGGGCTCCTTCCTACTACACCTCCCACAGGCTTTCTTCTCCATACCTCTGGGTAAACCCTACCTTCAGGGCCAGCATCCTAGGGCTTCTCTCTCTAGGTTTCTTCCTTTTCCCTCTTTAACCCATAGGTTAACTACCACCTTCCACACTACAGCCCCTTTCTACCACAAACTTCCTAGCTGTATACCTTAGTCACCCCTCCCCATCAGCCATTAGTCATTTTCAATCAAGCCTGACTCTCCACCAGGTGTGGCCTGCAGGGTTAATTTGACCTATCTGTACCATTTTAATCTCTCAGAGTTGGTGTGGGGTGAACACCCCATCACAGGCAGTTAGCACTGATATACCATCAGTTGACATGAGTTTATATCATTTCTGCTCCTGATTTCCCCCTATGCAGAAGACACCTAGCTAGTCAAACTCAAACAGTTAGGCCCCCAGTCCCGCCCATGCTTAACTCTATGCACTGCAAATTACCCCAAGGAAATCAGTGGAGCAACTCACAGTCTGCAAAGGTAAGCAAGTGCATAAATTCTGGCTGGGACATTACACTTAAAACAACAAACCAAAGTAGTGGATGTTTCAAAGGCACCGAGAACTCACCGGGGGGTCAGATTAAAATGAGCCCCTTCACAGAGCTCTGATTTTTCATTTATTTCTGAGAGCTAATAGTGGGCTTGTTTGGTTTATGCAGGGAACTTTCCTTACCAGTTTGTAACTGGCTGGTTTCCCATTTGGTCCAATGGCAAGCTGCATTTTCTGTGTCTTGACCTATGTCATCAGATGTGTCAGAACTGCATCTCTTGTTGGAGAGTCATTGATCCTTTTTTGGAAATTCTGGTTAAGATGTTTTATCAATAATTTTTTTTGCCTTATAGTTGGTGGGAGTGAATGGAAAATCTTTTACATGAGTCAACAGGTCAAATCCCAGCCTGGTGTGACTCTGCTGAAGTCAGTAGAGTTACACCAAGGATCAATGTGTGTCCCTGAGTGTTTTTAATTGCTTCTGTCTGTGTTTATTCCTGTTTGCTGCTGGCTGGCAGGGCAGAGATCAGTGATGAGTAAGGCTACAATTTAGTCACGGAGGTCACGGCAGTCATGGATTCCGTGACTTTACCGGGCCTCCATGACTTCTACGGCTTCAAGAGGCAGAGCTGGGACTGTGCGCCCCTGCCCTAAAACTGGGGCTGGCTGGAACCAGGACCCTGCAGCTCTAGCCCTGCGGTTTCTGCTGAGGGCTGCAGCTGGGCCGCACACCCCTATCCTGCAGTTGTGACCAGCTCTGGAGCCGGGGCTGTGCCCCCGCCATGGCAGGGGGCTTGGTCTGTCAGTCCCCCACTCTGGGATTCCATTCCTCCCCCGTACCTAGCCCTGCCCCCCTCGCCCCCCGATTATTTTTAGTAAAGTCACGGACAGGTCACGGGCAATAAAATATCACAGCCCGTGACCTGTCCATGACTTTTACTAAAAGTACCCGAGACAAAATCTTAGCCTTAGTGATGAGTTTTCAGGAGATACTAGAGAACTGATGTCTTCATTGCCCTGGCACCACATCCCAGCCCTGAGAAGTGCAGGCAACTGGGACAGGGACACTGCAGAACTGCAATGGGGTGTGTGTGTCCGGGTCAGGACTGCAGAGGATGGGTTGCGCTGCATGCTGGAGCCCAGGAATGGAATAGCAGGGGGGTACAGGTCAGAAGTGAGGGGCATCAGCAGAGCTGGGGGCAGGGAGTCCAGGGCTGGAATAGCATAATCAAGTTAGCATTTTCTCAAGTAATGTTGTGGCTGGTGAAAGGTGCAGCCTGGCAGAGCCTGAAACTCTGCTAAACGCACAGACAACCAGTGTCTGAACTTCCCCCCACCTCCATCATGTGCTCTCTTCCTTCTGCCAACGTGTCTCAACCTTCCTTAACCCACAGGGACTGTTTCTGGGATGGTTTACTCCCCCCCTCTGCATTCAGGGCTTAGCCTTATTGAGGGCTGGAACTGCCAGCAATCCCCCCCGACCCCAATTTCCTATCCATTAGTGAGTTGGTAAATCGGAGGCCACACATGGTAGTCCTTGGTTTCTTGTTTCAATCTGGGGTCAGTCAGATCACCCATTGGATGTGCACACTGTGTTCTGGAGCTAGCTCCCAGCTCTGCTCTGCTAAGCTAAATGATAAACTCTGCTGTAAGGAATGGGGGTGCAGGAGTGTTAAGCGATGAGCACCTGTGCTTGTGAGCAGGGTTCAGGAGGGGGACAGTGACGGTAAAAGAACGTGCTGGGCAACTTACATTCTAAAAGTTAGGGATCGGAATGAGCAAAACAAGGCCTTGGCTGCTTCTAAAAATGTGTCTCTGGAACCAAAAACGCATCCCGGCAGAGATCTGGGGATGGACGTTAGCCACTCTCTGTATGCAGGTGTGGAGCGGGGAGTGGAGCAAGACCATGCAAATAAGGAGTTTCAGGGGGGTGGGTGCTGGAAGGGCCAAGTTTGAAAAGCCTTGGAGGGTAACAGAGTTAGAAAGGACTGGAGCACATCCAAGGAGGCAGCGAAGAGCAGTGGGGAGGGTCAGCGAGAGATGGCTGAATTTGGAACCAAAACTAAGTTGGAGATTTCACAAGCCCTGCCCAGACACAGCAGACTATCCTGTCCAGCAGTTCAGTGCATTGGAGTTTTGTTTCGCTATGTAACTAGCCTGCAGCAGACAGTCACTGCACACAGCGGAATGGCCAGTACTCGGCAATTTCGCCAGAGGTAGAAAGCTGTGAGAATGAAGGCAAAAAACCCTATAGGGATCATGGAGCATGTGTCTAGGTACAGGCCATGGTTTATCACTCTGCTTTAGGGTATCACGCATACAGCAATGACATTGCCTCTTCTTGCTACATCTGTCAAATCTCTTGCAAAGCTGCTCTCTCCTGGGCTTTCCTATCAGAGCACTCGCAACCTCTGCCAACAAACACACTCTCTACACATCTCTTGGGGCAGATTTGGTGTGAGCAGTGGGTTTGCTGGCTGTCTGGCCAATGCACACCATGCCAGTTTCACACAGGTATGCTATGTGGCTCAGTGCCAGGCTGGGGAACATGTGGGAAATGCTGGCAAACATGAAGTCATCTCACAGCCTTACTGAGATCTCTCCTAGGACTTCCCATGTGGTGTCAGAGAGCCCAGGGCAAACCCAGCCTTCTGCCTCTCTCCAGAACATTGCTCCTTGGGGGGATGATGCTCTGAACACAGCAAGTGTCATGACTGCATGTCACTAATGAAGACAAATGCATGCGCTGAGATGAGGGTCCTTCCAAGGGCACCTGAGGACGGTTCCAGCTTCAGCTATGCACTAGGAGTAAAACAGAACATCCTATGTAACTCTCTCTCTCTCTCTCTCTTTTCCTGGTACGCCCCTCACCATGGTATCTAGGCCCCATTAACTTTATCACCCTTATTTTTCCTCTTTATTCACTGAAAGGATATGACCAGCTTAGGCTTTTCCCAGGACTGAAGCTGTAAGGAGGATGGGACCCAGCGTTTATATCAGCCCTGACTGTATACCCACAAGGCAACCAGCCAGGTCTGAGATGGGCTTACTCATCACACTCCAGTGCTGCAGAGAAGACATTGTGAGGCCGTGAATTCCACCCCCCTCCTTTGGCAACTTTATCCATTGTGAACACTATTGCAATTTGGATTTCACTTCTTCTCTAGGGGAGGGCGGGGAAGGGGACTAGGGGCTGGGCATTAACATTATGATGGACAGTGACAGAACGTTAGGCTGCAGGATGATTGCCCTTAGCTAACCAAGGACTTTGGGAACCATTCCTGGAGGCTAGTTGGATACATTGAGGTCTCCCTGTTTCTTCTGTTGGTTTCCTTTTCTAAGTCCATTATGTTTAATTCCAAATTTCCTGGCACCCGCTTATAGGTCCTTTGGGGGGCACTGACAGCATTGCCATTAATACAGTAAATATGGTTAATTCAAGAAGTGCCCAAATGGGTACAGCTGCTGCGTGCTGCCCCACTCAAGATGACAAACAGCTGGCACCTGATGAGCATACTGCTTTGAGCCCTTGGCTCTGAATGGCCCTTGCTCGGCAGAGGATGAAGTCCAGCATTGTGTGGAGTGCTAAGGGAGGCCAGATGAACGTCCGGATAGCTTGGGCACCACAGAGTCACTCTTGTTCTAGTTCTCGTAGCTTCATCACCCTGGCAGAAGGACGATGCACTGCGTGAGCAGGTCTGCAGTCTCCGCTCCTGTTCACTTCCAGTGAGAGAGGCGGTGAGGGGAGAAGGGACAGTACCATACAAACCAGATCCTTGCTGCCATGCGTCTCCAGGACAGAAGGTGCCAGAGAGGAGCCGTACTCTCTAGCCTCAGTACGGTCAGTGAGCAGGAAGGGCGTCTCTGGTCAGGTCATGGAAATCCTCTCTGCCTTCTGCCTGGAAGGCTTCCCTCAGAGCCTCTGAGTCATGGTTCTGGCTGGGATAATTCTCAGAGTTCTCAGGCTTCTTCTTGTCGCTGTTCCGCACAGCAGCCTCGAGGGCCTTCTGCCTGCGGTAGAAGTGGGAGAACTTGTTGAAGATGATGGTGATGGGCAGAGCCACCACCAGGATCCCGCCCAGAATGCACCCCGAAGCTGCCAGCTTGCCGGCCACCGTCACTGGCACCACGTCGCCATAGCCCACAGTTGTCATGCTGACTGTCCCCCACCACCAGCAGGCAGGGATTGTGTCGAAACCAACGTCCTCTTCCTTTTCGGCTGTGTAGGCCACTCCAGAGAACACGGAGACTCCCACTGCTAGGTAGAGCAGCAGGATGCCCACCTCTCTGTAGCTGTGCTGAAAGGCAAAGCAAAGGGAGAGTCAGCAGAGGCCCTGACGCTGTCTACAGGGCCAGAAAACAAGACCTAATGAGCATGAATACAAACCAGGCTTGCTTCCGACATCCCTCCCTCTCGTTCTCTAATATTCCGACTGGCTCTCCTGCCTCGTGTCTCATGTTCTTTCCCTGGAACTTTGCTCTTTGCCTTGGTATCACATGGGAAGGCGGGAATCCATCCCACTGAATTAGAACTAGCAGTCTCTCTCCCTTCTCTCTGGTGTGTGGGCACCTTAAATATTCCAGTAGAGGATTTCAGGTTCCCACCATATGGAGAAAAGGCATTTCTTTGGGAATGTGGGAAGCCGAGCTGGAGACAGAATTCTGCACTTGTTGGGTGCGGGAGCTTCGTGCTATTCTAATTGTTTGCAATTGGCAGTCTTGAGCCAGCTGCTGGGTAGAGTGTTCACTTGCCGTCTATCCAAGAGCTGGCACCAGTTTGAGCTACATATGGGGGCAACTGAGGCTCCCTGAAATCCATGCCCTGCTGGGGCACCTCTCCAGCTCTGACTCGAGCTGCGCTGCTGATTCCAATTCCTGCCTATTGCAGGATCAACCAGCCAAGCCCTGGCCATTTCCAGTGGGGTTACTGTGAAGGAGGAATGAACCAGGGAGGGACCAGTGACTCTCCTGCCTAGCGCTCATGGAATTTCTGCACTGAGCTACTGGAGTCCAAATGGGCCGAGTGTTCACTGATGCTTTAGACTAGACTCTGGTTTGTATGCAGCTGAGATGCGAACCTGTCTGGGGTCTGTAGCATTTGTCAGGGACACAATTGATTTCCCAGTAGCGAATCAATATCCGTCATTCTCTTCCCTTTTACCACTTGTAAGCCTGCATTCATAATAGGAAGGAAGCACCTCCATGGAGCCACATGCTGGGCAATGAGCAAGGCCCTGCCAGCAGCTGTACAGCTCAAGAGAAGGGCATGAGCCAGGCAAGGCTAGTGTGGCTTTCTCTCATTGTTTGTCACTGCCATTTCATGGGAGGCTTGTCTGGGAGCCTCCTGATGATTCTTTGTACCCCCTCCATACCACCAGACCCCATGAGGGATCGATCCATCCTTCTGGCAGAAGAAGGTTAGAGACAGTGTGTCACCATTGCTAAGTTAGTTTCCTGGGGAGCTGGAGAGCAATGCAGGGTGCTCCCTGTCCTCGGGAGCAGAGCATTCTGCCTTCACAGAACTCCCAAGCTAGGAGGGCCAGGGGAAGAGGAGTTGTGTCTGAGTTTAGAACTGATGCAAGCCCCCTGCATTAGATTAATGGGGTCTCTGTGACTTTGGTGCTTTCTAGAGCCCCACAAACATCTGCTCACTGCTGCTGTTCCAAAGGTCCAACACTGCAACCTGCAGCATGAGCAGGAACTGCAGATGGACGGGGCAGCTGTGATGGGCTTGGAAAGAGGATGGAGGGTGAAAGAGGCGCAGGTGCAACTGCGGGGGTGAAGGCAGGCGGGGCACAGGCAGAGATCAGAATAGCCCCAGAGACTCTTTTCCACGACCAGCAGCTCAGTCCTGCCCCCTGACCCACTCAGTCCAGCCGTACGGTACGCCCCATACCACTGCCAAGCCTATCAGTGCTTCCAGACTCCTCTGCCCCCTGAGGCTTAGAGGTGGGATGTATGCTGCGAGTGAAGGCCACAGGAGGTTTAAATGCTATAGGCTTCACTTCTTTAGCACAGATAACACTGACCGGCATTTTCAAACCTGGGGGTCTAAAATTAGGCTCCCACCTGCAGCTTTAGGCCTTCAGTGTACACGGCTGGATTTTTAGAGGTGATGGGTATCCACCACTCCCCTGGACTTGGCGCTCCACTGGAGTTTAAAGTGAGGGATGGCTGGAAGTTGACAACTTACAGTCAAACCCGGGTCCACTGTGGCCTGGGGTCGCTGCCTCTGCTGTGGGAAGCACAAGGGGTGGTCAAGGTTCAAGGCTGGAGCCCTGTTAATTCCGCGGGCTGAGGGTTTGGTTTCATCAGCACGGTTTGGCAGTGCTCCTGGCACTGCTGCCACATTCGGGCAAAGAAGAGCCGAGGACAAGGACTCTTCTGCTCGGCAACTGCCACGTGCACGTCTCAAGAAAGGCTGCTGTGGGCAGGGCGCCTTCACACGCACCAACCACTCTGAGCTGCTGTCATGCCAACAGGCCAGGTCCGTAGCGTGTCAATCCATCAATGTCACCGCTGCATGTCGTGCTGTCACATGTCAGGTGGGAAATAGCGGGCGCGATTCATCAGAGGGGAGGACTACAGAGTCACGTGGGCTGAACGAGAGCTATCGGGCAGCCTGCTATTTATAGGCAGGGCCTAAGTGACAAATCGGGAGGGACAGTAGCACAGCGACAGCACATGGAAGTCAAAACACAGAGCAGTGCAGACAGCTCAGAGATACAGATCTCATCCTACACAACATGGAGACAGAGGGTAGTGAGGGGAGGCTGCTACAGGAGGAACTAATCAAGGCACAAGAATCCAGAGGTCAATGCAGCAGAGAAACGGTTATAGGAAATAAACTCTCTGGATATGTATGTAATTTACACCTGGAGCTAATGGGACGCAGCCTCCTGAATCAATACTGTACTCTAACCTTTTTATAGCAATCATTACATTACTGTCAGCTTCTACTCCTCGGCCTTTGGGGAGGAGAGGAAAAATATTCTTCCCAGAAAAGCTTCTAAATAGAAGGGCTTCCCACCCCTTCCCCCATCACCCCTGCTAATATGGTCTCCTCTAATTACACTTGGACACATTCTCCTTTTATCTTGGCAGGACTCTGGATATCTTCTAATGGGAAGTTTCTCCCCCACTGAAATAATTTTCTTGTGTTGTTGGCAGGAGAGGAAGCCTTGTGTTCTTGGGAAGGAATAGGAGTGAGGGGGACTGCACCTTGCAAGGGAAGGGCTGTTTACTTTAGAAAGCCCCCATCCTACTGGGTGTTGGAGAAATGGCTGAGAGCTGTACTGACTGAATTGATGAACCCACTTTGCTCCTCTAACTGAGGCTGATAACCTCTTCAAACCTTTTGAATAAGCTCAGGCTTTTGGTGGAGATTTATTTCTATTCACCTGGCAATGTTTGCTGTATGATCCCAAGGGGAGCTGACAGGCAGAGTGACAGCTTCTTCCTTTTAACAACCTCCTTCCTTAAACATGGGCAGGCTGCTTTTGACAGAAGCATGTCATCTATTGTCACTTACCAGCCCCCAGGGATAGTTACCTTGCACTGATCTGGAGTCCTTTCCTGAGTCTTGGTAGATCAAGGCAGGACAGGAAAAAGATGGAAATCTTTAAAGATGGGATGTTTTCTCCTGGGCTTGTTTACACAAGGTAGTCACACTGGTATCACTTAAGGTGTGAATTTAAACTGATAATTAAACCTGTACCAAAGGCCATGTGGGACATTCATTTCAGTGTAAGAGTGGTTTAGTTTGGTTTAGCTTAAGTCGATTGGAAATAGGTTTCACTGAACAGAAATAAAGCATTTTCCTAACCAGGAGAACTCTATGGCCAGCAGCGTTAAGGACAATGAGTTTTTTCCAAGTATATTAGGAACAAAAAGAATCCTAACAATGGTACTGATCCAATACGAGATGGAAACGATAGAATTATCACTAATAATGCAGAAAAAGCAGAAGTGTTCACTAAATATTTCTCTGGGGGGCGGGGAACCAAATGATGTAGTCATATCATATGATAACTCTTTCCATTCCACTCAGTAGCTGCTGTTTTAACATCCTCCTAAAGTTAATCCTTTGTAAATCAGCAGACCCAGATAACTTACATCTCACAGTTTTAAATAAGATGGCTGAGGAGTTCACTGGACCATTAATGTTGTTTTTCAATAAGTCTTGGAATACTGGGGAAGTTCCAGAAATCTGGAAGAAAGCTAATGGTGTGCCAATATTTTTAAAAAGGTAAACAGGATAATCTGGGTAATTTTACCTCTGTATTTGGCTCTGTGAATATTGTGTCCAGTTCTAATGTCCACAATTCAAACAGGAAGTTGAAAAATTGGAGAGGGTTCAGAGAAGAACCATGAGAATGATTAAAGGATTAGAAAATCTGCTTTATAGTGATAAACGCAAGGAGCTCAATCTATTTAGTTTAACAAAGAGACGGTCAAGGGGTGACTTGATTACAATCTATAAGTGCCTACATGGGAACAAACATTTGATAATGGGCTCTTCAGTCTAGCAAAGGTATAACATGATCCAATGGCTGGAAGTTGAAGACAGGCAAATTCAGCTTGGAAATAAGGTGCAAATTATTAACAATGTGGTAATTAAACACTGGAAACATTGCTTTCTCTGCTGGCTTTCTCTCTCACGCCTATCAGTCCCTGAACCCCTGCATGTGCAACCAGTCCTAGGGCAATCCCTCAGACCACATGGCTTACGCTTGGTCTACAGTTAAAAGTTAGCTTGACATAGCTACGATGCTCATGGGTGTGAAAAATTCACAACAGAGAGCTGTTGCTATGGTGATCTAACTCCCCATATAGACACAGCTAGGTCGATGGAAGAATTCTTCCGTCTTCCTAGCTACTGCTGCTTGCAGAGGTGGATTACCTACAGCAATGGGAAAACCCCTTTGTCGCTTCAGGAAGTGTCTACTATGCTATGGCGCTACAGTACCGTACATGTGCTGCTGCAGCACCTGTAATGTAGACATGGCCTTAGCCCTATTCAAGCTTTGCAGCGTGTCCCAGTGCTTTGGACAGTAGCCTCCTATTGTTTCAGTTATCACAACATAAAGAAGTATTTAATTGCTCCTTCCATTTTGCCTGAATGAAGGATGCTTAGGCTTTAACCAGGTCTGTAACAGTTTATAGATCAGAGACCTGCTGAATGGCATCTGTTAACACCTTTCAGCAGAATGATATTAAACAAAATGAGATTAATCTCCATTCGCTTTTCTTCTCTTCCTGCTCCCCCTGCATCACACTTGCTCCCCTGACGCAAACACAGTCCCCAACTTTCCAAGCCCCTCTCAGGCTGGGAGTCACTCCCCCTCAGTCTTATTCAGTACTGCTCTTTCCTATGTTAGTGTCAGTGAAAGGTGCTGACCTGACAGCCCGGGAGTCGGTTTATCTATAGAGCAGCACTCACAGCCACAGCACAGCACCATCCACCCCCAGCTACTCAGACTCCACACAGGCAGCTCAACGTTGGCTAGCGATCAATGGTCTCAAAAGACCTGGCATTATCAGTATGGAAAACTGTCTCCCATCCATCACTCAAATGAGACCATCCATCACACGGACCAACGTCATCTCCAAGCTGTTCCGGGGCCTGAAACCAGCCAGAAAGAAGTCAGAGAATCCTAGTCTGTCCAGATGTCCCTGGAAGTAAGCAAAATTGCCACTTGACTTCATAGATGCTGGAACTAGGGGTGGCTTGAAGTGGTTTCCATTATAGACAGGGTTTACAGTTTGGTTCAATGGCTTTTGGCACCCCCACGATACAAATTGTTCCTGCACCCCTGCTTGACTCTCTTTGATGCCTTAAGCACAAGAACAGAATCACTCCTAATGGGAGGCTCTCACAGGACGCTCCTTGTCCTGTGAAGTTGACACCCCCCACCCCCAGTAAAGCACTAGATAGTAGCTAAAACAGAAGAAATTCCCCTCCCCTCCCACTCATCATAAAATTGATTTATTTGGGGTTTGAACCCCGTTGGCAGTCGGGCATCAGTGTTAAAGACAGGAACGCTTCTTAAGCTGCTTTTAATTAAGTTTGCAGTTTGTGGGATGTGGTTCAGACCTGGGTCTGGGTTTGCACCAGGCTAGCGGGTCTGGCTCAAACTAGGCAGGGCACTGAAGTCCCAAGCTGCCAGGGCAGAAGTAGTCTCAGCACATCAGTTGGCAGTTCCCAAGGGGGTTTCTGTGATCCAACCTGCACACTGGCTCTGCCTTGCTCAGGTCTCCAAACCAAAGAAGAGGCGATGCCCACTCTACTGTTGTCACTGAGAAGAGTGTGTATCGGACACTGAACTAACACAGAACTGGCGAGGACTGGATGGACCGCCACCACTGAGACAACAGCCACTCCCCCCTGTTTCTGCCTGCTGACGCGGGAAAAGAAGCATGACTTCTCCAGGGGTTTCCATGCAGTGCTGAGGAATCCGTGCCACTTCACCACCCCAGATACTTAGAGGTGATGGCATCACTCGTGTGTGTGTCAGTATCGCATGTGTGCGCAACAGAACTGCTCATTCAAATGGATCCTTTTATGCTCTGACTTTTTAAATCAGAAAATCAATGATAAGGCAACAGTGCAGAAACACCAGCTGGGGATTGTGGAAGTGTGAGACTTCCCCTGTCCATGCTCAGGAAGGCTTTTGATCTGTTAAAGCCAGTGTTCATGCCCACAGGGTGTTGTGTTTCTCACTCATAGCTAAAATACAGCATTGTAGGCAGGTATCATCAGCTGCTGCAGAATCCCAGGACCCTAACCTCACTCCTCAGAAGGTAAGCACAGGAGGAAATGGCTTTTACACAACTGAGTTTTAAAATGTGTTTCCTTCTGATCTGGAGCACAGAGAAGCAAGATACCAGAAAGCAAAGGGCCCCAACATGCATTATTGCAGGTGTCTGTGTACAGCAACCAGACTTGCTTCTTAAGTTACAAAATACACCAGGCACCTCCTTCATGTAGCTGTCACCTTAACTCTGTGCAGCTGTTTTGGAAACACCTTGCAACTGCAATTGCCCCCCACTGAATTAGAGTAAATGACCAATGCTCCTGTTCTGCAGTAACAACTGACCAACTCCATCTAGAGCCTGATCATGCTCTCCAATAACCAGGTCATGCACCTCACTGCACCCCAGGGCCTGCACAGTACAAACATGCAGCAGCTGATCTTACAAGGGGCTCATGATGTGCGTCCATGCCCTGGGAACAGGACTGAGTCCCGAGGGTATAAATGAAGGGAAGAAAGCAGCAACCATCATGCTAACCTATGGTGCTGTACACGTGATAGAACCTATATCCAGCATCTGAAAGGGGGCTGAAGAAAGAGGAGGCCCTGGTGTTAAATATCAAGTGCTGTGCTGGGAATTACACAGCTGCCTCTGCTGGGCCTTACTGTTAACAGGTCTTTGTGCATGGCAGTAGAGAATAACTCTTTTCAGCAACCTTGAAAACATGCACTGGTCACATAAGACTCAAGAGCTCACTGCTAATGCTTGAGCAATTTATGAACATGATTATATGACAGGGCTACCTGTGATAGCAGAGGGCTGGACTTAATGACTAAGCAGTTCCATTCCAGCCCTATGTGTTACTGGGATAGCCCCAGCAGCTTAGACATGGGGAAAAACTAACACAGCAGTAACTTCCCAGTGTAGCTGACCAAGTCAATCTCTGTACCATCTGTAAGGATAGCATTCAGCAGCTGTTGCTTGCCTGAACACTTAAGTTAGCAAGAGAGCACCAGTGTGTGATTGAAGGAGGACGGATCAATGATGATGGGTAGGGCCCTATCAAATTCACAGTCCATTTTGATCAATTTCATGGTCATAGGATTTTAAAAATCATAAATTTCATGATTTCAGCTATTTAAATTTGAAATTTCAGTGTTGTAATAGTAGGGGTCCTGACCCAAAAAGGAGTTGTGGTGGGGTTACAAGGTTGTTATAGGTTTCAGAGTAGCGGCCGTGTTAGTCTGTATCCGCAAAAAGAAAAGGAGTACTTGTGGCACCTTAGAGACCAACAAATTTATTTGAGCATGAGCTGTAGCCCATGAAAGCTCATGCTCAAATAAATTGGTTAGTCTCTAAGGTGCCACCAGTCCTCCTTTTCTTCTTAAGGTTATTATAGGTGGGTTTGCGGTACTGCTACCCTTATTTCTGCGCCGCTGCGGCGGCACTGTCTTCAGAGCTGAGCAGCTGGAGAGCGGCAGCTGCTGGCCAGGAGCTCTGAAGGCAGAGCCGCTATCAGCAGCACCACAGAAGGAAGGCTGGCATGGTATGGTATGGTACGGTATTGCCACCCTTACTTCTGCGCTGCTGTCTGCAAAGCAGGGCCCTCAGTCAGCAGCTGCCACTGTCCAGCTGCCCAGCTCTGAAGGCAGCAGCGCAGAAGTAAGGGTGGCATGGTATGGCATTGCCACCCTTACTTCTGCGCTGCTGCTGGTGGGGTGCTGCCTTCAGAGCTGGGCGCCCGGCCAACAGCCGCTTTGACTGCCCAGCTCTGATGTCAGCACAGAAGTAAGGGTGGCAATACCGTGACCGCCCCCTGGAACTCCCTTTTGGGTCAAGACCCCCAATTTGAGAAACATTGGTCTCCCACATGAAATCTGTATAGTATAGGGCAGCATTTCTCAAACTGGGGTCTGCGAGGATACTCCAGGGGGTCCACAGGCCCTCCCCCTCAGCTCCTCCCCCTGCCTCCTGCACGCTTGGGAACAGCTGTTCCACAGAGTGCAGGAGGCCTTGGGAGGGAAGGGGAGGAACGGGTGGAATCATATCTGGGGCCACCGGCCCCACTGATCAACTCTTCCCCCTCTCTCCCAGTGCTGGGGAACATTCCCCCAGCATGCAGGAGGCGCTGGGAGGGACTGGGGGGAAAGGGTGCACTCAAGGGAGGTGGCATAAAGAGGCAGGGCAGAGGAGAGGCAGGGTGGAGCGGGGGGGAGGGAAGAGGTGGGGTGGGGCAGGAGCCTTGGGAGAAGGGGTGGAGTGGGGCCAGGGCCTGGGGCTGAGTAGGGGGCTTGGAGGTCTGTGGCAAATTTTAAAATCAAAATGGGGGTCCTCGGGTTACTAAAGTTTGAGAACCGCTGCTATAGGGTAAAAGCACACAAATGACCAGATTTCATGGTCTGTGATGCATTTTTCATTACTCTGAATTTGGTAGGGCCCTAATGATGGGGGATAGGAGAGGCCAGGAGGGTGACCACAAGGGCAGATGGGTTAGTGATGGCAAGCGCTGATCAGGATTTTTCTGTCAACATTTTTGAATTTTTTGGTTTTTTTTTAAACAGAAGATGCCTTTTCCACAAAACTAAAATGTTCCATGGGATGTCTGGCCAAAAAAATGCAACTTTCCATTGCAAAAATCAAAATGAAGAATTTTGTTGTGCATCAGGTTGACCTGAATCGATACATTTTGGTTGGTCAAACCAAACTGGAATGTTTGGTCAGTTCTACATTGATCTACATGTGCTTGAGCTACTGCAGTGCCTCATGGCCCCCATTCTCCTCAGTGGGCCAAGGTTTGACTACATCTCCCATGGTGCACTGTCATCTCCTCTGGTCGGACTGCTGCAGGACATCATGAGTTACATCTAACCACAGTGTATCATGGGAGATGTAGTCTGGACAGGTAGCTGGGCCTATAGAGGACCGTGGGGACAAGAGTTACCCAACCTACAACTCTCATGAGGTACCATGACAGCTCAGAGTGACACAGATTAATGTCAAATCAAGAAAACACCAAAACATTTTGACATATCTGAATTTCAGAATTTTCCATTCCACAAAATGTTTCAGGATTGAAAGTCAGCAGATTGATTTGGGACAAAAACAAATGTTAAAATATTGGAATTTTCTATAGGATGGAAATGCCAAAGACTAAAGGAGGATTAATCCAAGATGGTTGATCCTCCATAGGACTGGATTTTCTTTGCTTGGCAGTTTGAGCCAATTATGGCTTCTGAAGTGGTTTGTCCATCTGCTGGGAATGTGTAAAAACAACTACAACTCAAAAGGCTCAGGTCAGAAAGGGAAGACATTCTGGAAGCAGAAAGGATAGTAAGTGAAGACCTCCAAAATCAAATGAAACTGGGGGAAAAAATCCTGACCCCATTAAAGTTGATGAGAGTTTTGTCATTGACTTCAACAGGGCCAAGATTTCACCTTGGGAGTTGTGCATGCAGGGCAGATGGCAACCACTCTGTCTTCTAGCCCTGAGAGAAGGAGCTAAGCCAGTCAGTATAGCAAGGACAATTCAGCAAAAAGGAAGCAATTTCACTTGGTTTTCTTACCTTATATAAATTCACCCAACCGCTAAAAGGGACATGTTTTCAATGTGGGACAGTACAGAGATGTGTGTGCAAGTAAATAGCCAGATGACAAAACCCAGGGGCATGTTCTGAGTGCAGCAGTCCTAACTGCATCACAAATTATTTGTGTGTGTTCGTTTTAAAGATAAGGTCATGGGCATAGTTTGGAGGAGTGGGGGGCATTGCCCCCCCTGAACTGCAAGCCTTGGGCAGGCATGGAATTTTCCTCCTCATGGGTGGCCTCCTTGACCTGACTGGAGCTGCCCCCACCCTAGTGTAGAAGTCAAACTCTGCCTATGGAGAAAGTGCTGCTCATAACACCACGTGTTCAAAATATGAGGCTAAAACTTAGGGTGTTCTCTCTGCAGAGTTCACTCAGGTGATTGGCAACTGGGTCTGAGCACCCAAGTTAGCCTGGGCCTGATGTGAGCAGCCACACTGCAAAGCCCTACCTGAATTACTGCATCTGCACTGTAGCTGTACCACACCATCCACATTATGTGTTGCTAGGACACTTGGGGACATATCCCATGATTCTTTGTGCTGTAGTAAGCTGAGCTGCTCTGATCCTTTCCCAGTGAATAGTGGGAGAACTTGTCTGTCCTTCTGGGCCCACAGAGGGAATTGTGGGTAGGCACTGGAGGATTATCAGCACTCACATGAGTCAGCCTATGTTCTCAGTGCAAAGTGGGTAGGTTACCAGCCTGAAAGTGGAACCTGGGCTGTAACCCAAACCCCTAGCCAGGCCAGCTTGCCTTGGTTGAAAGCACTAAAGTCAGGTGAGAGAGGTGTGTGTGTGTGTGTGTGTGAGAATGGGAGAATGGTTATGGGCAACACCTGGGTAAGAGCCTGAGCTAGCTCTGCAGTGAAGACATACCCACAGAGATGGACAAAACCAGCATGAATCAGTGCAGACTGTGAAAAAGAAAAAACAGCCAACCTAGAGCGAAACATTAAGCGATTAAGAACTAGCTAAGTTAAGAGGTATACTTACCTGATGCTAGTCAGAGTGCCCAATGCCTCAGATGGGAGGGTTCCTGGTGCAGTTCAGTAGCTTTCTGATTGTAACTAGTGACTGTACTTAGCAGATTTTTTGTGTGTGTGTGTGTGCGCGCACGCAGTGATGTGGCACCTGCCAACTTGCTTTTCACCCGTTGGAGGAAGGAAATCAGAATGTGGATGTTCAGGTGTCCAGCAGCTGGTGTGTGTGTTTACACACGTTTTACTGGACTGTGCTATTTAGCCATTAAACAGTGTTTACAGATACAGATGCTCCCAAAGAACATAGAAGAGCAAGCGTCTTGGGAAAAGAACGTCCATGGTCCAGATGAGAGAATAAGGAGGCTGATCCCACAACAGGGTACAAACAAGGCCTTGCTTAGAGTGCGATCAGAAACTGCACAGCTCCTGACAAGAATTCAAAGGAGGAACAAGCTAATCTTCCTCTACCATCACCTGCAGCTGTGGATGCCAACGTGACATCCTGTGGGGAAAGCTAGGTCAGGGTGTGCAATGCAGCCCCTGACTTTCAGGGACTTACCAACTGGCTATAAAACACTTGCTCCAGGCCGGAGCATAGCAGCACCTTCAACAGCCCTAGCCTGGCAGCAATCAAGAGAAAAATTGTTTATACATTTTTAAAGAGTATCTGTTTAGCTACTGGGAGTTACTGGAGGGCAACAAAAGTAGGAGTTGAGTGATTTCAGTTTTACAAACCGCGGCCAGGACTAGAACACAGGGGCTTGAGGAATCTGAGATTGTCATGTTCGGAAATTGGCAGCTGCCTGCGCACAGTCGTTTGTTTTCAAAATGCATTGCTCCTTGGTAACTCCATAAGAACACAGCTGCTTCTAGTAAGTGACTGTGCAGGAGAGACGGTCGGTTTGGAAGAAATTACTATAATCACCCCAATACCAGCTGCTTTAGAAGACTCCCTACTATGCAACTACTGGAGCTAAACTAACTGGCTCTGATGAAATTGGAGCCCTAAAGCCAGAGAGGTTTGCTCATAACTGGCCTTCACGTGAGTCAGGGTAGTGCTTTTTCAAAAGAGCACACAAGATATTTTCTCTAATGCAATAAAGGAAAATCAAATCAAGCTCAGCTTCAATCTTAGGACATTAGGGTGATGATACAAATGAATAAACAAAAGGGACTGCAGTGTGAAGACTGGAAGTCACTCCTTGGCATATTCTATTGTGCCCATGTGGCGTAAGACTCTGGAATCACGGTCCCACCCAGGCACAAGTGAGAATTAAGGGGAGGAAGGATGTTCTCCTGGATAGAGCACGGGACTGAGACTCGGGAGACTTGGATGCACTTCCTGGCTTAGCTGTAGGCTTCCTGTGTGACTTTTGTAAACCTAGCCCTAAGCGACTTGCCCAGGGTATTTAGGATTTAAAGGTATAGATAGATGCCTACTGGGATTTTACAAAGCGCCTGAGTTAGGCATTACCACTGACTTTCAATGAGATACAGCACCTCCCCTGTATTGCATGATAGCTGCATCCCATATCACAAATTGGCCTTCCAACCCTGAAAGGGGCTAATTAGAGCAGAGAGGTTCTCTGATGTTTGCTGCCACTGCTGCCTCGCTGGCAGCATCTTGTGGAAGTCAATTTCATGCAGGCAGCCTCTTCGCAGCATGGAATGCCAGGGCCAATTGTTCAGAAAGTCAATAAAAATAAAAGAGGCTGGAGGGACAGAATAAAGTACAATAGCTAGGAGCAGACAATTAGGTTGGGGTGAAGTGGGGCTGGGGCTGGCTTGTAGCAGATCCTCTTTCCCATGGGCCTATGTCCCCTAGAGAGGCTTTGTCAGAACCAAGAGCTGGATCCAAAGACCACAGAAGGCAATGGGAAGGCTCATTACTTTAATGGGTTTTGGATCAGGCCCCAGGTGATTTGATGAACATCCTCTTTACAATAACGAACAGCAGAAATCTCACCACTCATGTCTCTGTGGCACTAATGCTAATCAGTCCACTTGCCAAAGATGATACCAACTCCCTACTTCCCTCTTATGTCAATGGGCTTTCATTCCTCTGATGCTGTGTGCTCTTGCAGAAGGGAGGAAGTTAATGTTAACAATACTTTGTAATTTATGTGCCCAGCAAAAAAAAGACTTAAAATCTGACACAGCAGTTTGGTGTTTTCAGTGAGATTTCAATCTCTCCCAAATGTTACAGCTGGACTTGATGGGATCACAAGTAGATCAAGAGAGACTTTGCTCAGCGAATCAGTGGCTCAGGCTGAATCAAAGCACAGGAAAATCCTAGTTCCCCAGGCTTTACCCCCTGCATAACATACAATGAGCCTGTCAGTCCCCACTCTGTTGTGCTGTCATTCACACTTAGCTGCAATACTGAAAGAGTTCAGGGAGCCTTTCCCACATCTACAGCTTTATTGGAATTCTGCAACCAAGAAAGTAACAATTTTACATTATGTTTGTAGCCATCCTTTGCCAGATTCCTCAGCTAAATGCTCACTTTTGAGACAGGTTTTCAGAAAGAAATGGAATTGTTTTATCTACTTAAGTAAGAACAGCTATGACTTTAGAAACAGCAATCTTAAAAACCACTTGAAAACATGGGCCTTAAGACATGTGCTGTGTTTCAGGCCTTTAAACATGTTCGTGATTTTAAATCACACCACTTTTCAAGTGTGCTGGTCTGGGTAGGGGGCCTCTTGACCATACACTGCAGAACCACATATGAGGATCATAATATAGGTCCCTGGGACCCTAGCACTAATTTATTTTTGTCTCTGTGCATGTCCAAGAATTAGTCTTCCCAGTTTCTCAGGTTTCGCAGCCATTCCACCACTGTCAATCCAGTCCTCCTGACCCCGGGCTGGTTTTGGTGTGTATGCTGTGCTGGAGTGACCACAATACTGAAAAATAAGAAATGAAAAGGGTTAAAAGCCACAGTGATACCCCATCTATCCCTAGGAATTCCAGGATTTATTATTTGTATTGCAGGGGTGGGTCTATGAGTCCAACTCATGGACCAGGTGCTGTATAAACATGCTAAGTGACCATTTCAGTTCAGATTTGAATTCTAATACCTTCTTGGAAGGTACTAACTGTCTCCTTGGCTAGAGATAAAGGGCATACAATAGAAATTAACAGACACTTAGGAAAATAAGGGTATGTGGTACTGACAAGTTAATATGGGGTGCATGGGATGGTAATTTTGTATGACTAATAATGGTGACCAGACTTTTGAAAACAACTCTTTGCAGAGGGGCCCATCAAGAGGGAATGAGAGAAAACAAGGGGGAAGTCTGATAAATTTGCACTGGTGAACTATTCACATGGATGAGGATATAGGAGGATCATCTGTATGTGTTTTTCTGTGGGAGTGGAAGCAAATATGCATAGCCTCACACTTTGATAGCAAGGAATCTTTATGAATTTTTTTTTTTTTGGACATAGCTGCCAAGGCCTGGAGAAAAATACAGGCTGAGATTAATTGGTATCTCCATTAGCTTTCTAAAGATGTATTTGCTGTCCGACAGTAGGTGGGGCGGGCAGTATAGTTATTTCCCTAACTCTCCTGGGATGTGGTAGTTTAGATGTATATCACTTTGCTGGCAAAAGGGGAGTAGGACTGTTTCTCTGAACAGTAACTAGAAAGACAATGAAGTGTGTCTGCAAGTAAAGAGAACAGCTGCATGGTATTTAGGTGCCTCTGTCTGGCATGTGGGCTGATGGAATTCAAAGGAGAGGTTTTGGCCACAGTGCCCAATATGGAATTTTTTACAGTAAGAGTCTCTACTGTTTAGACGATACATGATTGCTATTATTATGATTAATTGTTTGTATTGCAGCAATGCGTGGGAGCCTGAGGCAAGTGAGGAGCTGACCTTGAGGAATTACAGCAGGATTGAACTGACTGGGCTGGGCTGGGCCAGGCCTCAGCAGCTGCTATTTATGTGGTGGTGAATGGAGAATGGCAGGGGGGAACTGGTATGGCCAAGAGGCGAGTGGAGACTGGGTTAGGGATGGAGATTTCAGCCTCGTGAGGGTCCTAATACGGACACTAATAGCAGGGTTTGTAATGACCTCCAAAAACTCTTCCTCAGCCCCCATCAGTTCATTGAACAGTAAAGAGTTGCATACCTTCTGTAGAGGGCCCCTAGACTGCAGACTCCTCTTCCTGCCAGACTTGCTTAACTGCTGTCTCTTCTGCTGTGTCTGAATCCTGGTCCGCTCAAAGAGATCCTGCCAGTGTCTCAAGCATCTCCCTGTCTGGACCTGTGTCCCGCTGGCCTGCTCAGGACAGGGTGCTAGCGTTCTCCAGCTCAGCCCTCAGAATTGCAGCCTGAGAGACTACAGACTGTGTAGAAGGGAAAGTGCCCAGAATTCAGTCCAGCTCTTTGTCAAAAAGCTACGTTTTCTGCCTTGATCTGGGCCTCTTGTTGTGTCCCAGGCCCTGTTATACTGGATGTACCTTCAGTCTTTTGGCCTTCTCTTGGCACCTGCTTGCCACTCCAAGCAAAGCCCACCTCAGCCAGTCACTCAGACCACTAGAGCATTGCGAGCGACTGAGCTGACCTGGCCCAGGATCTCCTCATCTCTCTAGAGGGAGGGACATCAGTGCTTGAGTGTTGGCCTCCTGGCAGCATGCTCCTAGGAAGGCCCCCCCTCAGCCATGCTGGAGACAGAAGTAGAATGAAGCTGAAGAAGCTGGGTTTTGGGAGTAGATCACACAGCTGAGCTCCATGTTGTGTGCCATATTATTAGAACATTAAGTGGCTTCTGGCTAGCTTGGCCCGTGTGGCTCGTAGAACACAGGCCAGATGAAGCCAGGAACTAGTCACACCACTGGCTCCATTACATCTGTGCTTTCTGACCACTCTGGTACCTTATTGGCAGAGACTGGCATAGTGGAGTATCACATGGCCGTTAGCTTTCCTTGAAGCATGTCTACAAATCCAAGTGTGAATGCCTGTGTACCTTTGGGAGCAGTGTGTGTGTGGATGTAAAGTGCAACAGGCATTTTAAGGGGAGCACACAGTGCCTAGCATGCCAGATTTTTTTAGTGTACTGCAAGATTTGTGACATTACCCTCAGGAACCTTCCAGCTTCCATGAGCTGGGACCCCAGTGGAAGTACTGTAGATACGTCTACCAGCTACACCTTATTGCAATACCAAACATATCTTTCACACCTAAACACCACAGCAATAGATAAGGACATAGAGTGGCGTTTACCTTCAAGGTGGCCCCTAGTGACCTCAGTCCAGTTGAATGCCGAGCCAGCTTCAGCACCCGGAATATCCTCATGAGCCGGAACACCTGAACCACCTTGCCCAGGTTCCCCAGCTCTGACTCACTGCCCACTGTCACATCCACCAAGAGGGTGATGTAAAAAGGCAGCACTGAGACAATGTCAATCAGGTTCAGCGGGTGCTTGAAGAACTTCTTCAGGTTGGGTGCAAGGAGCAGGCGGGAGGACACTTCAAAGGTGAACCAGGCAATGCAGAAATACTCCAGGTTGTGCAGGACGGGGTCGTCTAGCAAGTGGTCATCCTCGTCCAGTACCTGGTACTCGGGTATGCTGTGGATGCACATGGTGGCTATGGAAACAAGCACCACGCTGATGGACACAAAGCTGAAGAGTTTGCTGGGGATGGAGTAGCCTGGGTTCTCCATGGTGAGCCAGAGGCGCTTGCGCAAGTTGCCACAGCGCAGGGTGCTGTAGCGGAGCAGGTCGTGGTTGAAGTCAGAGATCTCGTCGGGGGATGTGTCCACGCTGCTGACCTCGCTCTCCTCGTCCCAGTTGTAGTGCCGGCTCTCCAGCTTACGCTCGTGGTAGCGGTAGCTGCAGCAGGAGTCCAGGAAGAACTCGTTGATGCCCCAGTACTCTATTTCCTGGCAGAAGGAGAAGACGCACAGCTCCTCCATGACATGCAGCTTCCCGGTCTGGTAGAAGTGCAGCACGTATAGGAAGAAGCCTGGGTTTCTATCAAAGTAGAACTCCCTGGCGCTTACATCATAGTCATCACAGAGCTGCAGGATGGACTCCTCCGAGTCGCAGGACAGCAAACGCCCCAGCCGGGTGTTGGGGAATTTAGAAAGAGCACTGGAGCTGAGCCTTCTTCGCAGACCCCCAACGTTAATGTTGATGACATCGTCCTCAAAATCAGGATCCCAGTAGTTTAAGGTCTTGTTGACCATGATCAGTGGAGCTGCTGCTGGTTTAGCCTGTAGATAATAGACAGTGCAGTTGAAGTAAAGAGGTACAGTCTCTTTATGTAGTGGTCTTAAAAAAAAAAAAGTGCAGTTCAGTTAAAAGTCATGGGCCAGATACATCCTGGGTGGCAGTGGATTAATTTTCCCTGTGTTTTTAAAGATGATCTGCAAAGGACTTAAAATTGGGGGGGGGGGGGGGGGTTTGCATAATGTTACCCAGAAGGCCTGAAAAGATTTTCCCCCTTCTGGAGAGGTTCCTCCTCCCTCCCCTCCCTCACGTTTCTTTTTTACCTTCAAAATGTGAGCCTCCAGTTTTGTTGAGGGCTACTGAGACATAAGGGAGTTAACTGTGACCTCCAGCACCTTAACTGAAAGGATGGAGGTGATTCCCCTGTTCAAAGTGATAATTAGCAATTGACGTTGGATAGGGTTTATTCCTCTCCCCTCCCCCCCAAAGAGTTTTAAACAGTATGACTAAAAACCCTCTTCCCCGTTGTAGATTAAAGTTTATACTGTCAGCTCTTGTAGCATCACAATTTCATCAATTCTCCAGTCAGAGAGCCTTACAGCCTTAAGAACTCTTTACTTTCTTATTAGAGCTGGTTGAAAAAAAATGTCCTCGTCCATCAGAAAATAAAGTTTAATCAAAATCAGAATGTTTCATGGGAATGTGCCTATTTCAATGAAATTTTTGGTGGAAAATTTGCCACTAACATCAGAAATTATGAAAGTGCAGATATTAAAGTCATCTAGACACACTTTCAGAGGGATGGCTACCTGGCTTCTGCTTGTGAACTCTCAAAACTGTGCACCTGCCCTTTGTTGGTACAAACACCTGCAGAATCTTTTAAAGATTCCAGAGGTATCCGAATCTGCACCCATAAAGCCCGCTACGGCAAACAGAATTTGCGCACAAAATCTAACACTAGAATTCTTTCAAGCTCACATGCAAGGGTTTGCATGGCAAGATGCACACCACCCTATCTCAAAGTAGTCCTTTGGTGGGATGGGAGTGCTGGTCTCTTTGCCAGGAGTGCTGGTCTCTTTGCCAACAGACATTAGATTGGTGCTCAGTTTCAGAGATTAAAATTTCTCCATAGACAGACAGTTTCTCAGGGTTTTCCGTTGATGGTTTTGATCAGCCTGGTATTAAAAAAGTCCCTTTGCTCCTCTGCCTCAGTCACATGGTGAATCTCTCAAAACACACAAGTTGCACAAAAACAAAACACACCACACACAGAGGCCATATACCCTGTGAAAGACAGGGCACTAATAGTGAACGCTGCTATGCAGCACAATGGTTGGAGCTCTGATCAGAGAGAGATTCCCTTACAGTACTTCACAGTGACGATAGTAGAGGCTCAACTCCAGGGATATTGCTGATGAGGTATTTTTCCTGCTCTGAACTTCTTTTCAAAAGATCTCAATGTAATATTCCAAAGCTTGCTGGCTTCAAAGTGGAGCTACTGATGCTTTGAGGTTCCTGTAAGTGCTGCCAACCTGTGATTTCTCTCTGTGAAATGGATTGAATGAGATCAAGTAATATCCATTAATTATTAACCCTCTGAGTGTGGAGCCTGTTTTTCAACAGGGAAGGAGCAAAGAGTTTGCAATTGGAAGTTTATACACAAGCTCTTCCTTGACATCTTCAGCCACATTGCTGAGCTTTATTCACCACCACGTTACACAACTGCATCCCCAGGACATGTGCTTTTTAGAACATTGAGAACTTGACATTTTTAGATTTCTAATGGGTTCATAGGTCACTGGGCAAAACGCCAAGGCCGGGAGTGGCTGGACGTGGCTTCCACTGGTCTCCGAAATCCAGTGAGAATGTTTTGAGAGTCAGGCAGGGATTGCTTATGTTTCTCACTTCTAAAGCTATGTCTACACACGTGGTTCTCAACCTTTCCAGACTACTGTACCCCTTTCAGGAGTCTGATTTGTCTTGTGTAACCCCAAGTTTCCCTCACTTAAAAACGACTTGGTTACAAAATCAGACCTTAAAAATACAAAAAAGTGTCCCAGCACACTTTTTTATTACTGAAAACTTGCTGACTTTCTCATTTTTACCATATAATTATAAAATAAAGCAATTGGAATATAAATATTGTACTTACATTTCAGTGTACAATGTATACAGACCAGTATAAACAAGTCATTGTATGAAATTTTAGTTGTGTACGTACTTCGCTACTGCTTTTTATATAGCCTGTTGTAAAACTAGGCAAATATCTAGATGAGCTGATGTACCCCCTGAAAGACCTCTGCGTACCCCTGCTTGAGAACCACTGGTTTACGCGAAAGCTTAGGTTGGTATAATTTATGTCGCTCAGGGGTATGAATAAACCACCCCTCTAAGCGACATAAATTACACCGACATACGCGTTTGTGAGCACAGCGCTATGTTGGCAGGAGAGCTTCAGCCGTTCATGGAGGTGGTTTTATTACGCCGACGGAAGAGCTCTCTCCCATCAGCGAGTACCTTCGCCAGATGTGCTGCAGAAGTAGCACAGCTGCATTGATACAGCTGTGCCACTGCACGTATAGCCATGGCCTAAGCCTGGAGTTGAGCAGGGAGCCTGCAACTTTTGCTACAGAAGGATCCTTTTTGTCTTGGGTGGGTAACGGAGTGCCCGTTAACAGAGATGCAGGCACAAAAAAAGCTGAAAGGGACTTTGGAAGTTCCCCTTTCACAAGTCATGTCTAGTCATAGGAATAAAACCCAGAGGCAGGTTTGAAATGGAGGGTCCGGGAGAAAGACTAATGCCAGATTTGTGCTAAACAGCCTAGCAAAGGCATCCTTTAACTCTACTGTCTCTCTGAGCCATAGCTCCGTAAAGAAACACGCTCATCAATGCATAAAACAAACGCTCACATTTCACTATGTCTGGAGGAAGCGATTGTCTGTGATAAGCCTCAGAGCTTAATTGCATCAGTGTCTTTCCTTTCAAGTCCTTTCAAAATCAACATTTTAAAAAAAATATGAACATGGGGGGGTGGTGGGGGTATGTTACTTTTAAGGGAGAAAATGGAATTTCCATGACCTATAATCTTCTCCATGGAACACTTCCTAGCAGTCCATCTGTGGCGAAGTGATGACTAATCCAGGTTCCTTCCAGAAGGATGCTTGTGAATTCAAGCTTCTGTGGGGAAGAGACATAGCCCAACATCGTGCCTGAGCATCTGCATACACCCCATGAAGCAGCAGCTCAAATGTCCTGAGCCAGAGGTCACTGAAAACAAGGGAAACTTCAGCTGACTTCAGTGGGCTTTGGATCAGGCCCTCGGGGGAACAGGCAACTTGTGCCGGCTCAGAGGTTTGCATCTGCAGTCAGGGATGGTGTCAAAAGCATTTGAATGCTGTGCTCCACCTTAGAATTCCTTTTACACATGATAACTTCTTGTAGTAATATCTTCAGATACGAGATGTATGCATCACCCTTTAAAGCATCCGATAGGCTGGCCCTGGCTATTTCCCAGCTTGGGAAAAATGGGCCTGTGGAGATCACAAGCCTTTTGTATTAGAGGGAAAATCCCCATTCTTGCATTGAAAATATTGGGGTAGGGGGAGTGTCATGAACAATCTGAACTGGTCTCTTCTGATGTTAGTTTTCTAATGGGTGACATTAGTTCTGCCCACATTTAACTCTGCTGTCTAGAAATGCAACGGTAAATAATATTTTGATGGCTCTCCCTGGGGGGTTTCATTGTTTTTTTTCCTTGCACTTACATTAGTGACAATGTTCAGCTTAAAAAAAAAAAAAAAAAGCCCTGAGTCAAGACCTAAGCACTATCTCCAATATCAGGTAATAAGACATGGAGCTGTTTTACACTTAGAGAAATAAGCTTTTGTTTTCTCGTGGATTTTTGGAGAGCTTTTTTACAGCACAATGGACAATGAATACGAATGAGACTGTCTGGAATTAGGTGTAAATTTGCAAAATTTCCCCATTAGTTTAAAGTATTCATTCAAAAATCTATACCTTAATGGAAAAATACATTGGGATAATGCTGGTCTCTTCTTGCTAAATTTACATAATGTATTTCAAGTGTTTTAAGGAGACAGTCATCAGAATTACACAAGTTTCATATAGATGGATGCTAAAAATGCATTGTGCTTTTAAATAAAAAACAATCTTGTGAAAACATTCTCTTTTTGAAGCAGGCGTCTGAGGCAGTAGATATATATCGCATATATATAAGTGCATCCATACAACATGCTAAAACAGTTTCCTTGGACAACACACTTTTTTCAAATAAAACTTTCAAATAGAAGGTATATACATTTATTCTAAAATGGCCAAGACCTTTTTTCTCTGAAAATATTGGGAAGAATGAAATATATACTATGCACTTGCTGAGAAGCTTAAAACTTGAATCGCAGCCCTGAAGTAAACGCATATATGTATTTTTCTTGAAGTGTAAAGTGTGCTTTAGATTAACAGCTTTCAGAACTTTGCCCAGCACATGGATACTTCCCATTTTGACTGAGATTAAAAGCAAATTTCCCCAACAGAAGCAGTTAGCGTGGCTGGTATTTTTTAGTTTTAAGGCACCCATCCTTTCATTGTAGCTCACTTCTAAATCCTCACTCCTGCAAATTCTGTGAATATATTTTTGACAAACTGCTGCAGTCGAATCCTAGAAACGTTTACATGGTACGTGAATTACGATGCACCAGGTATGAAAGTCACCTGTAAAGTGTCCCTTGGTGGGGGGAGGGCAGTAGTGCTGATTGCATTAAAACACATGGCCGCAATATCTAAGCTGTTTTTCTAGTGTGTGAAGACAAGGAAACAGATCTGCAGGCGCTATTTGGGGGAAATGCACTTTGGGTCCAGCAGCACTCATGGAATTCTTAGCAATAATTTTATTACATGCAAAGTGCCTTTGCAGAGTCCTCCTGCCTCTTCCCCTGACTGATTCTCTTTGTCAAAGGATGCCCAACAAGCCATTGGGAGCCTGGCCTGGAGAGCTGCAGTTTGCCTCTAATGGGCACTCCCTGTGACGGGAGAGGGACACAGTCCCTGCTGCAACCTTTGCCCTCCTGGGCACCCTCTTTGTTCTTTGGAGGCCTGCTGCACTGAAATCAGCAGAAAGATTCCCATTGATTTTAATGGGCTTTGGGATCAGGCCCTGGGAGGTTCCCTGGACCCCAGTGGAGAAAGCAGTCTCCCAGGGGCTGATGCTATGGCTCAGTCAGGTGCCTCAAGGGGCCAGGGCAGAGGTGCTCAGACTGCTGCATTAGATGGGGATGAGCAGCTTGAGGTTTTCTGCAAAATCCCAGGGCCAAGGACTGGGGATCCGCATTCCTGCTCCCTCCCCAGCTCAGAGAGGTTTCCCCTCTCCCTGGGGTCCCATCCAGATGGCTGTGGCAGCAAATGTGCATCAACCTCACTGCAATGGGGAAGCACCAGACCCTGCTTGGGAATCCCCACATTAACTGCAGGATTCCCCAGCCCAGAGCCACCCCCCCTCCTGCTACTCAGCCTCTGCTCCAGGTGGGAAGCAGCAGTGCCAGAGATTGCCAGTGGGAGCCCCCTCCTCCTTCAGCCTGCGGCTCTGCATGGAAAGCATGTGAGTGACTCAAGGTCCACAGCCCCGGGCAGCCAGAAAGTCCTGGGCAAGAGGGGAGGGCAAAACAGGCTGCCACTAAAGCCCACCTGTGCCTGGGGAATGGGCTAGGGTATCCTGGCACATGGGGTGCTGCCCAGGGGAGGGGAGGTAGAGATCCTGCACAGGATCTGTGGGGGGGGGGGGGGAAGAACAACCCCAGGGAGGAGAAACAGAGACCCTAGCACAGGGTGAGTGTGGGGTGCCACCCAGGGGAGGGGAAGCAGAGACCCTGCACAGGGTGCGTGTGTGGGGCGGTGCCACCCAGGGAAACAGAGACCTTGGCACGGGGTGTGTGCCACCCGGGGGAGGGGAGGCAGAGACCCTGGTACAGGGGAGGGGTGAAGAGGGAGACCCTGGCACAGGGGGTGGGGATGCCCCTAAAGCCTCCCCGAGGCGCTGGGCACCGCGTGCCCCTCTCTTACCTGACAGCCCAGCAAGCCGCAGCGCTGCGTGTGCGCCTCCCGGAGCAGCCCCTCAGCCCCTGCGCCCTCTCCGGGGAGCCCGGGCAGAGCCTGGCGCCTCCATGCTGGGACCCTGCCTCTGTCTGGCCGCCCCGCGCGGCCGGCAAGCGGAGCTGGGAGGTGGCCGGCCCTCGCTCCTGCTCTCCTAGCGCCCGGGCTGCGCGGTGCCGGCTCCGGGCTCCCTCTGGCCGCTCCTGCGAGGGGTGAGCGCGAGGCACCTGCCCAGCCTCCCCGGGAGCGGGCTGCGCGCGCCCATCCTCTGCCTTTCGAAGCCCAGCCCGTCCGCCCCAGGAGCCAGCGGACAGCTCAGTGCTAGGCACCGTCTGGAAGTTCCCCTTGTATCCACTGCAAGAAAAAACTCCTTAGGGATCAGGGGGCATTTGACGCGCTCCGAGCTGCCATCTGCCCCTCTCGGCCGAGGGCGGATCTTCCCTTGTGAGCTCAGGAGCAAATCCCCGAAAGGAACCCGGGCTGCTCGGGAGCCGGTGCCCAGGCCCCCTGCTGCATTACAGCTGTGCTGTGCCCGGGCGGCAGCCTGGACCCCCAGGGGGGAGGGGGGCAATTAATGTCCGAACGGGAAAGTGCCCCGTAAGGGGTCTCTGGCAGAATAACCCCCCGCAGTCAATAGCTGCTGCATTTGTTTCTGATTGTGCCTCCGAGAGAGAAAGAGATTCCCCAAGCTGCGGTCTCCAAACGGCCCCCAATAAGTGTCAGACATAAAAGTCAGCCCCAGGAGCGAGCTCCCCAGGCTGGAACAGGCAGGACATCTGCTGGGACGACCGACCAAAAGGAGGAGGAGAGAGGGGGCAGAGGGACTTTGGGGCTGATCCACAGCTCACCAAAGTCAATGCCCGTTGGTGCCAGTGGGCTTTGGATCAGGCCCTACAGGGATAAGACACGCATGTAGTGGAGTAGTCATTGGAAAAACTAAACATGCATAACATTCAACATGTTCTTCCCGCGGCACTGGCAGCATAACCAGGTATGATGTGTGAACAAACCTGCAGGGGCTTTAGGGGAAATGACAGCCCCTCCCCCACCACCCCCACATTCAATGAATATTAAAGGTCTGGATTAAGTATTCCCAGTGAGGATATAAAACTTTTGCCTGCTCTGGCAAGGTTAGGACAGATAATTCCCCCTTGGCACAGCTGCAGGTGGTACTAGCAGTGAGAGATGGAGCAAGGCCCGGCATTTTAATACTGTCATCTGACCCGCCATCTACACTACAGCTTGTCTAGCTTGTGAAAACCTCCTACCACCAGTGCAGCTCTCCTGAGCTCCCAGCACTGGGAGTGCTGCCATAGACTGGCTGCTCTGAGCAGGATGAGATAGCACCACCCAGGGGCTAGTCTAGTGCTGGTGGAGGAGGAATTCTCCACCCACTTTTGCTAGTGTGAGCAAATTTATCCTGGGTGAAATTATCTTGACATGAGTGCAGTTATGCCAGGGATGCATCTATCCCAGAGTGTTCAGGCTCCAGGCACATGGTCACCATCGTTCACTGGCACACCCAGCACAAGGATGTGACCCTGGCAGCAGTTCTTGTCCATGTATTGCTAAACTCTGTGTCTGGTGGAAAGGTGATCTCAGGAGAGTTAAGACAGCGGGCAATCTTCAAAATGCATTTAGAATCTTGCAGAACCATGAGGCAGCATTGTGCATGTCTGGGAAACCAGGCTATGCCTCATGTTTGAGATGCTCTCAGGACAGGACATTTGGTAGGCATCTTCACTGACTTGGAATGACCTAGGCAGGGAGGCTTAGGAGGACATTGTCTCTTTAAGAAGAGATTGTTGTAGGATGATTGAATCCAGAAAAGCCCCAGGCATAGCAGTCATCCCATTTCAGCTCACGGGGCTGCCTTTGCCACCCAGAGCAATCTCTATGAATCAGGAGGGCCCAGAAACTGTTACACTCCCACACCCTATATCAGAGGTCAGTTACCAGGGTAGAGTGATGGGAAAGGAAAAATCTTAGCACTCCATCGGGTGTGGGCTGGGGGTTACATTTGAATGCAACGTGGCTGTGTCGGTATTTATGAGAGTCTGTACAGGTGATCTCTACACAACCAGCCCAGAATGAGACTTCATACTATGGAATTTTATCCCATGTCCTCTTTGTTCCAAGTCTGGTGGCAGGTCACTGCCCTCTCTCACCTTTCTTCCAGGTTAGACACAGTTTTCTCTTATTGCTTTTTGATAAAAAATGTATTTGTATCTTCCTGGTTGTTTGAGGAAACCTCTGCCTCCTGCTCCCTTGTGTTTCAGACACAAACAAGGGCCCCATGCCGCTAGGTGCTGTACAGGTGTGCAATGAAAAGATGGTCCCTGCTCTACAGAGCTTACAGTCTAAGTAGTTTGTGCAGAAAGTCAATCTCTGTCAATGTCTCCTGGGTCACGTTTTTTGTGCCATCTCTCCTTTTTGTGTTTGAAGTGTGCTTCATGTCCCACTGAAAACTGGTCCTGGATTGTAGTTTTGGTGAGAGCCTGCCTGGGTTTTGCACATTTCACTCTGCTGGGTTAGTCATTAGTGTAACGGTTCTGTGTAGCAGAATGAGCTCGTTCCTGTTGGGGGATCTGTGTGTTTCCGTGTGTGATGTGTCAGTGTCTCTGTGTGTTTCAACCTGCTTGTTTACGTGGGAAGGAGGCAGCTGGGGGGAGGGAGTCTTCAAGGGAGGCCTCAAAAGACAAAGGGAAATTCCTCTCTGCTGTGATATGAAGCAAAAGTTATTTATTTTTTATGGTAATTAGGGATGGCTCAGCAGCCTGGAAACTTGGGAGTAAATGTATGTGAATTCATCTGAACAGAGCATCCCAGAATAAATATGTGGCCATATAATTAATTATGGTGGCAGATACCCCAGCCCTGAGAGTGGGATCAGGGATGTATTTTAAATTCAGTTTTCTCAGCATCTCCTTTTTACGTGATAGTCAAGTTGGATTTTCTTTTTCCTCCAAATATTTTTTAGACAGCCATTTTATTGGAGAGGAAGTTTGCCCTGAAGCCCCTGCTTTATGACCCTTTGAGGGAATACTCCAGATTGAGTTGTTTTATTTCTTTCTTGTATTTAGCTGTAAAATATGCACTGCCCATCAGTAGCCTCTGATGCATTTACTTAAAAACCACCGTCCAGCAAAGATAACCGTCAATGACAAGAGTCCTCCAGCATAAAGCAGAACTTCAAGCCCTGCCCAGAATGAGCCCCACCCCCCAACTCCTTTTCTAACACTCCAGCTGACAGATGAGGCAGTGACTCTTGTGGAGAGGGGCAGGTCCCTTATTATTTATTTATGGAGAGTCATCGGTGCCCACAGGGCTTTGCGGGGAAGTGAAAATGTCAGGGGTGAAATCCTGGCCCTGTTGAAGTCACTGGAAGTTTTGCCATCCACTTCCACGGGGCAGGATTTCACTGCAAATTGTTGCCCCAAGGAGTTTGCAGTCTGAAATCAGGGACTCTGGAGTGCCGCAAAGGACTCATCTTGCCTTCATTTGATCTTTCTAGCTAGGGAAGGGGCAGTAGATTCAAGCTGGGAAGGGCCACCGGAATCCTGGGCATTTCTTGATACTTTCTATTGATGCCAACAACCCTGTGGACCCTTTGAGCATAAGAAGTTGACGAGGAAAAGGCACATTTGGGGTGAAAGTCACCCCTGTGCAGAAGGCCCGCACAAGCCCTCAAAGGACTTAACTGGGACTTGAGGGCTTAACTGGGATTTAAGTGGTGCACAGACTTTGTGCTGAGGTGAAATTCCCTCTTGCTGCACAGCCTCAGATGTGGGCGAGAACGTTCTCCCCTGTTAGCAAACCAAGGTCTGAGCTCTTCTTTCCACAAAGCCCTTTCACCCCACCCCACAGGGGCCTTGCAGTGAGCAGGACTCAGTTACTCCCACTTTCAGGCCCTTTATGCTGCCAGAGCCAGGTAACAGAGGCCACAGTGTCACTGAGAATCAGGCCCCCCTCTCCGTTGTGAGCTCTCTATTTGCGTACTCCAGATGCCACTGTGTATAGCAGTGCAGCGTGGGTATGTGTACTGAGCATGACTTTTCTGAACTAACTCAGGATGATGTGGAGATGGAAATAGGCACGAAAGCAGGTCAGCTGAAAATGCCTTACCGTCTCTTCTTTGCAAGTCTGCCCCCTTCTTCCTTTGTGCAGACAGGTGTCTCTCCTCCCACCAATGCCCACTGGCTTTGCGTGGCTATCCCCAGGGATGGTAAATTCCCTGCACAGAAATGAGAGAAGAAGCCTTTTTCCTGTGTGTTCTCTACAGTTTAGAAGCAAATCACAGAGGTAGGGATAGTCTGAAGCAAGCAGCCATCACAAGAATGCAATGAGTCACTGCAAAAAGCACTTGGCTTACGTCGGCTTTGTTGCCTCTCCATTGCCGATGGTAATGTAGCAGTAAATAAATACAGGGGAGAGGATAAAAATGAATCTAGTGCATCTGTATAACTCCTTTCAGCACAGAAGGATCCTAAAGCACTTCCCAAGCAACAAACTGACCTACCAACTACACACAGGGATCACGGAAAAGCAGCCACCTCTGGGGCTAAAGGCCACAACCATTTGACAGCATGTAGCTCCACAACCCAGCAGTTTAAGACAGGAAGGGAAGAAGGATCCTGTATCTAATTGAAAATGCAGGAGGAGTTTGTGAGGCAGAGAGCCATCACCAAACTGGCATTCGGTTAGCACACTGGGTTTTAACATCTAGGTGTAAAAATAATAGTAATCCTTTTCCGTTCAAGAAAACTAAATTAGGGCAGAAGTGGAGATGGCTTTTGTTAGTCTTCTCAGCGCATGACAGCTGGGCTCTGCACCAACAGACCAGTTTGCCCCCCTTGTGTTGTTGTGAGCCTTTTCCACAGGGGAACCTTCACACTCTGTAAT
This sequence comes from Natator depressus, assembly GCF_965152275.1. Taxonomy (NCBI): domain Eukaryota; kingdom Metazoa; phylum Chordata; order Testudines; family Cheloniidae; genus Natator; species Natator depressus. The sequence goes on from NC_134246.1 coordinate 20,257,247, forward strand.
GATGGGGCATCGCTCTGGAAAAAAAAAAGATATTCTGCACTTCTACTCCCCCGCCCCCCCCCCACACATCTGCTGCCTGCTGACAGACTTGCTTCTCCCCGTGCCGTTATCTAGAGACTCACTTCATTGTCTCTTGGGGTTATCGCTACAGGAGGCATCCTGTGTGCCAGGCTGTGAAACTGCAGCTTTCAGAAGATAACGTATTTCAGACCATGCACAGCTAAGCTGCCTTCCTCAGGCCCTGAGTTTAATTCCCCTTCTGAAAATGCAGAAATGCATAGAAGAGGCAAATGGCCACACGGTGGGCTTGTCCTTGGTCACATAGGGAGCCTGGGGTGGAGCCGGGATAAAGCCCAGGTCTCCTGACTCTTAGTCCAGTAGTTTACCTGCTCAACCACCCCTCCTTCCAAGCCAACCAAGCTCAAGCCCCGGTTCCACTGAAGTCAATGACAAAACTCCCATTGACTTCAATAGGGCCAGGACCAGGGCTTAAATTCAGCTGGAGCTGTCCGGAGTGGCGCTTCCGATACATATTTTTAAACCCGTGGGGCTGACACCCTGGACCCAGGCACCTGCCATGGTGGGACTCTGGGAAATATTCTTTGAGAATTTAAGCCCTGGCTAGGACTAGTGCACTAGGGCCTCCAAGGTGACCTTGAAACGTCAAAGCTGCAAGGATTGATTACCATAAATAAATGGAAATCCCACAAGCATAAATAGCCAGGAAATGGAAACAAGCTGGAAGAAGCCACAAACCTTAATAAGTGCTGGAGCTTTCACCACACAACCCTGCTCGCTCCTCTCTGGCCTGCCTCAGTGCTTCGGGCCATCTGCGGTGCCTTCAGTGTAATGATGATGATGAAGATGACGGGCTCTCACTGTGCTCAGCGGCCATTTGTAAGGAGATCGGTTAACACAGAGAAAGAAGAGTATTACCAGAAACCACAGGAGAGGCCATCAATAAATCCATTCAGACTCTCTTGTCGGGATTGTCTATTAGAGGCAGAGCGTCTGCTAGCATCAATGACATTTCTCCTCCTGTAGTACAAATAGTGAGATGTGATGGGCATGGGACACGCTTGGACTCGTTACCTGGCAACTGGCAATAGCTGTGACATGGATCACAGGGCCTTAAACTTTTCCAAAGTCTGGACCATGTCGTATTCCTCCCCTTCCAGTCCCAAATGCACAACATCCCTGGGCACCTACAGCAATTCCTTGCCTGCAACAGTAATGATAGGAAAGTATTTCCTGTATCTTTGGTTGTCTGTAGCGCAATAAATGTTTTATCATTTTTGGAAAATATGTAGATTGCAATGTCTACATTTACCCTTCATTCAGTCTCCTTCTCCCATCTGTTCTTTCTTGCAGCTGGAGGCAAGGAAGGGAGCCTGCAGCATGGCCAGTATCTTTGAAAGCTCACGGCTCCCACGTAGGCACCAAAATAAGGGAGTAGGAGTAAAATTGTCCAAAGCACTTAAGTGTCTCAGGAGTCTCACTTCCATTTTCAAAAGGGGACATAGCCTAGTCTCATTGAAAGTCAATGGAACTGGGTTTCTAAGTCACTTAAGCACTTTTGAAGATTGTACCCCAGATTTTTTAAAAAAACTTAGCCCCTTTGGATGCTGAGCCCCTTTGAAAATCTGGTCAGAAGGGAGAGCTGCTGAGCCCTTTTGAAAATGTGACCCCATGTGACCAGTGTTCTCTCTGCAGGGGCCCTGCAAGCTCCCCTCGCAACTGCAAAATCAATTATTTGCTGAGCTCTATCGACAGGCCTATGGAATATCCCCTGGCAATTTTCATACGACTCCGAGTTTATCCAGGTGCAACCAATGCAAATCTCACCTCTCCTCACCCAGTTAGTCATGTCTACAGCCTGAGGATGCCTATCTATCTGTGATGATGCAGTCTGATATTTCAAACTAAAATGATTAATTGCTAATTAATTGTCACTGATCCTGATATTTGGCAAGTGGGAAATGCCCCAGTAGTTTTATGTTTTCAATAAGCTCAAATCTTCTGTTCCAGGACTGCCTCCAATTAACTTGGTGCTTGACTGTATGTTTGAAAACAGACTCTGTTACAGTCTAAAGATTAATGGAGCCCCAGAGCACAGATCCAAGAGGAAAGTCTCAGCTGTTTTCCCCTGGATAGATTTTGCCAAATGCATCCCCCACTTGTGCTTCCTACAGCAACTTTTCAGTGGATTCAGAGCTGATGAAAGACGTCCCTTATGGATAAATACCTGCAGGACACAGGCACAGTGAGTGCAAGGGATGTACTATCTTTCCCACACATACCATCCTCTCTGCCTCTGAGCCTCACTGGACCTGGAGACACTCCATCTGGGGAAGAGGGGCATTCAGACTCCATGGCCCCATTCAGTCCTTGTCCTTGCCACTGATGCTGCCCACAAAATGAATAAGGCAAAGAGGGAGCAGAGCAGGGAGGGGGGAAGACAGGACGAGAGCCCAGCATACTGCCAGTACCAGCAAAGGCCTCCACCCGCAAGTTTCCTTTGTGAAAGGAGCAGCGGAATTGACAACTGTCAGTGAAGAAGTAGATGCAGGGAAGCTGGCAGACCAGATGCCAGCTCATGCCCAGGTCCACATGTCTCAAATGAACACTAGCAAATACATAACTGGAGCCAGTCTGGGTCACCTCTGTGGTGCAAGCATTGTTATAAACTCACAGACTTTAAGGCCAGAAGGGACCATCATGATCATCTACTCTGACCTCCTGCACATTGCAGGCCATAGAACCTCGCCCACCCACTCCTGAAATAGACCCTTAACCTTCGGCTGAGTTACTGAAGACCTCAAATCATGGTTTAAAGACCTCAAATTACAGAGAATCCACCATTTACACTAGTTTAAACCTGCAAGTGACCTCTGCCCTGTGCTGCAGAGCAAGGCAAAAACAACCAACCAACAACCCAGGATCTTTTCCAATCTGACCTGGGGAAAAATTCCTTCCTGACATATTGTTAAAATAGATATTAGAATTATAATAATGTGTTTAGTGTTTAGACTTTATTGTTGCTTGTGAGTTGCTGCCTGCATTAATCTCACTTATAGCATCTGTATTCCATATTGTAAGGTAATATTTAAGCATTTGTATTGTAAGCCTCTGTGACTGTGTAACAAACTCACCAGACAGGAGAGAGACATTAAGGAGTGTGAAGTGCTGATCTCCAACAGAAGGTGTTACATCTTGGCCAACAAGGAAGGCCCATTGACACCAGGCATACCATTGGGGAACATTAAAGAGGACAAAAGACTTTGTTGCTCATCTCTTCCCCCTCACCTCAGGGAGATGAGTCATGAAAGTGGATTTCTCCCATCAGCTGAGTTTACAGCTCAGAGCACATGTGGGGAAGGGAGCAAAAACCCCTCACAAGAAGGAACGGTATCTCTATGCTGCTTGGACTCTGGGGAGCAAGGTTTTCTAAGCATAAGCAAGAGAACCCCAGTGCTTAGCCTGGGTTAGCCCTAAAGGACATATAGAGCTTGCTTACTATAGAAGCTTCTATTAGCTTTTGAAACTTCAGATTGGTTTCAGAGTAGCAGCCGTGTTAGTCTGTGTCTGCAAAAAGAAAAGGAGTACTTGTGGCACCTTAGAGACTAACAAATTTATTCGAGTAGCTCACAAAAGCTTATGCTCAAATAAATTTGTTAAACTTAAGATTGTAACTCATTTGTGTATCTGTGTATCATTTGTGCTTTAACTTTATAAATAACTCTCTTATTTCCTTTTCCTATTTAAGGAATATGTGTACATTTTATTATAGGATTGGCTACAAGCATTATCTTTGGTGCGGGATCTAGGACACAATTGACTGAGGGTAAGTGACTGGTCCTTTGGGACTGGGATATTGCTGTGATTCTTAGTATAAAGAACCACCTATCACAAAGGTAAGTTTACCTGGGTGGCAAGATAGAATGGAAGTACCCAAGGGGATTGTCAGTGACTCCATATTAAGGCTGTTATAGGGCCTGGGGAGTTTCCACTTGAAAATTGGTTGGTGAAATAAATATAAAACTCACAGCCAATTTGGGATTTGTACCCTGCCTCTTAACAGTGCCCTGAGGTTGGTACTTATGCTCTTGAGCCACTGCAGGGCAGCTTGATAAGGAGGACTCAGCATCACCTCCCAACTCTCTGCAAAGCCTTGGGTCCAGCACCACAGGTAACTGTATCGTCTATATGAATCCCAGGGCTGAGGAGGGTCAGGGGCTACTGGGTTAGGCTGCATAAGCAAAACTGCATCAGGAAGCAGCAGAGCAGTTGCAGGATGCAGGGGGTGAATGGAGGGCTAGCAATGATGTTCCCCATGTGCTGGTAGTTCAGTCTGCAGTGTGAGATTGTCAGCCGTTAACTGCCCTGGGCAAGGGCCATGCTCTTACTAATCTTAGTTTGTCTGCTGACAGATCAGTTCTCTCTTCATGTTTACAAATCCCAAACAAGGTTTGGTGAGAGCTCCGTAAAAGGACCCGTTTCAGAGCAGCAGCCGTGTTAGTCTGTGTTCGCAAAAAGAACAGGAGGCCTTGTGGCACCTTCGAGAAGGTGCCACAAGGCCTCCTGTTCTTTTTTCATAAAAGGACCCGTGTGCCAGCAGGGACATGGCTTTATGGCATTTGTGTTACAGCAGCGGAGGGAGACTCCTCCAGGGAGGCAGAGGGAGGCATTGACTTCCCTGCTAGGTGTCAGAGCTAGGATAATCTCCTCCTGCTGCTGGAAATTGGCTTTGAAGCCCATCACTTGTCAGTTTTACCTTCCTACTTGCAGAACTTCCCCAACTAGGACCTGAGCAGGAAATAGGGAACTTGCTGAAGCCCAGTTGAGTCAGTTTGGCAGAGCCTCTGACAGCTAGGAGGCCCCTGCTGTGAGCAGCAAGATGGACCCAGCGGGGACAAAGGCAAAGACAGGTTTGCTCTGTCACATGGAGCATGGACAGGCCTCACATACGAGCTCTGATGCCGGCAAAGTGGAAATGTGGTGCACATGTGGGAGAACATCTGTGTCCTACATACAGTCCTGCCGTCGCCCAGCAGCAAAAGCCTTCTGGCTGGGAACTACCTGGAAGAGATCTTGCAAATGCCTATCAGCAGGCTGCAGGTACTCGCAGACAGCATCTGGTGTGTTTCTGAAGGCTGATCAGTTGCCAGGGGAGTTGTCTCAGGCCCCAGATGCCTTCCTTGTGTCTGGTCATCACTCAGACCTCACACAGAGCAAAGCCTTGTACCCAGGAGACTGGTTTCTAGGGGGCTGTTTGATAGGTCTGGGGCAAGGGAGTTGTGGGAGAGCACTTGCCATGGGCACATGCTTTAGGGCAGGGGTTCTCAGGACAGATTTTGCTCTTGCTGGTGGCAACTCTTGCTGGTGGCTGCTCTCACACTTTTCCCTAAAATACTTAATTAGCTTCAGGAAAAACAAATAAATGTACACATAGACATGTTCCAAATCATTGTAATTTATTTATTGCTAGCTACTAAGTCTTCTGTGAAAAGTGACATTAACAAACATACAAGTATCACTTCTCACATACAAGTATAACTTCTCACAGTAGACGTACGCAGCCCGGCCAAGCCTGAGGACAAATTAAGCCCTGGATGAGGGGCTTGGGGAGGCAGTGTGGGGCTAGAGCCTGAAGCCCCACTGCTGGAGCCTGCCACCGTGCAGCCTGAGCCTGGGACCCTGCCACCCCAGGGCAGAACCCCAAAGCCTGAGTCCCATTGCCTTTGGGAAGGTGGGGAACTCACTGGCTGCCTGCTCCTCCAGCGTTGTGCCCCTGGTGTCTCCAGGGGGGACAGGGCCCAACCCCCGCTGGCGGCCCCAGCAACCAACACCAAGGTGGTGAATCCAGGAGCAACAGGGAGAGGGAGGCGCTCTTACTGCCCCCCCCCTCCACACACCCACATACACAGCCCAGGGAGCTGTGGCCGCAAGGAAAGCCCCTCGCAGCCACATGCAGCCACTATGGCCGCATTTGAGAAATGCTGCTTTAGGGTTTGGTAGTTGGGGGAGGGATCAGGCAGTGCTTAAAAGGGTGTATGGGGGCAGGGCTACAAGGGGTCAGAGGCCCAGCCAAAAAGCCAATGACATAAATATTGAGCTGGCTCTTTAAGCATTGTCTTACCAAAGCTGCTGCTTCCATGTGATGATAGACCCCCCCCCACCTCCCTTCTTTCAGACCACTTTCGGGGGGCTTCTCCTGGAGACTGCAAGAGGCTCTGATTCTAGGAAGGGAGTCAGGCAGGGGTGGTGGGGGACTTGTCCCTGTAAGGGGTTGGTGGGGAGAGAGCTGCAGATTTTGGCAGCTGAGGAGGGGAATACAACCCAATGGGAGGAGACAGGGAGGTGGTGCTGGGAGTCGGACACAAGCAGCAGGAGAAAAGCAGAGCTGCCGAAGCTCAGTCCCACAGTACAACTCAGGTGATGTGGTGGTAGCCACACAGTGTGGACCCCTGGGCTTTGCAGTGTTACCCCACAGTGCATGGTGGCTGGCCAGGGCTGCCCCACGGTACATCCCTGCTGAGCGGCGGTGTATAGGGAAGGCAGCTAAGATTACTTTGCCCTGGGGTTGACATTTCAATGGCGATTATTCCAGGTTTTCTCTGTGTGCTGAAACCCAGCTCTGCTCTTTAACTATTGCCAAATTTAAACCAAATGTCAGTTCCAGTCTATCCTGGAATCTTTCTCAGTTCACTTGTTTCCCACGAGAAAAAGCACAACAGAAAATCAACATCAGGGCCTGTTAGATCCGGACTATCCCAGCTCCCACTATGCAGCTCTCTCAGCCCCTTCCTGTTTTTTCCATGCCAGCTCCACCTGATTTCATTCCACCCCTTGCACTTGGAACAGTTTCCCAATCACACTGACAAACCAACCTCCTTCTTCTCCTTCCAAAACCACCTGATTGCCCACCTGTGAAGCATCCCTCCCCACTCTCACGGTGTTCATCTTGCCCTGCAAAGTTGGAGCTCTTTGGGGCAGGGCCCTCTTATTGGCTGGATGTCTTTTACCCGTTATGCTCTTACTATGCTATAGAGCTGAGATTTTCAAAGGCCCCTAAAGGAGTTAGGCACCCAGATCACACTGAAGTTCAACCAAAGATGGGCACCTAACTTCTTTAGGCTCCTTTGAAAATCCAAATCTGTACACATTAATAGCAATAACCACAATATTCCCCTGTTTCAGGCCCTCCCTATAACTAGAGCTGCCCTTGATCCCCAACGTGACCCACACCTTAGATCACAAACACCTGCCCCCCAGTTGCTCACTTTGTGCTGACTACAATAAATTCATCCTTCAACCCAGCTCTCATTGTCTGAGATGACAATGGGACTTGAGCAAGACTCCACAGCCAGATCCACAGGGAGAAGTACAGCCCTGGCCAGTTGTGCGCCCAGAGTAGGTTTGGCTAATGTCTGGCTCTGGAACTCTGACCCGCTTCCTGTCCGTGAAGTGGGATTGCTTGAGGGCTTCTGACAGGAAGCCTTTGCAAAAGATGCCTGCTAAGAAATGGATGGTGTGGGTAAATGAGAAAAGCATGTTGACCCTATAATAGTCCGTTGAGTCACTGGGTTGGCATTTGTAGACCAATCTGTGAAATGAATGAGCTGGCCAAGAAGATGAGCGCTCCGAGCATTCAGGTCTCTCTGACTCGCTCCCCTGTACGGTGGAGGGCTACAGAACTAAGACAGTTTGGAGCAAGGTTGTTTAACAGCTTTTGTCCCTCATGCTGAATGGAGCTCACTGACGGGCTCCTTTCTAAATCTGGAACGTGCTACGTCAAATATAGAACTTCCCCCGCTGTACAAATGGCTTGGTTATTTGTCAGCTGTATTTTATGAGGCTTTGAATTTTAACCAGCAGAGGAGTAGTGTACAGAGTGCTGGAGCTGACATAAAGAAAAGACAGGGAGCAGAAATTAGACCCAGCTCTGTGTGACAGAACCATCCTGTCTGTCCTCATTTGACCCCAGCACCCACAGGGGTGTCCCAGCAGTGAGGGATCACTGGAGCGCTGCTGCACTCTGTCCCTGCCCCCTACCCCCAGTCATGCTGCCTATGCTGGGTTGGAGGTGGAGCATAGAGCCTACTACACTGTTTCTGTGCTACCCTTATTCTACGATGCCCTTATTTTGAGGCAGTTGTCAGGCAGGGAGCTAAAGTGGCTTTGCTTCACAATGGGGGTTAAGGGCTGGCTTTTTACAGGGACTCAAGCGTGGAGAACAGAGCTGTTTGGAAAAATGACAATTCCACTTCATGACAACTTTTGAGGTTTTTTGACTTTTCTTTTTTCATTCCACATTGCAACAAAAACAAGAACTTTCAAAAGTTTTTGCAGAATGAAAGTGTCGAAACGTCTGGTTTTGGATCAGAACAGCCAGGTTTTTGTTCTCTCTCTGTAGCTCTTCCACTTCCCCCTCCCCGAGAGTCTACCCTGGACCTGAGAAACTATCCTGTCAAAACTTGCATAGTAATTGATACGTTTTCACAATGTTTTGCTTTTGATGCGATGGGACTTTTCAGCAAAAAAATGTTTAGTCAATAAGTTTCCAAACCACTGTCACAGAGAAGTAACAAGTGTGTCGTCCTGGTTAGATCCCTTCCATATTTCTGACCTGGACTTTGGAACAACTGAAGAAGTGTCTACTGCCTACGAAATCATCCCCGGTTTTACAGTAAGTCTGAAGCATTGTGTGTGTTGTAGTCATTGCTGGGCAGATGCCCAGTTTTCCTCACACACTGTAGATGTGTCCAGTAAAAACACTTCAGTGAAGAATTTTTTTAGTCATAGTTCATAAGGCTGATAATTAGTTACTTTAATACCAAGCTGTAGTGCATTGATCCAGTGAGCTTTTGGAGACGAGAAACAATACAAAAAGCAGTAGTGCATCTCGGAAGATGTTCATTATCACAGAGCCAGCTGCCCAGGCCTTATTAATAAAAGCAAGACACAGGAACTCCCGCTGCAGGAAGATATTTGGGTGATGGATGACTGCTTGCATTTCATATCTCAACAGCCAGGCTCTGATCACATTGGGACCTGGGTATTTCTCTGCTTGACACCATGTCTCTGATCTTTCCCAGTAAGTATGAGCCACATCTCTTTGTCTCTCTGGGAATATAATGTTATCATCTGTAGCACAGTAAACTTTTGCTCATTTCTCCCCGATTCATGTTAAATCCAGTGTCATGAATAATTCACGGAGCCTTAATTAATATAATTTTTTCTGACATCCAGTGGTTGGGAATAGCATCTTGGGACATGTTGTTTGCAACCAATGAACTCCAGAAATAATGAATGGATGCTTATCCCATGTGAACTGGGAGCATACAGTACAGGAGGGAAATAAAGAACAGTAGGCATGTACTGTCCAAGGGACTCACTGATAGCTCTTTAATAAGGATAATGTGAAAAAGCTAAATATTGACGCAGCGTCAGAGTTTCCTGTTTCTTGCAGTCACATGGCATGTTATTAACCTATATAACTGTCAGTGACATGTCGGCACAAAGAGGTCAGACAAGACAGGATTGGCACTTGGGGAGGTGTGAGGCCACATTCGGAAGGAAACTACACATCCTGAACTGAAAACAATCTTTGATGACTGGAGGACTCTGGGCTCTTCCATGCTGTCTTTGCTACAAAACCCCTCTGTGTTTCCAAAAAGTGACTTGCCCTAGTGTGACAGCTTGTTTATGATACGTGATGCCCCTGTGTATATGTCAGATGTGCATTTGCCTGTATCCCAGTGCAGATAGCTTCTGTCATATATGCATAGCTGTGTGGGTGTGCAGGGTCCAAGGTGCCTGAGCTTAGTGGTTTGTGTTGTGTGTAGGTGAGTGGTCCAGTACAGCCCCTGTGCAGATAGGTATGTGTTCAGTGTGTGTGCATACAGGTGGCTGGCACGTGTGCATATTGGTTTGTTTTGTGTGTGGTTGTTTGCATGCAGGGGTGAGGTCGCAGTGCTTGTGCATATAGGGGGTTGCCACATCGAACGTCACACACCCATGTGGTGGCCTCCTCTCCCCCTTTTATAGGGTGGGGCTGAGGCACAGAGCTATGCTTGACTTGCTCAAGAAGACACAGCATTTAGTGGCAGAGCCAGGATTAGGCCCCAAGAGTCTTCTCCCTTGTCGTGTGGTGTGACTCCTGCTGTGCTTGTGTAGATATCATCATTGTCATTTTTTGTTACTTGCAGAGCCCCCTAGATGTGCCTGGTACTTTACGAAGCACATGCGTTCTGCCTGCCCAAGTCACTGACAGCCTGAGTGCAGGATACAAAAGGAGGAGGAGGAGAGAAGAACACAAGGAAGGTAAGGCTGAGAGTCAGGGTCACTTGTGAAACTAGTGCAGACCTCTGGACTAATTGAATGTACTAATTTGTATTCAGTCCTGGACACACGTGTCTGTGCAAGTCTTTGCCATTTTAACTTTACTATATTAAAAATATAAGTGCTTGTGAAGTGTTTAGATAGGGCTCAGCGTCCCTCTCTACTGAGCCAGAGTTACCTTCAACAAATGCCCGGCCTGAGCTCCCTTATCAATGCTCCTTGCAAAAAAAACCCAAAAAACCAAACAAAAAAACCCTACAGCCAGTGACAAAATGGACCAGCTCCATTGGCCCCACTGGCTGAGGGCCCGTCACATGTCAGGGCAGGTGCAATAGATCATGTTGTGCTTATTCGACTCTCAAGTGCTATTTCTGTATCCAGTTGTTACAGGGCACTGATTGTTTTCTTTGTTGTGCCTTTCCACCTCTTCAGGACTAAGTTAAGAGCTGTTATGCTTGGCTTGCAGTAAATATGAGATAATAAAATCCCAGCTGCTTCTAGCAAAGGAAGGAAACTGAATGAAGGAATTGGGAGAAAACGCCACTGGCCAGACCTTGCTGGCAAGGGTGTAATTATAGGGACAAGGGGTGAAGTCATATAGCCTCTTTCAGCCTAGCAGGAACAATGTCTTCTCCTCAGCATCTTTTGGCTGGCTGTGGAGGTAAGGGAATGGGTGGGGGGACACTCCTGTACAGAGGGAAGAAGAGGAGGGTCTGAGGATAGTGCAGCAGTGCTTCAAATTCCCCCTTCTTCAGCTGTTGCCGCTCCCTAGCCTGGGTCCCTGGCTTTGTGGCCTAACCACACTCTCAGGAGGTAAGCCAGCTGCCTCCCCAGTAAGAAATCCATGTGGCTGCTCAATTGTAGCAGCAGGTCACCAGTTGGTTGACGTGGCTGATCACAGCCACTGAGATCTCCAGATCCCGAGCTTTTGGTCAGCACCACGTCCACATGAACCCAGTGGGGAAAAGATTCCTTGCACATGAGACTTGGACATGATGGATTATTTTACCAACTTGTCTAGAGGATGAGGGAGCAAGGTGCGAGACGGGCTGTGACGTGATAACCTCCACAAAAGCAGCTGAGCAGGGAGAGAGCACAAGACTCCCACTCTGCCCTGGCACTGCACTGGGCTTTCAATTTGGAAGAGCACAATGGGCGTGGGATGAACGGTCCCTGGCTAGCTGGATGCCGTCAGTGCCCTTTGCAAGGCACAAACATATTGTTCTTCATCGCTTTATAGAACCCAAAATCTTCTGCAGCAGATGGGTGCTGTGGTTCCAGCTTCTGTGGAAAGCTGGATGACATAGATCCCGGGGAGATCTTCGTAGATTTAATTGGGGTAAAGAGCCAAGAATCTCAGCTTAGAAATACATATCTCAAACGTTTCTTGGCTCTCTGCAACGCCACTGTAAGCTGTTAGCTCGAGACTTGGAACCTGTTCTGTGCTAGACTGAGGTGACGCGTCATGCTGTGCATCTGAGACTTGGCCGAGCTTTGCGTGGGAGATGAATAGCAGCAGTTTACTAGAGCAAAGAAGACATGAATTGACCCCCAGCAAGCCATTGTGCATTGTACTGTCTCTGTGCAGGATCCGCTGCATTCAGAATTCTTGGGCCACAAGTACAACATAGAACAGAGCATCTTCCAACCAACTACCTGCAGGAATCCAATAAAGGAACAGAGATCGCAGTTAAAAGAACAGGAGTACTTGTGGCACTTTAGAGACTAACAAATTTATTAGAGCATAAGCTTTCGTGAGCTACAGCTCACTTCATCGGATGCATACAGTGGAAAATACAGTGGGGAGATTTTATATACACAGAGAACCTGAAACAATGGGTGTTACCATACAGACTGTAACAAGAGTGAACAGGAAAGGTGAGCTATTACCAGCAGGAGAGCGGGGGGGTGGGGTGGGGGGGGACAGGGAACCTTTTGTAGTGATAATCAAGGTGGGCCATTTCCAGCAGTTGACAAGAACGTGTGAGGAACAGTAGGAGGGGGAAATAAACATGGGGAAATAGTTTTACTTTGTGTAATAACACATCCACTCCCAGTCTTTATTCAAGCCTAAATTAATTGTATCCAGTTTGCAAATTAATTCCAATTCAGCAGTCTCTTGTTGGAGTCTGTTTTTGAAGTTTTTTGGTTGAAGAATTGCCACTTTGTATATAGACAGCCTGTAAAATGCACTGGGACTCTCCAGGGAGAAAGGTACTATACTGATCTCTGTTATTATTACTATTGTTATTTCTGCTCCTCCGCATAGATGGGTATCTATCAGGCTCTGTTCTATACATTAGAAGTAAACCATAAAGCTTATTGTCTGCAGACAATAGCTGCTGCTTTTGCATCTGTCTTGCTGAATGTACACATGTATAGAAAATGAGCTAATGATTTTTGCACGTTATTTTATTCCTGTGTAGACCATAGCAAACATTCCAATACTGCCTCCATTGCCAGCAAATTGATAACTGATAGTGTCAGAAATATTGATCATTACATATAACCACATGTCAGACAAACCATTGGCAGGTGGTCTGCAAGTCATATGCACATTGGGCTGAAGTCCTAGGAATGCTCTCTCCAGTGTGTGCTGGCAGGTCCTGAGAGGGCTTAGGAAATTCTGTAGACTAGGGCAGCATCCTAGTGTTGATGGTGTGAGCTGTTGGAATGGAGAGTCCTACCTATACATAGCACCAGCTCTCTCATAGCTCGGGGGGGCCTCATAAGCTGAGATCCCAGCAATGAAAGAAAAAAAACCCCACAACTCTTAGCAGCTGTGATGACAACCCTGAAGCCAGCGTTAGGAGACAGCATGCCCAATTCTCCATGCAAAATACCTTCACTGATGTAAATCAGTGTTGCTCCACTGAAAGCAACAGGCTACATGTGATGTCACTACTGCCCTGGGTCAGAGATCAACTCCCAAGGCCAGGGAAACTCAGAATTAAGCTCGCAGAGGCTCAGTCCATAACTGCCCCAGACGTGTCTGGTGTTGACAGGGCCAGCTCCAGGCACCAGCCTTGCAAGCAGGTGCTTGGGGCGGCATTCAGAATGGGGCGGCCGTCCGTGTCCCGCGACGGCAATTCGGCGGCAGCTCTGCCGCTCTTCCAGGCGCGGCGGCAATTCGGCGACAGCTCCGCTGCTCTTGCAGCGGCGGCAATTCGGCGGCGGCTGTTTGGGGCGGCAAAGTCGGTAGAGCCGCCCCTGGGTGTTGAGTAAGGATATGTCAGCCTCCAACAGTGTCTAGATAGCAATGAGTAGAGCTGGTTAGACGACAGGGATTTTCTCCATGGACAGTTTTGAGCTTCATCAAAATATCAAAATTGAGAATATTTCCATTCTGAAATGCTGCTGCAGTGCCTCCTGGGAGTTGTAGTGCAGGTGCCGCCTGCTCCCATTCGCCTCTATAGATCGGACTACATCTTCCATGATGCACCATGGCCTACCCTTGCGGCGCATCGTGGCAGTCACATGGAAAGCAGACACTTCTCATGACAAATGTCACTGAGTTGAAAACCCAATTTCCTGTTGAAAAACAGTTTTGACAGAAAGTTTTCGACCAGCCCTATCAGAGAGCTAGGCCGTAGGGTGCAGCCTCTCCCGGCATCCCCTTACTTTTGTGGCATGAAGCCAAATCTTTGCTGTCCCTTTGATGCATTTCTTGTGGTTTGATAATAAAGTGACTTGTTCCCCTTTTTGCATGTTGCTAAAGGAAAGGAAGAGATGTGAGACAGAGAGAGAGCAGAGCAGAGCAGATCAGCTGCAGGAAACTGGCCCTTTTCCCTCTTGTTGTAGATCGGTCAAGCTGGGGAAGTAGGATGGGGTCACAGGGTCAACCTGTGGCTGCAGCCCTTTCATTTTCTTTGCCTTCTTACCTGCTAATGGCATCAGAGATTAACAGGGGGCAGCCGAAGGATGGAGAACTGGGAGACAGCTTGGATCTAGTGCTGCCCAGAAGGTCCCAAAGGCGCCAGATTCCTGCATGGCCTCAGGTCTGTGAAAAAGGAATCTGAAAAACTTTTGCAAAATAATAATAATTTAAAAAAAGACTAAACCAACCCACTGCAGATCACAGGGAAAGTTGGGATGCCAGGAAATGAGAAACGAATACAGAATGGATAAGGATGGGTCCTCCTTCCCAGCAAAGCCCTGAGCGCAGGCTTCTGTGTCCACCTGTGACACATGAGGTTGGTAATAATGCTCAGCACTGAAAGAGCACTTAGCCCCGGGAAAATACATTACAGACATGAACAGCTTCATCTTGAGAGCATGCCCAGTAGAGGGTGATTATCAACACCCCCATTTTACAGGAGAGTTTCTGACACTCAGGCATGTTGTTCTTTTTAGCACACAGCTTGTATTTAACCCTCAGATTATTTTTAGTTAAACATTACAGAACTTTAACACAACAGCAACCACTGCCCGGTGCTGATGACAGCCCTCAGCTCCCTGCAAGCCAGAACCCTGCCTCTCAACTTGGAGAATGTCCTGCCGTCTCTGCAGCCACATACAACAAGAGCAGCTACTCCCCAAGAGTTTGGTGTTAAATTTCCTGAGAACCTAACAGAGGATCCAGCCCTTCTGCTTTTGTGTCTCTCCATCTGCTGAAACAATTCAGGATCTCTGCTCCACCAAGGCAATTATGTGTGCATTATCAAAGCTGCTATTCCAAAGGGGTTTATGTGGTCATTAAAATAATGAAATATGAAGGAGGATGACTAGCGGCAGTGGCTGAGTAATGCGTCTCGAGAGCTGGATTTGAAGCTTTTTCAATTTCCATTCTCAGCATGTGCATTGGTCTCCGGTTAAGCGACAGTGCTTCATCTCCACACTAGCAGATTGCACAGTTACCTTTAAAAGACCCCAGGAATGCATAACAACGAGGAGCCACTCATGCTGACTTGGAAGAGGCTGAGCTAGAGGAGACAGCTATGGTGCATTGGGAGGAACAAGCCACACATAAAATACACTGCATTTAGCAAGGTCTTTACAGTACACACTCCAGGCAGCGACCAGCTGTTCCCCTGCGGCATGCACGGGCCTTCGTGGGCATGAAGCCAGCTAACAGGTGTTACTTTGCCAGTCTTGGAGTGGGGGAAGAACAAAAGCTGTTCCTCACTTTTACCAACAGTTCAAAGTGAGAACGAAAAGTGGTTTACTTTTTCACCACAATGTTTGCCTTTTCCTGTTTCCCCAGCTCCGAAGGTTTGTTCAGCCAGCTCGAAACAGGAAGCTTTATTTGAACCCGTGCTTTCTCACCATGCACCTGTCAAGGCCATTCCAGGTCTCACACACCCACAGGGCTGACTCAGCCTGCACATCTGGAGTGGCACAAAGCTGATGGAGTGGACGGGTGAACCTGGCCCTTAGTCTCTATGCACTTGTGCAGTCGCACACAGGAGTCAGGGAAAGGGGAACTCTTTCTGGTATGACTACTGTTAGCTGTGTGCTTTTCTCAGTGTTTTATATCCAGCAAATGAAGGGTTAATGAGTTCTAAAAATATATGCATGTGGGTTAAACAGATCTATCTATCCCATGCCCATCACCATGGTATCTGAAGCTACCTGAGCTGCTGTTTTCCTGTTGGCTAGAAAGGCCAGGGAACCCGCTGAAGGTGATACCTTGTTGCAAGCTGTTCTACTCAGCCGCTGTCTGTTTAATTAGCTGGAGTTTGGTTGGTTCTCTCTGCATCTCCCTGATTTATCAATACACGGCAAGCACGGCTGTCAAGACAATGATTGAGGAACAAAGTTTTTGTGGCCCATTATTCCAACTCCAATGTCTCCTTCAGTTCAAATTAGCCCTGATCCTGTCTTTGGGATGTTTGATCCTTGTAAAAATATATTCCTTCATTTTCATTTCTTGAAGCAAGCTGCCATTTTACATCACAAACCCAGCTCACTGTGGAGATAGTACACTCAGCAACAAAGGAACCTGGCAGCCTCTCCCAAAGGCCTGGCTGATGCTGCCACAGATTAGGCTTTGATCTGAACACATACCTTTTACTGCAGATTGCACTCTAAACACATACATGTGGGTCTGGGTTGCAACCTTAAGCTACATGTTTCACCTCTCCATCTGCCTCCAAGTACCTGGCCTTGTAATAGTGAAACACTAGGGGAGATGGGACAGCTCCCAGATTTACTGCTGGTCTAACTCGCTGTTTCAATAGCTTATATATCTTACCACCATGCCTTCTATTATCCTTTTGTGAGATAGTGAACTGTCACATGGTAGGAGAGTAAAAAACCCCAAGCAGTTAACTACAATTAACCAATCCTCTCAGAGGCTTCTGGGAGTGGGAGAGACTTGGGGAATATATAAACCCGGTCCACTTCATTGCAGAAAGAGAGACAGCTAAGGAACCAAGACAACACAACACCCCAGAAAACTGGAATGCTGATGATGTGAAAATCAGCTCCAGAAAGAGGCAGGAGAGAGGTGATCACCTTGTTAAAAAGGTACTGAGTGTTGAGACGGTTGGGCATAGACTGGGGTCTGCTTCCCTATGAAACGGTGGACTTGCCTGAGAGGTAAGAGAATTTATGGGGGGAATCAGACTAAGGGCTTTGGGTGTAAATGATGACAATCATGATGAAAAGCTAAATGCTGACATACCACTACTCCTACATTCTCTTTGGTGTCCTTTTTCTCCCCCAGGCTCATCCTGGCCCACCAGGCAATGGTGACATTGGGAACGGTAGGATTTGAGGCTTAGCTGGAGGGCCATGTCATGTTAGTGATTTTCTTCCAAACTCCTTGGGTCTAGTGAGACTCCCCTGGCTCACCTTTAGAGGCCAGCACAGTGGCCATTCTTATCTCTTATAATCTGTGTTGAAACTGCAGATGGCAGCATACAAGCCTCCCATTTGATCTGAGCAACCCAGGTAGCCAATGCCTGGGACCAATAGCCACAGAGCCTCAGAGATCTTTAGGTGCCTCTCTCCCAATGAGAGTCAGGCACCTAAATACATTTGAGAATCTGGGTTATAGTCTCTACTCTTCCGTAAGAATATAGATGGGGTGATGTCGGCTCCATTCTGTTCCAATCCATTGTGTCCCTCAAGCTCCTGGCCTCTTGCCAATGTGGCCTGCTGCGGGGCTCTGTGTTTGGAGGAGGAGGAGGAGATGGTGCCTGTGGAATACCTATAAATAATGTTCATTGTGACAGGATCCTATGGTGTCCATAGATTCATGTATCTCAAGGTTCCACATTGTCATCAGAACAAAGAGGAGCCAACCTACAGTGATGGGGGCTGACGTGCAGACAAACTTTATCTTCACCGAGCCACAATGAATGGAAAGATGATGAGGCGTTTGAGACATATTCAAGTCCCAGACTGTCCATCCCTGTCCATCCCTCTCCCACTGTTTATATCTGGCTATGTGGCGAGTTATTATATGTCGTGAAGGGTTAACGGATGTTTGCATCTCTTTGGTCTGGATGTTTTGAATTGTTTGTGTAGCTCCCAGGCAGGGGCTTTATAAATAATATCCTTATGATCTGGATTCCTGTGGCCCTGGAGCTGCACCATGTGTGTTTGAAGAAGGCTTGTCACGGTACGTCTACACAGCAAAAACCCAACAATCCTGTGACAGAGTCTGAGCCTGGACTCAATGACTCAGGCTTGCACTGTGGGTCTAAAAATAGCAGTGTAGGGGCCAGGGCTCAGACTGGAGCCTGGATGCCAAGATCCTCCCTGCCTCGCTGGGTCTCAGAGCCCAGGCTTCAGCCTGAGCACAGATGTCTATGGTGCTATTTTTAGCCCCATTAAGCCCAAATTAGTTGACCTGGGCTCTGAGACTCGCTGACCCCGGCTCTTTTTTTGCTGTATAGACAGGCCCTTTGAGTCTTAATGATGCCACCAGACTTATTTTCTGCTGTATTCCTGACGTGTGTTTGGAAGCGGGGGCTGGCGGAATTCTCTCCTTACTCTGAGCCTTGGTGATCCGGGGGCCTTTGGGTTGAACAGTGCTATTGAAATGTCACTTACTAGTATGATTATCTTCCATGTGTTCATTTCAGTGGATTCTCCAGCTCTGGCCCACCAGATGCAAAGGCCAGAGAGAGCTTTAGCTGCAGGTGGTCATGCAAATGAGCATAAACAGCTGTTAAGGAACTGCCCAGTCCTGTGCTGGCTCCCCATTGGCTAATGTTACTATCAGACCCAGTGAGATAACAGGATGCTGTTGAAAAGGTAGAGGACAGAGGAAGGAAGCTGCTTCCAGGGAGGTGAAGCAGTGGGATTTGTTAAGACAGCTATGATTGTAAATGGTCTCAGAATTACCTCAAGCAATTCCATTTCCAGAACTCTCATTAAAATGATAAGAAACCAGAAATGGCAGATCAGAGAGAGGGGACAGGAAATGTAGGGAAAATATCAGGAATCAGAAATGGCTCCCAGGCCAAATACCAGGGCCATTTCCAAATCATGCCTCAGAGGATCATAGAAAATAGAGATGAAAAAGACTCATAAATCCAGTAACTGCCAATGCTGGATTATTCCCTCTTCGACATGTTAGAGTTCCATGCAGAGTTTTAAACATGCCAAGCTCCCTGAGGAGATGGAGGCATTGCACCGTCAATACACTTAGCTGGCCCCAGTGGCTAACTCAGGCAGATCAGTTGAGCCCAGTGGCTAACCTGGGCAGGTTAGGATCATTAGATGATAACAGTTCACACACAGAAATCACAATGGGCCTGAGCAGCAGAGACAGTTGGTTGGAAATCAGTTGTAGCTTCCTGCTCTGGAGAGCTTGGTTTGATCGGGCAGTTGTAGAACTTTTTGGGTTCTTCTCAAGGAAATGCCCTGGGGGTGAAAGGGCCTGGATTGAGAACCCAGGAAACCAAAGGCCTTTGTTGCATAGGCAGTGGCCGTGCAAACTCCCCCCGCACACTATCTCACGAATGGGCCTCCCTCCTGTTCTGGAGGGGGGTAGTGCTTTCGGTACCAATATCACAGGGCTGGCCATTGATGCTGCCCTGCGAATCACTTTGTGTCTTCCCACTTCCAGAAGTGACTACATTTAGACTGGCCACACCCACCGGCTAGAAGGTGAGTGGACGATTGAGGCGGTAGGGCCATCCATGCTGAAAGCTGCCCAGCAGTTCAGATCAGTCCCCATATCCTGAGATAGAGCATTGTTTAAAAGGAAGCTGTTCCATGGCTGAAAACCCCAGCATGGCCCAAGATCATGTGTCCCTGTGCCTGGAAACATTCAGAGACCTGATGTCTCATCTGAGGACCTTGGGCCAGTTCTTCAACAGGTGTAAATCAACAAAACTCCAGACTGAATCAGCATAGCTCCCTTAAAGCCAATTTGAACTGATTTACACCAGCTGAAGACCTGCTCCCTTGAGTCTCTGTATTCCAAGACCTTGGGCAGCAATTTTCAGCCTGGGGTGCCTGTTTACCAGAGGGAAGTCTAGCTGCAGTGCTGACATAAGCTTATCTCCTGTGACGCAAATAAAATGCTTGGCTTAGCATGTTAACATTAATTTTGGATTGTCTCGTGACACAAAGCGTTATCAGCAAAGATGCATCCCAGGCCTGGAATTCTGGCTTAATCAAACCTCTTAGTCATTTAATCTTGTTAACAAAGCATAATTGCAATGCTATCAAATTAACCAGCAGCATGGAAATGCCAGTTTAATAGCTACTCCTGAGAGAGAAGAGAATTCTGTGATCTATGAACAGTATATCAGCTGTATGCAAATCATACCCAGCTACTCTCAACCATCATAGGAATTGCCCTGCTGGATCAGACCTGGGGAACATCCAGTTCAGTTACTCCAGAAGGAGGTGTATGAGAGCCTGTAGATTCCAAGGTCAGAAGGGACCATTACAACATCTAGTTTGTCCTCCTGTATAAGCCAGGCTAGAGAATTTTACCCAGTTACTCCTGTACTCAGCCCAGTCACTTGTGGTTGGCTAAAGCATCTCTTCTAGAAAGGCCTCCAGTCTTGATCTGAATACCTCAAGAGATGGAGAATCCAACACTTCCCTTCATATTTTGTTCCCATGATTAATCACCGTCACGGATTTAAAACAAAAAACAGCCTAATTTCTAATTTGGTTTGGCTGCGTTCAGCTTCAGGCCATTGACTCTTGGGCTGCCTTTCTCCGCTGGATTAAAGAACCCTTAGTACCCAGGATTTTCTCCCTGTGAAGGTTTGAATAGACTGTTATCAAATTACCTCTTGATTGAGCTCCTTCAGTCTCTCACTAAAGGGCATTTTTTCCATCCTTTTGAATAAATCTTGTGGTTCTTTTCTGAACTGTCTTCTCGTTTTCAACAAGCGTAGGTAACTAAGGGCTTGTCTACACTGGCAATTTACAGTGCTACAACTTTCTCGCTCAGGGGTGTGCAAAAAACACCCTGCTGAGCACAGCACGTTTCAGCGCTATAAAGCCCCAGTGTAGACAGTGCCCCAGCACTGGGAGCTGCACCCCTCCTGGAGGTGGTTTCTCCCAGCGCTCTGCCATGACCACACAAGCCACGTTAAAGCGTTGCCAGTGCAGACTAGCCCTCAGGAATAACCCGCCCATAAGGGACGTTTCTTCCTAACCTTAGGCAGTTACAGCTTTGTTATTTGTTCTGGAGCATGAGAGAGAGCATGCATCTGATGAAGTGAGCTGTAGTTCACGAAAGCTTATGCTCTAATAAATTTGTTAGTCTCTAAGGTGCCACAAGTACTCCTTTTCTTTTTGTGGATACAGACTAACACGGCTGCTACTCTGAAACCTGTCTTTATCTCTTCTGTAGATTTTACCCTAATGTATCTGTGGATGCTCTGAGCACCTAGATAAATGTCGTCCAGTCATTTTTTGAGTCCTGCTAAGCTCTTAGCCTCAGTGGTACCTTGCTTCTATATTGTATGCAAAAGTATTTCCTTTTATCAGTTTGCCTTTCAGCTGGATGGGATGTCCCCTCCACGGGCTCCGCCCACCCCAGGATACCATCTCTGTCAGGCAAACTGTGTGCATCACAGCACTGGATTGAAATGGGCTATTGTGACCAGCTAGATTTATCACTGGGGCCAAACAATCACTCACCTAGACATTGGGGCAACCATCCCAGACCTCATCTAATAGCAGTGCAGAGAATCTGTTTCTTTTGCTTCCTTAGAAAGAATCAGTTCTGCAGGCCAAGCTCTGCTGCCCTCTGGCTACCAGTCCAGCACCAACAACCAGCTCTCGCCTGGGGAGGATTCTTCACACACTTCAATGCGGCTTCTCAAATGGAAGGATTCAAAGACCCCCAGAGCCTCCTCTCCACTGACATGTAACCATTGCTCAGGCTTTACTGGGGGCCGATACAACAGTAAGATACATCAGCATCCACTGTCAGCAGCAAAAGGCAAGAGAAGCAGGGATGTGAAGCAATTGCCGGCTTTCTAGTCACCTGAATATCAAAGGACATAGCTGCTGCATGAACAAGTGTCTTTATTTTAGGGGGTGGCCAACCTGAGCCTGAGAAGGAGCCAGAATTTACCAATGTACATTGCCAAAGAGCCACAGTAATATGTCAGCAGCCCCCCATAAGCTCCCCCAACCTCCTCCCAGCGCCTCCCACCCACCAGCAGCCCCGCCGATCAGCACCTCCCCCTCCCTCCCTGCACCTCCTGATTAGCTGTTTTGTGGCGTGCAGGAAGCTCTGGGTGCGGGGAGGAGCGAGGGCACAGCAGGCTCAGGGGAGGGTGCGAGAAGGGGTGGAATGGGGGAAGGGCCTGTGGCAGAGCCAGGGGTTGAGCAGTGAGCACCCCCCAGCACACTGGAAAGTTGGCACCTGTAGCTCCAGCCCCAGAGTCGGTGCCTATACAAGGAGCCGCATATTAACTTCTGAAGAGCCGCATGTAGCTCCGGGCCACCCCTGCTTTTATTGCTACAATGCGTGGGTTGCCAGCCAAGCCCCACTACAGGGAGGGTTAGAGAATGAAGAGATTCCCAACCCCACCCATTAATTTCCCTGAATCCTATTCCCAGGCAGGGAGAGTCATAAGAAAGGGATTGTGAATCATACTGCTCAGCAGCAT
Organism: Natator depressus; assembly: GCF_965152275.1. Lineage (NCBI taxonomy): Eukaryota > Metazoa > Chordata > Testudines > Cheloniidae > Natator > Natator depressus. The sequence goes on from NC_134246.1 coordinate 20,279,635, forward strand.
TAAAAGGTGACGCCTCCCCACTCCCTCTGTACTACCCAGGCAGGGTCTGACGTACAGAGCTTTTCCCCGATGAGGGATGGGTGTGTGTCATGGTGCGAGACTCACCCCTGCGGCGCCTCCTGCTGGTATCTCAGGGAATTAGCTCTTCCAGCCTCCGGAGCACCCTCCGCAAGCCGGTGTCTCGCTGCCGCTGGCCCCCCTGTCCCTTCCGGACCCTGGTGCCCCTTTCCCTGGGGTGCTGCACCCTGGCAGTGCCCCAGCAGTCTCTGGGCCTCCCAGGGGAACCCCCACCCACTATCCCCACCTCGCCTTGGCTACTGCCAGTCAGCACTGAGCCCCCACATACTGGGGCAGACTGCAGTGTATAAGCCAATCATCACAGGCCAGGGGGGGTTGGACCTGCTGTGGGGCCTCGGAAAAAATCCACCACTGGGCAGCGGAAGCCCAGAGCCCTGGCCACCAGGCAGGTTGGGCGGGGGAAGTCCCCGCATCCTGACCCCTCTCCCCAGCAGCAGCGCTGGACAGGCAAGGTGGGAGAAGCCCTAGCACCCCAACCCTTGCTGTGGCCCTGGGACTGGAGGAAGCTCTCACTCCCTGCTGCGCCCCGGGGCTGTGGCATGGGGACAGAGCTTCTCCAGTCTGCAGAAAGGAGCAAAAGGGTTTGTGGGGCTCCAGTGGGGGATGTGGAGTCGGGGGGACCCTGGGTGGAATAGGCAGGGTCCAGGGAAGGGGTAGAAGGGATGGGGCTGTGGGCGGGGCCACAGGTGGAAGGGGTGGGGAGGGGCCCCCACTTGCTCTGGCCCAGGGCCCTGGGAAACCTTAATCTGCCTCTGGGCTGCTCCTGGGGACACTCTCGGCCCATCTAGAGAGCAGGAAGTTACTGGAAAAAGGGAAAGTGTTCAGAGGCCCAAGAGGAAACCAGTAAAAACCCAGCCCCTGGTAAAGCCCCAATGTCCAGGAACACACCCCAGCCCAGAAGCTGCCATGTCTGTCCTAGGCTGGGATACAGAGTGGGAGATTTCCACCTGCCAAATCAGTGAAACCCAAGTGGGAGTGGAGCATCCCCAAAGACCAGTTACCCCAAGAAGGGGGAAGAGGGCTCAAACTTCCTGCTCTGGGAATGGCACTTAATCCTGAGGTAACCTGCTCTGCAGACTAAATTCTCCAAGTTATTGGTGCCTCCCTTCTAGCCCCTTCTGATCATGTTGTATCTAAAGACTGAATGGCCATTTGACTGAAAACCCAATCCTCCCCTCCTTCTCTGGTCACAGTAGATGCAGCATCCTGTGGATTTCCCAGTGCAACTTCGCAAATGGGATCTCCTCTGCCCATTTCCCAAGTGGATCCAACTTTTATCTTGTGGCACCATAGAGTTTACATAATAGAAAGGAGTATTTTCCTTTCCCCATCTCTTGCCACTGATGCTGTTACATGCCCTCTTTCCCAGGCTGTGCCCAGGGACCCTGGGCTGGATCCATCTCAGCCCAGAGCTGCTCCCTGTGCTGGGTACAGTGTGAATGGGGACATTTGAGGTGCAACACAAGACTGTCCCCAGTATCCCAGCATAAGGAATTCTGGAGAGACTGGGAAGGTGCCACGTACCCAGCCCCATCCCTGGTAAAAATTTTGAGGCCTCTGGAGGTCAGGTGTGATCAGTGGAGTGATCTCTGCTGGAAGCCAGGGCTTGAAATGCCCTTTCCCATATCAGCTAAGCGGGAGCAGGGAGTGATCTCAGCACAGAGCCCCGAGAAAGGAAATCTAACTAGTATATTAGGTTGGCACCTTCATATCCCCTAGAGCACTGGTTCTTAACCTTTACTGCAGCCTGCACCCCTTTAGTTCTCAAAATATGTTCTCGCACCCCTTATCAAAAATTGTTGAAATAGGTCAGTTCTTTAAACCTAGGTATATTTTTTGTTTGTATATTATAGTAATCCTTAAAAAATGTATAATGTTAATAAATACATAGGTCTGATGAAACAAAGTAGTTGTACTTACATGCCTGTGCTTAATTTGTGTTTTTGGTGATTTACCTTCTAAAAAAATCTGGCATGTCTCGCACCCCCAGAAAGGGCATCTCGCACCCCCAGAGGGTGCGTGCACCCCAGGTTAAGAACCACTGCCGTGGAGTAAGCACGTTTCCTCCCACAGAAAGTCTCACAGCACTTCTTCAATCCTGGATGCTGACGGTCAGAGTGGCAGCGATCTGGGGGATTACACATAGCGCATTTAAAGATGAAGGCAAGATAGGTTTCAGGTTTCCCTGTAAGAGAAGATCACTGCATAAACAAATCTTCTAGCACAGCATAATATTAATGAAGTCTGTGCAGCACCCAGCACAAATGGTCCCCAAAAATACTAACTGAAGTAATAATAACTCAGAAGACTTGTGGTTATTTGTGTGTGTTATGCTGCGAATAGCGGATGAGGGGGGCATAGCTTCAGTATTTGTGCTTCAGCTATCTGTAGTTGTATTTGCCTCTGCATTCTCCACAGGCCTGTTAACGGCTTTTGGAGGTGAAACAGACAAGTTGTCCATTGAAGAGAAATGCAGTATAACTAGTGAACACCCCCTGCTTCCACTCTGCTGTCTGGGTGCATTTCCCAGGCTGATGCAGGGGACCAGAGCTTCCAGATCCAGCTGCCAGGACCATTTCCTTTCTAAACCCAACATGACTGCCACCTTGAAGGGGTTAAATACTGTCACAAATGCCTTTCAGTTTGATTGACAGGTCATGCTCCACCCTGTGGGAAGCATAAAGTCAAGGAGGTGACTAAAGGGAGCAGCCCTTTCACTGCAGCTCACTGAGTGGGGCCTCTCTGGCTGCTGCCCTGGAGAGACTATAAGAACTGGGACCTGCCCTACAACCAGCTGAGCTACCTGTGTGCCCATCAGTGCTCTCTGTCCTCTGTGAGTCTGCTGTCCTGGGCTGTTGGCTGGGGCAGGAGGAGCTGTCAGCTGTCGGTACTTACCTGTTGCTACTACAAGGAAAGGTTCAAAATCCTAGAAACAGAAAATCCCTGTAAGGTCCCTTCTAACCCAGACCCCCAGGCAGGACAGGATTGTTCCTTACTCTACATCAGGGGTGGCCAACCTGAGCCTGAGAAGGAGCCAGAATTCACCAATGTACATTGCCAAAGAGCCTCAGTAATACATCAGCAGCCCGCCATCAGCTCCCCACCATCCAGCCCCCAGTGTCTCCTGCCCGCTGGCAGCCCCACCAATCAGTGCCTCCCCCTCCTCCCCATGCCTCCCGCCAGCTGTTTTGGGTGTGCTGGAGGCTCTGTGGGGGAGGGGGAGGAGCAAGGGCATGGCAGGCTCAGGGGAAGGGGCAGGGGCCTTGGGGAAAGGGGTGGAGTGGGAGCAGGACCTGTGGCAGAGCCAGGGGTTGAGCAGGGAGCACCCCCGCACATTGGGAAGTTGGCACCTGTTATTCCAGCCCCGATGTCAGCACCAGTGCAAGGAGCTGCATATTAACCTCTGAAGAGCTGCATGCGGCTCCAGAGCCACAGGTTGGCCACCCCTGCTCTACATTGACCAGAGATGCGTCCAGTCTAGTGTTAAATGTCCCAAAGCATACAGTTCCCACCCCTTTTCTTGAGCGACTCCTCACAGTCTGATACATCTCACAGCCAGAAGGAATGTCTTAATGTTCACCCTGGAATTTCCATTTCACCCTACTCAGTGCCCCCATGTGATACTCTGATTGTGCCCTGGCATTCCTTGGGTTCACACACTGAGAGTAGTGCATACAGCTCAGTGGGGCTGGATCTATGTGCTCTATGGGTTTAGCGCTTTCCAGCTCACCCCGTCTCCCACCCCTGACCATTTCAGTTGCTTTTCTCTGAACTCCTCCAGTTTGTCACTAAGAAGGGACATCCGACCAGATGCTGGTGGCAACTTGGCCCAAAGGCTGAGGGGCCCCACAAACAGGAAGATGCCCAGTGGCTTTGCGGTGTTGTCTTGGGAGGTAGGTCTGAATGCCCAGAGCTGAGTCACGCTGGTATTTAAAAATTTCACTCCAAGTGGTAGGGAGGAGAAGGGAGCAGAGAACGAGGTGCCTGGATCGATGCCAATATTTGAACCCGTGTCTTGTGCCATTTCACAACCGGGTTCTTGTGTCTTCCTGCAACTCTTTGCACAAGAAAAACATGAGATTGACCCATCACTGGGAAGAGTGAAATTCTCCCCTTGCTCAAGAGTTAGCTGCGGAGACAGTTTCAATGTGGAGTGGGGGCAAACTTGGAGGGGGCCTGTGAGAGTCGCTGCACCAGAAACCTTGCTTCAGACAAGATAGAAGCCAGTAAACTACTGACTTCTGGACAGGGGCCTTTGTCTGATGGTGAGGGCTGCAGGGACCCCTCTGCTCTCAGCTCCCGGGGTATTGCAGGCTGTCAGTGTCACTTGGTGCTCTGGGTTTGTGAATGTGAGAACTAACCCCTGCAGAGTACAGTAGGCTCATGCAAACCCAGCGAGTCTGGCCATCCTGCTGCTCAGCGCAGCCCAGCTCTTTGTCTCAGGAGGTTTTAGAGTGTCCCCCAACGCCAGGCTCAGTATCTGCTGGGGCAGCCACCCCACTCGCTTCTCCCTGCTGCAGTTTTGGGCAGGTGATCCCTCCTGGTAATTCCCTCCTCTCCAATGGTTAAGGGGGTGTTTTCTGGGGTGAGAGTCCTGCCCACCAGTATCCCCCTGCCACCGCTTACAGTGTAGCATGCGGTGCTGCTACTGTCACTCAGCCTGGCATAATGATCGCAGCAGAGTCTAATGGGATGGGGGCAGCCAAACATCAGCGAGTGCAGGTACATCTACCACGGTGTTATAGGGTGACACTGGGCCTTTAAAAGGGAGCAGGGCTGCTGCAGCTGTGACTGGTCAGCTGACTCTGAGCTTTAAAAGGGGGCACCTGGGCTTAGCAAAAGCAAGATGTGGTGAGGGGTGCATGGGTCAGGGTGAGAGAGTGAATCTAGGGCTTATGCTTCCTGGGAGTAGGGGGTTCTAGTCCTGTCTGAGTCCTCTGGGACTAGGGGCAAGGTGGAAAAAAGCCTGGAACTAAAAGGATGGGGGTAAAACTATGGGAGCTGTAGGGGGAATTGAGGAACTGCTTCTTCATTGATTTTACCTAAGTTTGGGCAACAAGTCTGCACAAAAGAGACTCTGGGTGTGGCAGGGAGTCTTTAGCAAGTTGGGGGAAAGCGCTGCCTTGTTACTGGAGGTCTCCTTTTCCAAGTGTTGGGTGGCTTCCTGGGCAACCAGGCTTGTTGGGTTTTGTGTGTGTGTGTTTCCTTTAGAAAGGAGCCAAATCACTCCCAGAGAGCTTTAGGACAATCAGATCCTTTACAGGTTTCAGAGTAGCAGCTGTGTTAGTCTGTATCCGCAAAAAGAACTGGAGTACTTGTGGCACCTTGGAGACGAACAAACTTATGCTCAAATAAATTTGTTCGTCTCTAAGGTGCCACAAGTACTCCAGTTCATTTTTCAGATCCTTTAGCCTCTTTAGTTCTTGGTGCCTGGCTGTCTCCTGGCTCTCTCAAGGGGGCATTATTCAGATGGCTAAAAGCAGCTCCTCCCATGGAACAACCTAAAGAGCCCCAGGCTCTCCTGTTTGCTGGCTGGATCCTTCTCAGCATCTCTTATTAAAGGGCCTTTCCCCACAGTAAGGCACACCAGACTCCACTGCTGGCTGGGAGGGATGATGATGCCAGAGGGAGATGAAAGCCTCTGCTTTAGTTTGAGTGGCAGGCCTGCAGGGCCCCCGTCTGTCACAACATTGCTAACCCCAGGCATTCCATAGTCAGTGGGCAGACCCCAAAGAATTGCCAGTGGCTTATAAATCATTAATTAAAAAATATCATTAATCCCTTTTTTTTTTAGTTTTCTGCCACCTGCTCCACTCCCTGTTGAGGGGATGCTGCCGCCTCCAGCTTGTGTCTGATCATCTCAGGCTCAACATTAAATACATGCACGCCGCTGGCCCTCTCTGCTCTGACAGCACCCTGCCTACCCTCTCCTGCCCCACGGGGTTCTGAGGCTGGCAGTGCTCAGTGCCGTGGGGCAGGGTGGGATAGACGGTGTAGTCAGCCTAGTGGCACATCTACCAACCTGAGTGCGGCACTCAGGGGCCCTGGGACAGGGACTCAGCCCATTACTCAGGCCTTTCTAGCTCGTCTTTGAGTTGTGCTCTTGCTGAACCTGTGAAACGTTGCACCTGGGGAGGTGGCAGTGGGGAGGTTGAGCTTGCTCACTCCATTTAAGAGGGCACCCAAGCAACCCCAAACCAATGCAGGCTGCTCTTCCCCTGCCCCATCTGAAACCCTAGCTAAAGAGTGCAAAACCATAGTCTGTTATGGATCCTGAGCTCACTGGGGGCTGAGACGAAGCAGCAGTTGGAGAATTCCTCCCCAGAAGGCAAGAGAGCTCCCAGCAGGGAGAATTGGGATCTACTGGAGATTTTTCGGTCACACCATTCCCAGCTGGCAGTGCGCTGTCAGGATCTGCCTGATGCTCAAGGTGGGAGGGAGAGGTGGAAGGGAAGAGAGTCCGGGAAGCGGAGTGGGGAGGAACCTGCAAACAAAAACAGGCACAAATCACCTGACCCACAAAGCTGCTGCGTGAGCCAGTATCTTTATTTGCTACAAAGGCCAAAGCCCCAGCCAAGCCCCATTACACAGCGTGAGAGAGAAAAGGAATAAAGAGCCCCTCTTCCCTTCCCCACCCACCCCCAGCGCCACCTAAAGAGTTCCCCTAATCCCTGAGCGAATCAGACTGCTAAAGAGCAGCCCAGCAGGAGGCCTTCCTGTTCCCTCTGAGCTGCCTGGGCAGGGTCCGACCCTACAGGCAATACCCCGGAGAGCTAGTGTGTGTGACTGATGCTAACAGAGGGAGGTGGAAAGTGTGAAATGGCCCCCACAAGGCCACAGATCAGAGAACCGCCCCACCCTCAGCTCCTCCAAAATGTCTGTCACCCTCTCCCCATACCCATTAGGAAGCCTAGATCAGCGTGTCTCTGAGCTGGTGTTGTCAGCCCTCAGAAATCATGCTGCACCCATGGACTCCCAGCAAGACCAAGCTCCTTGAGCTGGTGTCATGGCTGTTCCTGGGGACACCCTCAGCCCATCCTCAGCAGGAAGTTACGCTGGAGAAAGGGAAATTGATCGGAGGGGCCAAGAGGAAATCCTGCTTTGTACAAACCCAGCCCCAACCAACACCCCCCAGGCTGGCTCAGCAGCTGCCATGGCCTCATCCCAGCCTGGGATACAGGGTGGAAGATTTCCACCTGCCAAATCCCCAAAGCCCAAGATGGGGTGCAGCACCCCAAAAGCTGAGTAACCCTGGGGAGGAGGGAAAGATGGCACTGTAACCACTGTGAGAGGAGAGAAGAGCCCGCCCTGGGGGTGGCACTAAATCCAGAGGGAACTGGCTCAAATGTGCAGCTACGTTCTAGTGTTTTCCCCATGCAGCCCCTTCGGACCCTGTGTCCGACTCGGGTAGGAGTCGGGCTATAGACAGGACTACAGCTGTATAACTATATCAGTTTAACCAAAGTTTCCCATGTAGACAAGCTCTAAGCAGTGAGATTGTACCAGACGCTAGCAGCAGCTCAGCCCAGAGGCTGAGGAGCCCCCCCAAGGAGGAAGACACCCACTGACTTCCTGTTGTGGTCAGGAGCCAGGCTAGATTTAAGCTCTCATTCAGGAGGAGCTGGGTCAGGAGAGGGAAGGACCTGTGCTCATGCCCCCATGCTGTCATTTCCTTGTTCTGTTTCACAAGCCGGTTCATGTGTCCCCCCGGCGCTTTCTGCACGAGAAAACCCATAACATTGACCCCTGGGTGAGGAGTGGGGAATTCTCCCATTGCACAAGAGTCGCCAGTAAAACCAACCTCACCTGGGGAGCAAACTCACCCTGAGGGGCTATTGGAAAGCTGCCCCTGCAGAAACACAGTTCAGGACAAGACGGCAGCCCCTGAACTACTGACTTGTGGGAAGAGAGCCTTGTGTTATGGGTAGGCTGTGTTAACCCCACTGCTCTCAGCTCATGGGGGTCTCACCGTCCTTCAGCTTCCCTTGGAGCTTTGGGTTTGCATAGACCTGAGAGCTCCAGCCTGACCTGAGACTGTTACGAAAGAGGCATTCGTGGCTTGTCCTTCGGGGTTGTGGATACAAAGGTGACCCAGACCTCAGGAGAGTGGGTGTGTGAAATCCTTTGCCCTCATGCCCACAAGTGGGCATAGCTGAGGCCCTTCTGTTAGTGCAAATCAGCTGCACACAAAGGAGAGGCAGCCTGAGGCTGGAAGTCCATGTGGTTCAAAAGGAGCTTATAGAGCTATGGGTTTTCCTAGGGTGTGAACCCAGTGGCTGGAAGAAGGCTGTGAGTTAAGCAGTGGGACGGCGGCGTGGGGTGTAGTCTGCTTTGGGCTTTGAGGCCCCTGGAGAGAGGCAGAGTCTCAAAACAGCTCATTCTTGGGTCAGAGCTTAGGGCCGTGGGGCTAGCCCCTGCTCATAATACAAGGATCTCTTCCCACAAGTCAGTACTTAGGTGGTTTCCATCTTGTCTTGAACAAGACTTTCATGGAGGAGTCTCTCCAGCATCATCTCAGGGTAAGATTTGACCTCTCCTCTCCCCACACCCAGATCATGTTGTTTTTACTAGTGGCTCTTGTGCAATGAGGTAATTCCTCACCTCCCATCAATGTGTCAATTTCATGTTTTGTGCAATAGGCTCTAGGGTGCTGTACCTGGGATTTGTCCAAAAGAGGGCTGCCTGCACTCATGCACTTCTTATCACAGATCAGGGCATTCAGGCTTTGTGTACATTTTGTAAGTAAAGAAATGACACAAAGAAAATACCCCAAATCTAGGTCATCAATTTCAAATCTAAACAGAAACCACCCTGTCAGGCCCTCAATTCGGTTACTGCTTGGCCAAAGGGGCGACAGAACTAGTCCCAGGAGAGCATGCCAGATTTATATAAACCCAGCAAGATTGGTCACATTGCTCCTTCCCTAAGCAGAGTCCACCCTTCTCCAGAAGATGTCTGGGGACCTGCAACCTCTTAACGGTAGGCTCTGCTATTTGCTGGGGCAGCCAGCTGGGATACATCTCTCTGCTGCAGTTTTTGCTCCTCCCTGTGAGCTCATTAGCCTCTGACGCCTGACGGATCTTCTCCGGGGTGGGAGGCCTGCGCACCAAATCCCCAGATCCCTGCTCGTCCATTGCAACCAGCACAGTAGTGGTGCTGCTCTTTGTCCTAGAGTAGGAATGAGTCTGGCCTAACAATCGTAGCAGAGACAAATAGGAAGGAAACTCACAAGCATCAGTGGATGCAGGAACCTCTAATGAGGCTGCCTTTCTGGGTGCTGGGTGGAAATCAGCTTCCTGAGCTTTTTTTAGAAAGTGGCTGCATATGCCGTGGAGAGCTTTGGAATGTGAAAAGGGGACCACGCTGGATCTCTGGTTCTAGGGGCCCTGCTGCCCTCTGACAGGCAGTTACCAGTACAGCACCAGAAGGAAACACATCTGGGCATTATTCATGCAACGAAATACAGCTGCTGAAATGGAACAACCGAAAGAGCCCAGAGCCTCCTGTTCACTGAACGGCTCCATCTAAGCAGTATTATTTGGGGCTGTTACAAGAATCATAAACAACAGAATCCACTGCCAGCATCAAGAGGGCAGGATGGAGCTGAAATAGCTGCTTTATGTGGGAGAGAAGGTGGGCGAGGTGATATCTTTGATTGGACCCATTTCTGTTGGTGAGAGAAACAAGCTTTCAAGCTACACAGAGCTCTTCTTCTGGTCTGGGAAAGGAACTCCCAGAGTCGCAGCAAAATGCAAGGTGGAACAGATTGTTTAGCATAAGTAGTTAGCACATATTGTAAGGGACCATTCAAGGTAGAGTGGCCTGTTAACATCTCTGCATGCTTTATTTGGGAGCAGCTGGACTGCAGGGCTCCCAAGTAACATTTAGAGCCCCACTCCCATGTCTCTTGTGACAACAGTAACTAATGACAGAAGTAGTCACTTTCTTCCATCACTGATCCAGGAACTCTGTTAGGCCAGGGAAAGCGTGTTATCCCTCAGACTCCGCTTCCTGTCCCTCTGCTTTCCCTGGAGACCTGCCACCTAGAAGCTTTACCTCCCCTTGCTGCCTGGAGTCCTGACAAAGATTTGATGGGTCAATACAGATAATCCCCTGTTATGGCTTCTTGTACCCCTGCAGTCAGGGAGACAGCTGGCACCTGGGATGATCCTAGCTCATTCTGAATAGACAGTTCTCAGACTCATCGGCACTAGTGGGCTGGCAGTGCCAAGGTAGGGTTTTGAGGCTGGCAGTTTTGAGGGCTATGGTGGCGCAGGGCAGGATGGGCAGCCCTGGGAGCTCAGTGGCACATCTGCCAAACCCAGCCTCAGTGCATGACTCCAAGGCTCTGGGATGGGGACTCAGTTCATTAGTGAAGTGGCTTCTAGCCCACCCTGTGAGGGGCAGCTCCCCTTGACCTGTGTTGGAAAGATGCTCGGGGGGGTCATGACGCTGCAGTGGCTCAGAGCCTTTTCGCCTTGTTTTAAGGGTCCCAAAGGTTTTCTTAGAAAGAGACGGATCAACGTCCCAAACCAACAGGGGCTGCTCCCTGGGGAAAGACCCTGGACCAGTGCTAGGATCCTGGCTCTGAGCTCACTGGAGGGGGAAGGGGGGCCTGAGAAGGACCATCAGGGGTAGAATCCTCCTCACACACACACAGCCAGGCAACATCTGAGCCCCCATCAAGGAACCAGGGAGAAGAGTTTAGGCCACATCCAGATGTGCCTGACCAATGAGACAGGAGGGGCAGAAGCAGTGAGGGGAAGAACCTGCAGGTGGAGGAGGAGATGGAGTGATCAGAATCACAGGTTACAAACTGCTACGTGAACAAGCTTCTTTATTTGTTACAGTGCACAAGGTGCCAGGGACACCAAATTATACAGAGTCAGGGCAAGAAGAAAGAGACCCCCCAGCCCCGCCCAAAGCTTCCCCTTGACCGCAGGAAAAGAGCCACTGCACAGGGACTGTGAATCACGCTCCTCAGGTCCCTCACGGGATGAGGCCTCAGCCCAGTCTTCTCTGTGCTAGGTGGGCAGGGTCTGAAATTCCATGGCAGCTCCCCTGACAGGTGGCGTGGTTGGTGCTAAAGACGAGATGGATTAAGAATGCAGGCACTGTGCAGGCATTGTGCAAGCTGATTTCCTAGGGCTGGTCTGTGGGACCCCAGCGAGGCCAGGCACATCGAGCTGGTGTCACGACTGCTGCTGGGAACACCCTCGGGATGCAGGAAGTTATGCTGGAGAAAGGGAAAATGATCAGTGGGTTCAACAGGAAATCCTGAGCTGTGCAAACCCAGCCTCTGGTTTAGCCCCAGCTCCCACGAACACGACCGAGTTTGATCCAGCCCAGCCCTGCAACTGCCATGGCCTTGTCCCAGCCTGGGATACAGGGGAGGGAGGGGGAGATTTCCACCTGCCAAATATGTGGACCCCAAGAAGGGGCACAGTATCCCCAAAGCCTAGTAACCCATGGATGTGGGGAGGAGTGATCAAACTTCCTGCCCTGTGGATGGCACTGAATCCCAAGCTAACTTGTTTGGCAGAGTAAGCTCTCCATGTTTGTATCTCCCCATGCAGCCCTTTCTGACCCTGTTCCTATCTCCATGGAGCAGGGATGAGAGAGCATTAATCCCCCATTCCCAGCCCAAGGGAGCATGCTGGTATCATATCCCTGGCTCTTCCATTTGTAGTCGACAGGAATTGGATAGTATTCCTTTAAATTGTTTGCAAGCCCTTTAGTCATGTGTATGTTTGAGAAGCCCCAGAACCCTGCCAGAGCTGCCATGGTTGTATATAGCTAGGCCTGGCACACTGTGTGTCATTAGCAAACACAGTTATTGGCCCTCATTGTACCCATGTTGTGCATTCATTTTGTGACTCTTCTGTAAAGAGCAAAACACACAATATCATTGTCCTCTCCAGATCCTGGATGAGGCTTGTGGGTAGGGCAAGGGGAGGTATTATCTAAAGATAGCATGGGCGTTGGACCACAAACCCAATCAATAATGTCGCCCTTCCCTTTTCTGGCCCCAGACACACCATCCCACAGATTTCCCAGAGCAGCTTCTCAAATGGAATCCCTCCAGATCACCTCTGCCTGTTTCCCAGGTGGACCCAACTTTTATTGTCTTGTGACACCACAAAGTCATATTAATACAAAGGTGTGTAGGAAGGTGTCAAGCAAGCAGCCTGTTTCCTAGTCCAACCAGAATGGTGAGGCCTCTGGAGGTATATCTGATCAGAGCGGATCTCGGCTGGAAGCCTTGGGTTGAAATGCCCTTTCCCATAGGCGCCCAGCAGCTCAGCTGGAGCAGCAGGTGATCTCAGTCCAGAGCCCAAAGAGAGGATCAGGCTGGTACCTTTACCATGTCCCTTAGGATAAACACAGCCCTTCCCGCAGAAAGTCTCACAGCACTTCTTGAATCTTGGACACTGGCGGTCAGAGTAGCAGCGATTTGGGGGATTGTCCATAGCGCACTTAAAGATGACGTATGGACAGGTGTCAGGTTTCCCTGTAAGAGAAGATCGCTGCATAAACAAATCTTATAGCAAAGCGTGCCAGCTGTAAGCTACTTGGGACAGGGACAATGAAATCTGTGCAGCACCCAGCACAAAAGGTCCCCCAAAATACCTATTGAAATAATAATAATTCAGAGGCCTTGCGGTTATTGCAGGCTGCAGTGTATGTTATGCTGCGAGTAGCTGGGGTGAGGGGGGCATAGCTTCAGTGTCTGTAGTTGTATTTGCCTCTGCATTCTCCACAGGCCTGTTAACGGCTTGTGGCGGTGAAACAGACCTCCACAAGCTGTTGAAGAGAAATGCCATTGTCCACTGAAGAGAAATGCAATGTGACTAGTGAACACCCCCTGCTTCCACTCTGCTGTCTAGGTGCATTTCCCAGGCTGATGCCCTGGGGCCAGAGCTCCCAGATCCAGCTGCCAGGGGCATTTCCTTTCTAAACCCAACATGACTGCCACCTTGAAGGGGTTTCAGAGTAACAGCCGTGTTAGTCTGTATTCGCAAAAAGAAAAGGAGGACTTGTGGCACCTTAGAGACTAACCAATTTATTTGAGCGTGAGCTAAGTGAGCTGTAGTTCACGAAAGCTCACGCTCAAATAAATTTGGTTAGTCTCTAAGGTGCCACAAGTCCTCCTTTTCTTTTTTCTTGAAGGGGTTAAATTCTGTCTCACATGCTTCTTTTGTTTGTTTGGCAGGTCATGCTCCACCCTGTGGCAATCACAAAGTCAAGGAGGTGACTAAAGGGAGCAGCCCTTTCACTGCAGCTCACTGAGTGGGGCCTCTCTGGCTGCTGCCCTGGAGGGACTGTAAGAACTGGGACCTGCCCTACAACCAGCTGAGCTACCTGTGTGCGCATCCGTGCTCTCTGTCCTCCATTGGAACAGTGAGTCTGGGAACCTGGGCTGCTGGCTGGGGCAGGAGCTGTCAGTACTTACCTGTCTCTACTACAGGAAAAGGTTCAGAATCCTAGAGAGAGAAAATCCCTGTAGGGTCCCTTCTAACCCAGACCCGCTGGGCAGGGCAGGATTGTTCCTTACTCTACATTGACCAGAGATGTGTCCAGACTTGCTTTAATTGTCCCAAGCAATAGGGCTCCCCAGCATTGGCCCTAGCCATTTTTCAGGCCAGAGCAGAAAATGCTTTCAGCATTTCCCATCCCCCAGCTCACCCAACGCGCCGGCCTACCGCAGCCGACCAGCAGAGCCAAAAAAATAAAAAAAGCGGAATGGCACTCAGGTACAGCACCTATGATGACCGTCCTGTTTCCCCTCCCCTAGGACTGGCCCTGCGGCTTCCCACCTTTCCCCCACCCCCCAAGAATGTTCCTCCACACACCCCCAGGGAGGCACACCTGACTTGTTTGGAAAAAGCTGATCATCAGCTGGCAAAAGCAAACTGGACAAATGCCAAGTTTTGCCAAAAATGTTGGGAAATCCTGGCTTAAAAAGGGGACTGTCCCAGCCAAAATGGGATGTATGGTCACCCTATCGCAGAGGGGACATAATACCAGACACTGGTGGCAGCTTGGCCCAGAGGAAGAGGAGGCCCATTAGAGTTCTCCGTTATCTGACAAGTTTCTGCCCAAGTGATCTGTGAACTCTGGGGTCCAGTGACTGAAAACCCAACACCTGGAGATCACAAAAATGATTGAACTGGGCTGAGGTCGCCAGATACAGTTACCTGCAGCCTCCTGTCATCAGGATAAAGCTGACCCAGTTACACTGAGACCAGTACCTCTCTGAATCAGGATGCAATCTCTCCCACAGCTAGTTTCACAGCATTTCTTTGGGCCCGGACATTGGTGGTCATGATCACAAAGGCTGGGAGGATTTATTATAAGACACTGTGCAGTAACCACTGGGCAAGTCCCAGCTTTGGCTGCAAGAGAGGAGATGGCAGGATAAACAAACTTCTATAACAGGACAATAGCCAGGCCCCAGGCTCGGATCTCTGCCTGCTGAGTGCTCAGCTCCAATTCCCTTGTATCTCTCACCCTGCCAAGACTGATAAGGATGGACAGATGCAAATGATTCCTGCAGTTCTGTGGGATTCATCCCCTTAATGCCAGTGACTCTCTCTGTAACCCCTGTGCAATCACTCCTCGTTGCAAATAACTTTCAACAACAAGGAGCAGGGATGCAACGTTTGTGGGAAAGGCAGGTACCATTGGGACTAAAATGAGTGGCACCTGTCAAAGTGAGAGAGGTGGGAGATGCCTGATTGGGTCACACAGCACACTCCTGCCGAACCCGCCTCCGATGAGCTAGGACAGGGAGTGATGATCTCACTGCAAAGCAAGGTGATAAGTTTGGAAATACTGGCCCAGCGGGGTTTCTTGGCTGGGCGGAAGGCAAGCCTTTGTACAGGTAGACATGCAGCCCTTTGTAGTGCTGGGGCACTCAGGAGCCTAATCACACACTCATTAGGAGGAACTACCCTGAGACAGGTATTCTCGATCACTGGGCAGGTCCCAGGTTTCACTGTATCATACTAAGTCCCTGGCACGAACATCTCTGCCTGCTAAAGGCTGAAATACTGTCCCCGGCTCAGCTCAGGGACAGGGTGAGAGCTCCCTGGGGAACCAGACCCACAGGCTATAAACAATGAGGCAGGTACCTTGCTGAGTTAGAACACAGCCCAATCCACAGCCGGTGTCACAGCACTTCTCTGGCCCGGGACACTGGCTGTCTGATAGACAACGATTAGGGGGATTCAACATGTGGCAACTGAAAGGAACCAGTGGGCAGGTCCCAGGTTTCACTGCAAGAAAGACATGCATGGTATAAACACCACCTTGTAATGCCGGGCAGCATGCTGAGCTCCAGTGAGAGGCACCTGCTATCTCGCAGAGTGCAGACTGGGATAGGACCAGTCTGGACTCTGTGAAATTCTGCTGTCGGTTGAAAGGCCTCTACAGAATTATCCTGGGCCTAATCCTCCCCTGCTGGGCACCCCATGTGTCATTCACAGCTCTGCAAGGCAGGTGTAAAATGCTGCCATGTCAACATGGACAGAAGGAGCAGGAGGCTAGAAAAGGGGCATGGCGGGGGAATCGGCCCCCTGTTGCTGAGGCGTGAGTGACTGAAGCCTCACTATCTGGAAATGAGAATTAGGGAGGGAAAGGACCCAGGCAGGTCTCTAGGCAAATCCTCCGGACTCTGTAATTCCAGACCTCTGCCATCCAGCCGTGGTGTTTAATTCCACGTTTAATTCCCAGCCTGGAGAGGGCTCGTCTGCTCTTTCTCACGAGAATGGCCTGTGCTGCTCTGGGTGCAACTCCTCAGAGCCTGCAAGTCCCGACCACTCAAAACGGGAGTTTGCTGCATTGCTCAATAAAAGTCGGGCCAATGCCTTAGCTGGGGCAAACCAGTGTAGCTCTGTCGACTTGACTGTACATCAGGTGGGGATTTGACTGAGTCTACACTCAAATGCATTGGGGTGTCTGGCTGTGAACCTTTCCACAACGAAACCCTGAGTGGCCGAGCAGGCTCAGACCGAACCGATCTAATGAAATCCGCATGGAGAAACTGCAACTTCGGCACCTACTGCATCGACCCCCACTCCGTGGTCTCTGTGCCTTCTCAGGCTCAGTATCTGAATGGTATAAAATCCTGAACAGAGCCTGCTAGTGAGGTGGCCTTTGCGCTCATATCAGGGCACAAAGACATTTCCTTTCCCTGATGCAGGAGCAGTTGTGATCCCAGAATGTGGGGTGCTGAGTGTCAGTAAAGAGAGCAGCCCTGTTAGTGCTATCTGGGGAGAGGACCACTCACTACAGCCTGAAGAGTCCCCTGCTCTCTGCCCTCCCATGCTGCCCGCTGCCCCTTGGGTAGAACTGGCAGAAGCTGTTTTCAGGACTTACCTCTGGGGATTTTTTGCACGGGTAAGATTGTGCCAGACCTAGACGGCGGCGCCACCCAGAGGGTGAGGACCCCCACGAGGAAGAAGACACCCAGTGACTTCATGGTGTTGTCTCAGGAAGCAGGTTTGAATGCCCAGAGCTGAGTCAGGCTGGTATTTAACATCTCACTCCTGGGGAAAGGGGAGGGGGGAGCAGAGAACGAGGTGCCTGGTGCCAATATTTGTCCCCTTTTCTTGTGCCATTTCACAATCAGGTTCTTGTGTCTTCCTGGAGCTCTTTTCACAAGAAAAACATGAGATTGACCCATTGCTGGGAAGAGTGAAATTCTCCGCTTGCTCAAGAGCCAGCTACAGAGACAGTTTCAATGTGGAGTGGGGCAACCTCACATGGAGATGACAACAGAAACCTTGCTCCAGACAAGATAGAAGCCAGTAAACTATTGACTTCTGGGCAGGAGCCATTGTCTGATGGAGTGGGTTGCTGGGACCCTTTTGCTCTCAGCTCCAAGCTACGGCTCCCACCACCATGCTGTTAAGTCTCTTTGAGGTCCCACCTGGACTTGGGGGGGGGTGCTTCCCCCATTTCCAAACCCTAGGGAAAGAGCCTGGAGCAATGCTTTGATTCCAGCTCTGAATGCATTGGCGGAAGCTGGGGGGTGGAAGTCAGGGTGGATGTGATTGTGTAGGCTCTGGAATCACAAACAACAAAGACAAGGTATGAAAGAAATTCTTTATTTGTAAAGTGTCCACATGGTTCTAATTAAACCTCATGAGCAACGAGTTCTGGGAGCAGGAATGGAAGGGATGGCACCACCCTGAGCCAATGAGATCCACACCAAGGAAAGTCTGTTTCTTTTCAGGAACATTTACAATATCGCCATGGATAAAAAATCTCAGGGTCATCACAATACAGTCCTCCCCCTGGTCTCTCTATGCTGCCTAGGCAGGGTCTGAACCTGCAGAGGATTTTCCACAGGGAGGTAACAAGTGACAGTACAAGAAATATGTGAAAAGTGCCTAAATATACCCTCCCAGTGGCTGGTGTTAATGTCCTGGAGCTAGAGTTGTTTGGAAGAAGCTGAGAGCATTCAGACAGTATTAGATTACAAAAAACTTTTGTACATAAACATTCTTGACAAAAACGGGGAAACGTTCTGTTGTAATTTTAGTGGTGGGGTTGGATTACTTGGAATTCCCTTTTCTTTTCCCTCTCAACCTGTTCTCACAGATAGAGTTGGGTGAATGTTGATAAAGATGCACGTTCGATATAGGATGCTCCTTGTACAGATCAGCGGACTGTCATACCAGGTGTGCTGGAACACTTTTTACAGTGGGGGTGCTGAGAGCCCTTGAACCATATGTAAACGCTGTAGATAACGGAATCCACTTCAAGCCCGGGGATGCAGCAGCATCCCTAGTTCCAGCACCTGTGTGACATGCTGCTTCTTAAACTTTTCTGCAAGACTGGACCAACAGAGCAACTGTATATCATCCTGCTGGACTGCAGGGTGAACTGTAAGGGTATGTCTACACTACGAAATTAGGTCGAATTTATAGAAGTCGGTTTTTTAGAAATCGGTTTTATATATTCGAGTGTCTGTGTCCCCACAGAAAATGCTCTGAGTGCATTAAGTGCATTAACTCGGCAAAGTGCTTCCACAGTACCGAGGCAAGCGTCGACTTCCGGAGTGTTGCACTGTGGGTAGCTATCCCACAGTTCCCGCAGTCTCCGGAAATGAGATTCAAAAGTTCGCGGTTCTTTTCCTGTCTACCTGGCCAGTGCATCTGAGTTGAGAGTGCTGTCCAGAGCGGTCACAATAGAGCACTCTGGGATAGCTCCCGGAGGCCAATACCGTCGAATTGTGTCCACAGTACCCCAAATTCGACCCGGCAAGGCCGATTTAAGCGCTAATCCACTTGTCAGGGGTGGAGTAAGGAAATCGATTTTAAGAGCCCTTTAAGTTGAAAAAAAGGGCTTCATCATGTGGATGGGTGCAGGTTTACATCGATTTAACGCTGCTAAATTCGACCTAAAGTCCTAGTGTAGACCAGGGCTAAGAAACTTCGCTAAAAATCCCCTCGTGTGAATTGCGTCATTGCTTTGATCACCTCATTTAAGTGACTTGAGTCTCCGTTCTTCTGTGTTGATTCAAATATCTAGAGTCCACTTTCTTTCCAGTGTTTTATGTAGAGAGGCGAGCTGGAGTTATATGAAGTGATTTCCTGCTTTGGACCTGGGGAAATTCAGCAAGGTTAGACTGCAGGGATCTGGTGTCATTGCTGCTCCTGGGGATGCCTTCATCTACTGGTGAAGCAAGTTATGCTGGGAAAGAGAAAAAAGAAAAAAAGCAAAGTAGTCAGAAGTCTTAAGGGGAAAATCCTGTTCTGTATCAGAGGGGAAGCAGGGGGCTGGGAGCCAGGACTCCTGGGTCCTATTCCAAAATCTTGGCATTTCCCACATGGCTCCAACACTTCATCTCATGGCACAACACCAAACCTGTGTTTTCTTTCACTTGTTTCCTGCCACAATTCTGCTACTCATTCACGGTTTCACATGCACCGCCTGATATGGCCCTTGGACTGATCTCTCTGCTGGGGCCAGCATGAATGGGGATGTTTCAGGCTCAGCATCAGTGTAACGAGTGTTGGGGAAGCTGGGAAGATGCCAAGTACCCACGTTCTTCCCTGGTAAAACAGCATATTGTGCCTCTGGACTTCAGCTGTGGTCAGTGCAGTGATTTGTGCCTGCAGCCCAGGGCTGTACAACCCTCCCCAGTGGGCAGCCCCCTGGCTCAGCTGGAGCAGGGCAGGATCTCACTGCAGAGGCTGGGTACTTATGATGTAAACATGAGTGGAGGTGGGTGTCTTTCTGTGGCTAATCACAGTCCAGCCCACAGTCAGTGTCACAGCACTTCTCATTTTCTGGACACTGACTGTCCTGTACAAACTGCATTAGGAGGATACCATGAGAGACACCTTATATTGAGTGCTTGACAGACACCAGGTTTCTCTGTAACACAGGAAGATCATAGTGTAAGCCACCCTCTGCATTGGAAGCTGGGATAATAAGTGCAGGTGGGTGGTGGCACCTAGTGTTAACTAGAGTTCTCCGTTTTCTGAGAAGCTTCTGCTCTGTGAACTCTGGGGTCCAGTGACTGAAAACCCAACACCTGGAGATCACAAAAATGATTTGAACTGGGCTGAAGTCCCCAGATACATTTAGCTGCAGCCTCCTGTCATCAGGATAAAGATGACTCAGTTACACTGAGACCAGTACCTCTCTGAATCAGGATGCAATCTCTCCCACAGCTAGTTTCACAGCATTTCTTTGGGCCAGGACATTGGTGGTCATGATCACAATGGTTGGGAGGATTTATTATAAGGCACTGTGCAGTAACCACTGGGCAAGTCCCAGCTTTGGCTGCAAGAGAGGAGATGGCAGGATAAACAAACTTCTATAACAGGATAATAGCCAGGCCCCAGGCACGGATCTCTGCCTGCTGAGTGCTCAGCTCCAATTCCCTTGTATCTCTCACCTTGCCAAGACCTAAAAGCATGGACAGATGCAAATGATTCCTGCAGGACAGCTACAGTTCTGTGGGATTCATCCCCTTAATGCCAGTGACTCTCTCTGTAACCCCTGTGCAATCACTCCTCATTGCAAATAACTTTCAACAACAAGGAGCAGGGATGCCACGTTTGTGGGAAGGGCAGGTACCAGTGGGACTAAAATGAGTGGCACCTGTCAAACTGAGGGAGGTGGGAGATGCCTGCTTGGGTCACACAGCACACTCCTGCCGAACCCGCCTCCGATGAGCTAGGACAGGGAGTGATGATCTCACTGCAAAGCAAGGTGATAAGTTTGGAAATACTGGTCCAGCGGGGTTCCTTGGCTGGGCAGAAGGCAAGCCTTTGTACAGGTGGACATGCAGCCCTTTGTAGTGCTGGGGCACTCAGGAGCCTAATCACACACTCATTAGGAGGAACTACCCTGAGACAGGTATTCTCGATCACTGGGCAGGTCCTAGGTTTCACTGTATCATACTAAGTCCCTGGGACGAACATCTCTGCCTGCTAAAGGCTGAAATACTGTCCCCGGCTCAGCTCAGGGACAGGGTGAGAGCTCCCTGGGGAACCAGACCCACAGGCTATAAACAATGAGGCAGGTACCTTGCTGAGTTAGAACACAGCCCAATCCACAGCCGGTGTCACAGCACTTCTCTGGCCCGGGACACTGGCTGTCTGATAGACAACGATTAGGGGGATTCAACATGTGGCACCTGAAAGGAACCACTGGGCAGGTCCCAGATTTCACTGCAAGAAAGACATGCATGGTATAAACACCACCTTGTAATGCCGGGCAGCATGCTGAGCTCCAGTGAGAGGCACCTGCTATTAGGCAAAGGAATGCCCCATTTGTGTGGAATGAAGGTAACATTGGGACCAAAAAGTAACTGGCATCCCTTGAAGTGAGGGATGCATGAAAGGCCTGCTTGGACAAGCTTCCCCTCCCACCTTCGCCCCCCATGGGTTGGAACAGGGAATGATCTTACCGCAAAGCATGGTAGAAGAATTAGAAAAACTGGCCCAGTGTGGTACCTTGGTTGGGCTGAATGCACTCCTTCCCACAGATGGACATGCAGCACTTCATGGGGCCGGGGCAGTCACGGTCTTCCTTACACTTATCAGGAGGATTTATCATGCGACATGTACTTGTGATCAGTGGACAGATCCCAAGTTTCTCTGTAACTAACAAACAAATCCTGTGTTACAAGGTAACAAACTAAGCTTTCAGCACAAAGATCTGTTCTTGCTAAAGCTGAAATACTGTCCCTGGCTCAGCAGGGACAGGGTGAAAGCTCCCTGGGGAACCAGACCCACAGGCTATAAACAATGAGGCAGGTACCTTGCTGAGTTAGAACACAGCCCAATCCACAGCCGGTGTCACAGCACTTCTCTGCCCCGGGACACTGGCTGTCTGATTGACAACGATTAGGGGGATTCAACATGTGGCACCTGAAAGGAACCACTGGGCAGGTCCCAGATTTCACTGCAAGAAAGACATGCATGGTATAAACACCACCTTGTAATGCCGGGCAGCATGCTGAGCTCCAGTGAGCGGCACCTGCTATTAGGCAGAGGAATGCCCCATTTGTGTGGAATGAAGGTAACATAGGGACTAAAAATAACTTGCATCCCTTGAAGTGAGGGATGAATGAAAGGACTGCTTGGACAAGTTTCCCCCACCCCTCCATGGGTTGATCTTACCTCAAAGCATGGTAGAAGAATTAGAAAATCTGGCCCAGTGTGGTACCTTGGTTGGGCTGAATGCACTCCTTCCCACAGATGGACATGCAGCACTTCATGGGGCCGGGGCAGTCACGGTCTTCCTTACACTTATCAGGAGGATTTATCATGCGACATGTACTCGTGATCAATGGACAGATCCCAAGTTTCTCTGTAACTAACAAACAAATCCTGTGTTACAAGGTAACAAACTAAGCTTTCAGCACAAAGATCTGTTCTTGCTAAAGCTGAAATACTGTCCATGGCGCAGCTCAGGGACAGGGTGAGAACTCCTTGCGGAAACCCCCCTTTTACCCACAGGCTATAAACAATGAGGCAGGTACCTTGCTGAGTTAGAACACAGCCCAATCCACAGCCGGTGTCACAGCACTTCTCTGCCCCGGGACACTGGCTGTCTGATTGACAACGATTAGGGGGATTGTGCATCTTGCACCTGAAAGGAACCACTGGGCAGGTCCCAGGTTTCACTGCAAGAAAGACATGCATGGTATAAACACCACCTTGTAACGCCGGGCAGCACGCTGAGCTCCAGTGAGAGGCACCTGCTATCTCGCAGAGTGCAGACTGGGATAGGACCAGTCTGGACTCTGTGAAATTCTGCTGTCGGTTGAAAGGCCTCTACAGAATTATCCTGGGCCTAATCCTCCCCTGCTAGGCACCCCATGTGTCATTCACAGCTCTGCAAGGCAGGTGTAAAATGCTGCCATGTCAACATGGACAGAAGGAGCAGGAGGCTGGAAAAGGGGCATGGCGGGGGAATCGGCCCCCTGTTGCTGAGGCGTGAGTGACTGAAGCCTCACTATCTGGAAATGAGAATTAGGGAGGGAAAGGACCCAGGCAGGTCTCTAGGCAAATCCTCCGGACACTGTAATTCCAGACCCCTGCCACCGAGCCGTGGTGTTTAATTCCACGTTTAATTCCCAGCCTGGAGGGGGCTTGTCTGCTCTTTCTCACGAGAATGGCCTGTGCTGCTCTGGGTGCAACTCCTCAGAGCCTGCAAGTCCCGACCACTCAAAACGGGAGTTTGCTGCATTGCTCAATAATAGTCGGGCCAATGCCTTAGCTGGGGCAAACCAGTGTAGCTCTGTCGACTTGGCTGTACATCAGGTAAGGATTTGACTGAGTCTACATTCAAATGCATTGGGGTGTCTGGCTGTGAACCTTTCCACAACAAAACCCTGAGTGGCCGAGCAGGCTCAGACCGAACCGATCTAATGAAATCTGCATGGAGAAACTGCAACTTCGGCACCTACTGCATCGACCCCCACTCTGTGGTCTCTGTGCCTTCTCAGGCTCAGTATCTGAATGGTATAAAATCCTGAACAGAGCCTGCTAGTGAGGTGGCCTTTGGGCTCATATCAGGGCACAAGGACATTTCCTTTCCCTGATGCAGGAGCAGTTGTGATCCCAGAATGTGGGGTGCTGAGTGTCAGTAAAGAGAGCAGCCCTGTTAGTGCTGTCTGGGGAGGGGACGACTCACTACAGCCTGAAGAGTCCCCTGCTCTCTGCCCTCCCATGGGACAGGAGCCTGCTGCCCCCTGCCCCTTGGGTAGAACTGGCAGAAGCTGTTTTCAGCACTTACCTCTGGGGATTTTTTGCACGGGTAAGATTGTGCCAGACCAAGACGGCAGCACCATCCAGAGGGTGAGGACCCCCACGAGGAGGAAGATGCCCACTGACTTCATGGTGCTGTTGGGAGCGAGGTGTGAATGCCCATAGCTGAGCCAGGCTGGGATTTAAGCTCTCCGATGGGTGGGGCTGGGAAGGAGGGGGCCATTTGGGTTCCTTTCAACATCCCAACCTTCCTTCCCTTCCATTTCACGAGTCGGTGCACGTGTCTGCCTCACCCCTTCTTGGGCAAGAACAAAGTAGCTGCCTAGTTTCAGAGAGGTTTTGCCCCTGGCAGAAATAGGGAGTTGCCCATATTACTCAGCAGCAGGCTGTGACGATGGCCTCCACCTGTCGGCACGCCACCTCCCCTCTGCTCCCAAAGGCACACGTATTCAAGGAGTTTAAAGCAATAGGTTTAACCCAGAAGTGAGCTGACAGACTTGCAACCTGGTCTATCCAGCCTGCATAGATCACACTCTGCTCTTTTACAAGTTGATTCGCAAACCATTTGACAGGTTTCAGAGTAACAGCCGTGTTAGTCTGTATTCGTAAAAAGAAAAAAGAAAAGAAGTACTTGTGGCACCTTAGAGACTAACCAGTTTATTTGAGCATGAGCTTTCGTGAGCTACAGCTCACTTCATCGGATGCATAGCATATCGTGGAAACTGCAGAAGACATTATATACACACAGAGACCATGAAACAAAACTTCCTCCCACCCCACTCTCCTGCTGGTAACAGCTTATCTAAAGTGATCATCAAGTAGGGCCATTTCCAGCACAAATCCAGGTTTTCTCACCCTTCCCCCCCCCCCCCACCACCACAGACACACATACAAACTCACTCTCCTGCTGGTAATAGCCCATCCCTCTTTGAAACCTCTCTTTATAATGCGCATGATAATCAAGGTGGGTCATTTCCAGCACTAATCCAGGTTTTCTCACCCCCCCCCCACACCCCCCTCCAAAAACCACACACACAAACTCACACAGATGATGAACAGCAATTCACTCCAAGACTTTTGAGTTCAGCATTGCCCTTAGTGGAGCTGTGATAATTGCCTTGACACAACTTCATGCAAAACCTGGGAGAGCCACTGAATGGGCAGGAACAGTGGCTTCCCTTAGATCAGGGTGTACGCTGAAGATTTGGGAACCTGGGTTCAACTCTATCTTGCTCTTTCTGTCTGACCTTGTGCAAATCACATAAGGTCAGATTTTCAAAGGTATTTAGGTGTCTGAAGATGCAGATAGGTGACTAACAGGGTTCTTCAAACAATTAGGCATCAAACTCCCATGGAAATAAAAATCTTTAGGGTTCCCTCTGACATTGTCTCACGCTCAGCAGCAGAGTTGGCATCTTCTTCAGAGGGAATCAACGGGAGTCGGGTGCATAGGTACTTTTGAAAATACCCCGAGGCTATTATCTGCATCTGCCTAAATACCTCTGAAAATCTGGTCCTGAGTCTCTCTGCTTCCGTTCCTCTTCTGTAAAATGGGAATAATAGCACTTTGCTGCCTCACAGGGGTGTTGCGAAGGCAAATACATTAAAGGTGTGTCTACACCAGGGGTCTGATCCCCCTGCCTGGATATATGTCCCGCCCGAGCTCTCATCCAGCTCTCATCTCAATAACAGTGTAGTCATGGCAGCACAGGCAGCAGCAAATGGTGACACCAGCTAGCCGTGCTGAGTGCAAACCCACCAGAAACCCGTGGGTACCTAGTTGGCACAGTTAGCCTGTCCTGCTGCTTTCCCCAGCGTGTGCCACTCCAGGTACACTACTAGCGTGAAGAGAGCTCGTGCCAGGATGTCTGTGTGAAGTGCAGAATCACAGCCCCAGCTCCTAGTGTAGACAGACTCTAAAGATGGTAAGATACAGCTTCAGATTCTGTGGTGATGGGGCTGGATAAGTATGTAGGTAGATAGAGCTACAAGGTGGTCACATTTATTCCATGGTTGTCCAACATGGACATTTCTTACACCTGCTCAGAGAGAGAACAGTGGATGGATGGAGCACTGATGGCCTATGCTATGGCAATCCTGACATCCCTGTGTTGGCAGAAGATGCCAACTCAACTACTGAAGAGGAAACAGTGTCAGAGAGAGCCATGGACATTTTCACCTTTGCAAACTCCTGCTTGTTGCCAATTAACTAACATACAAATAAAACCTGTGAGAAAGGAACAGCATAACATCTTCTCTCCCTCTCCCTAAAGAACCCAGCCATGCTCTCCTGAGAGGGAACAACCTGCTTATCATCAAGAGGAAAGATAGGGAGAAATTAGAAGGCAAAGCTGTGAAAGCTTTACGAAACACTCTGATACATTGGAAAATGGACCAGATGTGGCTTCCCTCTGATAAAGAGCATCAAGAAAGTCTATGTTCTTCTACACCTACCTGTTGGTGCAATGTGAAGGACCAGTTGCTTGATCAGACTGCTATGCAGGTGGACAGTGGTAGAACAAATGTTTTAATAATGAATTACTTCACTGATCTCTCAAAATCCAATACAACCTACTGGGCATGATTCTCCGCTATGTTACCCTGGTGTGATTCCAATTAAGTGAGCAAACCATAACAGTGTAAAATTGGTGCAATGCCATGAAGAATCAGGACCACACTTTTAATTGTTTTATAAAATTCTTGCAGGCATAGGGAGTAAAATGCAGCCTTCTTTAGACCCTGCTTTGCCTTGCTCATATTTTAATGAACATAGCAAAGTCATCCTGGTAGCAGCTGGACAACTGACTCAACCTGCCGAGCTGATGGGTATGCAGTGTAATGGTAACAGAAATGATTCCATCTCTAAACCTGAGCACTTACGTGGTTTGCTGATGACACCTTACTCAGTGCTTCTCTGCTGTATGTCCCTTGACGATCCTAATCAAGCTAAGCATTTGCTAGTGAAGAGAGATGACACTGGGATGTGAAAATGAATGGATTTCCCATGGGGCGTGTTAGTCATTAGCTTAAGCAAGTCTTATAGCTCAAGGACTGGGAGCCAAATCCTTGGCCCTTGTTCCAGCTACTTAGAGCTATTGAGGCAGAGCAAAGCAGCCAGCAAGCTGCCCAAAAGGGGCAGCTGAGGCTCCCCCCAATGGAGAAGAATCCAGAGGTGGCATTCAGCCCTTGCCAGGTAGTCAGCCCTTGCCACCCACTCCACCAGCCTCTGCATAGGGGGTGGGGAGGGGCAGTTTCAGGGCTGGCTGGAAGAGGGTGGGAGCAGAACACTGCGCTCCAGCTGAGCCTTGGTTGGCAGAGTGATTTCTGGTTGACACAACGTAGAGCAGCTCTTCAGCTGTTCTCAGTTCTGCCAGAGGCTGTGTCAACCCCAAAGTCAGAGGAGCAGCAAGGTGACTTAAAGACTCATTCGTCCCTCTACACACGGCATTGGAAGCTTCAGCTCCAGGAGCTCTCAGCCATGATGTTTGCAGCGCTGCCAGCGTCAGTGTGACATTTTATTTCTCACAGTCTTTAATTTGTGCTGCTGCTTTTATGAATAGCTGGGAGCTGTTGGGTTGAGCTCTTCCCTTGGCTGAAGTCTCTAATTGTCCGAAGCAGGTGAAAGGCAATGAGGCGTCATTGTGACCTATAAGCATGTCAGGAAAGAAACTTCAGAGTGGAGTTAAAGAACTGGTATGAGCGGAGTGTGCGTGGATGATAGAATGGCTGAGCAGAGCCTTTGAAGGCATCTGGTGAGGTTCCCTAATTGTTAGAACAGCAGAGCAGACTCTTCTCAAGATGAGAGGACGTGGCCATATCTGGGCTACTGGAAAATTGTTTACACTGAGCACTTTTCATGGCACAAAGTGGCCATGCTTTCTGGTCATTTCTTTTGGAGGAGCACTTGGTAATTTATTCAGCCTATGAGAGGAACGGGGGGTGGCTCCGGGTAGCATCAACCTCTCCACATCAACCAGTATCACCATCAGGCTGAGACCCAGGGCCTGAACTGCCTCCTTTCTCCTGAGTCTGAAAGGTGCCCTCCGCAGACCAGCTGAGGAGGAGGAGCCAAATGACCTCACCATCTCCCTGGCTGTATCCTGAGCAGCTCGTGAAGTGTGAACAAAGGTGTTTCCTATTCCTTCCTCCCTGGCATGACAGCTACAAGTTCACCTTGTTCCTCTTGACTCCTCTCTGTCTCTCCCTTTTAGCCTTCTGCCTAATACATGCCTGGCTGAGTCACTAGGACAAATCTAGCCTTGCAACACTCTGCTGCGACCAGTTTAGCCAGCTACCCGCCATACCAAGCGGCCGGGTCTTAATAAAAACTTTACCAGCACAGACTGGCCAGAGGAAAACAATAAGCTTTAGCCACACATTTTCCAAGTGGGGTCAGTGCTTGGGAGTGCTTAACTGGCTCATGTGCCATGGTCTTCCAGCAACTGACCAGCAGCCATCAGACAGAAGCTGCATTTTCCTCCTCTTTTGCTTTTCTTTTCTCACTCCTGCTCTGTATGTGTTTGTCTTAAGGTGAAACTTGCCACACATTTCATTAAATCCCAGGGAAGGTCAGCTGGGTTCTTGGACCTAGCAGGGACTGACTTGTGCGGGTAGCAAATGTGTCTGTGCAACCTATCTGCGCTGGGCTGAGGGGTCAATCTCAGGAGAATTTTCAACCCTTTGTTATCGTGGGAGGGTTCAAGGAGGATTCTGCAGAGCAAAGGAAATCTGAAGAAAAACCAATATGTGACTGTGGATAGTGCAGGGCTCCAGCTCCCTTGAGCTCTGCAGTTCTCCCCACAGAGATGTGGGAGGCCCCTGGGCACAACAGGAGTTGGACTTTTGCAGACTATGCACAATTCAGAGTTTAACCTGTGGGAATGGGGAAAGTTATGAACATGGGGGAAAGTCAGCACATAGACCTCCATTCCAGAGGGCACAGCCAAGCATCCCAGTTGTTTAACTCTTTTGTGAACTGCAGGAAGAAAATCTGCTTCTTCTGTGAAGTTCCCTGCAAGAGAGAGAGATGGCTGGATGCCTCCTTGACCTGCTTTCTAGCTGCGAGCTGAGGGAGTTTGCTGTGTGTGCGTGGTGTGTCTGTTTCATTTTGCATTCATTTTTGGAAATATGGGACAAGCGATACAGCTCTCAGTTCAATGGGCTTTGTGTTTGGTGGATCCTAGATTTTGAATGGGGCCTTATGTATCTTTGGTACTAAAAGACGTTTTGAGAAGGACTGTTAAGATCTCAGGCAAAGCTCCTACCTCATACCCCTTGCGAAATCTGCCTAACAATACTGTCAGGACATTTTTCTTTGGCAGTAACGAGATCATTTGGCCCCATTTCTACAATATCAGCCTCCGGAGCTTAAATAATCAACTACGTTCACTTCCTGATGTACCTCCTGGCCTCCCACCCCGGCTCCTACCATTCCTTAACTCATTATTAATAGACTGTTCAACAGAGAACTGAAGGAGAGACAATGAGACTCAGGAATACCCAATGGCAAAGCTGAGGCAGAAACAAGTTTATTTGTAATCATGCCAGAGGATCCATTCGGGCCCCAGTATAAGGTGTGCAGGGATCTGGAGAGTCCAGGACACAGGGATCTGGGTCAGCGCTGTCCTCGGGGTGCCCTCAGCCTATCCATGAAGCAGAGAGTTATGCTGGAAAAATAAAAAGTGATCAGATGCACCATGAGAAAATCTTGCGCTGTACAAACTGAGCTGCCCTTGGCCAGGCTTTGCAGAAAACCAGGAGGGCCCAGCTACTGGTCTGGCTTGGGTTACAAGGCTCTCCTCGGCTCTGTGCTGCACAGGACTGTGTCTTGTATAAGGATGAGCACGTTCTCAGTGCAACCCATTAGGGGCAGCCATACCCTGATAGCCTCTGTAATGTCCATGGCAGGTGACAGCCTAGCGGCTGGGCCCAGGCGGTCTGGCTGGCTGGACCTGATTATGTATGTGCTGGAGAGCTGAGCTTATAACGGATGAGCCCTGCTCACAAGCCAAGTCTGCTGCATGCGTCCTCAGGATCCCGCTATTACAGAATTCACAGTGGGAGAGGATCTTCTCCCTTCCCCTCCTGGCAGGGACCCCCAACCCCCGCTCTCATGCTGGCCTCCTTCTCCTTGTGTCTTGCACTACCAGCTCTGCTGCCTCCTCCCAGCTGGCCTCTATATGGGTTTAGGGTAAAAAGGGGGTGTCTAAGAGGCCATTGGATTTGAAATCTAATCAGGTACAGGTTTAGCATCAGCTTAACCCCAGCATCCCAGCGTGACGAGTGCTGGGGAAGCTGAGAAGGCAAGGGCACAAGTCCCTCACAGCTAAAGCAGCATGTTCTGACCCTGGGCATGAGCTCTGGTCAGTGCAGTGCTCTGTGTCTGCAGCCCAGAGCTGTAGTTCCCTTTCCATGGGCAAGCGCTCCTCTAGCCCAGCTGGAGCAGGGTGTGATCTCACCGCAGAGCTGTATTCACATGACTGATGCGTTAGGAGAGATGGGTGCCATTCTGAGGCCAAACACAATCTTTCCCACAGCCGGTGTCACAGCACTTCTGGTTTTCTGGACACTTGCTGTCCTTTTCACAGCGGTTAGGAGGATCAACCATGGGACAAACTACAGTGATGGCTGGACAAGTCCCAGGAGTCTCTGCAACAGAAGAAATTAATGGTGTATAAAAAGCATCCCTGGTTCACTGAACATCAATATGTGGTGCCCCCTAGCTGACCTTATGTATCTCTCCATCATGCACTCTCTGTCCTGCTGGATGGGTGCACAGGAGAGGCCGTCATATTTGCCATAATAGAGTACTGTGCTCGGTAATGCTCCTTGTTACTTGGTAACTCTCTGATAAAACAGCCTGGCCTTTATTCTGGCCTCACTGAAGGCCGTCTGTGCCAGGTCTGTGGGTGTATGGGGGCCACGAACCCAGTGCTCTCCCCACTGGGCAATATCTTCTCTGATACAGAGCTAGTGGAATGACTTTATGCCAGCCCTCTTCACAGCTGCTGGCCTAGGTGTGGCTGGAGAAGGGACAGGTGAATTGAGTGCTATTCTTGGCTTCCCTGTGCTGCTGACAGATGGCACCTGATGGGCCACTCTTGCATATGCTGGGTCAACTCCTCTGCCTTTAAAATCCAGGAGGGACTAAGGTGGGAGCGACCCACCCGATCCTCCTCATCCAACGAGCTGTGCTGAGCTCAGATGAAGCCCAGAATAGGGCATCAGAGTGCTGAGTGGTCCTGTGAGTGGAGACCTGCCACCTGGAGATGAGGGGACTGGAGAACGATGAGCCCAGGGAGGACTGGATTCATCCCCCTGTACACACATTTAACCCCAGCATCCAGGTACCAGGGGAAGTTATTTAGTTCTACACCACCCACAAACTCATAACCCCACTCAACCCACACTGCTCCTCTCACTCAGTGTCTGGTTCTCACCAAGCCCTCTGGATGGGGTGACAAGCTGTCACCTGGTGGAATTCCTACTCTGAGTCCACTTGGATTTTTCTGTCTGTTGAAATCCCCAAAGGTGCCTGCCCAAGATCATTCCATATCCTGCAGACAAGCCTGGCTCATCAGGATGGGGGAGAGACTTCCCCTGCACGAGACCCTAAATGTCAACGTGAGCATTCTCACTTACCTTCTGCTGGTTCCACGCAGCGCATGGCACAATGGCAATAACAGCACTTCTCCTGCTCTTTGCAGTCAGAATCGGTGGCACACTCATCAGTTTCTGCCTGAACGCACCTTATGTAATCCAGCGGGCAGGTTCCAGCTCTCGCTGTAACAGAAAACAGCCACAGTATGAACACTGTGCTATTGGCTGCAGGGATTGTTGATTGAAATCCACCCTGCAGTGTCAAACTTTTTCTTTCTGAGGCCCCCCTCAACATGCTACATAAACTCCACGGCCCAGCTGTGTCACAATAACTGGTTTTCTGCATACAAAAGCCAGCGCTGGCGTTAGGGGGCAGCAAGCAGGGCAATCGCCTAGGGCCCCCCACCACAGGGGCCCCCATGAAGCTACATTGCTCACGCTTCATCTTCAGCCCCGGGTGGTGGGGCTCAGGGACCTGGGCTTCAGCCCCATACAGTGGGACTTTGACTTTCTGCCCTTGGCCCTAGCGGGTCTAATGCTGGTCCTGCTTGGAGGCCCCCCTGAAACCTGCTCAAGCTCCCCTAAGGAGCCCCGGACCTCTGGTTGAGAACTACTGACCTAGCAGGCTAGAGGCAATGTCCTTCGCTGTCCTGTGAGGATCAGAATTCAAGACTTGAACAAAAGTTACTAGTCAGGACACAGGGCTATGCTGCCTAACTCTGGATGCTGCTGCTTTCAATCTGCAGGAGTGACAGGGAGGGCCATTGTGAGCCAGGTCCTTTGTGATGGAGCAGAACAGAGATGGGAATGTGAGTGCTCCTCTGTCCACGGCTGCAATCACTGCACTAGCTGTCCACCAGGCACTGGACCTAGTCTGAGGTCCTGGTCTTGATTTTTCAAGGCTCTCGATGGACTGAGCTCTCTCAGATACCATCTCTCCTTCCATGGCCAAAAGCTAACGCACAAGCTGCAGTCAATCCTCAGGGATGATTTTCATCAATAAAGCTGAGACTAATAAGTGTGGGGAGCCATCTCATGGCAGTAGAGTCCCCTCCCACAAGAGCTAATGCATGGCCACAATCCCTGCGGCCTCAGAACAAAACCAAGGACCTATCTCGGTCTATATGTAGAACGTCTGTTTGGATTTAGGTGTGTTTATTAGCAGAGTTGGAGGATTCGTGTTTTATCGGTAAATGTCGGTAAACGTCGATTTCACTGCACACACACAAACCAACACAAATATTTTCATCAATAATAATCAAAATGTACAGATGGGCAAAGTCAGAAAAATGAGAGCTTGAGAGCTGATTAGAGTTTGACTTAAGCATATTCACTTTGGATATTTTGACATGTGATGTTGACAATTTGTGTTTTAATGGTTAGGCTTTAATTTTTTCACTCTCAGTGTCTATTCTCATGAAATAATTATTGGCTGAACCACCCTTAATTTTCTACAATTGTGAAAATATAAATAGATACAAATTGAAAATAATACTTAAAAATAAACATCAATGTTATCCGTCAAAATTATACAAAAAGAAATTGAAATCTGCCAAGCCAATTTATTATGTGCTCAGATATGAAGGTGAGGAGCACAATATAACTATCACAATGTGTATCTGTCTTAAGCTTTTCTATAGTGCCTCTCATCATGGTACCTTAGCATTGTTCGATAGAGATACAGAGGAGACCGACAGATGGGGAAAAGGAGTACTTGTGGCACCTTAGAGACTAACCAGTTTATTTGAGCATGAGCTTTCGTGAGCTACAGCTCACTTCATCGGATGCATAGCATATCGTGGAAACTGCAGAAGACATTATATACACACAGAGACCATGAAACAAAACTTCCTCCCACCCCACTGTCCTGCTGCTAACAGCTTATCTAAAGTGATCATCAAGTGATCATCAAGGAAGGCCATTTCCAGCACAAATCAAGGTTTTCTCACTCTTCCCCCCCCCCACACACAGACACACATACAAACTCACTCTCCTGCTGGTAATAGCCCATCCCTCTTTGAAACCTCTCTTTATAATGCGCATGATAATCAAGGTGGGTCATTTCCAGCACTAATCCAGGTTTTCTCACCACCCCCCCCCCCACACACACACACCCCCTCCAAAAACCACACACACAAACTCACTCTCCTGCTGGCAATAGCTCATCTTACAATGTGCACAGCAATAATCCAAGTTTAACCAGAACGTCTTGGGGGGGGGGGGTTTGTAGGAAAAAAACAAGGGGAGATAGGCTACCTTGCATAATGACTTAGCCACTCCCAGTCTCTATTCAAGCCCAAATTAATAGTATCCAATTTGCAAATGAATTCCAATTCAGCAGTTTCTCGCTGGAGTCTGGATTTGAAGTTTTTTTGCTTTAAGATAGCGACCCTCATGTCTGTGATTGCGTGACCAGAGAGATTGAAGTGTTCTCCGACTGGTTTATGAATGTTATAATTCTTAACATCTGATTTGTGTCCATTTATTCTTTTACGTAGAGACTGTCCAGTTTGACCAATGTACATGGCAGAGGGGCATTGCTGGCACATGATGGGGAAAGATTTCTGGGAGAACTAGTTTAGTTAAGAAAATAATTCCTCCCCTTCCTTACTGGAAAACCAAGATTGGGAGAGAAATGAGTTCAGGCAGGGATGAGTCAGCCCATGGACACATTGAATTCCAGACCCTTGCTACCCAGGGGAGTTAGTTAGACACCATCCACCACTGTTGGTTTAGACTAAATGCCACAGAACAGGGAGTTTTCATATCTACCCCATGGATTGAGCAGGGCTCAGGGGTCAGAGCAAAAACAAGGGGCTGCTCCTTTCCTTGGTCTAAAAAGCAATTGTGAACCCAGAACATTGGGTGCAGCCATCAAAGCGTTAAAATCTGTCCTTAAGCCTGATTGGCAGATCAGGCCCCAATGTTTTGGGCACAAAGGCTGCAAATAAGGCAAAGCATTGCCAAGTAAGTTTCCAAATAGGACATCTTCAGCTGCTGCCCTGGAGGGGTCACAGTATAAGGACCCCTGTGGAGCCCCTGCTCTCTGCTTTCCAGTGGGATGCAGCCTGCTGCCCTCTGCCCCGAGCCAGGCCTGGAGACAGCCATGCTCTGTACTAACCTCGCTTCTGCTCAGTGGCCGCTGGCAGCTCCGTCCAGAGGGTCAGGAGCCCCATGAGGAGGAGGAGGAGGATGCCCACTGACTTCATGGTGCTGTCGGAGAGCTGGGTCTGAATGCCCTGAGCTGAGCCAGCTGTGATTTAAACTCTCCCAGGGGTGGGGTTGGGGGGAGGGGGGAGTGCTTGGGGGCCTGCCAGCATTGTGCCCTTTCCTTGTTCATTCCACAATCAGGGTCACATGTCTGTCCTGACCATTCTTGGGGAAAAAAACAAAAAACGAAGCCCTGCCATGCTGCAAGCGGAGTTTTTACATTACTCCACAGCAGCCTGGCCTACGCCCTTTGGCCCTTTCTGCACCTGCCTGACATTAGCATGACCCTGAAGCATTTCAAGCAGCAGTTTTCCCTAGGTGCGGGGCACAGACCCATTGGCTTGGTATTTCCTTGCTGAGTTACTAAAGCTGAGCATTTAATGGCCAGCAGAGAGCCAGGCATTGTTGGGCCCAATTCATCGTTGCCCAGTGGCCCCTTTGTGCCAAGCTCTCCACAGGACAAGAGGCAACGTCATCCGTGGCAGAGCCAGCCTTGCAGCAGCCCAGATGCTGGGGAAATCCTGGGGGTGGGGGAATGGAATTGACCTGGGAGCAATGGGGTCACTGGAACTTTCTTCCTTGTCAGTTTATCACTGTCTGAGGTTGCTGCTGGTCAGTGCAGGCCCATCAGGTTAGCCAGGCAGGGCTGTATGGGAGACTCTCAGTACCTATGTGACGGGTTGGGATGAGTGTTTCTGAGGCCTTCGGAATAGGGCCATGTACCCAAGAAGCGCTGCACTCGGCTGATTTTCTGCTGCTGTTGGTTTGGAGCAGTTTGTTACTGATTTGTGTTTGCACCCAGAGGCCTGTGCAATGGGCCTTGGCTTAAAATGCTGCTAAACAATCCATGGGAATGAAATGGTTCACGCAGGGAGGGTATGTGAGTAATTAGCTGAACCAGATTCTACAGCTTGAAGCCTGGGAGCTGCCAGCCATGACGCCTGTAGTGCTGACAAACTCAGGGAGCTGTGTTATTTCTCATGGTGTGTAATTCCTGTTGCTGCTTTTCTATGAATAGCTGGGCGCTGTTGGGTTGCGGTCTCCCCTTGGCTGAATTGTTTGAAGCAGGTGAAGGGTGCGGGAATGTCATGGTAACTTAGAAATATGTCAGGAGAGAACCACAGAGTGGAGTTAAAGAACTGGGGGGAGCAGCATTTGTGTGGCGTGATGGAATGGCTGAGCAGGGCCTTTTAAGGCTTCTGGTGAGGATACCCAAGTGTTAGAGCAGCAGAGCAGGGTCTTCCCACACTGAGAAGGAAGTGACCCTGGGAAAATCTTTTGGAAGTAGGAATCCCTCTGTCTGTCCACAGGGTTTGAATTTTGCACTGTCTGCATGAGCCTTTACTACTTGAGCTAAAGGATTATCTCCTTTACCAATGAGCTGTAGTCTGCTCATTAACCTCTAAGGGAGACCAGCCACTAGCCAATGTTCCTCTCTAATGCAGGTAATGTTTTGATTGGGCACTTTTGATGAGAAATGGTTGGCTCTGGTTTTGGACAGTCCTTTTCTCGGGAGCACTTGGCAGTTCACTCAGTGTGGCAGGGGGCTTTGGGCACTGTCACACCCACCCCGTCACACAGCCTTGCCATCCTGTTCACTGCTGCCATGTGCTGGGACTCAGGGATTGACAAGCCTAATGTGAGGCCTTTTTTTCTCTTTCATCCTGAAAGATGATGTGACCTGCTCTGGAGAGGAGCGGGAACTAAATGATATCACCCTCCCCATAGCTGTGTCCTGATCATCTCTTGAGTTGTGATGTGATTCTACTGTTCAGACGGTTCCTCTGTTTGGGGCAGTTTCCACCCCCTTCTAGATTCTTTTCTATTTTTATCTTTTTGGCTTCTGTCTAGTAACAGTTGGGCTTAGCTGCCAGGTTTAATTGATTGACCTGCAGATATCAGAGACATCAGCTGCAGACTTTCTAGCAATGATTTTTTCCTTTAAAAGTCTACGCACATCTCATGAACAACAGAAGATTTGTGACAAGCACAATCCAATCCCTGGTACCAGAACCCCCGCAAACCCAAAGGCTGTTAATGTTTTGGCAGGAAGAAACAGGGTGCCTTATAAATTCTACCATCCAGGAGCCCCTGCCAGATCCACTCATCCGAGAAAACACCAGCAATTGTGCAAACAGTCAAACCAGGAGAACCCCCACTGAGCCCGGAGTCACACATTGCTAGTGAAGCAATTGAGGAAGCCGCAAGGCTGGCCAAGAAAAGAGAAAGAACAAGTGCTTCTGCAGAAACAAGTTTCTTTATAACTGAGTAAGACTCTCGTTAAACCTCATTGTATGGTGTCAGGCACAGAATGAGCACAGATCACCTGGCCACAGCTAAAGATTCTGCTCTCCCCAAGCCACACCTCCCCAGGCAATGAGAGCAGGAGGGGAAAGTCCCATTTCCACATCCCAGTGGGGCTGTGGCTGATGTTGCTCAGGGGAACCAGAGTACCAGGCCATCCCATGGCCTTGCCGTGCTGCCTGGGCAGCATCTGAGTCTGCAGGGCAGCCCCCCTGAAAGACAGTGTGTGAGACTGGGGGAAATAAAGGGACAGGTGTTAAGTTCATAGACACAGTCACACTTGGCATTCTGATAAGTACGCTGGGGAAATGCGGGCTTGTCAGAACAACTATTAAATGGATACGTAATGGGTTAAACAACTGCAAACAGAGTAACTATTAATGGAATGATGTCAGATTGGAGGGAGGTCTCAAGTGGGATTCCACAGAGTTCTGTTCTGGGTCTGGTATTATTTAACATCTTTATTAATGACCTGGATGTAAGAATAGAGACATGCTGATCACATTTGCAGATGAGACAAAGCTAGAAGGGGTTGCAAACACTTTGGAGGATAAAGCTAAAGCTCAAAGCGCTCTTTATAAATTAGAAAACTGGGCAATGGACAACAAATGAGATTCAACAAAGATGAATGAAAGGTGCTACACATAGGGAAGAAAAGCAAAACGCACAAATACAGAATGAGGAACAACTGGCTTGGCAGCAGCACTGCTGAAAAGGATCTGGGAGTTGTGGTGGACCACAACCTCAACATGAGTCAACAATGTGATGCTGCTACACAAAAGCAAATGCAATTTTGGGTTGCAGTAACAGAGGCAGAGCACGTAAGTCACAGGAGGTGATAGTATTGCTCTACTCGGTGGTGGTTAGGCCTGAGCTGGAGTACTGTGTCCAGTTTTGGTCACAAATGTATAGAAAGTAGGACAGTCAATTAATTGCAGTTAACTCATGCGATTAACTCAAAAAAATTAATCATAATTTAAAAAATTAACCGCGATTAATTGAAATTTATTTAATATTTTGGATGTTTTTCTACATTTTCAAATATTTGATTTCAATTTACAACACAGAATACAAAATGTATAGTGCTCACTTTATATTTTTATTACAAATATTTGCATTGTAAAAACGATAAAAGAAATAATATTTTTCAATTCACCTCATACAAGTACTGTAGTGCAATCTCTATCATGAAAACACAACTTACAAATGTAGATTTTTTTTGTTACATAACTGCACTCAAAAACAAAATATAAAACTTCAGCGCTTACAAGTCCACTCAGTCCTACTTCTTCTTCAGACAATCACTAAGACAAACAAGTTTGTTTACATTAACAGGAGATAAGGCTGCCCATTTCTTATTTACAATGTCACCTGAAAATAAGAACAGGTGTTTGCGTGGCACCACAGCATTGCTAGGTATTTACGTGCCAGGTATGCTAAACATTCGTTTGCCCCTTCATGCTTTGGCCACAATTCCAGAGGCCATGCTTCCATGCCGATGATGCTCGTTAAAAAAATAAGGCATTAACTGAATTTGTGACTGAACTCCTTGTGGGAGAATTGTATGTCTCCTACTCAGTTTTACCCGCATTCTGCCATATATTTCATGTCATGGCAATCTTGGATGACGACCCAGCACGTTGTTCGTTTAAAGAACACTTTCACTGCAGATTTGACAAAACACAAAGAAGGTACCTGTAGTGGGGTGGTCATCCATTCCGGCCCTGATGGGGTTAAAACAGCCCAGGGAAAGGACTGCCCCGGGGGAGCCAAAGGCTAGGTTGATGGGGAAGGCAGCCACAGCTGGGGCCATGCCCCAATCAGGCCACAGCTGGCCCTATAAAAGGCTATGAGCCAGAAGCTCAGGCAGTCTCTCTCTAGCTGTGGAGAGAGATGGGCCTGGCTGCCTGGGAGCTGAGCAGGGTACCTAGAGTGGAGCAGGGCTGGGGAAAGGCCAGAGGAGCTCCAGGCTGGAAAAACCCCAGGCTGCAGGCTTACTAAAGGCTGGGAAAGGTACTGGGCTTGCAGAGAGGCAGCCCAGGGGTAGGCAAAGGCAGCAGGTCTAAACCCCACTTGCTGATGAGTGGCCATTACACTGCAGTCTGCCCCAGGGAATGGGGGCTAGATGATGACTGGCAGTAGCCACTGAGGCAAGGGGGGGATAGAGGATTGGGGGTTCCCTGGGGTGGGGAGACCCAGAGACTGTGGGGGCACTGCAGAGGGCAGGACACTGAGGGAAGGGGCACCAGGGTCTGGGAGGGACATGGGGGCCTGAGGCAAGTGGGACACCAGCCTGCAGAGGGCGCTCCGGAGGCTGGAGAGCTAATTCCCAGGATGACCAGCGGGAGGTGCTGCACTGGTGAGTCTTGGCCTTGCTACAGTACCCATATGAGATTTCTAAAAGTAGCTACAGCACTTGACCCAAGGTTTAAGTATCTTAAGTGCCTTCCAAAATCGGAGAGGGGCAAGGTGTAGAGCATGTTTTCAGAAGTCTTAAAAGAGCAACAGTCTGGTGTGGAAACTAGAGAACCCGAACCACCAAGAAAGAAAATCAACCTTGTTGGTGGCGTCTGACTCAGATGATGAAAATGAACATGCGTAGGTCTGCACTGCTTTGGCTCGTTATCGAGCAGAACCTGTCATCAGCATGGAAGCATGTCCTCTGTAATGGTGGGTGAATCATGAAGGGACATATGAATCTTTAGTGCATCTGGCACGTAAATATCTTACGATGCCGGCTACAACAGTGCCATGCAAATGCCTATTCTCACTTTCAAGTGACATTGTAAACAAGAAGTGGGCAGCATTATCTCCTGCAAATGTAAATTTGTCTGAGCAAATGTAAATTTGTCTTGTTTGTCTGAGCAATTGGCTGAACAAGAAGTAGGACTGAGTGAACTTGTAGTAAACTCTACATTTGTAAGTTCAACTGTCATGATAAAGAGATTGCACTACAGTACTTGTATTAGGTGAATTGAAAAACACTTTCTTTTGTTTTTTTACAGTGCAAATATTTGTATTAAATATAAAGTGAGCACTGTACACTTCGTATTCTGTGTTCTAATTGAAATCAATATATTTGAAAATGTAGAAAACACCCAAAAATATTTAAATAAATGGTATTCTATTATTAACAGAGCGATTAATCGCGATTAATTTTTTTAATCGCTTGACAGCCCTAATAGAAAGGATGTAGAAAAACTGGAAAGGATCCAGAGGTGAGTGAGAAATTGCAGCATAGCAGATTTAGATTAAATCTTGGGAAAAAATTCCTAGCTGATAGAACAGTAGGACAATGGAACAGACTGCCGAGGGGGGCTGTGGAAATTACTTCACTGGAAGTTTTCAAAAGAAGGCCAGATAGCACCTGTCTTGGATGGTTTCGACACAACAAATCCTGCTAACAGCCTCCACTGTACACTAAGTTTCCCAAACACTCCAGGTCCATGTCAGCCCTGAGCTGATCTCTGTGCTCGGAACAATGTGAATGGGTCATTTCAGCTCAGCACCAGCCTGTCCCTGGTATCCCAGTGTAACAATGGTGTGGGGAACTAGGAAAGGAATATGCCAGGTGTGACACTGCACCCCATATTCTTCATAGTGATATTATTATGATATGATTATGACATAGTTGTGATGTGTTTTATGCAAGATAAGTCATGTGAGATGTCCTTGAAAAGGTTATGATTTGCTGAATATGATTATCCTATTTGTATGCATGTAACATGAAGTTATGAATATTGGCTATGTATCTGTATTTCAAATGTAGTTACACCTGGGTAATGCCCAGTAGCCAAGATGTTTTCATTCTAGATAGTGGATGGGGAATGGTCATTAGGGAAAAACAATAGGCCTTAGGAGAAGCTTATCTCCCACCTGGTGAGCCTTCCTGTGAGCACTCCAAACAGCCTGTGAGTGATGGCTGCTATGACTCTACAAGGACATGTGATGAGACCATATGTCTCTAGACTCCATCTTGGGATGTCAGTGTTTTTCAACAGACTGGTCTGGGAACTAAGCTTTGAAACAAAGGTTTCCCGCAATATGCAAAAGCTCTTTAAGGCAGGAGTGACAACATCTGGTGTTCTTCATTCCCCACACAAGAAGACTCCTGGAAACACCTGAGGAATAAAGACTGAACAGGGGAAAGTGCTGGACCCAGGCTAAAGGGATTTTTAGCCTGTGACTGGAACACCTGGGGATTCCAAGTGTACGCAAGTGCAGCTTGCCCCTTAGGAATCTACAGCCTGCTTGTATCATCTCCTAGGGGTGAGAATCTGCTATTCATATCCAATCTATTTAGTATATGAAGTTTAGTCTGTGGTTTTGTTTATTTGCTAGGTAATCTGCTTTGATCAGTTTGCTATCACTTATAATCACTTAAAAATCTATCTTTAATTGTTAAACTTATTTTTGCTTTATCTAAATCAGTGTGTGGGAATCATAATAACTCAGGGGCAAAAGGCTGTTGCATATTCCTCTCCACATTTGGGGGGGGGGGATTTTATGAGCTTATACTGTATAGTTCCCTGTGCAGCGCAAGACAGTATAATTTTGGGTTTATACTCCAGAGGGTGTATATGCCTCAGGAACTGGGAGTAGCTTTCCCAGGCTGGTCAGAGATCCTGCTTCTAACTGCAGCTGGGTGTGTCCCTACCAGTATGTATGCTGGTGAAAGTGCAGGCTGTAAGACTTTGTAGCTTGTCACAGCAGTGCAGTGTAATAAGGAGTCCAGGCTAGTGGATCAGGGAGCTCAGTGGTACCCCAGTTCCACGTGGCACCCCAGGGAGGAACCCATCACACGAGATATCCAGGTTCTGCCTGGGTAAAGTGACACTTTGGTTCCCTAGCCATCAGCTGTGGTCAGTGCATTGATCTCTGCCTGTAGCCTTCACTATTTAAAAGCGGGGTTTGTGGAATTCAATTTTTATTTTTTTATATTTAGACTGATATCGATTTTATTTTTAAGCATTTTTGCTATTTTTATCAATTTCCTTTTTCGCAGATGTGGGAAATGATGGGGGACTCAGACAATGAGGGGGTTATGAGATAATTATGTAATGACAGGAAACTAGATTCCAAATGTTAAGCTTTATAACCATTAAAACACAAATCGTCATCATCACAGATCAAAATATACACGGTAAATAGCCTTAAATCAGACTCTAAGTTTTCAAGTACTATTTATCTTATTTGCCCATTTATATATTTTGATTATTATAGATTTTTTCCTCATCAGTTGTGTGTGTACAGTGAAATTGCCATTTACCAGTATTTACCAATTAAAATATAATCTTTAAAAGCCTAATTACAAGCTAGTATTGCATGTCCTGGTGTGTGGTGCCACCTAGTGAGACTTAATTAGCTAATGTGTGCACAGGAGTTTGTGTGCTTGGCTCGCTACATGCTCTCCCCACTAAACACAGAGTCCAGCTGAAGGTGTGAATGTTCCAAGCCTACACTGGGGAGCTGGTCGGAAAAATACCAGCAAAACATCTATAGTTGGAAGGTGCCAATTCATTGAAATTGTAACGCCTTCTGGTGACGGTTTGATTTCAATGCAGTTGCAATGGAAGTTTTCAAAAGCAGAACTTCCAGGGTTCGTGGCTCTGGGGGAGCCCACCTGGCCGATTGCCCTGGCACTGGGCTCCATTCCCTGTCGCACAGAATTGGGAAATTTTTGCTTTTCTATCCAAATCAGAATGAAACCGGATTTTGAAATCTCAAACTCCTCTGTGAAATGGACGTACCACTGGGTGTTGGAATGGCCTGTTAGAGCCATGAGAAGCCAGGCTGGAATCTGTAGAACAAATACATGAAAGAATGGCAGGTGCTCAGAGTGTGGAGATTTGGCACTGACAGCACATGCACCTTTGTCTGCTGAGGGAAAAGAAATACGTGCACTGCACGGCCAGGGCAGGCAGCATGTGGATTCTAGGAAAGTCCTGGATCCCAAACATGTACAAGTTCGGCTGAGAACAAGGAGTACATGACAACATGAGGATTGCTGAGGACAGAGAGAGGTGGCCTCCATTGCATCATGTTTTCTCCACTCTGCAGCATCCAAAGAGTGACTTACGAAGTTGTGATCTACTGGACATGGTGGTGATTCATGCAGGTGGAAATGTTCTGGGTTTTTTCCCTAGCATGCACCTCACACAATGGGTGAGAGCAGATTTGGACGGCATCAGAGATTTGTGTCCAGGGCTGTGATAGTTTTCTCTGATTTGGCTGAGCATCTGAATAATTACTACTGCGACAATATGAAACCATGACAAAACGCTGGATGAACATTAATTGGAAAATTGTAGGAAAATTTATTCAGCCGTAGGGGGCCCAGTGGGCAGCATCAACCTCTCCACATCAACCAGTGTCACCATCAGGCTGAGACCCAGGGCCTAAACTGCCTCTTTCTCCTGAGTCTAAAAGATGCCCTCCGCAGACCAGCTGAGGAGGAGGAGCCAAATGTCCTCACCATCTCCCTGGCTGTATCCTGAGCAGCTCATGAAGTGTGAACAAAGGTGTTTCCTATTCCTCCCTCCCTGGCATGACAGCTACAAGTTCACCTTGCTCCTCTTGACTCCTCTCTGTCTCTCCCTTTTAGCCTTCTGCCTAATACATGCCTGGCTGAGTCACTAGGACAAATCTAACCTTGCAACACTCTGCTGCGAGCAGTTTAGCCAGCTACCCGCCATAACGAGCGGCCGGGTCTTAATAAAAACTTTACCAGCACAGACTGGCCAGAGGAAAATAATAAGCTTTAGCCACACATTTTCCAAGTGGGATCAGTGCATGGGAGTGCTTAACTGGCTCATCTGCCATGTGCTTGTGCCCATAATCTTCCAGCAACTGACCACAGCCATCAGACAGAAGCTGCATTTTCCTCTCCTTTTGCTTCTCATTTCTCACTCCTGCTCTGTGTGTGTTTGTCTTAAGGTGAAGCAGGATTGGATTTACCAGCTGAACTGAAGAGCTGAGAGCCACCACCTGAAACTGATCCTCTTGCCTTCTCAGCATTATCCGTTGCCTTCCCTACTAGCAAATCAGACCTTTCCCAAGTCCAAATAGCCTGTACTGTGCATTGCTGCAGATGTTGACAGCAGATGCTACAATTTCTGCCTGCGCCAGTGTGACTCAGTTTGTAGGTGCCCCTGATCCTTCCCCTGAAGAGCGCCAGGGAGGAAAATTCCCAGGGACGCCTGGCTGAGGTATGTGAAGCATCGCAGCTCACCTCCCGCCTCCACCACACCTCAGCAGAAAGGGGAGCTGGTCTGGCAGAGCCTCCTGCTCAGCAGACGAAGCCCACGCTCCCTTTGTGGCTAGCACCATCTCTGAATAATTCCCACATAGCTCCACAAGCTGTCTGTTCCCTCCCTCAAAGCTGCTCTCTCTGGGACCGGCCAT
This sequence comes from Natator depressus, assembly GCF_965152275.1. Taxonomy (NCBI): domain Eukaryota; kingdom Metazoa; phylum Chordata; order Testudines; family Cheloniidae; genus Natator; species Natator depressus. The sequence goes on from NC_134246.1 coordinate 20,323,470, forward strand.
TCGTCTGGCAGGTCAGAGATGCAGCATTTTCTAACTGGCTCAGGGTAACGCAGACACAGTCGCCCTCTCTCTCTCTCTCTCTCTGTTTTTAAACAGGGCACCTTTTATTTTGCTCCAAGAGGGGCAGGCGCAGATGGAGGGCCTGTGAGATGAAGTCTGGGTTGTTCCCACCTAATCCCGGCCTTTCAGGGGAGCAGTTGTGGTGTCCTGGGTGAAAACACCTTTCTATGGCTGGTAGCAGATGTTGGTTCTGCTCCTGGCTGTGTGTGTGACTTCTGGGTTATTTCTGTCACATGAGCCTTGAAGCCGTGCCACACATTTCATTAAATCCCTGGGGAGGCCAGTTGGGTTCTTTCTTGGGCCCAGCAGGGACTGACTTGTGTGGGTAGTGTATGTGTCTGTGCAGTGTGTCTATCTGGGACTGGCTGAGGGGTCAATCTCAGGAGAATTTTCAACCCTTTGTTATTGTGGGCTGGTTCAAGGGGGATTCTGCTGAGCAAAGGAAATATAAGGAAATGCCAATATGTGATTGTGAATTCTACAGGGCTCCAGCTCCCCTGAGCTTTGAGCTCTGCGGTTCTCCCCACGGAGATGTGGGAGGCCTCTGGGCACAACAGGAGTTGGACTTTTGCAGACTATGCTCAGTTCAGTATTTAACTAGTGGAAGCCAGGAATGTTCCAAAAATGGGGGAAAGTCAGCACGTAGAGCTCTCTTCCAGAGGGCACTTGCCTTTCACAGCACAGACAACTCTTCTGTGTACTCCAGGAAGAAAACCTGTTTCTTCTGTGAAGTTCCCCGGAGGAGATAGAGAGATGGCTGGATGCCTCCTTGAGCTGCTTTCTAGCTGCCAGCTGAGAAACTTTGCATTCATTTTTGGAGATATGTCACAAGTGACATTGCTCTCAGTTTAATGGGTTTTGTGTTTGGTGGATTCTAGATTTTGAATGGGACCTTTTATATCTCTGGTACTAGAAGACATTTCGAGCAGGACTGTTTAGATTTTACGCAAACCGTGAACCTCAGACACCTTACAAGATCTGCCTAGAGATACTGTCAGAAAATTTTTCTTTGGCAGTAACAAGATTATTTGGCCACATGTCTACAATAACTGGTTCTGGAGCTGAAATAATCCACCACATTCAGTTCCTGATGTATCTCCTGGCCTCCTACCCCTGGCTCCTGCCATTCCTTAACTCATTATTAATAGACTGTTCAACAGAGAACTGAAGGAGAGACAATGAGACTCAGGAATACCCAATGGCAAAGCTGAGGCAGAAACAAGTTTATTTGTAATCATGCGAGAGGCTCCATTCGGGCCCCAGTATAAGGTGTGCAGGGATCTGGAGAGTCCAGGACACAGGGATCTGGGTCAGCGCTGTCCTCAGGATGCCCTCGGCCTATCCATGAAGCAGAGAGTTATGCTGGAAAAATAAAAAGTGATCAGATGCACCATGAGAAAATCTTGCGCTGTACAAACTGAGCTGCCCTTGGCCAGGCTTTGCAGAAAACCAGGAGGGCCCAGCTACAGGCCTGGCTTGGGTTCAAGGCTCTCCTCGGCTCTGTGCTGCACAGGACTGTGTCTTGTATAAGGATGAGCACATTCTCAGTGCAACCCATTAGGGGCAGCCATACCCTGACAGCCTCTGTAATGTCCATGGCAGGTGACAGCCTAGGCGCTGGGCCTAGTGGGAGGGATAGCTCAGTGGTTTGAGCATTGGCCTGCTAAAACCCACAGGTGAGAGTTCAATCCTTGAGGAAGCCATTTAGGGATCTGGGCAAAAATTGTGGATTGGTTCTGCTTTGAGCAGGGGGTTGGACTAGATACCTCCTGAGGTCCCTTCCAACCCTCATATTCTATGACCTGATTATGTGTGTGCTGGAGAGCTGAGCTTATAACAAATGAGCCCTGCTCACAAGCCAAGTCTGCTGCATGCGTCCTCAGGATCCCGCTATTACAGAATTCACAGTGGGAGAGGATCTTCTCCCTTCCCCTCCGGGCAGGACCCCCCAACCCCTGCTCTCATGCTTGTCCCCTCCTCCTTGTTTCTCCATTACCAGCTCTGCTGCCTCCTCCCAGCTGGCTGCTATATGGGGTCAGTGCACAAAGAGTGTGTCTAAGAGGACTGAGAGGCCATTGGATTTGAAATCTAATCAGGTTCAGGTTTAGCATCAGCTTGTCCCCAGCGTGACAAGTGCAGGGGAAGCCAGGACCCAAGTCCCTCACAGCTAAAGCAGCATGTTCTGACCCTGGGCATGAGCTCTGGTCAGTGCAGTGCTCTGTGTCTGCAGCCCAGAGCTGTAGTTCCCTTTCCATGGGCAGGCGCTCCCCTGCGATCAGTAACGCTCCTCGTAACTCCAACAGACTCTGATAAAACAACCTGGCCTTTGTTCTGGCCTCCACTGAAGGCTGTCTGTGCCAGGTCTGTGGGTGTACAGGGGCCACAAGCCCAGTGCTCTCCTCACTGGGCAATTTCTCCTCTGATACAGGGCCAGTGGAATGGCTTTATGCAGCCTTCTTTGCAGCTGCTGGCTTAAATGTGGCTGGAGAAGGGACAGGGAGAGGGACAGCCACACACAGATGGCTCGTTACAGGCATGTCTAGCATATGCTGGGTCCACTCCTCTGCCTTGAGAATCCAGGAGGGACTAAGGTGGCAGAGACCCATCCCCCCTCCATCCTCCTCATCTGATGAGCTGTGCTGAGCTCAAATGGAGCCCAGAATAGGGGCCCTGAGTGCTGAGCAGTTCAGTGACAATGGACCTGCCACCTGGAGATGACGGGAATGGAGAAAGAAGAGGCCAGGCAGGACTGGAGTCAGCCCCCTGAACACACATTTAACTCCAGCCTTCAATGAGTTATTTAATTCTACACCACTCATGAACTCCCATTGCAGTGACAGAGACACAGCTACATCCTTATGAGGTTGAAACTATCATCACAGGGGTTGGGTCTGTCCAACTGCACCCTCTGCTGCACTGGGAGGAGCTTCCAACTGCTGTTCATAACCCCACCCAACCTAGACAGCTCCTCTCATTCAGTGTCTGTGTCAAGGTTCCTTCCCCACTCTGGACTCTAGGGTACAGATGTGGGAACCTGCATGAAAACCTCCTAAGTTTACTTTCACCAGCTTAGGTTAAAACTTCCCCAAGGTACAAATTAATTTTACCCTTTGTCCTTGGAATTTCCACTGCCACCACCAAACTTTAACTGGGTTTACTGGGAAATGTAGTTTGGACACGTCTTTTCCCCCCAAAATCCTCCCAACCCTTGCACCCCACTTCCTGGGGAAGATTTGGTAAAAATCCTCACCAATTTGCATAGGTGACCACAGACCCAAACCCTTGGATCTTAGAACAATGAAAAAGCATTCAGTTTTCTTACAAGAAGACTTTTAATAGAAGTAAAGGAATCACCTCTGTAAAATCAGGATGGTAGATACCTTACAGGGTAATTAGATTCAAAACATAGAGAATCCCTCTAGGCAAAACCTTAAGTTACAAAAAAGACACATAGACAGGAATAGTCATTCTATTCAACACAACTCTTTTCTCAGCCATTTAAAGAAATCATAATCTAACACATACCTAGCTAGATTACTTACTAAAAGTTCTAAGACTCCATTCCTGTTCTATCCCCGGCAAAAGCAGCATGCAGACAGACACAGACCCTTTGTTTCTCTCCCTCCTCCCAGCTTTTGAAAGTATCTTGTCTCCTCATTGGTCATTTTGGTCAGGGGCCAGCAAGGTTACCTTTAGCTTCTTAACCCTTTACAGGTGAGAGGATTTTTCCTCTGGCCAGGAGGGATTTTAAAGGGGTTTACCCTTCCCTTTATATTTATGACAAGCCCCAAGAGGAGGAGGATGCCCACTGACTTCATGGTGCTGTCGGAGAGCTGGGTCTGAATGCCCCGAGCTGAGCCAACTGGGATTTAAATGCTCCCGGGGTGGGGCTGGGTGGGCGGTGGAGGTGCTTGGGGGCTTGCCAGCATTCTGCCCTTTCCCTGTTCATTTCACAATCAGGTTCACATGTCTGTCCCAACCATTCTTGGGCAAGAAAGAAAAAAAAAAAGCCCTGCCGTGCTGCAAGGGGAGATTTTACATTAATTAACAACAGCCTGGGACATCCTGTGGTTCAGATGGTCCCTCCGCTGGGCAGTTTCCAACTTTCCACCCCTTTCTAGATTCTTTTCTATCTTTATCCGCAGCTATCCACAAGCTTCCCCTTCCCCAGGCTAAGACCAGAAAGGCCCAGAAACCCAGATCTTCCTGTCATTCCCGAGCCGCAGTTGTGGAAATGATTCAATCCAGGAAGTTTTTGGAAAGCATAGGGGACAATTTCCTGGTGCAAGTGCTAGACGAGCCAACTAGGGGGGGAGCTTTTCTTGACCTGCTGCTCACAAACAGGGAAGAATTAGTGGGGGAAGCAAAAGTGGATGGGAATCTGGGAGGCAGTGACCATGAGATGGTCGAGTTCAGGATCCTGACACAGGGAAGAAAGGTAAGCAGCAGGATACAGACCCTGGACTTCAGGAAAGCAGACTTCGACTCCCTCAGGGAACAGATGGCCAGGATCCCCTGGGGGACTAACATGAAGGGGAAAGGAGTCCAGGAGAGCTGGCTGTATTTCAAGGAATCCCTGTTGAGGTTACAGGGACAAACCATCCCGATGAGTCGAAAGAATAGTAAATATGGCAGGCGACCAGCTTGGCTTAATGGTGAAATCCTAGCGGATCTTAAACATAAAAAAGAAGCTTACAAGAAGTGGAAGGTTGGACATATGACCAGGGAAGAGTATAAAAATATTGCTCGGGCATGTAGGAATGAAATCAGGAGGGCCAAATCGCACCTGGAGCTGCAGCTAGCAAGAAATGTCAGGAGTAACAAGAAGGGTTTCTTCAGGTATGTTGGCAACAAGAAGAAAGCCAAGGAAAGTGTGGGCCCCTTACTGAATGAGGGAGGCAACCTAGTGACAGAGGATGTGGAAAAAGCTAATGTGCTCAATGCTTTTTTTGCCTCTGTCTTCACTAACAAGGACAGCTCCCAGACTGCTGCGCTGGGCATCGCAACATGGGGAGTAGATGGCCAGCCCTCTGTGGAGAAAGTGGTGGTTAGGGACTATTTAGAAAAGCTGGACGTGCACAAGTCCATGGGGCCGGACGAGTTGCATCCGAGAGTGCTAAAGGAATTGGCGGATGTGATTGCAGAGCCATTGGCCATTATCTTTGAAAACTCGTGGTGAACGGGGGAAGTCCCAGATGACTGGAAAAAGGCTAATGTAGTGCCAATCTTTAAAAAAGGGAAGAAGGAGGATCCTGGGAACTACAGGCCAGTCAGCCTCACCTCAGTCCCCGGAAAAATCATGGAGCAGGTCCTCAAGGAATCAATCCTGAAGCACTTACACGAGAGGAAAGTGATCAGGAACAGTCAGCATGGATTCACCAAGGGAAGGTCATGCCTGACTAATCTAATCGCCTTCTATGATGAGATTACTGATTCTGTGGATGAAGGGAAAGCAGTGGATGTATTGTTTCTTGACTTTAGCAAAGCTTTTGACACGGTCTCCCACAGTATTCTTGTCAGCAAGTTAAAGAAGTATGGGCTGGATGAATGTACTATAAGGTGGGTAGAAAGTTGGCTAGATTGTCGGGCTCAATGGGTAGTGATCAATGGCTCCATGTCTAGTTGGCAGCCGGTGTCAAGTGGAGTGCCCCAGGGGTCGGTCCTGGGGCCGGTTTTGTTCAATATCTTCATAAATGATCTGGAGGATGGTGTGGATTGCACTCTCAGCAAATTTGCGGATGATACTAAACTGGGAGGAGTGGTAGATACGCTGGAGGGCAGAGATAGGATACAGAGGGACCTAGACAAATTGGAGGATTGGGCCAAAAGAAACCTGATGAGGTTCAATAAGGATAAGTGCGGGGTCCTGCACTTAGGACGGAAGAACCCAATGCACAGCTACAGACTAGGGACCGAATGGCTAGGCAGCAGTTCTGCGGAAAAGGACCTAGGGGTTACAGTGGATGAGAAGCTGGATATGAGTCAGCAGTGTGCCCTTGTTGCCAAGAAGGCCAATGGCATTTTGGGATGTATAAGTAGGGGCATAGCGAGCAGATCGAGGGACGTGATCGTTCCCCTCTATTCGATATTGGTGAGGCCTCATCTGGAGTACTGTGTCCAGTTTTGGGCCCCACACTACAAGAAGGATGTGGATAAATTGGAGAGAGTCCAGCGAAGGGCAACAAAAATGATTAGGGGTCTGGAACACATGACTTATGAGGAGAGGCTGAGGGAACTGGGATTGTTTAGTCTGCGGAAGAGAAGAATGAGGGGGGATTTGATAGCTGCTTTCAACTACCTGAGAGGTGGTTCCAGAGAGGATGGTTCTAGACTATTCTCAGTGGTAGAAGAGGACAGGACAAGGAGTAATGGTCTCAAGTTGCAGTGGGGGAGGTTTAGGTTGGATATTAGGAAAAACTTTTTCACTAGGAGGGTGGTGAAACACTGGAATGCGTTACCTAGGGAGGTGGTAGAATCTCCTTCCTTGGAAGTTTTTAAGGTCAGGCTTGACAAAGCCTTGGCTGGGATGATTTAATTGGGGATTGGTCCTGCTTTGAGCAGGGGGTTGGACTAGATGACCTCCTGAGGTCCCTTCCAACCCTGATATTCTATGATTCTATGATTTCCTGCAGAAAGCGATGACCGTGGCCTGGGGGTCCTGGCCACAGGCAGGAGGTGTCAGTTCTTCTCCTGGGGACCCCTTTGACCTGTCGGTGAAGCAGGAACTTAGCCTGGGAAAGGGAAAAATGGTCAGACACACAGAGGAAAATGCTACTCTGCGCACACCCCATGTAGCCACTGCCTCCACTACTGCCCCCAACTGGCCTGATTTACAGTGGTTTTGTACAAGCTGTCCAGGACAGGCACTGCCTTTGCCTTGTGCAGGGCAGAGTACAGCATTGGCTACTGACAGGGAATAGTAGTTAATGACTGGTCATCTATAAAATACCACAAGACCCTGGTATATGCTTTGGTATCTAAAAGTAGCAGCCCACCAGGCTGATTGCCCTGGCACTGGGCGCCAGTCCCTATCACAGAGAATTTGGAAATTTTTGCTTTTCAATCCAAATTGAAATGAAACCAGATTTTGAAATATCGAAGTCCTCTGTGACATGGACGTACCACTGGCTGTCGGAATGGCCCATTAGAGCCATGAGAAGCCAGGCTGGAAACTAAAGAATAAATACATTAAATTCTGTAAGGTGCTCAGATTATTGTGGCACAGCATCACCAGTATAGTTATGGTTGCATCTCAACTGCTGCTTAAAGGCCGACCTTTCTTAGTCTTCTAATGTCGCCATGCTTAGTCAGATTCGTTTGCAATTCGGGGTGCCCCAAAGTAGGGTTAGTGACCCATTTAAGATAGGAATTGTGGTAATATATGCCCTGAAAAAAACAGCCAGTTTCCAAAAAGTTGCTATGTGGTGGTGTTTTTTGTGCAGCCCTGGAGATCAAAATGTTGTTGAGAGGCAGGTCAAAATGGTCTCAGTCTGTGGAGTTTTACCCAAGGGAATGCATGCATGGCACCCACTGCATCTTTGGTGGACCCAAATTGAGAACGGTATTGAAGAACAGTATTTTTACAGTGCACATGCACCCAGTACAGAAAAACAGCTCGAGGTTTTCCGTGCCTGCCATTTTATATGCTTTAAAGTGGGATACTTGTAAGTGCTCTATTATCCAAATGGTTACTCAGATTGCTCTGAAAATTTTCATGTCTCATGAAGGCACAGGACCGCTTTAGTGACTCAAACTTGGGGTCATTTGACTTCGCGGTTCCTGAGACACAGGCTTCCCAAATACGGTTTCCTTCTGCTACGTCATACTGTTAAACAGGGAGGTACTAATGACTGGACGAATCACTAACCTCATTGAGATTCATGGCTGTGAACTCAACCTTCAACTAACATTACAAAACCCCCACATAAGGCAAAGCGAGTCTTGTGTTGAGTGGCTGGAGATTACTATAATTTGTAAGTCACGGGTGGCAATTTTATTTTGATTTCGGGGAGGGGTTGCCCTTTTGGGAGGGTCTGAGGACCTCTCCCTGCCCTCTGGGCGAGCTAGGATCTAGGGAAGTCCTGTCTGGTGGATGAGGAGCTGAGAACTGGAAGGAGAGAATGGTGAAAAACACATCGGACAGAGGAAGGGAGGGATTTTCTTACCCTGGGATGATATTTACAGCAGAGAAAAATGCTTTCTACTTCTGCTGGAGAGGGCCCTAATGTCTGAGACACCTCCTGCTCATTCAGCTGGAGCCTGGGAGCCCCAGTCTGGCGCTAACGGCCCTGGAAGTCCAGGAAACCCAGCCTGGCAAACTGACAGGAGCCTCTGAGGTTGGAGCTGGGGTCCCTGTGTCTGGAACCAATGGGATAAAGATGATCATATGCCTGAGATCAGCTCTCTAGGAAACATACTAAGGAGGGCTAATTTCATAATCTCACAGCCTGGGGTCTGGGAGTTACCTTGGTACTAGACCTGCCCACCCCCCAGTGGACAGGGTAGGATGGAAGTGATAATAAAAACAATTAAAGCTATACTGTAATGCAACTTGGGGAAAACAAGATTTAAAAGCATTTGAAATAGGCTTTGTAACAAGCTTGAGGCCTAACTGGGCCTAATAGTTAGTGTAAGGCTAAATAGTTAGTTTAAGTGCTTGACGTAGGGTCAGAAGATTTAGCAACATGTATCTTGTAATAAACACCTAAACTGCAAAATAACAGATTGATCTTAAAATAACAGATCTTTAGGGGCTTTTTGGTTCATGCAACCATGGAATGAAACCACATTCACGTATCCAGACCATGGGGAAATGTATTGACGTAGTAGTTTACGTAAACTGTTGGAACCCTAATTATGGCCAACCCAGAATAAGAAACGTGGGCAAGAGGTGAGACCTAATCAAATATGGATCTGGATATAAAGAAACATGGTTATAAAATATTGTCAAACCAACCCCCAGTTGGGACACTGGGATGACAGGATGGTGGAAACCTTATTGTCAATCCCATTGTGGGCCTGCTCCACTTTCTGTTCTTTCCATCTGCATTTCTATGGCCTCCCAGGTTGTGAGTATGTGCAGTGTAGGAGGTTGCTTTGCTCCACTTATTTTTTTGTTCTTATATTTCTTATTTTTCAACTATTTGTTTTTATTTGGGCACTGAATAAAGTCCTTGTGCCTCTCTGTACGTAACTCACCAGTAGCTACCTGAGCAAAGAACCTGTTAATAGTGACTTGTGCCTTTTGCACCCTCAATTAATCAAAGGCTATGCTCACAAGTGCGCGGCTGGGTCAAGAGATGGCGGGATGTGTCCTCACTCCCCCCCCCCCATAAATAGCCCCGGCCTCTAGCTCATTCCGATGCGCAGTATCCATAATGCATGTCTGTTCTTGTCCCAGTAGCCACTGCGGGTAGGGAGGGCAGCCCAGCAAGGCAAGAGACTGTGAGGATCTGTTGTGAAGTTGGGTTGACCCATTCTGAGCAGGGTTTCTGTGCTGGGGGGAGCATACGTCACATTTTGGGGGTTCCCACCATCAGTGCCTGAATAGCAAAGGGGAGGCAGGGTCCCCTGAGCAGAGTCAGGACTCATTTGCTTCTACTTGGGGGTCCAAACTGGAGTCTGACATGAGTTGTTTTTTGCAGGCTGCCCTGTAAGAGGATCCCCAAACAGTTCAGTCCCTTTTAACTGCCCAACTCCCTTTGCATTTGCAGTTAAATCACACCACATCAGTCCATTTAGTCCATTTTTAGTTCCGCTGTCATGCCCCAAATGCTTCGCTTGTTTGTACAAATGGTAACTTTCACCAGTGTCCCCATCTCAGGATCCATCAAGGCAAAGATGGTCATATGCCTGAGATCAGCTTTCTACCTGACAGACTGTGGAGGGGCTAATTCAACAAGCCAGTTTCACAGGCTGGGGTTTGGGAGTTAGTTCAGTACTAGCCCCACCCTAAGGCATACGGTAGGCTGGCCAGGACTGGCTCCAGCATGGCTGAGCAGAGGATGGCATAAGAGAATGTGCTATTGCTCTGGATTTCATTAGGCTGTTTACATATTGGACCAGATTTGTCCTTAGTGTAACCCCACTGACGTCCAGCTCTATAAGTCACATCCATTGATGCCTGCAGAGTTGCACTGGGGATGGGCAAGTCCTCAAGCAATGCAGGTGATGCAGGTACAAGGGAGGGTGCTGCCCCTCAGAGAACTCCAGTTGTCATTTCCCTTGCACTGGAGCCTGTGGGTGCACAACTGTGTCTTGTTGCAGAAAACAAGAAAGAGAATGCCATGGACTGATCAGTCCCTTTGTCTGCAGTGCTCTGGGCTGCTTGTCACTGCCACATTCGTGGTAAGCAGACAGGATTCCAGGAGAGCGAGCTGCACACTCATGCTGGTCCCCCTCCTTCCTGGACTCCATTAATAACAGCCCTGTGGGACTGCTGTCAACACGCCTCTGACAGGCAGCTTGCTCTGCGGGGCAGCCTGTGTGGCTAGCAAGGAAACTATTTGTTGTCTTTAAAATGATCAGGGGCCGGGTCTGTGCGGGGGCCTCTTTATCCAAACACGGAGAGGGTAATTCACAGGAGCCCCCAGAGAAACATGAACCCCGCAGTTCTCAGGAGCAGGAGCCTGCCTGATTTGTGTATTTACTTAACCATGGGCCAGGCTGAAGCGTGCGCTCACCGGGGAACAGGGAGGACAATTCTTCACAACAGCCCTTTCAAAGTGGAAGGTTGGGGACCCTCTGGGCTGGAGTGAATCTGTGTGGTGTGTGCTACAGACTGTTGATCAAAGACGGGGTGACTCGTGGCAACTTGTGCCTGGTGTGAATACAAGAGACCAGAGGCCTCAAGGTTGGCCCATTTGTCTGAACCAAATTAACGCAAATTAGCGTCATTACAGGCACCTCCCGAAACAAACACAAATCCAGCCCTCCTCCACAGACTGTAAGATTGACATGTCATAACAAGGGAGAGTCAAAAACAGGCCCAGATGGGCAAGGGGAGAGGAAGAACAAGTCCGATAATGAGATTCCTAGAGCCACAGATTTTAAGACCAGACAGGACCGTTCTGATCATCTGAGTCAGACTTCTTTCATAGCCCAGACCAGAGAACCTCACCCAGTAATTTCTATATCAAGCCCCTGACTTGTTAGCGCTATAGCACTTCTAGACACCCCCCGCGAACTCCCACCTTTCCCCATATGGAGGGGATGGGGGGTGAATGAGGTCACCTTTCTGCCAGCCACACTGATTAATCATTAGGGCTCCAAATCCATCAGCATCCTTGTCACCTGTTGCTCAGCCCACTCGTCAGCGGGGCTGACTGGGCTGAAGTGCCAGCCCTGCTGTGCAATGCTGCCTCAGGGCTCATTTCACTTACCCAGCGTCCTAAAGGTTTCAAAACATCTTGGGGAGGCCAATCCCTGAAACTTGCTTTGGCCGGATCCTTCCCTCTGGCCTATGCTCCACTCCGCTTGTCTGGCTAGGAGGCCAGGGGCTACATGGGCTGGGGAGATTAAGCCCTTCTTGCATCTGGAGGTGGCTCCTCCAGGTCGGGGTAAGGCATGTTGGCAGAGAAGTGTGGAGAAGCCTGCCAGGCCACTGCCCGTGCCTTTGAGAGAGGACTGTGCTGTCCAGCACTGTGATGGCACATCCGCCCCCTGCTCACTGGCCTCATGTTATTCTTTAAGGCAGCTCAGAGTCAGGCTGTATGTTCTCATCTGATATTTTGCCGGGCTATGGTCCGAATTGGCTTTAATTTACCTAATTTCTCTTTCTACATAGGTGTTTCTAATGTGGCCATCACCCTACTATCGGGGTACCAGCCCAGCGGGTCATGGATGGCTCTGAATTCCCCCTGAACAGCTACATAAAGGGAAATTCCTAGGCAGACCTGGCTGAGGTAAATGATGTACCTCAGTTCACCCCCCTGCCATCCTCCCTACCACAAACACGTCTCTGGCAGAGCCTGCCGCCCAGCAAGCCAAGCCCACATTCCCTTTGTGGCTAGCACCATCTCTGAATAACCTCCCGTTAGCTCAACGAGCCATCTGTACCCTCTCTCAAAGCCGCTCTCTCTGGGACAGGCCGCTTGCCTGGCACTTCAGAGATGCAGCATTCTCTAACCAGCTCAGAGCAACATGAACACAGACTGTCTTTTTTGTTTGTTTGTTTGTATTCAACAGGGCACCTTTTGATTCTGCCCATAGAGGGGACAGGCCTGGGTGAGGGAACAGGCCTGGGTGGAGGGCATATGGATGAAATCAGGGAGGTCTGGAGTCCTTGCCTTAATCCTGACCAATCAGGGGAGCTGTTTCATAACCTGGGGAATGAATGGCCTATTTGGGATTGAAATACCTATGGGAGTTGGACTCTTCTATGCACCGCCAAAGAGGAGAAATTAATATTTGAATTTGGTGTCAGCTCAGAGATACACAGAGCTACTAATCTGCACAGCTTTGCCTGTGGATTCCTGCTGTGCTGAACAGTGTTCCCCTGCCCTGAGCCGGGCAGGCAGCTCAGTGTGTGGTGGGAGTCAAGCCCTTAATGGATTAACAGGGACCGTCTGCATGAATGGGAGTTCGAGTTTAATGCCCTGTTCAGTGTTTCGCCTGTGAAAACAAGGATTGTTCTTAGGAGTGGGTAAAAGGTCGATACCTGAACTTCCTTGCAGAGGGCCGTTGCCTTTCACAGGCCCCACATTCATCCGCACAGTCAAACAGCCCAATTGTTTAGTTCTTCTGTGGACTCAAGGAAGAAAAACTGGTTTTCTTTCCCCTTAGAAATTCCCTGGAGAAAATAGCAGGATAAATTTTGTGGCTGGTTTCTTCTGAGTGGCTTTGCTCACAGAGTTAGCTCTGTGTGCTTGCATGCACAACACACGCTTGCAGACCTGTTTGGACGGTGCTGTTCGTTTAATCTGTTTAGCTTCTGCTGGCTCCCTGATTTCAGCTGAGGTCTTGGCTGTTGTTGGCATTAATCGTTTTAAGCATCTGAGCTGGGCAGATGCACTGGCCCTGATTCTTGGGTACAGCTGAGCTCTGTTCAGCATGGAAGCAAAAGTGCCTATATGCCATCCTTGCTTTCCCCTGATTCCCAGGGATGCTGGGGACAGGTTCAGCCCCTGACACAAGTTAGAGCAGCCTCAAAGCTGCCCTAAAAAATGCTGGCTGCAGCAACCCCCAAAGGTCTGTTATGACAGCCAGTGGGTCCTCTGCACAGGGGGCATTTCTCAGCTGCCCATTTAGGGCAGCTTTCCAGCTCCTTTGTGGCACTCCGTAGGTGCCAAGGGGCCCAATTTGTCTCCCTTTCTAGTTTCTATGCTTCAAGAAACTAAGTAGATCATAGCATTGCAAAATCACATTTAAACACTTCAAGAGTAAATTACAAGGAGCTGTGTGTGTGTCAGATTTCCCAGCTGGCATGGAAGAATGGGCAGGGTTCCTTCTTCCATCATCAGGATCTTTATTGTTTTAGTTTTCTCCATCTCTAGTCTTATGTGAAAAGCTGTAACCTTAAATTCAGGTTACTCCCGCAACAAATGATCCCAAGAGTTCCACATCAGGCAAGACCACAATCCGTTCCTGTCGTCAACACCTTCCTGGGCAGGTCCAAGAAGGGAGGAAAAACTTTCCAGTACATAAAATTGGTCTCCGAACAACCTGCCAGAGTTGCTCAGATCTGTGCAACACTCTGCAGTGACAAATCCTGAGCAATCAGAAAGTCATCCGTTGCCCTTGTCAGCATAGCAGGGAAACCCAAACAAGGCTCCAAATGAAAAAGGCCTTCACTGTATCACCACACAAATAAGTTCCATCTTTGGATTTATGTCTTTTAATTATCCTATTTTAGTGATCAAGTCTTCAGGGTATTGGGCAGGATTTTGAAAAATGGGTGCCTATAGGTAGGCTCCCTGTACATCCAGAGTTACACACCTTAGTCAGTGGTCTGGTTTTCAAAAGTGGCAGACAATGGGAGCTGCGGGGTGCTCAGCATTTTTAAAAACCAGGTCACTTATTTAGGTACCTGACTATAGGCTTATGATTCTAAGCAGACGAAGGATGGTCCAGTGGTTAGAATATACACCTGCCTTTGAGACCTAGTCTGCCTCACAGTTCCTGTGTGACCTTACACACGTCACTTTGGACCAGATTTTTAAATGTATTTAGGTGCCTATTTCCCACAGACTCTAAAAATCTGGCCCTTTAGCGGGGCCGGATTAAGGTTATGAGTCGCCTAAGGCTAGTGGGAGGGAAGGGCCTAAGTATGAATTATGTGTTGCAAAAACAATTATGAAGTCATCAAACATTTCTCTACATACCTATTTACATATTATTTATTTATGTAAAATTAACAAGTTTATATTACTCTCACTACACTCCATTCTTCAGATACTTCTGAGGAAGAGGTAGTATGAGGGATGCTATGCTGTCCTTCTCTTAGGCCTCCTTCCTCCCAGGTACTGGGGGGCTCATCTGTAGGAGGATGAACTCTGCAACATCCCCCGTCCTGCTCACCTCTTTCAACCTTGTGCTTCTACCCTCAGGTCTCCATTTGGCACAGGGCAAAGCCAAGCCCTGCAGGTGTTTCCCACAAACTATGGACTCTACACCACACACCCTATCTCACTCTGACTGCAGTCTGGGAAGCAGCCAGCTTTTATTATGGAAAAGAAAACCACTCAGGTGTAAAATCCACTGAAGTAGTAGTGAGAAAATTACATGGGGTGGCATTGTATTTTAGGCTGTCTTGCTCTGAAAGCTGCCTCCCAGTGTTGCACTGGCTGAGGACAATGAATTACTGTTTTCACATTGAACCCAAATATTATTTGTGGGATGATACCCAGTTCGTGTAGTTAATCTCCCGTGATTCACCACATCAGGCCATTCTGTCACCAAGCTCTTCCACAATTAGAATCATAGACTAGAATCATAGGCCTGGAAGGGACCTCAAGAGGTCATCTAGTCTGGTCCCCTGCACTCATGGCAGGACTAAGTATTATCTGTTCTAGAATGTGTGATCAGCAGCTCTGACCTGAGGTTTCTTAAGCATGAGTTCTGTGTGCACCAGCCCCCTACGGTTTGCATTTGTTTGTTTTAAGCTTTCTGTAAGAAAGAGGTAACAGCTAGAAGTGACACAGATCTTTAGATGGTTGCCCAGTCATGAATTTAGCCCATCTGTACTATGTTAGCTTTTCAAAATCACTGTACAAACATTAAACAAACTTAATCTAAAGCTTTTCAGCTTTTGAATGAATAGGAGTTAGTTATTCCCTGTTGTGTTCTGTCCCCCCCCTCCCCGAATAAAAAGACTTCATTGAAAATCAGCATCTTAAAAGAACCATTAAGGATCTTTCAAAAGAACAGTCCAACCAAGGCTGCTGTAGTGACATACTTGTTACATCAGATCAGGTGTTTGTTTAAGGCTGGTGTAGCGAGAAGGGAGAGCAGGGGTGGAGTCGGGGCAGGGGGCCAGGAAAAGTTGGTGCCTATGGCTGGGGGGGGACAATGCCTGCTCTAACTACACCCACAGCTGGCACGGGTTCCAGTGGTAACTGGATTTGTAGTGTCCGGTCACCAGCGTTAACCAGATCCCTGGCAGTGTGTTCCTGCAGCACGGGGTGACGCAGCAGGCTACTGGCTGAGCTCCTTCCAAGCCACGAGGGACTGCTTTGCCTTTCCTGCTGGCAGGAGCGCTCCAGCAGGGCTGTGTGAGCAAGCTCGCTCCCCTTCACCCAGCCCCAGCCACGGCCCCTGCCTGACCAGTAGGGCCTAAAAAATAGGAGGGTCTAAGGCTATAGCCTTATTAGCCTATGGGTTAATCCAGCCCTGCCCTTTAGCCTCTCTGTGCCTCAGTTCCTCCTGGTGATAGTACTACTTTCCTACCTCTCAGGGTTGTTGCGTGGATCACTACATTTGTGAAGTGGTCACTTACTATGGTAATGGAATTCTGCTGGACTCTGATTGAGATGGGGGGCAGTATGATACACAGGGGTGTACATAGATGGGTGCATATGGCCTGATAATTGGTCACATGGTTGCCTTGTGGTATTCTGAATGCCTGAAGAGTTAGCTGCTCCAGGACAGCGGAAGCTAACCCACCCCTTACTGGAGAGCTCAGCACCAGGAAGGAAGAGTTGCCTGGGGGGAGGGGTGCAGGGAGAGCAGCACCTGAGGGGCCCAGCGCACCTGGCCAGGGAGTGGTTGATGTGCTGCTGCATGAACAAGCGGCATCTTCCTCTGTGTAGCAATACTGCTCTGTGACCTTGGAGAATGTAGTGAACCTCAGATGTAGTGAACCTCGGAGCCCGGGTCTACTGGAGGAGGTGAAGATTGTGGAGGTGAGAGTTTTAGTAGGGAGTCTCCTTCCCGGAGAGCTCTGAGGGCGGTAGTATCTACACTGGCCTGAGGCCTGATTGGTGTGGAGTCTCTCCTCTGTGGCAGCAGTTTGTGAAGCTTAAATAAAACTTTTACGTTGAGAGTTGGTTGGCATTGATTGATTTGGAGAGGAACTCACCCTCTCCCCTTTATAGGGAGTTGCACTATCACAGCAATTATTGCTTAGGAGTGAACAAGCTGGAGTGATCTGGGAAGGAGCCCTTTCTCCCACTCTTCTGGGAACAGTGGGATGGCCCTGATTTGAAGGTTGAGAACTTTATTCCACCCTCCCCTCAGTTATGGGAGGTCCAAGTCTTTGACTTGGAGATTGTTTGCTCCTCTGAGTCCATTCTATGTATCCTCATCCACTGCAATCTGAACTGTTTTCTTCTCCAAGAAGCACACTCCCTAGTCACCACAAGGAATTTGGCACACACTAGTTCTTTTTTACCTGCTTCTTTGAAGTCTGAGGAAAGGAAACCAGATTTAGAACTTGTGAATAGTAGGAGCAAAATCTACTAGTCTATATCATCAGCCTTAGTGGATTATGACGTTCCTTCTTTTAATGATTCTCAGTTCCCATTGTTTCCCTTTGTTAAAACTTCTTATGGAGGATTTAGTGAGTATTAAGAATTGTTTCTTTGAATTTAAAATTCGGTGGGGTGGATTATAGGAGGAGTGGTTTCACTGGCAAGCTGGATGTCCCCTCTCCCCCACCCAGGTAAGTCTGATCTGGAAAAGAAAACACCTAAAGTTATAGATAATTTGACTCAGACTCAGGATAGGAATATACAGAGCTTCATTAATGCTCCAAAGACTAACTGAAGAGAAATTGACTCTTCTTCTTGGCTTACCATAGACAGGATTTCTGAGGTTTCAGAAACCCTGTCTCTTGATTTAAATACTTCCAAGCATAATTCCCCCTTCCTTACACATCTTTGAAATAGCTGAGTCTCAGGAAATGCCAAAAGTTTGGCCCTCTGGCCCCTGCATTGAGTTTTAGTTTTTCAAGGGGAATACGTTCAGACTGACAGCCCCTTACAGATATTGATGTAAATGAGTTATTGGTTGATAAGGTTCATTTTTACTTACCGTCTTACTCTGTTAAGATTAAAAGGCACCTTTATTCTCGAAATGTGCCTGAGAGGTGGGAGATGGAATCTTATTGGCACACAGTTCCTAGAACTTGGAATATGAGGAAACAGCTAAGGCTCCAAGGTGTCTTCTTCTCTACAGTCAAAAACACTCTCATGAGATCCTTATTCTATGCGACATTCTCAAATAATATAAGGTATAAATCTTTGGGTCTATAAGAAGAGGCAGGTTCTTATTACTGGTCTTATCTGAATATATCTCAGAAGTTTAATCAACTCTTCCTCAGGTATACCTAAAACTTTTCATGCTATTAATTTAATTGGGTCTCCTGAATTTGACCCTCTGGTCTCTTCTATTAGACCCACCAGCTTTATCATTCCCCATCCCAAAATGGTGCTATTTTTTATGGGGGCCTTGAGATAGAATTCAAAGAGGATTCCCCCGACACACACACACACATTTACTTTATGCTCACAATCTCCCATGCAGACGACTCATCAAAATAACGTAGTATTTGGAGACTAATCAAACTCTTACAATGAAGCTATTGGGACCATTTCTTATATTTAACTAGATTTTCCGATTTCTTTTCCCCCAGCCAGGGAGAGTTTTTGCCAGAACAATTTTTGTATTTTATCCTGGAATTTATCTGGGAAGAAAAATAAGATGAATAATACGGAGCTTTTTTTTTAATTTTTGGAAACTTTTGTTTTGATCTTTTGACAAGAAACATGGTTAGCTGAGTCTGAATTTATAGTCTTTCCTGGTTTTCAATCTTTTCTCCAAGGAGGCAGTCAATTGTCAAAAGGGACCATATAGCAGGAGGATTTGCCACCTTGGTTTCTTTATGCCTGAAATCCTTTGGAATCAAAGTGGCAGGGCCTTCAGGCTATATTGTAATTTTTTCCCCTGAGCTCCACTTTTTAGTATTAAATGTTTATTTTCCCCCCATATCCTCCCCATTTTATTCTGAGTCATTGTGAGAGTGCCTGGACAAGCAATTTGTTATGGTAGGTCTTCAACTCCCAATGGCTCATCTAATTATTTTGGGAGATTTTAATGCTCGACTAAGTCCTCCAACATAGTCAGTAGCAGGGGAAGAAATCACTGAGGAGATTTATTAACTTTCTCTTCCAAACTCTAGAGACCAAGTGGTTAACATCTCTGGACAAAAATTAAAGGCTTTATTAAATAAACTTAACCTGATACCTGTAAATGGAAGAAGTGTGGGGGATAGAGAAGGACATCTTACCTGTATTTCATCAACTGGTGTAGAATCATAGAATCATAGAATATCAGGGTTGGAAGGGACCCCAGAAGGTCATCTAGTCCAACCCCCTGCTCGAAGCAGGACCAATTCCCAGTTAAATCATCCCAGCCAGGGCTTTGTCAAGCCTGACCTTAAAAACCTCTAAGGAAGGAGATTCTACCACCTCCCTAGGTAACGCATTCCAGTGTTTCACCACCCTCTTAGTGAAAAAGTTTTTCCTAATATCCAATCTAAACCTCCCCCATTGCAACTTGAGACCATTACTCCTCGTTCTGTCATCTGCTACCATTGAGAACAGTCTAGAGCCATCCTCTTTGGAACCCCCTTTCAGGTAGTTGAAAGCAGCTATCAAATCCCCCCTCATTCTTCTCTTCTGCAGACTAAACAATCCCAGCTCCCTCAGCCTCTCCTCATAAGTCATGTGCTCTAGACCCCTAATCATTTTTGTTGCCCTTCGCTGGACTCTCTCCAATTTATCCACATCCTTCATGTAGTGTGGGGCCCAAAACTGGACACAGTACTCCAGATGAGGCCTCACCAGTGTCGAATAGAGGGGAACGATCACGTCCCTCGATCTGCTCGCTATGCCCCTACTTATACATCCCAAAATGCCATTGGCCTTCTTGGCAACAAGGGCACACTGTTGACTCATATCCAGCTTCTCGTCCACTGTCACCCCTAGGTCCTTTTCCGCAGAACTGCTGCCTAGCCATTCGGTCCCTAGTCTGTAGCGGTGCATTGGATTCTTCCATCCTAAGTGCAGGACCCTGCACTTATCCTTATTGAACCTCATCAGATTTCTTTTGGCCCAATCCTCCAATTTGTCTAGGTCCTTCTGTATCCTATCTCTGCCCTCCAACGTATCTACCACTCCTCCCAGTTTAGTATCATCCGCAAATTTGCTAAGAGTGCAATCCACACCATCCTCCAGATCATTTATGAAGATATTGAACAAAACCGGCCCCAGGACCGACCCCTGGGGCACTCCACTTGACACCGGCTGCCAACTAGACATGGAGCCATTGATCACTACCCGTTGAGCCCGACAATCTAGCTAGCTTTCTACCCACCTTATAGTGCATTCATCCAGCCCCATACTTCCTTAACTTGCTGACAAGAATACTGTGGGAGACCGTGTCAAAAGCTTTGCTAAAGTCAAGAAACAATACATCCACTGCTTTCCCTTCATCCACAGAACCAGTAATCTCATCATAAAAGGCGATTAGATTAGTCAGGCATGACCTTCCCTTGGTGAATCCATGCTGACTGTTCCTGATCACTTTCCTCTCATGTCAGTGCTTCAGGATTGATTCTTTGAGGACCTGCTCCATGATTTTTCCGGGGACTGAGGTGAGGCTGACTGGCCTGTAGTTCCCAGGATCCTCCTTCTTCCCTTTTTTAAAGATTGGCACTACATTAGCCTTTTTCCAGTCATCCGGGACTTCCCCCGTTCGCCACGAGTTTTCAAAGATAATGGCCAATGGCTCTGCAATCACAGCCGCCAATTCCTTCAGCACTCTCGGATGCAACTCGTCCGGCCCCATGGACTTGTGCACGTCCAGCTTTTCTAAATAGTCCCTAACCACCTCTATCTCCACAGAGGGCTGGCCATCTCTTCCCCATTCTGTGATGCCCAGCGCAGCAGTCTGGGAGCTGACCTTGTTAGTGAAAACAGAGGCAAAAAAAGCATTGAGTACATTAGCTTTTTCCACATCCTCTGTCACTAGGTTGCCTCCCTCATTCAGTAAGGGGCCCACACTTTCCTTGGCTTTCTTCTTGTTGCCAACATACCTGAAGAAACCCTTCTTGTTACTCCTGACATCTCTTGCTAGCTGCAGCTCCAGGTGCGATTTGGCCCTCCTGATATCTTTCCTACATGCCCGAGCAATATTTTTATACTCTTCCCTGGTCATATGTCCAACCTTCCACTTCTTGTAAGCTTCTTTTTTATGTTTAAGATCCGCTAGGATTTCACCATTAAGCCAAGCTGGTCGCCTGCCATATTTACTATTCTTTCGACTCATCGGGATGGTTTGTCCCTGTAACCTCAACAGGGATTCCTTGAAATACAGCCAGCTCTCCTGGACTCCCTTCCCCTTCATGTTAGTCCCCCAGGGGATCCTGGCCATCTGTTCCCTGAGGGAGTCGAAGTCTGCTTTCCTGAAGTCCAGGGTCCGTATCCTGCTGCTTACCTTTCTTCCCTGCGTCAGGATCCTGAACTCAACCAACTCATGGTCACTGCCTCCCAGATTCCCATCCACTTTTGCTTCCCCCACTAATTCTACCCGGTTTGTGAGCAGCAGGTCAAGAAAAGCTCCCCCCCTAGTTGGCTCCCCTAGCACTTGCGCCAGGAAATTGTCCCCTACGCTTTCCAAAAACTTCCTGGATTGTCTATGCACCGCTGTATTGCTCTCCCAGCAGATATCAGGAAAATTAAAGTCACCCATGAGAATCAGGGCATGCGATCTAGTAGCTTCCGTGAGTTGCCGGAAGAAAGCCTCATCCACCTCATCCCCCTGGTCCGGTGGTCTATAGCAGACTCCCACCACTACATCACTCTTGTTGCACACACTTCTAAACTTAATCCAGAGACACTCAGGTTTTTCCACAGTTTCGTACCGGAGCTCTGAGCAGTCATACTGCTCCCTTACATACAGTGCTACTCCCCCACCTTTTCTGCCCTGCCTGTCCTTCCTGAACAGTTTATAACCATCCATGACTGTACTCCAGTCATGTGAGTTATCCCACCAAGTCTCTGTTATTCCAATCACGTCATAGTTCCTTGACATCACCAGGACCTCCAGTTCTCCCTGCTTGTTTCCAAGGCTTTGTGCATTTGTATATAAGCACTTGAGATAACCTGTTGATCGCCCCTCATTCCCAGTATGAGGCAGGAGCCCTCCCCTCACAGACATTCCTGCCTGTGCTTCCTCCCGGTATCCCGCTTTCCCACTTACCTCAGGGCTTTGGTCTCCTTCCCCCGGTGAACCTAGTTTAAAGCCCTCCTCACTAGGTTAGCCAGCCTGCTGGCAAAGATGCTCTTCCCTCTCTTCGTAAGATGGAGCCCGTCTCTGCCCAGCACTCCTCCTTCATGGAACACCATCCCATGGTCAAAGAATCCAAAGCCTTCTCTCCGACACCACCTGCGTAGCCATTCGTTGACTTCCACGATTCGATGGTCCCTACCCAGGCCTTTTCCTTCCACGGGGAGGATGGACGAGAACACCACTTGCGCCTCCAACTCCTTTATCCTTCTTCCCAGAGCCACGTAGTCCGCAGTGATCCGCTCAAGGTCATTCTTGGCAGTATCATTGGTGCCCACGTGGAGAAGCAGGAAGGGGTAGCGATCCGAGGGCTTGATGAGTCTCGGCAGTCTCTCCGTCACATCGCGAATCTTAGCCCCTGGCAAGCAGCAGACTTCTCGGTTTTCCCGGTCAGGGCGGCAGATAGATGACTCAGTCCCCCGGAGGAGAGAGTCCCCGACCACCACCACCCGCCTTCTCCTCTTGGGAGTGGTGGTCATGGAACCCCCAACCTCAGGACATAGCATCTCATGCCTTCCAACCAGCGGAGTCTCCTTCTGCTTTCTCCCCCCAGACATATCATCTGGTCCACTCTCCGCAATGGTACCTGTGGAGAGAACATGAAAGCGGTTGGTTACCTGTGTCTGTGTTACTGGAACCCGGACATTCCGCTTACCTCTTCTGGAGGTCACATGTTGCCAAGCTTCTTCACTGGCCTCTTGGCTCCTCTGTGCAACCTGCTCTATATCTTTAGAGCTTTGTGCCCCTAGAAGCCTATCCTGAGTTTTGTCCAGAAAATCCTCAGTTTCTCGTATACAACGCAGGGTCGTTATCTGTTGCTCCAGACCTTCAATCTTCTCTTCCAATATGGAGACCAGCTTGCACTTTGTACAGACAAAGCCGCTTCTGTCCTGTGGAAGAAAGACAAACATGGCACATCCAGTGCAGGTCACAACAGCTGAACCCCCCCCCTTCCATATCACCTACCTACTATGAGCTTCCTCAGAGACGTTTGCAAGATGTAAGCCTCACTGGGCTCACTCCAGGCGAACTCCCAGGCAAACTCCTGCTGTGAGCTGCTCTGCTGTCCCCGCTGCTCAGCTGGTTCGCTGCCGCTCAGCTGGTTCGCGAGGCTCTGGCTATTTTTAAACAGCCAGGCTTCCCTGACGCAAACAGACAGACACCCTAATGCCCGTATTATTGTAGTGTAGTGTAGTATTACTGATTATACAATTATCCCTAAAATTAATTGGCACTTCTATATGGATTTCTCTATACTTTTCTCTCCCAGATAGTGACCACCAACTCTCTCTTATTATGAATGATGTTCCCTTTTTAGAGAGGATTTTATTTCCAATGGGTGAAGATGCCTTAATTATCTCTTTGGAACAATGTGGCTGTAAAAGACTAGGGTTGCCAACCCTCCAGGATTGTCCTGGAGTCTCCAGGAATTAAAGAGTAGTCTTTAATTAAAGATTATGTCATGTGATGAAATCTCCAGGAATATGTCCAGCCAAAACTGGCAACCCTATAAAAGACCAAAATGGACCCCAGCCATTTGTGACAAATTATCTAGGAGATTGGAGGATTCTGATGTTAGATTTTTCAGATATGTAATTATTAAGACAGAGAATTCCTCTCAAATTTGTGAATCATATGAGTTGTTGGTAAAGTCCTTACAACCACTTGTCTCCAAACAAATTGATTTTGGTTTTAATTATCCAAAAAATGCTTTCAAAGATAAATGCATCTGGCTTGATGCAAGCCCCCTCTGGCATGTATAGCTAAGAGGGTAAGATGCAATTCCTCTCCCAATTTACTTCAGAATTTAGTAGCTGCCAGAAGAAGATACAAAGGTTTATTATATCATAAAAACCAAGAATACTTGTGGAAGGATTTTGAAGCAGCAGCTAAAGCGAGAAATTATTCCACGCTTTGGAAGACGGTGGATTGGGTTTTGGTAGATATGTTCCAATTGAGGAACTCCATATTAAAGATGAAGCCTGGATAGCACATTTTGGCCAGATCTTTAATGATTCTCCCCAACCAGTTTTTTAATCTACTTCTACCATAGCTGATGCAATGAAAAAGCGTCTCTTTGATCTTACCACTTTGGGCTTCAGCAAGGGACAGCGAAGTGCAGTCATTTATTTTAGCCCAACAATGGAAAATAGCTCCAGGGAAAGGTTTTCTCCCAGCTGAAGTTTTTCAGGAGAGTCTTGATTGGTGGTGTCCAATCTTTGTTAAATTATTCACTGTCATTAATCACACTGGAAGGATTCCATCTGGCTGGAAGTCTAGTATCATAGTTCCCATTATTAAAAAAAAGGGGGGGGCAGGGACAAAAAATATCCTGTTTCATATAGACCTATTAGTTTGTTAGAAGTGGCAGGGAAAATTTATTCCCGATTTTTACTATATAAACTTGAAATAAGGGCTTTAGAGGCTAATTTATTACGTGAAGAGCAGTCGGCCTGAGGGCTGATAGAGCTACAATTCGTAATTGTTTTATTTTATCCTATATGATTTATAAATATACTATGTCTTAGGGTACTAGATTGTATGCTGCTTTCATAGCTCTAAAGATGACATTTGATTCTAGTAATTGAGACAAACTTTGGGCAAAATTAAAAAGGATGGGTATCAATATAAGACTTTTGTATATTTCGGGTGCTCTACAGCCAGGCAATATGGTTAGGGTAAAAACTAAAGTCAAAGGAGAATGTATGAACGTTTCCCCTACTTCTAGGGGCATATGCCAGCCTAGTGCCTCTTCTTTTTAATGTATATATTAATGATGTGGTTGCGCTATTAAAGGAAGATAATTTCTCTCCACTGCAAATTAAGGGTAGCTCTATGCCAATGTTATTGTACGCTAATGATATAGTTGTTTTATCGCAAACTCCAAGAGGCCTCTGCCAGTTACTATCACATTTTTCTTCTTCTTGTAATTCTCAAGACATGGGTCTCAATAAGGCTGAGGTTATGATTTTGGGAAAGACCCCTCGAAAAATTCAGTGGAAGTTAGAAGGCCACCTTGTAGAACAAGTCTCTGCTTTTAGTTATTTAGGAATAAAGTTTAACTATTGGGCTGTTGGTTCCCTTATCATAAAGACTTAAAACAAAAGGTCCTTAGCTTTGCTCAAGGTGGTACTCTGTTTTACCCACTCATAGGGGAGGAAGAGAGTTCCCTCAGCACTAAGAATTTGTAATGCTGAAGTCATATCACAGTCTACAGGGCCCAAGTTTGGTTGAGAGGCCAAATTTCAGCTTTAGCGATCACTCAAAGTAATTTTTTTAAGAGACTTTTAATTCGCCCAAAATCAATACCAGCCTCATTTTTACACGCCAAGGTGGGTCTTTTTTCTGAGTGTAGTAGAGCTTGTATTGCCTTTCTTAAATGTTGGTCTATGTACTTTTCCAGATTATAGATTGCCCCATCTTTGCCTTCAGGAAATGGAGGAACAATCTGTGTACTCCTTATTTCCATAGTATAAGACCCTCCAATTTATTATAGGCTTTGGTGGTATTTGCTTCTGAGTATGCATATTTTGCTTTGTTGCCTGCAAGGCGTCTTTGGTTTGGCTGATAGAATATCTGTGGTTTTCTTCTGAAAACCAAAACCCTGTGGGGGTTAAAGCAGGGAACAGAATGGATGTGTCTCCTAAACTCAGAAACTCTTAGTTATGGTGACAAGAGCCAGCTGCAGGAGTTCACACTTCCCAGTTACATAGCAGATGACACAGGAGCTAGGGAAGGGGCAAGGGAACAGTGCAATATGCATTTGGCTGGATTCTGAGTTGGAGCACAGCCTAGTGGGTAAAGCAGATTCTTGTTCTATTCTTGACACCTCCAGTGCCCACTGCATGGCATTGAGAAGTCATTTCCACTCTCCGCACCTCAGTTTCCTCATCTGTAAAATGGGGTAATGACATTGACCGCCTAGACAGCGGGCTTGTGAGAACAGATTCAATAATGGCTGCAAAGTGCTTTGAGATCCTAGGCTGCAGGGCCCCAGAGTGAGGCCCCGTGTTCATGGCCAGCTGAGGTAATTGTGGCCATTCCCTGGTGCCCCTATGCCTGACAGCAGCCTGGGCTCACAGCCCAGGGGGAAGGGACGAGGCAGCAAAGGATACCGAGCCGCTCGGCCTGCCTCACGGTGGCAGAGAGTCACAGTTCCCTGCAGAGACGCCCATACCCTCTCCCTCACTCAGAATGCGCGGCGCTGGCGCATTCGGCTCTGTGAATACGGCCCCTGCCTAAGGACACTGCAGTGCTCACTGGGTGTGCGGGAGCCGACCCGCTATTACCTGCTGTCATGGGCAGTGGGTGAAGCTGCCGCTTGGGGAGGCTAGCTCCCCAGCCCACCTCTTCTGCCTGTGGCCCCGCCCATACTCCACCCCTGCTCCGCCCCAGGCCCCACCCCCACGCTGCCCAGGCCCCGCCCTCTCCCCACTCTCTCCCTCCTCTCTTCCCTCCCCCTCCCTGATCACCCCCTACCAGCCAAATCCCTGAACCCAAATGAAGCAAATGACATTTGAAAAAAACACTCTTCTGCAATTTCTTTCTAAAGAAAATGGAGCATGTTTTCCACTGCATGCCAGAAGGTGAAGACTGGACATGCAGAAGGTACCTAATTAAAAGCACTAAACTTGGGAATAAAAAATGTCAGGCATGGGTTTTTTGATATGCCCTGAAGTTTGTTAGAGATTTATTTGCAAAAACTTTGTAGTAAGGGCAAGTCAGCTGCCCTGCTGACTACAACATTAAATGTTATGGAATACATGATGCAGCTCTTCTCTGTTTTACATTTCCTTAATCAGAATTCCTGAGCTGATTTTATATTTTAAATGTACTCTTAAGCCTTCATAAAGTAATCATTCCAGATTACTACATATTTAACTCACTGAAACAAAGACATTATTTTAAATTAATCAGTCACAGAGGTTTAGTGTGTTCATAACAATGTTCACTGCTTTTAGAAAAAGGGAACAGTAAGATTACTTAGTGTGATCTCCATAACAATAGACATGTTCATGAAACTTCACCAACTTCAAAAAATATGTTTCCAAAGATTTTAGGCATAACAAAGGATGTTATATCTTACTAAGGTACTGATTTTGTTAGAGGTTTCTCTTAAAACTCGTTCATCAAATAGTCAGAAGTAAAGAAAGGGAAACTCGTCTGTCCAGCTATCTGGCAGGAAAGGGGTGTTGTCCCTTTAAGGGCTCTCCAAGGATTTTTTAGAGATGTGATTTTATCATCTGCAGCAACACACTAATGAAATATTTTTAAAGCAAAATTTAAACTAAGGTCCTGTAGACTGACACATTCTGAGTAAATATTACAGTAATGCACAACAGCCTTTTGTCAGTAAATTCAGAAACTGACTGTATATACCTGGGGGTTGGCAAATGCCTGTTAAATGGCTTCATTACCACTTGAATGGCTCTTTAACAGTTTCAGTGTTGTGCCAGTCTGGCAGGCTGCAAGCCTCTTTCACTTTTCAGAGTAGCAGCCGTGTTAGTCTGTATTCGCAAAAAGAAAAGGAGTACTTGTGGCACCTTAGAAACTAACAAATTTATTTGAGCATAAGCTTTCATGAGCTACAGCTCACTTCATCGGATCCCCTCCGGAGTAAAAGTCACCAGACTGCGGCAGCCAGCTTTGGGAGCCTGCAGGAAGGGTCAGAACAGGGATAGGAAGAGGCCGAAGGGTGGACACTCAGACCCAGGGTTGCCCCAAATTTACAGGTGCCCTACGCAGCCTTGTATCCTACCTATACCTAAAGACGGCCCTGCTTCCATCCTTGTCCTGATTTGGGGTTGATGTGTTCTTGTACCATCTCCCAGGAATGTGTTTACATGAACAGCCCGTGCCTGGGACTTAAGTGTGCCTGTGGTTTACCAATGCTAGCTGTGTTTTTTGCCAAGTTCCTGTACCGGTCAGTGAACGTGTAAGCAAGCATCTGCATTATGACAGGGCCTGACTTTGGTTCATAGCATGGCTCTTGCTGACTTTGGTTCAGGCCTCAGGCCTTGCACAAGGCCCCATGCTCCAGGCTGTCTCTCTACTACCACTTTAATCTAGCTAGCATGGCTAAAAAGAGCAGGGAAGACACAGTGGCATAGACTTCAGCATAGGCTAGCAATAGGAGGCCACACTCAGGGTCCTAAGCGGGTTTGTGCAGCCAGTGCTGAAGCCCATGTCGCCGTGTCTTCTCTGCTCCTTTTAACCACACTCACTCGACGGAAGCTAGCGGGGGTGTGCCTGCTCCTGCTGCAATCACCCCTCTGATGGCAGTGTGCGTCACTGCTTCTGGAGTAAGGTACTGCTCGGTGTAAGCATATCCGAATCAGGCCCTTTACTACTTACAATCCACCACTGCTGATGAGAGGGGGCTAGATGCTGCCAGTCCTGCTCACTCAGACTTACTCCACAAGTTGTTCCTTTGATGTCTCCGCAGTAAGGAGGCACTAGCTCTGAGTCAGGGCGGCAGTGACACTCACCAGTAAGCATTTATTTCTCCTGAGGAGCTCAAACTGCTGCAAGTAGCATTTATGGCCAAGGAAAGCTCCATCTTCCCCTGTGCCCACAGGGGTGAGTCCATCAGCAGTGTTATTATTGCTAGGGGGAGAGGAGCCCTGCAATGTGCACATGAGCTTAACGGGCATCACTGGCATTGCTGTGTCGAGTTCGCCCTCCCTGTTGTTTGTTACTCCGCCTGGCCTGGCCTGGGTAAGATCTTCAGGGCAGGGTCTGTGACCTTCAGCTTGTTCCATGAAGTCACTAGCACAGTGCTGGGTGCTGTTGAAACACTCACCATGAGTGCAGAGCACTGGTTATTATTTTAATAAGTAAGGAGACTTTGCACTGATACAGCCTTCCTTCTGAGCACTGGCTATCGTCTGCACTAGTGACCCAGCTTTGATTCTTGTGTCCGCTCGTTCCAGCTGGGGGGCCCTGCAGGACTGGCTGCACGTGGGCAGCTCACCCCATCACTGCCAGTGCTGTATGGAAACTCCCTGCCGGTTCGGCACATGAACTCCAGTCCCACTCAGTGCTTCCCCTGGAAGTGCACATACGGCTGTATCAGGAACACCCCCTTCCCAAGCCCTAGTGAGTCAGCAGCACAGAGGGATGCTGGCAGCACAGCGGACCCCTCGCTCACACGCACAGTATCTGGAGCTGCGTACACATCAGGGCCAAGTCTGACGTCTGGGGAGAAAGCGGCGGAAGGTTGGTGTCATGCTTCGTGCTGGGATTTGCACCCTGTGTTGCTCCACCTGTGCATTTAGTGTCAGATCACGGGGCCGACGCTTGTAACAAAACGATCATGAGACTAAGACAACACTCAAAGCCCGATGGGATCTGGAAAATGTCTCTTTATTGATGGGAGTCAGTGCCAGGTAACAGTAGCCTCCATAACAGATTCAGATCCCCCAGGAAAGAGGAGGCTTTGATGCACTCACGCTGCAGAACAGACGGCAGCATAGGTGCTCTGGGGCCGTGAGTGCCTTGGTATGTGGTGGTCATTTAAATAAGGCTCAGTCGGGAATGGGAGGGTCCAGGCCCATTTTCATGCCCGGCACTCCACTGACCACACCCCACTGTTCGACTGGCAGAGCACACTCCCCAGATTATAGGGAGACAGTGCTGCTGTGCTGAAAGTGTGGGATGGGGCTAGGGCTTGGGAGATCAGGGTCACACCCCTTGTCACATATAAATACGGCTTTCATTGCATCACAATGGATAGGGACTAATGGGGGGGGGGGGCAGATTCTCCAATCTCCTCTCTGACCCCCATATAAAATTCAGCCTTCATTATAACACACTTCAAGCACAACAATCCCTGGCTGTCACAGCCGTTGGAGATGGAAAAGACCTACTAGATCACCAGTCTCATCGCAAGGAGCTACTACAGGACAATCTAGTAAGGAAGACAACCTTTAATGCTGTTACATCTGTGGTGCATTCCTGCACATACTTCGGAGCAGGACTTTTCCACGGGGTCAGCTTGCAAGGCTGCACCCCAATTATTATTTATTGGGCCCAGAGTTAAGAGCCCATGGACCACATCTTCCGCTGGGGGTTAACTGGCATAGCTCCATTGACGTAGCTGATTTATACCAGCTGACTCCGGTGACATATAACATGGGTGATGAGCTGTCCTTGAGGGCCTGGATCCACTATGCAATATTAACGGACGGAGGAGTCCATTTCAAGGAGGGGACAGGCATCAAAAAGAAAGGAGTCAGGGATAATGGCACTGTCACAATCCCATGGTGATTTTCCATCAAATGGAGTTGCCATCACTTGAGGCACTTTCTGCAACATATCACGTGTAACCTTTAAAGCAGAGATTTTACACCAGCCAGTTCTTTCTCCTGGGAGAGGAGTAATAATGGCCCAATGACTGGTTGGCTGGGAGCAGGTTGTCCTGGCTTTGTGAAAGCTGGAGTCGCATGAACTGAATGTGACCTGATGCAGAGATGCCTGTGCAGACTTTATTTTCCAAGGTTCCCAGTGAAGAGGAGAGAGAAATGTCATAAAAATCTTCAGCGTGTTTATTGTCAGGATAGGGATTTATATATATATGTATGTATAAAGGTGTTTAAAAATAGTACTATCCTGCTTTCATAATTAAAGATATATACACATATATATTTATAGATTTTTTTTTGCTATTTGATAAAAAAAGATAACGACAAATTCTGCAACAATTCTGCCAAAATCAGGGTGAAAGGGGGTTTGATGAGGAATATCCCAGTTGTGTTTGATCCTCTTTTCTGTCTGATGATTTATTCTGGCCCTTTTCCCCCTCCCCCCTAATTGAAATCAAATATTACATTTAAATTCCTGTGCAATTAAAGCAAAAAATTTCAGAGACAAAGAGGTTGCTGCAGGTGCTCTCATTTCACAGTCAGGATTAGCAGGGCAGCCGAGGAAGTATCTCACATGGGATGGGGGTAGAAAGTACTGTATATTGGAAGTATATTGGAAGATTGCCATAGTGCCTTCCCCCACCTACACAGAGTCTAGTTACAGCTGAGCCAGAGCTGAGCTGCTTGAAGCATTCAGGATGGAACCACCTGCTTTGCAAAGCATCTTGCTGCCTGATGGAAGCTCTCAGCTGTGCACATGGGCCTCATTGGAGAAACCAGTGGCCAGCTACTGTCGATTAATGGCAAGTGTGTTAGAAGATGCTGATTGTCCCGATGCCCATCTCCTTTCTGAAGCTCCAAACTGACCCCATTCGTCACACCTCAGCCCGACCCCATTAGGCCAGAGGAATGGAACAGCCTCGAAGGCTGCATGCACTCATTTTCGGAACAGGGTTTTTTTTTTACCCTCTGAGTCCCCGTCAGGGTTTTGCAATATAAGAACAAACAACGACCCTTTACAATACTCTAGGAATAACAATGACGTGTAACTACGGTACGGTTCCGCCCCCCGAGTCCAAGTGCCGCCTGGCCATCTGCAGGGATCATTTCTTGTTGGCGATCTGGTTTTCCAAGTCTTCGAGTCGGGCCGTCATCTGAGCGAGTGGTCGTGTTAAGGAAGCTGATGCAGAAACGAGACCGCGTGGCCTGCTGGTGAGAAGAGGGCTGGGGGGCTTAACATCAGGTGAAGAGGGTGTCAGCCCAACAACATACGGCTAATAACTAACTGCGTGAATATTTCACCCACACTAAATGAAGAGAGTCCCCTGTGTGTCTGCTGGAGACACCACTTTCCTGGGAGGCCTGCACCCTGACACAGAGAGCTGGGATAGTCTTCCCCAAAACAGCTTTTGGACAGCCACAAACATGAGCCTGCCCCGGCTTTGCACTCTTTTCCCCCTTCCTATAGGCACCAAACAGACCCAAAGATCCCCTTTACTCTTCCGCTCACCCCGCGTTGCAGTAACCTGTCCCTCCAGCAGGAGGAAGCTGGATACAGCTCTGGTAATCCCATTGACACAGACACAACTGCCATTTAGGGCAAGCATTTGGCACTCGTTACTATTCAATTGCTAAGGCACTTGGGAGCCCCTTGCTCTTCCTAAAGGACAACAGGGAGCACAAGTGAACTGGAACTCAGCTCTGCTAGCCGTCACTGCCTGGTCAACATCATAAACGCCATGGGCCAACTCTGCCATGGCAGGCAGTGCAGCCCACGAAACTCCACTGGCTGAATTACACAGAGGAAAATTCAAGGCAGACGCAGTCCTTAGAGGAGCTGGAACAAACCCAGTTCCATTTGGATCCTGCACTGACTCCCGCTCAATACAGGCCCCTGCTGGTGACCCAAAAGGATATGTTTCTCTGTCAGGTTTTCCAGGATGGCCACGGTGTTTGACTGGAACTGCACAAGGGCCTCACACTCACACGGGCTCCGGATCTCAGTCTCCCCTTTGCCCTCCTCTGAAAAACAAAAGAGTTTAAACAGCATCAGGAACCCGCTGTCCTTCTATGGCACCTTCTGAAAGTCCTTGATGAGCATTACCCACAGCTCTTCCAGGAGATAGGCAGCTACTCTCCCCGTGTTATAGATGGGGGAGTTTGGAAGTGATGTGCCCAAAGATATTCAGGCGCTCAGCAACAGGACCATGCACTGCTTCAGACTAGGGACCAAGTGGCTAGGCAGCAGTTCTGCAGAAAAGGACCTAGAGGGTTACAGTGGACAAGAAGCTGGACATGAGTCAGTATATCCTTGTTGCCAAGAAGGCTAATGGCATTTTGGGCTGTATAAGTAGGAGCATTGCCAGCAGATCAAGGGATGTGATCATTCTCTTCTATTTGGCATTGGTGAGGCCTCATCTGGAGTACTGTGTCCAGTTTTGGGCCCCATGCTACAAGAAGGATGTGGAAAAATTGGAAAGAGTCCAGCGAAGGGCAACAAAAATGATTAGTGGGCTCGAGCACACGACTTATGAGGAGAGGCTGAGGGAACTGGGATTATTTAGTCTGCAGAAGAGAAGAATGAGGGGGGATTTGATAGCTGCTTTCAACTACCTGAAAGGGGGTTCCAAAGAGGATGGATCTAGACTGTTCTCAGTGGTACCAGATGATAGAACAAGGAGTAATGGTCTCAAGTTGCAGTGGGGGAGGTTTAGGTTGGATATTAGGAAAAACTTTTCCACTAGGAAGGTGGTAAAGCACTGGAATGGGTTACCTCGGGAGGTGGTGGAATATCCTTTCTTAGAGGTTTTTAAGGTCAGGCTTGACAAAGCCCTGGCTGGGATGATTTAGTTGGGGATTAGGTCCTGCTTTGAGCAGGGGTTTGGACTAGATGACCTCCTGAGGTCCGTTCCAGTCCTGATATTCTAGGATTCTATGAATAGGAGAGAAAATGTAGCAGAACCCGGGAGTCCTGACTCTCAGCTCTCTGCTTTATCCACTAAGCCAGCCTTCCGCTTTCCTCAGACCAATCAGTTTGGATGGAATATTCCATATTGGGAGAAAACACCAACCCGTGGGGGTGTTATTCTTGCTGATCCCCACGAACACCTCCCATGCACATCGATGGGGGCTACATTGGCTAATGAAGGGAACAGAGCATGTTAACAAGGGTTACCCATGTGCAGTGATGAGGGAATAGATCCCTTTGGTTTTGACATCACAGTTCACTCTTCTTTTAAAATGCCCAGCAGAGCCCCTCACTGCCCTTCTGCCCTGTGATTTTATCACATCACTCTCTTCAGTAAGCTCTCGAGCCAGGCATTTCAAAGTCCCAGATAATTCTCCTAACACTGTATCTCTGCTTATCTAATAAAAACCCGACAGGCTTATCACAGGGAACATGTAACGTCAAACAGTCCTGGACAACACGGCTCCTATTTTCAGATTCTCCAGATTCTGCAAGCTTCCGGGCAGAGCATCCGCAGCAGATTAACATAAAAACGCACCGGTCGGGGCACATTGCTCTGTTGCTAACTAGGGAAGACTTGGATCCTGAATGTCACAGATGCCACCATTCTGCCTCTGAATTCCTGCCTGCAAGTGCTGCATTAAGGAGAGACACCCTATGCTACAGGCACTTTCATGAAGCCTCCCTAACTCAATCAATCACATATTTTGTTGCTTGGCTACAGACAGGTCTGTACAGAATAAACTGAGTTGTTTCTTTTTATCCCAACTAGAGGCAGCAGAGGAGGAGTGTCTGAGCTCTTCTGCAATATAAATATTAAGTAATAATCAAGATCAGACAGGAAATCAAGGCTGAAGGGCCTGGCCCAGCTAGAGTTGCCACCAGTCTGGTTTTCACCCAGACAGTCCGGGTTTTAGCTGGTGTGTCCAGGTGCCATTTGACAAGTCCTGATGTCCAGTTTTTTTGATCTGGGGGCGAACAGTGGCAGGGCCTTGGGGGAAGAGGCAAAGAAGGGGCGGAGTCTTGAGGGAAGAAGTGGAGAAGGGGCGGGGCCTTGGGGTTCCAGTTACCAGCCATTAGAAAGGTGGCAACCCTAGGCCCAGCCTGGGTAAAGCCACTACACAGGCCCTGCCAGCACCTACCTGGGCAGATGTTAACTTTGAGGTTGTCGACTATATGAGTCATGGTGCTAAAATCCGCAGAGTACGAGAAATGTTGTTCCACCGGCTCAGAGGCAATTTCTCTCAGCTCCTCTTCAACAGCTTTTCCAACCCCAACCGCGAACATGGCGATCCCTGCACAATGGAGTGAAGGGTGGTTCTGTACAAGCTGAACATGCTCGACGGGCATCCTGGACTCGATCGCCCCAGAACATGCCCACAAGGCAGAACCATCCTAGAATGACATCAGGTGGGCCAATGCTGCCACGATGCTAGTAACCGTAGTGCCCTGAGTGCTTCTAGGAGCATCCTTTGAATGTGGCAGCCACTTGGATGGGCCAGGTAACTGGGGCTAAATGCAAGGGCTTGGTGAGGGTGTCCAGCCCCTCACTTTCTCTGCCTCAGTTATAAGCTAATATGTGTATTATCCTGTTGAGAGTCAGCAGGCTATACTTATCAGGGACCGGAAAAGACGGCGAGAGGCCATGAGCTTCTGCATGCTGCAGGCACCCAGGGACCACCAGCTGTGCGCAGTGAGGGGCAAATGTGGAAAACTGGCCTGGAATGCTGGGTGCATGAAGAGCATCCCCTGAATCACCTCTTTCCCATTGCACGCTCACCTGATTCCTTTGCTTTCCTGGCCCATTCGGAGATATCATCCTGAGAGCGCCCATCGGTGAAGACCAGCCCAATTCTGGGAATGTTCTGGGAGAGGGGCCTGGCACCTTCGGCCTCTGAGAAGCTGTGCTCTAGCATGTGCTTGAGGGCCAGGCCGGTCATGGTGCCCTTCTCCATATACTCCACCTTCAACACCGCCTTCTTGATGTCTTCTGCCGTCTTGTACTGGTTGAGTGGGAACTCGGTGCGCACACGGCTGGAATACTGGACCAGCCCCACCCGCGTGCCGTGGGGTGACACATCCAGGAAATCCACAATCTGGTTCACAAACTGCTTCACCAGCTCAAAGTTCTGAGGCCGGACGCTCTTGGAGCCATCAATCACCAACACCAGGTCGACATGGCCGCTCTTGCACTCTGCACCAAAGGAAGAGGTGAAAGGTTAGACCGCACCAGCCCTGCCTCCCGAGGGCACCAAGGAGAAGCTCGCAGCGAGCAGATGCCAGGGGCCGGGGGAGCAGAGTCAATGGGCTCTGGGACTCAATAGGGATTCTTCCCCCTGGATTCACTGCTGAGCTATATGTGCTGGCTGTAGCTGATGCAAGAAAGCAGGACACAGAGCTCTTCTTCAGATCTGGGTAAGCTGAAAAGCTTGTCTCTCTAACCAACAGAAGTTGGCCCAGTAAAAGATATCACCTCGCCCCCCTTGTCTCTCTAATATCCTGCGACAGCTACAACAATGCTGCACACAGGGCTGAGAATTCCATTCCGACCCTCCGCCCTGACCCCAGACATTCTTGGGGCACCCTTCTCAAAGCCCCCCAAATTCCCACCCCCAAGAACTCCCTCTGAGGGCCCTGTGCTTCCCTCTCATATCCCTTGCCAATCTCTCACACGCACACCTTGCACTGTTTCTTCTGTCCCTCTGGCCAAGGAGGACCAGATGGTATCCTAATGCTTCCATTCACAGCTGGTCATCACTTCTCCTTAATCAGCCAGAGGCCACTCTACTGAGTGCAGCAGGACCTGCCTTCTCTCCTCCCAGGAGTCCGCATTAGGTTCTCTAGCACATTCACCCCCTTGTGCCTCACATCCCCCAGTCCTCTCCTGGTCCATGACCAACCCTGCCAGTCACAGGGCTGTATTGTTACACAGCAGTTTACTTAGTGGTGAGCCGCCTACTGTATTTTCTACCCAGAGGACCCCCTGGAACTCCTGTCTCTGTTTGGGTTTTGGATGTGCCAGTAGCCGAGAGAGATCTGGAACAAAATCCCAAGAT
The DNA here is from genome assembly GCF_965152275.1 of Natator depressus. Lineage (NCBI taxonomy): Eukaryota > Metazoa > Chordata > Testudines > Cheloniidae > Natator > Natator depressus. The sequence goes on from NC_134246.1 coordinate 20,359,703, forward strand.
CAAGCACTCCTGAACCTTAGGGTGATTTGAAATTCCGACCTGGATCCAGATTCAATTTCACATCTCGAGCTGCCCAGCTCTCACTGGGAGCACCTAGGATCTAGGTGCCAGTTGCTACAGACTGAAGTCCATACATTAAGGGCACTGCCTGCAGGCCGTGTCCCAAATACTCACTATTGCATGTCTTTCCATCAGCATGGAGCTGCTGTCCCTCTGGGCAAATGCAGTGGTAAGAGCCAGGGGTGCTGACACATTTAAACTCACAGCCATGATCTATCCCATTGCAAATGTCACTGGCTAAAACACAAACCAAAGGGACAAACACACCATGTTACAGGGCATGTCATTTCCTTTGTGATTACCAAGGAAGTGCCATGCACAGAACTTCCCTTTCTCAGATGGGAACTCAGTGGAGCTGTAGAGATGAGGCTGATACACCCACACGCACCAATGGGAAATGCACGAGCAATCACTAACTTGCCGTGAGGTCTGTCCCTCTTTGCAGATCCTGGGCTGTTCAGCTGCATGGTCTGCACTGACAGCACTTATTCAACCCAGTGGCACTTGGGTTTGTGCACCCCACACCTTGGGGCATTCAGAAGTGGGACCCAAGTTTGCAGGAATTCATTCCTCTTAGGGCTGTAAAGGAATCAGAAGTGCCACCGCAACACATCTATACCTCCTAGTGTGACCTCAGGGAACGCCCTGGTAAAACCTCCCCAATTCTCCCGGTGTGCCCTCTAATGTGCTGGAAGGGCATTCTGGGTCCTGACATGCAAATGAGCACGTCAACCGAAAGGACATCATTATGGTGAGACGTGCTTGGATTCTAAGGCTAGCAGCCAAACCCGGAGGCTGTATAGTACACTGTGGCCTGCCTGTGCTCTCTGGAGTGATGGTGCCCTCTGCAGCAGAGATGCTGACGCAGCACTCACCCTGGCACGCCTTGCCGTCGGCCTGCAGAGTGAAGCCATCGTTACAGCGGCAGTAATATCCGTTCGGGATGCTCACGCACGTGTGCTGGCAGCTGTGGTTTCCAAAGTTGCAGTAATTAATCACTGGAAAGAGGACACAACACACAGGAGTGAGGGACATCAGCCATTCACAGCTCACCCATGACCCTTGCAAAGAGCTCGAGGGCTAATTGGCCAGCTGGCCCTGTCCCCGAGGTAGGCTGCACTGGTCTTTTATCAGCTCCTTGCTGCCACTTGTCCTTAGGCCCTACAAGGCTCTGGAAATACAGGGCTCCCACAGATGGCTCGATGCCAAGGCCCTGCCTCAGGATGGTGAATTAGCTCAGAGCACAGTTGGGACAGGAGAGGGGTCTACTGATAGCACACAGAGGCAATGGAGCTCCCTTCTCATCACTAATGGGGCATCTGCTGGCCTTTCAATCTGGATAAAGCATGGGTGGGCCACCACCCTGAGTTAAATCTCTCCTTGTGGACGCTGGCTGCTAGGAGCAGGTGGGCACTGTTGGGACTAGAGGCCTGTTCCAGGTTCCAGACTCTCTTTTTCCCATCAATTAAACTCCTGTCATGAAGAAGCCTAAGGGAACAGAGCCCTGTCGGTCTGGGAGAAGTAAGAGATCACAGATGCTGGAGAGAGCGATGGCTGGGCTCTCCACAAGGTCTGAGGGCAGCGGGACATAGAGGACATGGTGAGAAGGAGGGGAATGTCTGGGGCGATGAGGGGCAAAGGACAGAGAATGAGAAACAAGAGGAGGAGGCACAGAGGAGACAGTCACGTACTGGTACAGGTCTTTTTGTCCTGGTTGAGATCGTAACCTGTCCGGCAGCGGCAGGCGTAGGACCCATGGGAGCTGATACACTGGTGCTCACAGCCATGCTTCCCATCAGCGCAGGCATCAATGGCTGCAGAGAAAAAGGAACCACCTTCTTACCCATTCCCATCTCAGCAACACAATTATCACTTTGCAACAGAATGAAGTCCAATGTGCTGGCTGTTCCTATTGCTGTCTTAACTCTTAACTCAGACCTAGGCCTATGGTCAAAAAGTACTAATAACTAATTAGCACTAGTATCTATGTCCAGCACAACACCAGAAAGTTAGTCAAAATGGGAGGCAGTGTTGCCTAGTGGGTAGAACACTAGACTGGGACTCAGGAGACCTGCATTCTATTCCCTGCTCTGCCCCTGGTCTGCATGGTGACCTTCGGCAAGTCTCTCTAACCCCGTGCCTCAGATTCCCCATTTGTAAAGCAAGGATAATGATACCAGTCTCCTTTATAAATGTAGATCAAATAAAATATGCTCTTACGGGAACATGTCTTTCCATCTGTGCTGAGCTTGTATCCAGGGTTACATTCACAATAGAAGGAGCCTGGGACACTGACACAGGTGTGCTGGCAGCCATGGTCCATCTCTGTGCACATATCCACACCTGAAAGAGACAGTTGGCCATGTTGGGGATTCACTGACTCACAACACGTGTCAGGTGATCTATCTAAGTTCTTATATTGCCTCCATCACTGCAGTTTTGGCCTTCAGAACATCCCCTGGCAATGAGTTCCACAGGTTGACTGTGCCTTGTGTGAAGAAGTACTTCCTTAAACCAGGCTTACTTTGGTTTAGGGAGGCAGTGTGGCCTAGCAGATAAAGCACCAGTGACACAGAAGACTGGCTTCTATTCCTGATTCTGCCACTGGCCTAATAGATGAACATGGGCAAGTCAGCTTCTTTGTGAAGTGCTTTGAGATGTACTGATGGTAGGGCTGTGTAAGAGCTGGGCATTAGTAGCAGTAGCAGTTTAAGCTGAGTAGATAACGGCTTCAACTAAACTGCAATATGCTACTCTTCATTCAAAATGAGCGTCGACATGAGCATTTGCACCAGTTTAATTTAACCAGTGCATGTTTGTGCATGGACAAGGCTTCAGATTTGGCCATGGATGGGACAGCAAGCTGTGGGGGCCGGACACTAGTTCACAGAGGCTTCCAGTTTCTCCCAAAAGAAAAGCTGACTGTGTCCTTTTGTCCTTTCACTGAACAGTCACCTCAGAAGTTGCAATCAAGGTCACAGCAACTGGCTGCAACACAAGCTCCTGGGAAAAGTCCCCAAGGCTCAGTATCGTCTGTCGGCACAGGACGGGCAAGCAGGCACCAGCCTTTACAATTCTGAGCTGCCACAGTACAAAGCAGCTTGCGGTGGAAACAGGTCTCCCCTCTTCAGGCCAAGGCCAATAAGGTGATTGCAAGGAAGAGATACCAGGCCAGGCTTTATTAAATACAGATGCACAGACAGTGGCATATGGCAAATGTTCAGAGTTACTGCACTGTGTGTACACACCAGGTAGCTGGGCAGGAAATCGGCCCATCCAGAACAAGATGAGGCAAGCAAGATTCCAAACCTTGCCAAAGGCCTCTCACATTTCTGAGCATTATGATCGCTCCCATCCCTTCAATTTGGGGGAAGCCTGCTCTGTGTTTCTGTGATCTCACGTCCATATTATCACTCGATTTGTGCCGCTTTCCCCCAGCCTCAGCAAATGCAGCTCAGACATACTACACAGGGCAGATCTAGGTACGCAAATGTGCTGGCTTACAAACTGTTTGGAAACAATAAGGGGAAAGGGTGAGAAAAAGGGAGACGCTCCTGAAAGGGTCATTGTCAAGCAGTCTGGCATGAGCATTATCTCCTCATTGTCTGTAGCAGCTTCTCAGGAGCATTGCAACATTTCCCCTTCTGCGCGCTACCCTTGGCAAATGTTGCTCCCCAACAGCTCAGTTCTTATACAGCTGAAGCTGACTTAGCAATGGCCTGGTTTTGTTCTCTTAGGACATGGTTTGAAGGCCACTGAAGTCAACAGAAGGAGCTCGGGATGCTGACACAGGTGTGCTAGCAGCCAGAGTCCAGGTCTGTGCATATATTCACACCTGAAAGACACAGGTCTTCACTCAAGCCTTTGTACGAACAGGTATCGTGCAGACAGATGCTCTGTGAACTTCCTGCACACAGATCCGCCAATGCTGACCTGGCATCAGTGCCTGCTCTTCCTGTCGTGTTCCCCTCAACTGCATGGCCAATGCACCTTAGTTCTGACACTGCAGTGCCTCCAGCTATCCCAGTCCTGGGCAACAACACTCAGTTCTTTAACCCCTCCCTTAGAGTTCTCTCTGCTCCTCCAGAACTGGGTTTCTCCTGAGCACAGAATAAGAGCTGCTCTGAATTGTGCCGTGGTTTTGTGAGGTGGGGGAGACACCCCAGGCTCATTGCACCCATGATCTCAGCAAGGCTCCAGAGGCGAAAGGCAGGAGCAGCTGCCACTCCCCACTACCACCCAGCTCATGTTTCATTCCGTCCCTCCACATCTGGGTGGTTAAACCCGGGGCCCGTCTGGTCCCACAGCAGGCTGTGGCTTCACTCACCACACAGCTTGTCCTGGAACTGTTTGCCAAACTGCTGGATGAGATCGAAAGACTCCACCAGGAAGACATGTTCCTCCAGGGGGTGGGAGGCCATGGCCCGCAAAGAGTTCATGTCTGCCCGCTGGACGCCCACGGCGTAGATCTCAATGCCAGCATCCCGTGCCTGGGCCGCCACCTCCGTCACGCGGTCCTGGGGCCGCCCGTCTGTCACGATGACGGCTACACGGGGGATCTTCTTGTGCAGCGGGCGCGCTCCTTCCTGGATGGTGAAGGCCAAGTTCATGGCATACTGGATGGCTAGCCCTGTCATGGTGCCCTGGGCCAGTGGTACAATGCTGTTGATGGCCTTCTCCATGTCAGCCCGCTTGAAGAAGGTCTTGAGGGAGAAGATGTTCTGCACCTGGCTGGAGTACTGGATCACCCCCACCCGTGTGGCATTGGGCCCCACCTCCAGATTCTGGATGATGTCGATCAGGAACCGCCGCATGGTCTCGAACTCGAAGGAGCGCACGCTGCGTGAGCTGTCGATCACAAACACAATGTCCAGGGGTCCGGTCTTACATTTCACTGCTGGAGGAGGAAAAAGCAAAGAGCTGGTTGGATCTCCCTGCCTTTCTGTGTTTGGGGAAGTGAGTGGGAGACAGAGGTGGAGGGAACACGACTTTTTCCTTCTCCTTCAGGCAACTTTACAGTCACCGCAATTGGGCCAGGCTGCATAGCAAGAGCCTCAGCAGGTGTGACAAGGGGAGGGGATGAAAGATGAGGCCTGGTGCAGCTCCTCTTATCTCTGGGCGGGGGTAACGGTTCCATGGAGACAGCAGGAGTCACAGAAGAACTGGATCAAAATACAGACCAAGTCTGGAACTCCTCTGAGCTCCATTACCACAGAGCTGGGTGAGAGGGAACCTCGGCAGAGGCTGGAGATGGATGTGCCAGACTGGAATTAAAAAGAGGGCAAGACATGCCGTCTGTCCCATTATCTGTGGCCCTGGGAAGGTTAAAACTTGCCTTTGGCTCACTGAGTCTCCCACCCCCACCCCAGGGATGACACAGAGTCCTCGACTGCCCCAATGCCATGGGGGGCCCTGAATGAGCTCAGGGAATGACGGATTCCCAGCAGCGGCTCTCTTGCTGCATCCTGAACAGGATGGACATTCAGGTGTTAACAACAACACCCACTGCTCATGGCAGCATGGCAGGTGGGCGGGGGCCACAATATTGGCTCATGGGTGGCAGAGACACCTGAAATCCTTCTGCTCAGTGTTTCACTCTCTCCTGATGGCTGGGGGTCTCCCCAGTGCAGCCCTCCGGGACAGACCCTCATTTCTGAAGGAAGCTCTAAGCTTTCCTGGCTGAGCTCGCAGGGAAGTTTCTGTCCCTTCATCCAAGGCCCCAAACTCTCCTCCCAGCATTTGCAGCCAACAGCCTGAGGGCTGTGATTTGGGCTAGCGGAGGAATGTAAATGAGACAGGCTCGGCAGAGCCAACACAAGGGCGCAGACTTGGGCAGCCCAGATGGACTGGCACCAACGAGGCGACTCACACACACAGAAGATGCTCACAGGCCCTCTCCTAACACCCAAGCCCTGCCTATTCTAGAGACAGCCGGAAACAGGGAGACCAACCTGCAGCTACTAGGGTCCCTGTAGGTCGCACAGAACTCGCGCGCCCCCCCTCTTCAAATTTCAGCTCCCCCCAGCTGAGTCCTCGGGGCCTGCTGCTTTCCCCTGTAAAGTAGTGAGGATTAACTGTCTCTGATTTTTTGATTAGCCCTGGGCAAACACCAGTGGGGGAATCTTTGGCTGATTCAAGCCCTGTTAATGCGCCGCAGCAAATCAGCTCTGACAACACGCCTGACAGATCTTGCGGGCAGCTGCGCCGGGAGAGCCTCAGGCAGGCAGGGCTGCTCAGCTGCTTTGGTGATGGTGATTCTGACTACGTGGAAGTGGCCTTCTTGGTCCTGGCAACTGAATTCCACCCCAGCTCCTCCGAGCCCCATTCTGCCGCTCACACACTTTAAGCTCAACCCTCCCCTGCACCCGGGCTGCTCGAAACTACGCCTGGCTGGTGCAGCCTCCAGAGGCCTTCTGCCAGCTGGGCTTTGCCGGAGCACAGCAGGGTCCAGACACACCCCTTCCTGCCCTCAGCTCCCAGTGCCTGTGGCTGTGAGGAGAGGGAGGTGTCACAGGGCAGGCTACCCTGGCTTTATGCCTCCCAGGGATTCCCTCACCATTGGGGATTCCCTACCTGACAGTTTAATCAGCTAGGTTTGGAAGCAAGAGCTAATGATTTATGGTAACCATAGAATCTAGCTAACTGTAGGGGTTATCTATTACTCTGGCTTACACCCTTGCACATCAGCCAGGGCTTTGGCTGCTTGCTTATAATTTGCACATCTTGGCCCGCTGATCACCTGCAGGCTTTGGTCTGGCTTCTAAGGTCGTTAAGATGAGCAGCAGGAGAGGAACAGCAAGTAGCAGCTTCATCATTCAGCTCCAAGAACACGCAGCCTCTGGCGGTTAGAAGGTTCACTGCAAGGAGAAGACAGGAAATTACAATGCTACTCTGGGATGTTTATAAGGCCAATATGAACATATCCTAGGAACAAGAAAGTCAGCAATAGTCACTGTCCCGGTCCAGGGTGAATGATCCAAAATACCAACCCACAGGAGTCTAAATGGATGCACCAGCATTTCAAAAAGATCTCTGAATGGTAATTATGGGAGAAGGTGGGAATTCAAGCCAGTGACAGAGATGGGGAAGGGAGAGCCAGCCAAAGACCAATGACAAAAGTTAAGGATGAGATTTCCAAAGACTAGGTGATTCAGACACCCAATTCCAGTTCATTTTAATGGGAACTGGGTGTCCAAATCCCTTGGTCAGCTTTGAAAACCTCAGCCTAGAGCACCAGTAGTGGCAAACCAGCACCCTAATGGGTGAGTTTTCCCTTTTGTGGTTTAGCAACATCATTGCAGTTAAATTTCATTACAGTTGGTGATGACGCACCGAACAGAAAGAGCTCAGTTTGATTTGCAAACGGTGGGCTGAGCTGGCACTCAGACAAGCCTTATTGTACAAACTGGGCAGATCTGATTTATTGCCGAACATTCTCATAACTGGCTGCACCACAGCCCTCTTTAGCCAACAGAGGAGCAGGATGTCTGTATCAGGGAAAATGAGTCCGCAGTTATCTAGTCACCTTCTCTTGCCATAGATCATCAGACAGGACTCAGGGATACTTGCTGTGTACTGAGCACTCATGAATGAAATGCCAGCCCAGCGAGGACAGGGCCCCATGTGCTAGGTGCTGTAGAAACATAGAGTAAATCACACTCCCTGCCTTGAAGAGCAATGGCCACCAGTTTATGCCTGCAATCCTTCCCCCCAGAATCCAGCAGACCTGTCTGCAGGG